>NC_138732.1:12333628-13031128 GCF_965113295.1 Leuciscus leuciscus
TCATATAAATTATTTCCTGGAACACCACAAGTTATTAATTCTACGAGTCAGTTTTGGGCTTTCTGTGAGAGAGCCGGCTTCCAGTATGAATGAAACATACATTACACAAGAGTGTTTAGCCCTCCATAATGTTCACATCGCCACATTTTAGATAAGAATAAAACGTCTGGTCATGCATAGACTATCTTGACTAGATTTATTCACATTGGCCCATTAAAACTTCTATGTGAAGACGCTTGCCCAGAAAAAATAGTGGGGGATGAATATACAGCCCTTGCGTATTCTACACCCATGAAAAACACCATTGGTTACATCTTAGTAAAGCTCTACCTCCAAACTTTAGTCAGAGTAGCCATATTTAATTTTGCACAAAGGAAACAAGGTTGTGAGGGACATATTTACAGTGGGTTGTACTGGTGTAATGTGTACCTTGGTGTCAGTTGTTCAAAACTGAAGTACATCATTACGAAAGATTGACTGTAAAATTTGATGGAACTAAGATATAAGGAGTGTACATCTATCCCTCACAGCCTTGTTTTCATTTGTGTTCAAATAAATATGCCGTCTAACCTGAATAGGGTCCATTGTAGGTCAGGAAACGAAACAATTTCATAATTAATCTACAGCTATTAGAGTCAGCATATTCCAGATATTTAGCATATTGACATTAGCATATTCATACAGGGTTAGTAGAGTGCTCAGGTTTATTATTTCTCCATCATCACCTCTAAGCTGCCATAAAGCAAAGCAATGATTGGTTAATGTTTTAGCAATCATATTGCCACATAGGACTTACGCTTGCTGCTAGATGGCCTAATGGAGCTCATTTAAACAGGTATGCAATGCATGAGTAGAAAGAAAGGAAGTGGGCGAGGAGAAAAAGAAGCTGAAAAGGCAAAGGACCAAGAGTGAGCATGAAGAGAGAGAGAGGAGTTTGTCTGACAGGGCATTGATTCATCTCTCCCAGTTGACACATTGATCGGCTGGCCGTAGGTCTCGGTGTAAAAGCGTGAGGATTAACAGACTGTCCAGTGGTCATTCATTTGGAGGTTGGAATGAAGTTCTCAGGACTGCTAAGTATGCATCTCACTCACCAAAGTACCCAATTGAGTGAAAGCACGCACTTGTTGTATCTGGTATGTTTTAAAAGCATGTTGCTTTAGCAGATTTGGCAGGTATAATATAACCTAATTGGGGTTTTTGGAAGTCAACTTGAAATGGCATTTGCAACTTGACATTTCCGAGTGAAATGGATAAAAGAGAGGCACTTGATTTCACCACTTGAGTGGTGACATCAACCGTAAAAAAAGAAGGAAAAAAAAGTAGTTTCAGATGATGAGCACGTTATTACTTCTAGTTATCTTTTGGCTGTAGAAAACCACTTGTTATGGTGCTTGATATTGCAAACTGGTATTTCTCACCATATTGTTTCAATGTATTGTCGTTATAAACACACTGCTTGTACCGTTCACAGCACATACCGTTCACTGCACTTTGGTATTCTTCTTTACCTATAATGCCTAATGAGTAGGAAGTCTCACTGATTCACAGAAAATAGCTTACTTCCACATTGCAAGATAAGGTAGATTAGAAGAGCAAGTTTAGACTGTCCAGTCCAGTAGAAAAAAAATGATGCATGTACTGTTCAAAGAAATCCACTCTTACCTCTATTATTATAGTGAGGTAATAGTGAGATTATACTATTAAGTGATCATGCCTTTAAAATAGTCACCAAACAAAAGTTACAGTGCAGTGATTATTTCTAATCCGTTTATCTTTAGCTTTTCATCTGTGGAGGCTGCTAGACCACGAGTGGGCAAGATTTTTGGCACATGGCCCACGTACATGAATAAAATTACCTTTGAGATACAATGTTGTTCTCGATTTGTTCCTGTATTCTTAAAGCTGAGAGAATTTAATGTACTTATTCTAGTACATGACGCACCATTTTCTGAAGTGTATCTGTGACTGATTGGGCCACTCAGTTCATTACTTGATTTTGTTTTTGAATTTGTTCATGTAAGGTTTAATGTAGTAACCATTTCTGGTCTTGGAGTCTTTACTAAAGAGCAGATGAATTGAATCAGTTGTGTTTGATTAGGGAGACATCCAAATTGTGCAGAGTGTTGGAGGTACTACAGGATCAGGGTTGGGAAACAGATCTGTAATTTATTAAAGTTTATCACCGAGATGGAAGTAGCACCAAGGAGTGACATTCCTTTGAACAGAAAATAGCTCTGGAGGTCGATAATCTCCAACAAGTAGTTAGATGTTTGATAGCACCTTTTGCAATCGAAAGTGAGAGAGAGAAAGAAAATGCTCATGGTTGCCGGGCAAAATTGAGTCAAATATTGGGCAGAATGTTGACAAATTGTCCAGGTTTAAAGCTCTGATTAAATGTTTTGGTGTGGATGGCAATCTGGCAACCCTAATGTTAAACGCTTGGGGAGACTCGTTAGGTGCTACTGAGCCATATCGAATTACGAAACAATTTCAGGATAATTGACCTGTGTGCTGAATTAAACCATGTTGAGGGTCGTAGTTCTCCCGTGTCTGTGCTAGACTGTTATGAAAGTTAGATTTAAACAACAGTTGAACTGAGCAAAAACGTACGAACGCACAGTCTTTGAAACTTTGAGAACTCATCAGTCAATAGGGAGAGTGATGGAGAGTTGGGCTGGAGTGGGGAGGACTGTTTGTCTGTTGTTCTCAATAAAGATTGGATTTACAATAACATTGCCTCCACCCCCTGTCCTCTCTCTCCTCCCTCTCACAACATTTTACAGCTCTTGGCTCCTGGATCTGCCCTATAAAACACCGTAAACATAAAATCCACAAGCACTTAAGAACTGTCCTTCCGAGAGCAGGGGTGGAGGGAGGGATAAACATCCTTTTTACGCCACTAGCCATCCATCGCTCTGTCAATCCACCCATCCATCTAGTTAGTGGGAGAGGATATACTGTCCTGTATTGGTTTATTAAGATGCATTACATTGTGAATAGTGTATTGTGATTGAGTTTGTGAGAAAAAAACACATGCCCTTGTCGGTTAAATGACTGAAAAGCAAACGAAAATATATATATATTTTTTCATAACCGTGAAAAAGAATCAACAGTGTTGTTTAATGAAGATTGTGTTGCTGCACCATGTTTGCTCATGGAAGAAATAGCTTTTGCCCTCCATGTTTATTCATATTCTGCTGGGAATTAAGGACAAGTGTCAGTATTCTGAGTCAGATGAGTGATATTCCAGACACAGATACAGAAACGATCCCAGATAAGAAAGAGTGACGCCACGCTGTATAGATTAACAAAAAGAGAACAAAAGAGAAAGAAATGGGATGGATTTGATTGCATTTCTGTTTTATGAAAAGCAGCAAAAAAAAATGGAGGGCGCTGTGAATGAGCTGAAAAAAACTCGTTTTTTTTTTAAATTTCTACTTTTGACTGACAGCAGAATAATCTAGAAAGCCTCAAGATGCGTTGTACAGAACTCTATCTTTACCCTCAGCCAGAAAAATAGCCCCACAGATAGTAGAGAGGCATGACAGAGGATAAGAATGAAGGGAGTAATGCTGCATTTCTCCCTGCGCAGTTTTAGACTTCACTGCCGGGTAAGACGGAATGCATAATTCACACTGATATGTCTTCCTTTCACAGAAAGCTTGTGATATTCACACAGCTTTGGCAGGGAGTGTGGATAGCGCCACACAGGCGTATGCAAAATGTGTAGACATCTCTAAATAGGTCTGAAAATGCAGCTTATTTGTCAAAGAGCATAAGCCATTAAATCTGTTATCTGTTGCAAATGAAGCTCAGCCTCCTTAGCTGGTGGTTCAGACCCCTCTCACCAGCGTAGGCGAATTTAAAATGAGTTCACACTGAGAAATCTCACATCTCTCAGCATATGCCACATTGTTGCTAATTGGAAACCAAGCTTGTTGGAGGGAAATTGTTGTCACACACAACCCTAATAAATTCATTCTGTCTGTGTCGCTTAGAAAATTTCATTTTAGTGCAATAGCTTTTCTTTTATGCAGCATTTTAGCCAATTTAGTTTGTTTTGTTGAAAACGGTGGCAATTTGGTAGAAAAAAAAAAAAAAGATTTAAGCATTTATGTGAACAATGAATATGAACTGAATGAGAATAAAACTGTTTAGATATTTTGGAGCGTCCGGAAATTCCCAAAAGTAGTGCCGTGATAGAATTCTGTTTGATGCCTGAGGCTTTGGAATCATCTTTCAGTTACTGAACCTTTAATGATATGATTTAGGATTTTAAATGAATGATTTATGAATGAATGATTTAAGATAAAAAAAAAAAAAAAAAGATCTGAGCACATTTGCAGAATGGCAGCCCCATAGCAATTATTTCAGGCCTCGTTAAAAGCCTCCCACCTTATCCCATTCTCTCACAATCAATCGCCACTTTAGCTCCAATGAAGGAATGTGAATTTGTTGGTCTCCTCTTTAGTCTAATTAGCTTAATTGACCCAATGTGGTAAATGCAGGGAAATGATGCATGTGGTTCATCAGGGACGACTTCTGAGAGTTTCTGCTGCTGTTTGGATTGGTGCAATTGCTTGCAGTAATTGTAATTCTCAGTTTGGTTGCGCTAGGTGCAATGTGAGAGGCACTGTGAAGCCCCTATAGGTGTAGCTTCTTGGGTGTTTGATTTACCAGTAATTGGTACTTGTCAAACTCTCAAGTTAATTGTTGGGTTTTTGTCAAGTTGGCCTTTTAACTGGTGATTTGAGCAGCAAAAGCTACTTTAAGGTTCGTTATGGATGCCACATCTGTGCCTTCTTCCATATGTCAGTGTCTACAACTGTCTTTGGCAGTCATATGCTTAATAACACTCAATAATTTGATGTTGCTGTGAATTGTAAATCGCTATGGAAGAAGGTGCTGTTTTCCAATTATCTAGAATTACATTCATTAGAGAAATGGGTTGGGGAACAGGTGCAAATAACTAATTGAACTTTACGCTGTCTGAGAAGCCACACTGAGGACATGGCAGTTTTTTTACGTACACATTAAGCTATTGAAGAGCTTGTGTTTAAAGCTTGTCTTTCTTGGATACTGTATACTGCGCTTCCCCCCTCATTATATTGATCTCTGCATTGCTTACACAGGCATTACCACACTATCCAGATTGGAGGCATGTTTGCGCTTAAACGGACACTATCCAATTGGCTACTCTTTTCTTTATTCACTCTTCCAGCGGATGAGCTTGTGCCATTTATGCCTATCAATGTCACCATGGAGATTTTCTCTAAACTGTTCGAATTCATAAGGCCCTTAGGGAACTGACAAAGGGGGTTATGCCTCACACATGAAAGATTGGGTGAGAATAGATGGGTGCATTCATTATTATTTTAAAGGACAGGGCAAACATTTTTTTGCTTGGATAGATCATGTATTATGATAGATCATATATAGATCATTTATTTATATTAACTACATACACATCAACAAAGTGTTTCATCACAACTTTTAATGATACATATATAAATGAAAAAGATAACAAGCTTTATTTACTATTCATCATGATGGTATTCCATATCTATAACGAGAGAAAGAAGTGATTTACATGTACTACTTGTTTGAATAGTTCACATTTAAAATGCATCAGAAAAGGCTGGAAAATTGCAGATCCGGTACGGATATCCTTTTAGTGTTCCTACCTTTCTACTCTTCCGGATAATGCTGCGTTTAAGTCACACAAAGTCAAACTGTGGGAAAAAAGTGGATTGTCTTTAATCAGTTAAAGACCTTTGTTCTCTCTCTTCCTTCTTAGCCCACACACGAGATGCAGAGGTTCACAGTGTTACATATTTTATTAATCCCTGATTTCTGTTTTTCCTGCACCTCAGCGTTACACGCACAAAGATTGTAATGAGCTGACGTGTAAATGTTGTCCGATCATTTGTCATCTACTTTAATAGATTTAGCCTCCACGATATTCTCTAGTATGTTCTGTATCAACAAGCCCTGCCCTTATGCTAATTTGACTCTTTTATCTATGTCAGCCTGTCAGTTTGGGTTCATTCATCAATTAGGGCTGCCCCCTTTCATGATTGTCGTGCCTCTTTCTATTTAGATTAAATTTCCTCAGATTTTAAAATCATATCTTCCATCATAATTTAAATGTGGTTGTCTTCTGTTGAGCAGGTGAAACTACTGAGCTTTGTAAATTTGATTTGACTGTTCTTGAAACCTCCTTGTGGTGAATAGAAAATTTTATTTTTCTCGTTCTCAGACATAAGAGATCCACTTTTTCAGTGTCTTATTTTTTTTTTTAGACAAATTTTCTTTTGTGAACATGAAACCTTTTTTCTGTGCTTTCATCTCTTTCCTTCTCTTTCCTTTTGTCTCCTTCTACCACACTTTTCTCACTCTCATTAAAAGAAAAGAAACCCAGAAGCAATTTGAGGTCTTTCATTGTCAAAACTATTATCACCACTGTCAGCTCCCTGGGTTGGGAACAAAGTCCTCGTGCTGCGTGCAAAAGAAATAGAGAGAATAAAGGAAAAGCCCATAAAAGGAGGGAGAGAGAACGGAGAATCAGAATTTGAATAACACCCCCCAAAAAGATGTTTTTTTTGTTGTTTTTTTAGTTTTTTGTCGTCAGTATCCCCAGAATGGAAAGGCATCAGTTTCCCCCAGTGCATATATACACAGTAAAGTCCAGGTAGCAAAACTATATCTAAATTAACCTGTTCCCAGATCTCAACATCATCATCATCATCATCATCATCATGCTAACCCTTAATATGAGCTAGTTTTAGGACACTGATAATCATTGGTACTAAGATGAAAAAACAGCTTCAATTATCATCTGAATATTGGATAACATCAACACCAAGAGTGGTATCCCTGGCACTTTCTGACTATTATAGGTATTTTAAGCATGTTCTAGGAGGCTTTTTGCCCATTAAGAACAAGGTTTTGAAAACAGACTAAAGTAGGCACAAAGGGTACTTTGGAATAGGGGTGTGCCGAATGAAAACCTGCTTCATTCACATATCACGAGGTGTTCCACTCTGAAAATTTTTATGTAACCATGTTAATTTTTTGCATCAATGTCTGCAGGACACTGTCCATAAAGCTTTTTAAAGGGATAGTTCACCCCAAAATTAAACTTCTGTCATTAATTACTCACCCTCATGTCGTTCCAAACCCGTAAGACATTCGCTCATCTTCGGAACACAAATTAAGATTTTTTTTTGATGAAATGCGATGGCTCAGGGGGTGCTCCTTTGACTGCTATTTAATTAACACTTTGAATGCCCAGAAAGGTAGGAAAAAATTCGTTAAAATACTCCATGTGACTACAGTGGTTCAACTTTAATTTTATGAAACGACGAGAATACTTATTGTGCCCCAAAAAAACAAAACAATGACTTTATTCAACAATCTCTTCTCTTCAGTATCAGTCTCCGATGCGCGTTCACAAGAGCACCACGACACATTCGTGTGGAAACCCGGGATCCTCTGTTATACAGCGAGATACATGTGTCGTCTCATCGTCTGAACTATCTAAACTTTCAAGATGTGGCATGACAATATCACAATCGATGCAACACACTCTCCTGTTCAGTAGGCATCGCTTGACACTGATGATCAGAGAGCCCTGCGTTTCCAGGTCATATGTCAGAACGCCAGCTCCTCCGTCATCACCACACACACATGCGTCTAGAGCACCACGGAGACTGATACGGAAGAGAAGAATTTGTTGAATAAAGTCGTTGTTTAGTTTTTTTGGCGCACAAAAAGTATTCTCGTCGCTTCATAAAATCAAGGTTGAACCACTGTAGTCACATGGACTATTTTAACTATGTCTTTCCTGCCTTTCTGGGCATTCAAAGTGTTAATTAAATAGCTGTCAATGGAGCCCCTCCTGAGCCATCGGATTTCATAAAAAATATCTTAATTTGTGTTCCGAAGATGAACAAAGGTCTTACGGGTTTGGAACGACATGGGGGTGAGTAATTAATGACAGAATTTTCATTTTTGGGTGAACTAACTCCTTTAACTCCTGATTTTGAACAGTGAATCATTTTCTTTCTTTCTAGTAATGTCTTAAAAGATGCAATTCAATTAACAGAATCCGGATTTTTGTTTTAAACGTCATGATGTTACACCAATTCTCCAATGGTAAATGAAAACTGCCATTTTAAATATAAATATTTTGATTTCAAATCTATTTAAAATCATCTACCCAGTACTACTATTTTGTGTCTGATGAATGGGGAAAAATGGTCCCCTTAGAATCGGCACACCCCTACTTTAGAACCTAGGGAAAAGAAACCCTCACCCAACTGCTTTACCTAACAGAATAGGCAGTGGGTTATAAAAAAGGCTATCACGTGTATGAGTAATCTATGTCTGGTATTCCCCCTTCTCTGTATCCTCGATTTGTTCCATAGCCTGGATTTCCTGTGTGGTTCAGGGTGCTCCTATATAGAGTTGCATTATTAGAGGGAAAGATAGTATGGATGTATGTCATATCCTCAACTTTTGCCTTAGGCTGCAAAGGCTGTTGGGCAGACATTGGTGTCATTTGAAAGCCGTGAGCCCTGATTTCTAAGATTGACGTGTCTTTTATGGTTCCAGACTCAACATAGTCATCGTAATGTTTGCTGGCACCTCTTGATCCAACTACATCTCTACCGTATATAGAGTGATCACCTGGTGCAAGGTACCCTGCACGGTGTCCATACCAGCAGAAGATGCCAAAAATTAAGAACAAAGACACCAATGCTGTTGCACCTCCAATAATTCCAGCAAGTGGTAGCGCTGACAGTTGGTCAGTTCCCCGATCGCTGTCCTGGTCTGAAATAGGCTGCTCTAGGGGATCCGTCTCTGTTTTGGCACAAGCAGGAGGCTCATGCTCTGAGTTTGTGTTTATGTTTAACCCCCCAGTTGCTGTGAAAGAGGTTCTTTTACCATCGTTTCCAGAGAGAGGCACCAAGCAGATGATATAACTTGACTGGGGTTGTAGTTGCGTAAGTAAATACTCACGGCGATCCCCTGGCACAAGTGTTTCTGTGATTGACCCCATTGCAGGACTGTTGCCTAGTCGCAACCAGGAAAGTCTGAAGGAGGGAACTGGCTGTGCAGCCTGCCAAGTAATGTGGACTGTCTCTGGTGTGAGAGGTTTTACACTGATTAGTAACGATTTACCAGTAACCCCATTTCCGCCTCCAAGACTGTCCTGGCCCATATCAGAATACTTGTGTCCTGGTCGTCTGGATCTGAGGGTAAAGAGGGAACCTTGTGGAAGTGGAGGGGTTGTTGTAACTGGGGGCTGTGTTGGAAAATAACCTTTCTCTTTTTTTGCTCCTTCATTTCCAACCATTCCTCCTGCAGTATCTACACTGATCTCACAGTCTTCTAATTGACTGGTAAGGTCCCTTAGTACCATGCCTCTTAGTCTCTCTGGTCCATGGCAAGTTAAACCTCTCACAGTCACTGATGAACCTCGCTCATGCAACCAGTCATGAAGCCAGCGGAGGTTACAGCCACAGTACCAGGGATTTCCTCGGACGAGTAATTGTGAAAGGCTGTCTAGATCCTTGAATAAACCCCTCGGAAGAGTCGTTAAGTTGTTACCTGATAGGTCCAGTTTCTGTAGTCTTCGCATGCCGTCCAGGGAGCCCCGTGGCATGTGGGCTATTGCATTGTCCTGTAGATAGAGCCGAAGGAGATGCATACTAGGAAGGTTTAATGGTGGTGCTTGGAGCGAGTTACGAACCAGAGAAAGCTCTGTGAGATTAGACAGCCGTGAAAATGTGTCATCTGCGATTCGTTGATTTGCCAGCAGATTTCCATCGAGGAAGAGACGTCTTAGAGAGGAGAGACCTCGAAATGCATGCGTTGGAATAGTTGAAATCCGATTGTCGTCTAGTCGGAGTTCCTCAAGTGATGCAGGCAGTCCTGATGGTATACTTGAGAGGTGGTTGCGTGACAAAAAAAGAAGACGCAACCTCGGATTGTTGGCGAATGCTTTGTCTTCTATACTTACGGTTGAAACTGAATTGTCATCCATGTGAAGCTTCTCCAGCAAGGGGAGCCGTGCAAGTGCGGAACGCGGTAAAGTTCGTATATTATTGTCCTGTAGGTGAAGTTCCCGTAGTGACGGAGGCAGATGTGTTGGAAAATCATCAAGTTCATTATCATACAGGTAAACTACTCTCACAGTCAGTCGTCGCTCTAAAGATGTTGGTAGCCCAGCATTGTCTATCCGGTTGTTTTGCAGATAGAGCACAGCTGCCGTTATTGGTAATGGAGGAATGATGCTCAAGCCACGGTCATTGCAGTAGATGAAGCCATCATCACACCTGCAAGCTGAGGGGCATGGCACGTCTCCCTGAAGCTCCGCCTCCCCGAGAGCTGCCTCTGCGGCGGCAGCAGTTGCTGCTGCAAACTCTAGAACTTCAACCAATAATGTCAGGCATAGAAGAAGTAGGAACAACCAATCGCGGAGTTCAACAAGGCTCTCTGTGGCCATAATTCCAGGCAATGTACCCCACTCTCTCTGCAGACTTAGTTTAACCCAATGTCTCAAGTCAATATTATTGGTCAGTCACTGTAGTTGGGCAAGCACAGGTCTTTCTTGTCCTTCTTTGCTTCCAATCACAAGCCCTGTGGGAAATATTGAAAAAAATTATTATTTTTTTAAACAGTTTACATTTGGATTAGAGTTCAATGCAATTATAAGTCCACTTGTGTTATATAGTATGCTGTCTGACTTTTACAGGACTTTTGCTTAAATGTGAAAAACATTGCAAGGTGGTTAGAGGTTAGTAAGCAAGTGCAAAGAAAATCAGTAAAGCTGAAAGGCTTTCTAGATAACCTTAGCAGAGCGACTGACAGATAGGAAGCATTAGACAGAAACATTAGAATAAAAAAGGACTGCAAGAAAAAGGTAAATGGATCGAGGTTGAGCAAAAAATGCTCAAAAGTGTGGAAAAAGTTGAATGTAACTTTTACATTTCCACATTATACGCTGAAAATTCTAGGTGTGAGGTGGTCGTTCTGAACTTGTATTAAAATGTGATTGACATTTGAATTCCTGGAAAAACAATTACAGGTTTATTCCTGGATTGACCTTAAAGTCATATTTCAATTCAAATGTTACAGCGAACAGTGTTTGAATAAATCACTAGTTTAATTTTAGCTCAAATTTGTTGAAAGTTCACGGAAGGGTCAGAGAGAGCTCTCATTTTCGGTCTGATTTGCAATTGAGATTTAGATGAAAACCACAGACGTTTACAACAAATTGACATGCATAATGGATGCTGTTTCTTGGTTGTTATTGTTTTCAAAATAGCATGAATTATTCAGAGAGACTACATTGAATACCCAAAAGAGATTTCACTCTGTTTAACCAGTCATTGACTAGATGGCCATGGATTGTGACTTTCCTGTGTATGTATTCTCTGCAAGCCTTGTCTGTGACTCTTATCAATGTTAAATAGAGGAAGGAAGGCAAAGAATATTTGCAATTTAGCTGGAAATATTTTTTTTAATAATAATTAAACTGTCCCTTTAGGTCTAAAATGTATCAAAGTGAAAAAGTATACATTCAGCATTATTGTGACAAAAAAACAGCCAGATATTTTTTTTTTTAAATCGTCAATATGTTTTTGCTTCAGGGTTCATCAATAAGAATGGCCCCTGCACAGTAAAATCATGTTAATTTCGGGCCAGTGCTGCGTTTACACTAAATATATTTACATTAATTGATCTTGTACATAACATTTTTTGGCAATGTGTTCTAGATTGTTGGGACAAAATAATGTTATCTGTCTGGACAGCAAGGATGATGTTTTATCAAAATTGCAAGAGATGATTTGTGATTAGTCTTGAAAGCATCGAGAATTTCCAACTTGTTACATTTTCTCTTTGTAAAGGAATTTAAGAAATATTCTTTCTTCACTAAAATGTGCATTTGTACACAATTCTGAGACATTAATCCATATGTCATTAATCCAAAATGCACTTTTTTTTCCTTGCGTATTTGTGTGTGAAGGTTCGGTGTGCATCACTCTCTGCTGGGGCCTCATTCTTTTTGCTGTCTTCCATCCTATGGGATTGGACTCAAGGTTGTTTTTGTTGCAGGCCAGGCCAGATGGGAAATGGTTGGCTGTCTCTTGGTTACAAACGTTGTTACCTTAAGCAGCAACTACATGCAAAACAAACCCTTAAACTGTGCTAGTATCCATGCTAAACTGATCAATAGAGCTTAGCTAGTTTGTCTTGGAAATGATTCCATTTTTTGGAAACACTTTCATCTTGTTTGTTATGATTACAGAGAACATTTATAACATTCTAAGGAAACAATTAGCAAAAAATATAATTTTTTTTATAATCAGATATCATTGTTGTCACTTTGACTGTCTCCTTTTCAAGTCTGTCTCTCTTTTTAAATGAGGCGGACTACATGAAAATGGGAGCAATTTAAATGTCATATTTAATGGCTCTCCCAGTGTGTGTACATTTGGGTATTTTTAGAAATAAAAAATCAGCTGTCTCTCAGCCCTGACAGTGTATTCTCACAAAGAGGGGTGGAAGCTTGAGTACACAAAGAAAAAATATATAGTTCTGAACAGAAATGCTTATTTGAAATAGAGATTAACCGGTTAATAGAATGGTGCAAGTATGACATCAGAACTCGGAAGACAAATTCGCTGCTGGTTTCTTAGAGATTTTCCTATGGGGTTTTATAATGGGGTAAAGGCTTTGGTAAGCATAACTTGACTATACTTTTACGTTTTGTTCTATGATGTAAATTACAATGCAAATTTTACAGCAGTTATGTTTATTTTTTATTTTTGCAGTGTTAGACTTCTGGGTTCTTATGTCATAACTTCACCACTCTGTTATTTTTATCGTTTAATATTTAAATTTAGTAGTCAACCAATCATGAATTAAAATAGTACGGCCTATGCAAATGTGACATTGATGCATCCAACGTCAGTGAAATGTCCGCGCTCACCGCTCAGTGGTAAGTCGCAATGGCAATGCACTGGCATTAGAGGTAATATGCAGCGTGGTGTGTTTTTGAAACCAGCGAATATTGCAGGATAGTGTAGAACCTAGGGATGTTAATTTCAGGGGTTTTTTTCCATGACCAACAATTGATGCCAGCCAACCGATAATTAACCATTAACCAACAAGATTATGTTAAATTAGAATTAAATTAAATTAGAATGGTCTGTGACCCATTAAAAATATAGAAATTAGTTTCCCAGGGGTTTAGTTTTGCATGCGCAAATAGCAGCATAAACAACAGTACATGGATTCAAATATCTTCACATCACAGACCAACAGCGCTTCTGTGAACGGAATAAAACAGAATAAAAAAAAAATATATATAAAAGGAATAAATTGGCCTATACACAAAAAAATGTTTCACTTAAATAATTACCAGAAAGAAAAGACAGATTTTTGGTCAATTTTTGTGACGTGCTCCACAAACAAGTTCACGGAAAGAAAACCCGTATTTAGGTACACCTTGTTGTCACCAAACAAGTGTGAGCACCGCTCCAGTGTGCTGTTGTTATGCCAAGCACATTTTTGCACATGCAGGATCATGTTTAACGTTGATATTGGAAAGTTAGTGAAGTACAAAGTCTATAGTTTACATAATAAATAATAGTTTCGCATCCAAATACATTGCGAATATGGAAACATTTGGATTTGTGCCGAATGAGAGAGGTAGGCATGAGCCCAACATTTCGGGTTTCGTTCAGTTGTTTTAAATTCATTTGTTTTAGTTTGACGTTTATATAGCTAATATATTTTTGTTCTGTTCTGAATACCGTTAATTTTAAAGGATTTTTTGTAGAGTGAGGGGAATAGCCTATAGCTATGTTTGTAGTGTTTATAATGTTTGTAAACATTTCGGTTTATTTGCATGTATTTTACATTATTTCTGAATGTAATAATAAAATGCAACTTATACGTGACTTATCTTTTTTTACTCTCAAAAACTAATTTTTGTATGTGTTTTTAACCATGCAGATTTTAATTGTATTACACCATTTAACTGACAATTTTTCCTGTCGTTTACATTTGGTCAAATGTATAAATGTTATAAACAATGTTGTATTGGCTATGACTTGAAGGAAAATACCAGACTAAGACTAGCTGTGTTTTTTGAGTAAAGAAGACGGTGTACTTATTATTATTATTATTATTATTATTACATTTACATTTATTAATTTAGCAGACACTTTTATCCAAAGCGACTTACAAATGAGAACAATAGAAGCAGTTAAACTAACAATAGGACAACAATATGCAAGTGCTATGACCCTTCCCAGCTTAATCTAACGCAGTACGTGTATTTTTTTATTTTTTTAAGATAATAGATATAGAATAAAAAATCAAATGTTAGTATTAATGGATCAAGCATTGCCGAAAAAGATCAAGTGTTGCCGAAAGTATAGGCTTTTTTGATTTGTCTAATTGAACTGGTTTCGGAACATTAATGTTGCAGAGGGAACGCGTGAACAAAAACGTTAAAATACTGATAAACCAATTTATTTATTTTCTTTTAGTTTTTAAGCCCTGAGAAGTTGATGTGTAAAACAACTTGTAAGTTTGCCTTTAGATGGCAGAGTGACCGCTAGAAGCTCTGTCTCCAACTTGCTGCACAGTTTGAAACATTTGTATGTATGCAGGTTACCTTTACTTTCCCTCTCTGTTCTGCATCTCTCGTCTGTTTCTCTATCCTTCTCTCAAACGTTTCTCTGCTCTGAAGAAGGTTTTCATCTCGGCCATCTCTGTAACCGCCCACTGTGCATCTCTAATCTCTTATAATCTCTTCTTATATACTTCTTTAATCGTACTGTTTTTTTGTTTTTTTTCTGTATATCCTGCTGATCCTCCTGAGTCAATCCTGCATTTTCATTCTGCCTAAATCTGCTTTTTTGATCCTTCTCTTGAGTCTTTATTTTCCTTTCTTTTTAGTTTCTACTTCAATTCTGTTGACAATATAGAAAGATATATTTGTGCGGCACACTTTTTTTTTTTAATCCAGCCACACAGCTCTTTACACATTTCATATTGTATTAGGACAGGACGTAGGCATTCAAGAATTCCTAAAATCCAAGAATTTTTTAGTTGGCTATTTTTTTACAAAAACAACTGTTCTTACCATCTAGCGGGTATCCGACATTGTCCTTTGGCTGGTAGGTCTGAGCAGTCAGTGTTTGAGCGGTGTCACTCGTCCTCTTGATTCAAGATAGGAAATTGATAGATCTCAAGGTCTTTCTTCTTGATCCTCAATGTCCTTTTACTTCAGTGACCAAAGAAAATTGCAGCCCTTTATTGTTGAATTCCTATAAATTGTAGGCACTGAAATAAGCATAACGTCAACCAGAAAACCCTGGGAATTTTTTCCAGTGTCAATCGATAGAAGCAGCCAAAATGTTCACTTCCGTACAGCAAGAGAATATCCGAGCCGATGATGTGTATTCAAGTTGCAGTGTGTCCATCAAAGTTGACATCATGTTGATTGTGTTTTCTTGAATGAGAATAGATGGATGACTGGGATGTTGTAACCCCTCATCTTTGACACCGTGCTACCTGTGAAGAAAACATTTTCAGTGAATTAGAGTGCCAGGACAGGAAAGACTTTAATATTCACAGTAGGTCATTTTCTCTTTAAACTTGGCTTGACCTAAAAAGAACTATTTCAAAGAATATCAACTCTGAAAATGGTGAAGTCAAGTTCAGTGTGCAGAATTAAGTGGAAAATCTCTTTTACAGGCTGCTCTAAGCCATAGGCAGGACCCAAAAACGCAAAAATCAAGGCACACACGTATTGTTGCAAACTGGGTCACACTGTTGACAAGACTGAGGAAGGGCAACAAATGAGGGGTGTCTTTTTTCGACGCAATCTTCTGTATTAGGTAAAGGGATTTCTGAGACTAATTATTTTTTTAGATGACTCTAGATTATGCATAATGTATTTTCATATGTTTATATTTCCGCTGTGAGTGTTTGTTGTTTATGTTTACAAGAACTGCTGCTTTGGGACTAAGCCTTTTGAACCAGCAACTGTTACCTCTCTTTGTATCGTAGTGTGCTGAATCTGTTTAAATTCCCAGGCCTGACGTGGTTGATTTGTGTTTGTGATGTTTAAAGTCTCCTCTGGGTCCCACTGACTCCCAGTCTAATTGCTTTTTCATGGTCCAGTCAGAGATTGGGAGTTATCAAAAACATTATTGCCGAAATATAATGCGCCATGCGGACGTAGCAGCCTGGTGAAGATGGATCAGCGGAGGCCCATAGTACCACGTGTGAGAGGAGACAGGGAGCATTTCCAAGGCACACAGCTAACGTAAAGGGAATTGAGCAGAGGAGGAGTAATAAGGACAAAGATGGCTAATTAAAATCAATAAACGTACTGGGGATTTTCCACCAATCAATGCTCGTAGATGGTGAAAAAAAAATAAGGTCTATTCAGGCAGATGTCTGAAAATGTCTAGCGGGTATAAAACCAGACAAATACACAGCCCGCTGCCCTTCTCTCTTCACCTTTCTCACTCTGCCACTCTGTCTCTCGTACGGTATAATGGGGCAGTCACATTAGGAAAGAGATTATGATGGGAGATGATAAGAGGTTATATCAGTGCTGCTGTCATGCTCGCACTGACCTCCATCCCCAGACGTACTTGAGTAAATGCTGAAAATGGACAGTAATAATGTTCAGCTGGAGTAGGGTGGTGCAGTTCCAATGCTCCTGGGCTGTTAATATTGCTGATGATACCGATGTCCTCCATTCTTAAAGTTATTAGAGTGGTGGAGATACATCTGTGCTTTGATTTGTATGTCCTTGCATGTTTGAGGGTGAGTGTGTCTGTGTTATATGTGTTTGTGTGCATGCATACGTGTATGAGCCCATGTCAAACATTTTTGCCATCCTGTGCACGTAACCTACCCATCTCTGCCTTTCAATTTCTCATTTGCTGAGCGAGGGAGAGAGAATGGAAAAGAGAGAGAGGGGCAGATGGAGGAGTAAAGGAAAGAAGGAAGATTGATGAACCTATTGGAATCAAATTTGGTGGCAGAAATGACTGTCAGGCCTAGTATCCACAACAACACATATTCACAGCACTGGCACAAAGACCGACACACTGAGACTCACTGGGCTTTGTCTTAGGATCATGAAGGAGCATGAAATCTTAATGGTCTATCTCATTCCTCACACAGCTTTGTCATAAAATATTACTCAAGTACATCATGAAATAATTACTCCCCAGCAAATACAGGTCATTATTAATTCACAACAAGCACTGATGAACAACGTTGTTGTATTGGCTGGATAACAATGTAAACAACTGGAGAGCTTTGTGTTACTGTCTGGTCCCTTGCACATAAGAGCAGTAAACTCAGTTAATATGACATGATTGGTACACAGTAGGGCCCTCAGGAATTGTGGTATTTTACTGAACAGTGAGTGTCTGTATGTGTGTATGTGGCTTACATTGGGGATACGAAGATAGACGCCATAATAGCAGAGCATTGGCCGGAGGGCATACTTGTGTGTCAGGATATTTTTCAGTTCCCATATCAGCACATGCCTCTGAAACTAGTTCTCTAGGCCTACAGGCTACAGTGTTGTAGTGATAGTCCACAGCGCAGTTTTGTTTTAAAATGGTTTAGAATAGTTCTAGAATTGTAAGTGCTCTCTAGAATATTCTACAATCATCACATTCATGAAACGACAGATCTGTCTTCGGCTAATGACGCTTTAAAACTTCTTTTCAGAGAGCGGACTAATTCATTGCTCAGTCTACTCGTTGTAATTACCTACTATTCAGTGAAGAAAGGAAAAAAATATATAATTGCTACACAGAGATGTTTTGACAGTGGAGTACAAACACCTTGATGAGATGTGCCTAGGTACCGTTCTCTCTCTTTCTTTTTCTTTTTTTTCTTTGCAGTCCAGTGATGTCTCAGATCTTTAACTGCCAGTGGCTCTGCAGAGCTGAATAGTAATATGTGTGTGCGTGTGCATGTGTGTATTTCACTCTCTAAGATCTAATGATAATTAGCTAAAGGTAATCAGGGGTAATTCAGCAACGGGAGTGAAAATGGCAGGAGACGCAGGGATGTGACCAGCCTCTCAACACACACCCACACACTGCAGCCTTTTAGCATGAACAACCAGGAGCAAAGAGAGGGAGAAGCAGAGATGAGGGGTAAGTGTGACAGGGATGCGTGGATGAGCAGAGCGGGGAACGCACCTTGTTTTACCCTTATCCCCATTTTCCTGTATTATTCCTGTGCGCTTCCTCTCCTCTCTCTTTTGGCTCCCATCCTCTTGGATGTTCACCAGTGCATTTACTGTAATCTGTGAACCATTAATGCATAAATGCCTATACTGATTTATGTCCTTATTATATTCAGTGTTTGTGCACTGAACAGAGCCAGTGGCTTGTGAATGTGATAAAGATGCACTAAAGTGGCACAGGGTGAGAGAGAGAGAGAGAGAGAGAGAGAGGCCTAATGCATTGAAGTAACACAGAACTCTTGAATGTATATCCAAAAAAAACAAACATCAAAGCTTACTGGTATTTATAAACGCATACAAGCATTATTTAGTCTTAAGGCTGATTGCGTTATTGGCAAAGTATGACTGGGATGCAAGGACAAATAGTGGAAGTTTGACTAAGGCATTCATCCTTATAATTATGGGGTTTTCTATGACATAAAAAATCTCTGATCATCTTATTTTGGTGTATTTTGAGTGACATGCCACAATATTCAATATCCTTTGCCTTTCTTTGTGTCTGATGCCATGAATGACGGTACTGTAATTCATAAGTTGCAAAGAAGATGGATGAATTGACTTGAATGCCTACAGAAAGTGGAGAATGAATTAGCTTTATTTAACTTTTGTTAATCATGAAAGATGGAGTCAAATGCAGCAGCAGGATGGTGGTGCGTTTGGAGTTGTACATCTGCACCTGCAACATGCGAATGAAACCCTACTACCCCTCATAACTCTGACAGTGCCAGCTGCACATCTCATCTGTCTATAAAATTGTGTACTAAGCAGTCATCTCCAATAAAATCATTTTAATGGACAAGAATTAATGTTCTCGACCCTGAGGTTTAACAGAGCGTTGGTGTTTGGTTTGATGAGAAATATACTCTTGTATTGAGTGTGTTTTTCATTGTTATCTGAATAAAGAAAATGAAATGTTATGCATCACCTCGTTGATCAAATGCATTTAGACATTTCCAGGGATAACATGACTGTCTGTGTTTCAAATTCTCTCTCTTTTAATGGTCTAAATACAGACCATTAAGTTTAATGCAGTATTTTGCTTCTGAAATAATTTATGCTTCTTCATCCTCTCTCTAAATTCCCCATCTCATATTTTTCCTCTCTCTCATGGTCCCTAATGAACAGGTAAATGCTAAACCACATTTCTACCCCACCAATCTTGTAGTGTATTTTTCCTCTTTCAAATTCATCCTCCTATTATTCTTTGAAGGCAAAATGTTGTTATTGCTATCACATTTCTAATATTGTCTTATATTATGTTTACTTTTCTTGAGGTGAGTATCTCATCAATGTTGTAAATATATGACAGACATTTATCACTGTCACCACTTCCAGTCATTTTCCTTTCTTCACTTGTCTTCTAATTTGTTTACATTTATTCATTTATTTTGTTTTCCCTTTCCATTTGTGATCCCAATATTTTTGTGCCAATATACCATCTACCCTTCCAGCTGGATAAGATGGGCTTTTATTAGAATTATACATGAACACTGACATATACGTAAATCACTTTCTGGTGATGCATTTCAACTAGCTCCTTGTCTCTTTCAAATAATATTCCTCCCTTGGATTACCATTTCAGCCATATTTCTCTTTTGCCCTTTTCTTCTCTTTCTTATGCTCCCAGTTACTTTGTAAATGATGCAGTCACTGGAAATAAGCAGACAATGTAAGTGCTGAATACTTCAGTGCTCACTTTCTCTCTGTTTTCAAGCACACACACACACACACACACACACACACACACACACACACACACACACACACACACACACACATATATAAAAACAACCAATCATCTCTTGCTGTCCCTCAGCCAGTGCTTATGAACATCAAACACAAACACTCAAAATCAGAGCGTGCACACAGGAAGAAAAATAATTAGGTTTGTCTGAATTTGACTTAATGTGGGTAAATTTCTCTTATCAGCATTTTACATAACAAGAAAGAGCAAAATGTCATAATAAACAGCCCCCTGTCAGGGTTATGTTTGTTTTTGATCAGTTTCCCCTGTTTTGTTCATGTTTGAGTTTCCATGGTTACCGTCATTAGTTCATTGGTTTCATCTGTGTGTCATTTATTAGCTTGTTTCAGTTTGTTATTTAAGCCTCACCCTTGCCCTTCACTCTTTGTCCGGTCTGTTATGTTGAGATGTGTTTGCACTGCCTGTTTGCTTGCTTTTTGAGTAAGAATTAAACTTATTAGTGTTTTCTGAGAACCTGAGTTTTCTGTCTTCAGCTTCCCTGCATGCATTGTTACTGTGGGGTGAATAAAAAGTGGCATTTTTTTTATATATATAAAGAGAATTCATGCATTTAGGTCAGTGAACAAAGTTGCCCACATGTTCAACAAACCCCACTTGCAGAGCAGAGAGTGAAACGAACCATGTTCAGAAGCAATCTCTACTAAGCTGAACGGTGTTTGGCTTCCTATGGGAGGCCTGTGCATTTGTTTGTTTTTTTTATAGCTCATTTAGAGCCGAACTGCAAGGCACCATGCTGTGCACAAACACGTACATGCATTTTGTGTTCTTCCCACACTACACAGACAGTATCACTTTAAGTAACTGAGCACAAATATAAAAAGTTGTAGCTCTGCTTGAATGGGTCTCTCTGCATGTAAATTATAAATGAGCTGTAATGATTTAACAAGCATGTGTTTGATAAGCTATGTAATTTCAATTAAGGCTGAAAAAATGGATGTGCTTTCAGCCTAAATGCATGCTTTATTGTCAGTTTTGACATCAAATGCAAGTTATTTTGTATTTTCGTACTCACTCTATTAACCTGCCACATGTTAAAAAAAAATCAGCAGCACTTCAAAACTAGTTGCATTATCAAAGCCTAGTTCAGAGCTTGCAGCTGGTTTTTGCATGGAAAAATAAAATCCATCTATTCAGACTATTCTATTCCGGGCCCCTTTCAGACCTTGTCCAATTATCTAGAGCCACATTCACTTTATTCATATCGCCTCCATTTAATCGATTCTAGAGCTATACAGGCAATTCTTTGAGACCCATTTTACCTATAAACTCTGACTGCCCCAGACACAATCTCCTCTATCATACTTTCTTTTTCAGACAACGCTGTCTTTTCTTGACTGGTTCACGGCAGGCGAGGCACATCTAGAGATCTATGTCTAACAGAAGAGCGTTTGATTCAGACGAAATAAAAAATTACTTTGTGTCAATGACCAAAACGGCCACATTGATTAATAAATGACTCTGACGTAGGTTCT
The DNA here is from genome assembly GCF_965113295.1 of Leuciscus leuciscus. Taxonomy (NCBI): domain Eukaryota; kingdom Metazoa; phylum Chordata; class Actinopteri; order Cypriniformes; family Leuciscidae; genus Leuciscus; species Leuciscus leuciscus. The sequence goes on from NC_138732.1 coordinate 12,355,182, forward strand.
GTGTCTATGACAACCCTGGCCTGGCAGAAGATAAGACAAAACACTCATTGTTGTGTGGGTGCTGTTCCCCCTCCAAGAGAGCAAGACAAGTCTGTCTGCATTTCCGCCCTTAAAAAGGACATTACTAAGAGCTCAGAGCTATCTGAAGCTGTGAATCAATCTCCGTACTGTAATACACACAATGAATCAATAACTTACAAATTTTGATTCGGTTGGAGTATTTTATAAGATTAGAGTAAGTGGTTTAAAAGAAGAGTATTGGTGTCATAACCTTGTTCAGCTTTCTCAGATTTTCCAGAAGTGGTTTGATTGTGGTCATTGATGTTGTGCATACACTCACTTTCTAGGAGTACAAAATAAAAGTGCTCAATGAATGAAAGAAAAAATGAATTGATGTAGTGCTGTGTGTTTGCCATGTTTTGTTCATGTTGCCCATAATTAAAAGGGATTGAGGTGGAAGATTTGCTTGTATCTAAATTGGTATAAAGAATTGTGGAATTTCACTGGTATGTGAAATGTTAGTATTGTGACAACTTTTATTTACAGCAATATATGTATATATACATGCATATCTGCTCAGGGGTAATTAAGTGCAAAAATGGATCCTCTTTTATTGGAAAAAACAACATTTTATCAAACTTTGATAATTGTCTTAATGATTTAAACAACTGAGAAGATAGTAATCAAACTACATTTTATAAAAATCACCTGTCAAGTTTATAATATATATTGCATCATATACACACATACACAGAATTACAGTATTTCAAAATATCTGTCTTGGCGAGTATTCACGCAAACATTATCTGTTATATCTTATGTGAACGTTTGGTTCACTTTTGGGGAAAAACATCTGATGTGTAACATTATTTTAGATCCGTGCGGTACACTAGGTCTTAATAAATAGGCTGTCTGTTTAATTAATGTTAAACAATTGTGGGTATCATGGAAGAAAAAGTTGAATATATATTTTTCTATAGAAAATTTTTGTGTTATTACCAGGGATTTTAAGGTGATTTTGTTTTGGAACCTTCAGAAAACTTTATCTAAATTTTTCTCAAAATTGACTTTGCTGACTCTATCGACTTTAAACAGGTGCAGCTCATTCATTTTTTGTCAGAATCAAACAAATCATACATCATTTAGAATTTTTTAACAGAGAATGTGAAAACTAGTTTTTCTAAAAATGTGTTCATTGCGATTCAATTTGCCAGCACGGGTCACATATATATGTGTATATGTATTGTGTGTGTGTGTGTGTATATGAAGAGTTCAGATGCAAAAGCCTCTAAGTGCCATCTGAAATTTTCTTCTAGAATGATCATTTTTATCAAGCTCGTATATTTAAGTTCAATAATTTCACTTAAATGACAATTAATAGGTAATCTTCATTGCCATTTAAGTTAAATTACTGAACTTAAATATACGAGCTTGATAAAAATGATCATTCTAGAAGAAAATTTCAGATGGCACTTAGAGGCTTTTGCATCTGAACTCTTAATATATATATATATATATATATATATATATATATATTATATATATATATATAACATGAACTAAAATGACTCATCATTAATTTATCATACCCCACCGCTAAATGCAATTAAGATTAAGTTAAAGGGTTATTGAACAGAACCATTCTTACCAGAAAATGTAGAGAGATCCTGTTCAACTGAGTCCAATCACCCCCATGGATGCATTTACGCATTGCAAGCAGCAATAATTTTCAAAAACGTCAATGTACATTTTGTAACCGCGTTGTTGAGAGCACTGAGGTAAAAGCTCCAGATTACTGTGTTTGGTAATGCTAGGGAGTCTGGGAAATCAAGTGTGAGATTATTCCAGCTGCCAGCCTAGAAAACATGAGCTAACACTGTATTATTGTAGTTTTAGAAGTACTTTCATATTGATTGGACACTTAAACGCCATACTAAAAAGCTGAGTGAATGAATATTTCATTTTTGAATGTAGTGCCAGGGTAAGAAGAATATGGCAAGGTGTTATTTGTTTGCCATTTCATCAACAACAAAAAACCTTTCTGTTACCCAATATCGAATAAAATATGAGTTGATCTAGCAACAGTGGTGATAGTTGGATCATGAAATGCTCAGTCTGTCTGCCAGCCTCAAACCACTCAACTATCTCACTTCCTCTACTTCGTCTATTCTATTTTGTGTGCAAAGTACATTAGATGCTTTGATACAAACCAGTGGCTTTGACAAAACAATTAATTAGAAACAAAGACAATAGTCAATCATTTATAGTGAACTAGCTGTAATAGTGTGTAGAAGGCTCATTGTGTGTGTATGTTCATTTGTCTGTTTGTGCACTAGGTTTTCTGCTACTGCTAACAGTCTTTTTACTGTAGGTGCTGACAGTAATGACTTAAACATATTAGCCATCTGTTAGCAGTTTTTTTCTCTGATATATGTAAAGATGTATAGAAAAGTAGTCATTTGTGAAGCAGCTTTATTCTCTATTGTTATCTGTAGAGCTGTGTTTTTATAATACAACCCACTGCAGAGTGACCCCACTGACACACACGCCACTCTCACAGGCCCAACTGTGAATTATAAAACTAAAGCTGCTGTCTAGAGATCTGCCAATGCAGTTACCGCTTGAAATTAAATCAGTGAAAACAAAAACAAATCACTACACCTTCAAATATATAGAATTTCTATATTGTAAACTTACGTTTGGTTTCTTAAAGAGTTAGTTCAGCCAAAAATAAAAAATGATGTCATCAATTACTCACCCTCATGTCGTTCCAAACCCGTAAGACTTTCGTTCATCTTCGAAACACAAATGAAGATCTTTTTAATGAAATCTGAGAGCTTTCTGTCGCTCCATTGACAGCCTACGCAACTACCACTTTCAAGCCCCAGAAAGGTACTAAAGACATCATTAAACTAATCCATGTGACTCCAGTGGTTTAACCTCAATTTTATGAAGCGACGCAATTGCTTAGTTTGCACAAAAAAACATAATTTACATCTTTATTTACAAAATATTAATCTCCACCACGCGTTCACGATAGCACCACGACGCATGCGTGTTGTGTTGATGCGAGAGCAGTGTTGGTTAGGGTCAAAATTAGGGACAGTCATGACCTAATGGTTAGAGAGTCAGACTTGTAACCCGAAGGTTGTGGATTGATTCTTAATACCACCAGGAAAATGTAGGTGGGGGAGTGAATGAACAGCGATCTCTTACTCTCTCAATACCAACGACCCTGAGCAAGGCACCTAACCCCAATCGCTCCCTGGGCGTTTGCAGAAAATGTCTACCCGCTGCTCCGGGTGTGTGTGTCCACAGTTTGCAGTTAGCGTGTGTGTTCACTACTGACTAGTTCTAATGTGTGTGCACTAACTGGGATGGGTTAAAAGCAGAGGAAAAATTCAGACTATAGGTGTACCATACCATACGTCTGTCACAGTCACAAACCATTTGGACTTTGTTTTTCAGTTTGCACCATTTTCCTGAGTTGAATTGGTTGTCATGGTTATTGGTTTGATTTCGTCATTTAGTTTAAGTGTGTGTCGTTAATTATCCTTGTTTGCATGTATACTTAAGTTCCTGTTTCTGTTCATGTGTACCTGTGTTGAAAGCCGTTCTCTCTGTTTGGATTTACCTGCATTGTAGATTTGTTAAAGATTACCTTTGCCTTCATCATCGTGTTCATGCACTATATGCTCTTACAACACAGTCCTTATGACACAAATTATTTTATATTTTTGTGCAAACAAAGCACTCGTGTCACTTCATAAAATTGAGATTAAACCACTGGAGTCACATGGATTATTTTAATGATGTTGTAATGTAATGTTACATTATTATTGTAGTAAAATGTTCATAATGTAATTTTTCTCAAAACTTAATAAAATCTTGAGCTCATAATGTAATCATTTTTACATTATGAGAAATGCATTGCATTGTCCTATTGTCATAATTGTAATAGCTTTTAAAAAATAAAAAATATGAGTATTCCTTTAAGGTAGGCCTACATTTTTAAAAATCTAAATCCAGTCTTACACTTCCAGCAAAATGCAACGGATTTAAATATTCATGCAATTATAATTATTATTATATTTTTATTACATTCAGGTTCAGTTTACTAGATTCTCAATACAGGCAGGAAATGACTGGGGTGCCCTTGAGCAAGGCATCTAACCCCCAATCGCTCCCCGGGCGCCACAGCAAAAAAGCCCACTGCTCCGGGGGTGTGTGTCCACTGTGTGTGTGTGTGTTCACTACTCCCTACTCCTAATGTGTGTGTGCACTAACTTGAATGGGTTAAATGCAGAGGACATATCCCGAGTATGGGTTATACTTGGCCTTCACATGTCACTTCACGTCACTTAAATACCGCTGATAAAAAAAAAGGACTGAAATGGGCAGATTACATTATAAGTTGCTACAGTGTTTTCATAATATAATACATTTCTCATTCAATATTCTATTACATTATGTGAAAAATCGTAATTACATTGGAAAATCATTATTACATTATGAGCTCAAGATTTTATTACGTTTTAACAAAATTCTTACATTATAAACTTTTTTATTACATTAATAATGAAATACCTATACATTATGTGCAGTAAGTACATTATGTGATTACATTAGGAGTTGCTGTCTTTAGTACCTTTCTGGGGCTTGAAAGTGGTAGTTGCGTAGGCTGTCAATGGAGGGACAGAAAGACAAATCTTCATTTGTGTTCTGAAGATGAACAAATGTCTTGCGGGTTTGTCTATAAAATTTAATGAATAATGATTATCCCATTTTTGTTTGTTTTGTTTATTTTAAGATTTAATTTTCTCTTTCTGAGCTGTGTTGCTCTCAGCCCTTTGCTCTCTTTCTCATCGCTCATCTGCATTTGACCACCATCTTAATCTGTGTTAGAGTTGATGTACTCTAAATCTGTGTAATCTGCTGTGTGAGAGTTGAGTTGGGTCTGAAGTACTGTGCTAATCCTAAATGACTCACTCTTGATGTAGTTCATGTAGAGTTTTTGTGACCACAAGAGTTGTTTTTTTTAAACAATAAAAATAATAATAATGCATAGCTCAAAGCTGCTTATGTACATTAAAACATGTAAGCGTAGTTGTTGGTAATCATAGTTAAAATGAGTTTGGGGTAGCTGGGCCTGTGTTTGAAGGGGTTGTGTGTGTGTGTGTGTGTGTGTGTGTGTGTGTGTGTGTGTGTGTGTGTGTGTGTGTGTGTGTGTGTGTGTGTGTGTGTGTGTGTGTGTGTGTGTGTGTGCGCGAGATGCAGGCCTTGCTGTACTTCTTTCATGCAGTGTAAAGTGTGTTTGTTACATACTGGCCCCACTGTTTTGGCATGGATATGAACACAGGCTGGTGTCTCTACAAAACCCCCACTCTTTCCTGGCTGTTACCAACAGGGCAAGAAAAAAAGATGAGAAATAAGGAAATATGATAAAATATAGAAGGGTCGCCACCATGTTAACACACACACACACACACACACACACACACATATGCGCTCCCTCTCGCTCTTCACTTACTGCACCTTCAGAAAGCAAGATGATTTCCCTGAAGATTTATAGAGGAGTGCCTTTGGCTTTCATAAATAAGATGCAACCCAAAACTGCAATTCTTTCTTTCTTTCCTTACAAAGAGGTATCTTATTGAAAAACTAAATAGAGGTAAAAAGGAGAACTTTACTGTAAACATTCATTTAAACAACAGGATATATCCATAGAAAAAAATATTGTTAAAAATAAAAGTAAGTCATCATAACTCAAGCAGCATGTTCTCATTTACAAGCACTATAAAAATACGAATTGTGTGCTTCAGTTTATGTTAAATCACATTACAGTGAGTGTAGGACATGTCTGTAATCGCCATAAGTGTCATTTAATATCAAATGATAGGCTATTATTAGATGTTCTACTGTATATCGTCAGTTTGCATCTCTCATAATCGCTAGATTAGGACACGGAGTATAGGCTACATTGCAAAAACACATGCACTCCTGTCTGCACCAGATTTGAAAGTACAAAAACAAATGCAAATTTTCACCAAATTATTGAGCTACCAGTATTTAAATAGCCATCATGAGCAAACAAGCGCATTTAGGCACTATACACAGTCACACGCCTTTAATAACAGGTCATTAAAATAAATGAGTTGGAGTCGCAATCCTGGATCTTAATTCTAAGCGCCTGCATTTAAATCCTATGTGACTGCCGCCTCAGACTGATTAAACAGGCGCTTAAGAGCAAACAAATGAAAGAGCTACGCATTCAGCCAGAATATATCAGTTTTCTCCAAACAGCGCTTAAAAAACATATGTATACCTCCTTTCAGTTCGAGGGAAAGTTTAGCAGACCAGAGAATAAATACCTCAGCCTTCTCAGACTGACCGTTGGTAACAAGTAGCTAATATGAAGAAGTGTTTAGAGCAACATACCTCAGTCTGGGTAAACGGCATCTTTCCATCGATTTCATTCAGAGAAATGTTTATTTTCTTCTTTTCTATATCGTGTGTTTTTTTTAATGGGTTTGGATTTCCCCGTTCTCTATGTTTTAGCCGTCTCAATCTTCAGTCAGTGAGACTCGCTGTGACCGTCGCGCGCGCTCAGAATCTCTCTCTCTCTCTCTCTCTCTCTCTCTCTCTATCCTGTCACTCAGAGCGATGCGCCTCGCGCTTTCTATATTTCGCGCCACTCCACCCCTTCATCTCCTTAGCGGAGTAACGGATTTTAACATGGATCACTTTACGAACAAAACATCTATCTTTGACGTGAATATATATATATATATATATATATATATATATATATATATATATATATATATTATATACATTTTAGGGTAATTTAATAAATGCTCTATTTATATACATACACACACATATATATATATTATATATATATTTATATTTATATATTTACGGCATGTATATAGCATGTATTAAATTACCCTCATATGTCAATATATATCATGCATATAAGTTAGTTTTTATGTTTTTTATTATATCATTTAGACAACAGTACGTGTGCATATAAATATATAATTTTATATATATATATATATATATATATATATATATATATATATATATGAACATTCATATTCATAAAATAGCCCTATCAGCAAGGTTCACACTTCAATTTTCACCACATCTGCCATAGATGCATGATACATTTTCCAGGTTAAACATTAGCCTATTCCACTCCTAGCATTTTCCAAGCAGGCGTCTTGGTGTTTGATCACTTCCATACATAAACCACGTGCATTTTTAGATAAAATTAGGCTACCATCTGACTGTTTTCTCAAAGGATTTTATTTACTCAATGAAGAATATATGGAACGTTTACCTTTTCATTAAGACTTGATTCGCCTTTTGAATAATGTGATTGTGTACAGCCTTATCAGCGTTGTTTTTTGTGGTTATGTCATATTCAATTTTAATGCATGGCATGCAGTTTGCTGTTAGGGGCCTCCCTCTCGGACTGCATGTGACTGTGAGGCTGTGTGCATGTCCTGAGCTATCAGCGCACTGAACTGTGAGTAGGATTGACTTTGACTTGCATTTTATTGTAGCCCTGCACATATAGTGAAGTAAATGTTTATGAAGATATATCTTTAGAGGAGGTGTGTATAATGTACAGTGCATGTGCGTGTTTACGAATGTGATTGTGGACACAAGCCAAGGTGTCTGCAGGGTTCTGGAGTGTCAGACATTAAGGACATCTGTTCAGACATACACACAATGTCTCTCTCTCTCACTGGTTTCACCCTCTCTCCCTGGTGGCAGGCTATTTCAGAAACACACACTTCCGTTCCAAACACTTGACCATTACGTTTTCTGTACAACCACACTTGATTGTGTTGTGTTTGTATGACTCCTATACCATATGTTATGTGTATATGTGGGGCGTTTTCTCCAAGGAGGCAAGGGAGGCAGTGCCTCCTCAAAAAATAGGCTGAGAAAATAATCCATATTACAAAAATTAAACAATGCAAATATTACAAAATGTGTCATTAAAAAGTGTATAAATCACTAGTTTTTCTAAAGTAACACTGTCCAAAAACAACACCAGCAGATAAAGTTACAGCGGGACGCAGCATCTCTCTTGCCTCCCCTGAGCCCATTGAGTTTTAACAGACCCCCTAAAGAATTCGGTGGTTTGGTGGGGGGTAATTGAGAATGAATGGGGGAAAGTCACGTGAGAGGAGGCAATGCTTCCATTGTGCTATAATTTGATGTGGTTTGTTATGATTGGCTATGAGTGGTTCACGTGATAAATCCCGTCTCTTGTTTTCGTGCGTGTTCCGCGTTCGCAAATCAGTCTGAATGAACAAAATGATTGGGTCAATGGTAAGACTTATTAAAAAGTAAGTAAACAGCTCAGCCATTTAGATATCACCTTGCCAAGTCAAAATCAAACTTGAAATGGCCTAAAAACATGATATACAATGGGGCTAAAGGCACACTGGGGTAAAAGGTGCATTTGATTAGATTTTTCTCTAAACTAGATGGTACAACTTGCCACAGCACTTTCCAAAACATCAGTTTTTCAAGATGCATGTGGAAATTTGTCTGATCCTTGACGTGATCGCGAGCAGCAACGCAAAATTGATTCTGTGCTAATTTGATCTATTTGATGTTTTTTTTTTAAATGTTGCTAAGTAAAAAATGAGAATTGCTAAAATTATTAATATATTTTGAGACAAAGGTCTTCTTAATGATTTTCAGTTTTGTTCAAGATAATTAAAGCAACAGTTTTTCAATAACGGAAGAATATGTAAAAGTATGGTATTTGGGGTAAAATGCACCCCTGCTGTTGGGGCAAAAGGCACAATAATTAACATGATAATAAAAAGCTGGCTGACTTTTCAATTTGTTGACATGATATGGTTAGATTCAGATGGTAAATATCATTAAGTTGGGTGTCCATCTTGATAATCCCCATATTTATAATGAAACCATCATAAAAAAAAATTATAATATTAATCATATAATATAATAGATTATAATTTATTGTTACTACTGTAAATCTATATTAAATTATCTTCAGTGCTTTCAAAATCTTAACTTTTTCTAATAATTTTGTTTTTGTGTTTTTAAAATATATTTGTATTCATATTTTAATGATAGTATATTTAATTGAATAAAAATGAAATCTTTTTAAACAGAAAACAGTACAAACTTTGCTGAAGTGATTGTTTTGAAGTATTAACTTAGACATTATTAAAAACATATTTTAGCTTAAGTATTTGTATTAATACTTTGTGCCTTTTTCCCCACGCTGGTGAGCCTTTTACACTGTGTGGTAAAAAAAAAAAAACCTGTTTGTGCCTTGCCTAAAAGGCCCACCTTGCCACCTCATACAAGATTTTTAAACAAAATAACCCTTTAATGATTTATTTTCACACAAAATCTGTTGCTCCATCAATGTTCCATACAAACATATATATTTTTCCTGGAATCATGGGAGTAGTGAAAAGCACATTTTTCTTTAGCTCCATTGTACCCTGTCTTCATGTCTGTGACCAGTGTTTACTGAGCTTGATGACTAATGTTTTCCGAAAATTTGTTGACTATTAAAAAGAACAGATGAACATTAGTTAATATATATATATATATATTGTTTAAATTGTTTCTCCCTTTAGTTATTATTTTGGAATAAATGCAAAAATGCTTAACTCTAACTTGATGAGATTTATACTTGGTTTTAATAAATGGAACATGAATTACATTGTTAATGTAAAAATAAAATAGAATTGTAATTGGTTTCCTTTTTTCTATTTATTTTTTTAATGTAATGTTTATTTAACCAGAAAAATGTGACAACATTAAGTGTAACTTTTCAATTTGATTTATTAAAATAAGAAAAACACACACTTAACTGTGAGGACTTTGCCTCATTTCAAAACACCACTGCATGCCTCTGATATAAATGAAAAATATGAGCTGGAACTTTTCTGTCAGCTCTTCTTATTAATGCATTTATTATAAAAAAATGTAAATGATGCAAACTCATGCTGTGCTGTTTTTGAAGAAAAAAAGACCTTTTCTCTTTTGTTCTTTTGATCTTTTCATTTATGGAGTTTTTGTACCTATGTTGTTGCACATTCTTGATCCATATACCGCCCAGCTTTTATCTTTGTCTCTCTCTGCCTCTCGTCCACGTCCGTCCCTCCTCTCACCCCCAACCTTCTGTTGAACTTTTTTTTATTCTCAACTATTCATCCTTTTGTTTTTCTTTTTTCTAATCCCTCTCTGTGATCCTAATCCGCCCGTAAACTCGTCATTGGCGTATATTGCCTCTTGCTGTGTGCTTTGCTGTGCAGAGTCGAATTGACACTAAGAATCAGCGCAGTATTTTTGTTTACAATCCCAACCTCGGTATTGATGTTCATGCACATTGTTTTCATCGCAGATCCATTTCATCCTGCCTGAAAGGAATTGTTACAGTTCTGAATAAGAAGATTGCATTTTGTGAACACATTCCCGCATACAATCTCATCATGTCAATATGCCTCACAGAGCTGTGTGAGTGTGTGAATGGTGTGTGCGAACATCATCATCTCTACGGTACTACTGTCACCCTTCCCCTGGGTAAGACACCGCACACAGGGTTTAAGCAGATGGTAAATCTCTCTCCCTGGGGTATCATCAACTTACAGCCTTCGCTCATTCTCTCTCCCACTGTTTTGCTCTGTCCTTCCTCGTGCATATCTGATCCCTTTTTCCTTCTCACTTGTAGTTTTTTTCCCCCTCTGACAGACAGGAAAGAAAGGGGCCTCCACTTGCAAATTACATCTTTCCTACTCTGTCTCTCCTGTCTCTCTCATCTCGTCTGTCTCCATCTCCTCCTTTGCCCTCCCTGTGTAATTAACTAGGTTTCAGTAACAAACCTTTGGGCTTTGGGGTTGCTATGGTTACCTCTCTCTCCATACTGTTTTCTGTTTGTCAGTCTATCTAAATTGTGCGTGTGTGTATGTGTTTGTGCTTTTTTCTGTGGCTGTGTATCTATTCATTTGAAAAAATGTGTTTGTCTGGGCTTACATTAACTCCATCTGGTAAATTATTTGTTGGCTCATAAGCTCGTCACTTATCATGCAGTTTAATGTCCATGTGCAGAGGTGTAATGAATTTTAAATGGGAAAAAATAATCCACTATCTTATTGCTCATTTGTGTTTTAGCTTCACTGTCTGATCATGAAACAGTGTTGTTTCACTTCTGGTTTGTTGTGCGACAGCCTCGTACTTGAACTCAAATCTGTGCAACATGGTTTGATGTGCACAAAGGTAATTTTTCCTTTTTGTGGAGATTGATAGACAAAAATATTTTAGAACATTTCATTCATATCTTATAATGGAAAAAGCAGCTCTTTTTATACAAGTTTAATTTACAAAATTGGCTTTCGTTTCACCTATGACACATGGTTCAGGACCCTGCTTTTTACTGTATTGATGCTAATGTCAATTAGCACATTGGATGACCAGGCTCAGGCACATCTGTACAGTCTGACAAAAGAAAATTAATTAATTAATTAATTAATTAATTATATTTTATTTTAATGGTTTTAGTTTTTAAAGGTACAGTATGATTTCATTGTTCACTGAGCAAAAAAAAAAAAAAAAAGTCAAGAAATATTTATGACCCTTTTAAACAGGCTTCTTCAGATAATGGACAATCTCCATTGTCATACTGTATACAGTAGATATTATATTTTATTATATTATATTAAATTATATTCTATTTTTAAAGAAATTGTTTTATTCAGCAACGGCGCATTAAGAAATTACTATATTAAATAAATGCTTTTTCTATTGATCAAAAAAAGTATAACGCTATTAAAAAATTAAGCAGTAAAACTGTTTTTAACATTGATGATAATAATAATAATAATAATAATAAAGGTAAAATCAGCATATTATAATGATTTTTGAAGAATCATGTGACACTGAAGACTGAAGACTGGAGTAATGATGCTGAAAATTCAGCTTTGCATCACAGGAATAAATTACTTTTTAAAAATATATTCAAATATATTTTAAATTGTAATGTCACATTAGTACTTATCTTACCAAATAAGGATGATCATAATAAAAGTCTATTCAAAAACGATAAAAAAAAAAAATCTTCCCGGTCCCAAACCTTTGAACCGGTAGTGTAAATTGAGTTGAGGTTCTTTAATTCTTGTCCTTGAACTTTTCCCCTCTGATTAAATTTGTATTGTCAGTCACCAGTAAGGTATTACTTCCTTTTAAGTCACTGTATGCTGTAATGTCTCTTGACATCTTCCCTGAAGAGTCCCCTGTTTTCTTTTTGTCGTTTCAGCTAACAAGACACTTCTGGGTGGAGGAGGAGGTGAGTCAATTCTTTTTTCCCCCCTCTTTTTCAGAGGCTGAATGAGACAAATGTAGAGACAGCTCAAGTGGGAAAAGACATTAAAGGAGAGAAGCATCGGCGAGGTGAGAGGAATTAGAAGGTGAAAGAGAGCAAGTGAGAATCAGCAGGTGGAAACAAAGGTGAGAGAGTGAGAACGTATGTGTGTGATGGGAGCTGTTGTCAGCCTGAGGCTTTGCACTTTTCTGAATTTGAACAGACAATTTCTGAAAAGCCCTGTGAGTGAGAACAGAGATGCTATTTGAGGAGCAAAAGAGCGATTAGAGACCCAGTGAGAAGAAATGAGCGCTAAACTCTTAAACCATCTCTGATAGAGCTGCCCTGATAGAACACACACACACACGCGCGCCCACAAACATCGACAAGAGAAAAACAATTCATCAGCAGATTCTGAATATAATGGAGAAATTAAAGAGACTGTGCTTTTTCAAAACTGTTTGCTCACTGTGATGTATTAAAAAGTACTTGGATCTGACAAGACGGTAGATTTTCTCTGAAATACAGTAAAGCCTTCAGATTCCTGCCTTCTATCTGTACGTTCAAATATTCATCAAACAATGAGCTCTTTGGCATTCCAGCTGCACAAACAGTTAAGTCTTAACTCAAATTTAAGGGGACTATAACAAAAAGTACCAAGCTGCAAAGGTATCTGGATATGGTCCCATGGTAATTCTATGTATTTCTGAACATGTTCCATGTTGTAATATTGACATTGTTTCACATCCAACATAAACTACAGCCCATCACATAAGTAGGTTTCTCCTGAGGATCAGTAACTACATCTGCAATTATCTCAGAGTTGCACTTTTAGTCATTAGTTACGGGCCTGTAATGTTCCTGCTCCCGGGAGGTTCTAAATAACGAGTGTGTAACATGTAACAACTGTTTTTTTCCAATAGACTGTGCGGTGTGTGAAATCACCTCTAACCTGAAATAGCAACAGTAGCTATATAATATCAGCACACACGTTTCCACCAGACTGGCTGCTAATCCATCTTGACAGAATTAAAGAGAGAGTTCATCCAAATTACAATTCTCTCATCATTCTCTCATCCTCGTGTTGTTCCAAACTTGTATTTATTAATTTATTTCTTCTGTGAAACACAGAAGAAGATATTTTGAAAAATTTTTTTTTTTTCCATTCAGTACAATAAAAAAAAAAATCAATGGTGTTCAGACCCCAGCGCTCTTTAGAATATCTTATGTTGTGCTCCTCAGAAGAAAGAAAGTCATACAGGTTCGGAAAGACATGAGGGTGAGTGAAGGTCATCTTTGGGTTAACAATCTCAGAACCGTATTCAAAAGTAAAAGACACACTTCTCTGGAATACTTGTTTCTAATTGGTAAATCATGGCATTCTTTGGTTAAGTAATTTTATATAGTGACTGTTAAACCGTATATTTGACAGTAGTTTTTGGCAACCAGTTTCCTACACTGTAAAAAAAAAAAAAAAAAAAAAAAAAAGTGAATGCCTTACATTTTTTACATCAACTTGGATGTTTAAGTCAGTTCAACTTAAATTACATTAGACTGACATAAAAAAAAGTTGAATCTTGTATAACATAAAAAGGTTGAAAATTGCTTTACTTGTTTTGATGAGTTAAAGCAATGTAAAAATATGTTGTCATAACGTATTTTTTTTATTTATTTTTTTTACAGTGCTGTGCTATTTTCATGTCTCCCTGATCACTTTGTGATCTTTTTCTTCTCAAATAAATAAAATAGGCTATTATGTCATAAATAAATGAACATAAGATGTTACTTTGAATTTCAATTTTTGCATTTATTTATTCGTTTATTTTGTTGCCAGATTATGTACACTCATTATCACAAAGGAAATCACCTTCTTTAAAATTACTTAACAAATTATGAACCATTAAAAGAAAAATATATTTCACACACAACAAACAAACTATTGCCATGTGTGACTCTATTAATGAGCATTGTTTTGGAAATACAAATACTGTCAATAGCTGTGATAACAACTGTACATATCTTATTTTTTGCTTGCAAATCCTAAAGCTAGCTACAAACTTGAAATGGTTATGTTAAGTCTGATCTACACTACCGTTCAAAAGTTTGGGGTCAGTAAGATTTATTTTGTTATTTTTTAAAGAATCAAGAAAAGTGACAGTAAAGACATTTATAATGTTAAAAGATTTTGATTTCAAATAAATTCTGTTCTTTCTGAACATTCTATTTATCAAAGAATCCTGGGGGGAAAATGGATCACAGTTTCCACAAAAATATTAAGCAGCACAACTGTTTTCAACATTATAAAATGTTTCTTGAGCACCAAATCAGCATATTAGAATGATTTCTGAAGGATCATGTGACACTGAAGACATGTTTAGTAACTAACATTAACAAAGGTTAATCAATGCTGTTGAAATATATTGCTCATGTTAGTTAATGCTCTAATTAATGTTATCAAATGAGACCTTATTGTAAAGTGTTACCAAAAAAATCTTATCAACCCCAAACTTTTGAACTGTGGTTTACAAATCGTTTTTGTACAGTATTTGTAAGAGGTGCGTGTGCATTTTGAAAGTGAATTGCAAGATCTTAGGTATATAATTTACGATAGTAGAGTGCTATGCAAATTAACAGGAATGTCCAACTGTTGACTCAGTATTTACGCATATGCATGTGTCGATTGTAAGCGTACGCAGTTCTTGCTCTCTGCCCGTGTTAAGTGCCTGCCCGTTAGCTAATCAATACTAGTGATAAATCTGCACTTGAGAATCCTACTCATCAGAACCACGTCTCACACACACAAACACAAATTCAGAAGTGCGCACTGCTGTATATTGACCTGTTGTTTTTCTGTAGTTACTCAAACACAAATGGCAAAAGCGATTGATTTAGGCCCGACCTTCACCTCCCTCAATTTAAACCTCCCTGTCAGTTCGTGCCTATGCATGTCTTCCATGTCCCTTTCTTTCTCTCTGTTTTACTCCAAACTCATCTTTGTGTCTCACTGCCCTACCCCTTCACCTCTTCTCCTCACTCCATAACACTCCAACACCTCTTTTCTCTCTATTTCTGTCGGCAGTACGCAAACACATCGGCTTTCTCAGGCTCACACTCTCTCCCTCTCTTTTTGTTGGCTCCACTCCTGAGGTTTGTTAAGACAAACCTGGGTGATAATTAGGCAGGGACAAACTATACATCAGGGAGGACACAGCCTCAGAGCATTGCATGCAGAGAGAGAGATGAGGGGTGAGTCTCTGCCTGTTGGTGTTTAAAGCAGGAAAAGCACTAAAGCTGAGAGGGCAAAAACAAGAGGATGTGTTTAAAACAACAGAAGAGAGAATAAAGAAAAGCATGGATGAGTTAGGATGTGTCGTATAGTGGTATATAGTTTGTTTCGGATACTGTTTTTCAAACTCTAGCACCATTTATTCTCGGTCAGCATTTCTGATGCACTGTATTCTGGGCTTTTCTTTTTTCAGTAATAAAATAAACATCCTTAAAACAAACATTTCTAGACTAGAATAGAATGTTTTTGAAGGAAGTGTTTTTTATTACAAGAAGAAAAAATTTGCCAGTAAAGTTAAATAAGCCTAAATTCAAGATATAGTCTCTGAAATCTAGTTTTAAGAAGCAAAATGATAACGATATAATAATGTGTATAATAAGGCTGGTTTTCAGAGAATGTCTTGAATTAGGCTTGTTTTTCTTCCCGCGTTGGTAATTAGTTTAGTCTTTTATTCTTTATGACTTTTATTCATTAAATATTGTTAAAATAAAATAATTGTGGTAAAAAAAAATAACTCTATAAACAAGTCTTATTATCTTACACAATGTATGTTTAAAGGATGTTTTGATATTTTTACTGGAAAACAAGAAAAAATACTGATTAATAAAATTGTTTCTTTGCTGTGTACTAGACAGGAAGTCAAAGGAAGACACAAATGGAAAAAGAAATAAGGAAGAGAGTCTGCGAGTGAGTGATGAAAATAATTCATGCTGGATTTCCTATTTTCACGGTCAGATGGATCATACTTGTAAATGGCACATATAACTATAGGCAATCAAAATGTTCTGTTCATTAAAGTAGGAGACATCAGTCCTGAAGCTCAGAGCTGAGAAAGCTCCAGATTGCACAAAAGGACACAGTGACATTAGAGTATATTTGGGTTTTGTTGTGTTTGTGGTGTAATGTTGAATTTTGGCATATGGCTTTTAAAAATGTTTGTCTGTTTTTTAGCAACCTGGAAAGCTACACATGGATAAGTATTGATTTGGTTGTTTTATTTTTTGAGTGAAAATGTGTGTTATGTTCTCCACTTGGCACCGAGTGTAATGTTGGTGTTCTGGTTTAAAACCCAGAATGGCAGGCATATGTTTAGAGAGAGATTGTGCTTTGGTGTCGAGGGATTTGTGACATGGGCTAGCAGATGTGCCAGATCCAATCAAATGCTCCTACTAATGGCTACCATGGTGACCAGCTCAGCCAATAACACCGTGTCCTAACCAGGCGCGATGCGATAAGATTACAGCGACAAATAATTTGTCTGTCCACACTAGATGCGACGTGACTACGAGATGCGTCAAAATCAATCAAAACCCACAGCCAATCAGAACAGCGTGTGGGCGGAGTCTCGAGGCAAGTGCACAGCACCAGATCATCTTGACGGCACTCGCAAGAAATGATAATAATCAAATTCACAAATATTACACCATTAAACATTATTAAAAATGCATAGGCTACTGAGTTACTAAAACAATCTGTGTCAAAGAATGCTCTTGTTTTTTCACAGTTTAAACGTTCATGTTTCCATTTGTTTAATTTCAAGATCTGAGGTGAATTATCCATTGCTGCTTTTACAGCTACAAAGCTGGGAGCACTAAATGGTATTCAAAGTCATATTGCATGCTTTTAACACCGTGTCCTAACTACACGCTAAGCGCGATAAAAGGTATCTTTTAACCAGCCGCGACGGCGACACGCGACGATTCTATTTTAGAAACGGTTTCTATTTTTCTGCGACGTCGCACTGGAACAACAAACTCAAGAATGCAAAAATAAAAGCATGCAGTGTGACATTAAATATCATTTAGTTCTCCCAGCTTTGTAGCTGTAAAAGCAACAATGGATAATTCACCTCAAATCTTGAAATTAAACAAATGGAAACAAGAACGTTCAAACTGTGAACAAACAAGTGTATTCTTTGACAAAGATTGTTTTAGTAACTCAATAGCCTATGTATTTTTAATCATGTTTAAGGGGTGTAATATTTGTGAATTTGATTATGTAGCCTACTTATCCATTTTCTTGCGAATGTCGTCAAGATTACTCTCTGGTGCTGTGCACTTGCTCCGCCCACACGCTGTTCTGATTGGCTGTGGGTTTTGATTGATTTTGACGCCTCTCGTAGTCACGTCGCGTTCTAGCAAAGTGGTTCTAGTGTGGACAGACCCTAGCCTGGAAATCCAGACCTAAATCTAAAAGATTAATGGTCTGGTGTCGGTCAATGAAAATCGGCCAGCTCGAGGGGCGGCACCAAGTATGCATTTGAAAATCTCACAGCATGCAATTGGATAACACTACGACCAATCACAACAATAAACCCCATACGCATAGCTACCAGCAGAGCTAACTGGTAGATTAGACTCTTCCGGTCGGCAAAACAGCAAAAACACCCTTCTTGCAAAGGAACGATTCGAGCGCCGTCTTCTGTTCCTCTTTTGGGAAAAAGCCAAGTCTAACTCGTTCATTGTAGCGGCCAAAGCCGTTTCAAACAACTGCTATTCATCCATAGGCATCTTGCAATGTTTATTAATGACTTCGACGTCACAGCGCTGTCGTCTTCTGTTTAGCTCGCCTCTGGCCCGCCTATATCAGATAACCCGATGTGATTGGTGCAGCTCAGATCGAGGGGCATATTTAATGAGCTCCATTGCTCGACACCAGAGTAACTCGCTGAGCAAATTCAACTTGTGCTCTCGCGAGAACTCTGGTTTACCAGGGTAGACAGACCCATGGGACAGACAAATTATTTGTCGCTGGAATCTTATCGCATCGCGTCTGGTTAGGAGGACACGGTGTAAAATTAAATAAAGCAGATAAACAGTAGGCTACCTGAGATTATCATTGTCACACTTTGTGTTTGTTGTTCCAGCCGCGACATCGCAGAAAAATAAAAACTGTTTCTAAAATAGAATCGTCGCGTGTCGCCATCGCGGCTGGTTAGGACGAAAACTGATTAACATGGAAAAGATACCTTTATGTAGTTAGGACATGGTGTAAGAGGGTGCGTTTCGAAAACACTTGCTGACCACCAATTCAGACCAAACCAATTTGATGGGAAATTGAGAACAACTGTTAATGAATGCTTTTCACAGAAATGTTGTGTGTGTGTGTGGACCCCATGCATGCATGTTTGCATGCACGTAGGTGTTGCGTGGGATTAAATGCTAGGAACACATATGATATGACAGAGAGCTGGAAAAAAAACTGTATGCAATATAGGAAAATATCCTATATGTTTTTTTCCGTGTCACAAACCCCGACAGGTGAGCAAAAAGCCAATTAGTACCTGCTAAAAAGATGTTTGTGTAATATAAAAAGTGTGTGTGCATGCATGTTGCAATTACACAGGAAAGCAAGCTATTCCCAACAGGCGTACCTCGTCACCACATTCACATCTTTTCCCCTATTCCTTCCTCTCATCCTCCTTTCCTCCACTCCAAAGCCCTGAGTACAACTTCCCTCCATCTGTCCCTCCGTCTCTCTCAGTTTTTTCCTCATCTTTCTCTCCACTTCACTCTCTGGTATTTCTTGGTATATATTCCCTATCTTTCTATCTTTTTATCACTCTATCTCTCGCTCCTGCAGATTCTGAGCACATATCAGCAAAAGTACCAGGGCGCTGAAAACCCTTGAGTAAAACTGTTATGACCCTCAAATCGCTGCCCTTAGTGCTATGAGAAATCAGATTTTTCTGTGTCCTCAAATGATAAATGGGGGTTGGGTTTATCAGCATTAAAGTGGGGTAAACAAGCTGTGTCGATCCCAAACTGCACAATATTTGTCATTGGACGACATTTTTAGAAAGGACCCATCATATACAGCTGCCTGAGATTGAGAGGTGGCAGGTGATTTGGTAACAAGTTCTCATTTGTTAACATTAGTTTATTCATTAACTAACATGAACTAACAATGGGCAATGTGTTTTTACAGCATTTATTAACCTTTGTTAATATTTAGTTAATAAAAATGTTCATGTTAGTTCACAGTGCATTAAGTAATGTCAACAGATACATCTTTTGATCTTAAAAATGTAGTAAATGTTGAGATTAACATTTAACTATGATAAATAAATCCTGTAAAAGTAGTGTTCATTCTTAGTTCATGTTAACTAATGTGGTTAATTAATGTAAAATGTTACCGGTGTTTTTATGCTTAAAATGTCTTAAAAAGTCAATTAAAGTAAATGAAAAAAGAAAATATATCATAAATGTTGGTAAATTGCCATCTGAATTATCTGGCTAAATATTACATATGTGTATTTATATTGTGTGTGTGTGTATGTATATATGTATATATGCATGTATGTATGTATGTGTATGTATATATATATATATATATATATATATATATATATATATATATATATATGCATGTATATCTCTCAGTAATTCTTTTAAATAAATGTTATAATTCATTCTAATAAATGTAACCTTACTGCACTACTTTATCTGTATCTTATTAAGAGTCCAGAATGCTAGATCTATTCATAGCTAACAAAAATAACTGTTGTGCATGTATATGCATATATATGAATATGTATATGTGTATATATATTCCCCCTTCAGTGGATGGTGCCATTCATCGTGGAGCTGGTCCTCTGTTGAAGAAGGAATGTGCCACTCTGAACGGCTGCGAAACGGGGGAGGCCAAGATCACCGGAGCCTACGGCCTGCCTGCAAAATGTGAGTTGCTCATGAAACAAACTGATCATCACACTAATGCCATATAAACATCTGTCTGAAATGGTTTGAGCTCTTTGGAATAGGATGATGAATTCAGAATCATTTGTTAGAATTAAACATTTCTTCCAGTATGCTAAATGGATAAGGAAAAGAGCAAACCTTGCTCAGGTTTACGCTTGATTGCATCAAAGTCAGCACAGTACTTTTGTAGAAACTAAATTACACTTGATTTTGACTTTTGCAATGTTTTATATTTCCTATCTTTGGATAGTAAGCAGGTGTTGTGCAACCTCTCTAGCGAAATGTCAAACGGTTGCGTACATGTTGCACGCTGCCGAATGAATAAATGAATAAACCATCAACGCAAACCTTTTTCCCTATCACTCTCCCTCCCTCCCTCCCTCCATCCATCTCCCTCCCTCTCTTTCACTCTTCCAGAGAGTGTTCAGTAATTATGTAGTCAGACAGTGTTTACAGAAGCAAGCGCACTTTAATTTATTCGCACACTTAGCAGTAATTTCCTTGTCTAATTTATGATCCCCCCCCACTGTACCTTGCTGTTCAGAGACAGAGATGCACACGCTGCTGATTCTCAAGCCACCCCCAACACACACAGATACACACTAGTGATTTGCCTTACACTCCAGGCTATGCTCTCTGTTAGTTTTTACGTAGTCTTTAGTTGATTTTTCTCTCCAACTTTGTGTTTTTCCTTCTCATCTCTCTCTTTCTGTACTGTACCGAACTGCGGGGAGTAGAACAGTAAATATCAGCAGTAATTGCAGGACTGAAATTAGTGTCTGTGTCTGACTGCGTGCACCGCACACTGATGGGATTATAAGTTATGTACGAACAGGTGTTTGGACTATTTGTGATTTGTGAGCTGTTAAAATGTAACATTTCTAAATGAAAATGTTCAGGTTTCTGTCTGTGGGTAGAGAGCATCATGGCGGTGCAGGTTCCAAATTTGTCTATGCAAAACTGGCTGCCACAAATCCTTGGATGTTCAGCCAATCCCCAAGTGTCAGGTCACACCTTCAGTGTAACTCTACCGGATTTTTATATATTGCATCATCCACTAGATTCTAGGTTCTGATCGTTTGAAAAAGTAATAGCAAAGCTCTCCTCAACATGCTGGAAGATTTAAGATGTCAATCATGTCCATAGCAAAACGAGTAAAGCGCAAACGTTTAATGCTTA
Source organism: Leuciscus leuciscus (assembly GCF_965113295.1). Classification (NCBI taxonomy): domain Eukaryota; kingdom Metazoa; phylum Chordata; class Actinopteri; order Cypriniformes; family Leuciscidae; genus Leuciscus; species Leuciscus leuciscus. Next base: position 12,376,717 of record NC_138732.1, read on the forward strand.
GAATTAATTTATTTTAAACCCTTTAGGCTGAAGTATGTACATTTTTCGGTTTTTAAATATTTTGTTTATCCTATCTTAATATGCAGAGACAGCTATAAATAAGCTATTCATAGGTTATTTATTTTGTCTCTGTTGCCCAGTTGTTTTGAGCTACCCGTCTAGTCGTACACAAAAAATACTGACTCTACCAGTGGCGTGAGTTGGGGCGGGGCTGTCAGTTTGTTCAATCAAGAACTGATGTGGGCGTATTTGAAAACCTTTTTTGAAAACAATATTTGTTTTTGCAGTTCCGTTCGGTGGTGGAGAAATGTCATACTTCAGCTTGAACATCAATTGCGTGATAGTAATAGAAAGCATCTATAATTACAGACTAAAGCCCCTAAATAAAATCTGAGATTTGTGTGTTTGTATAGAGTATTGTCATGTTTTGACTGGCTGAGCTGCAGTTTGCACATGTGCTCGCACATCTGTTACTTTTTGGATGAGGATAGGGGAGTGTATGTTTGTGTCTTATAGTAAAACAGAAGTATGGTAATAATACATACTCTGCCTGGGTTGAGGGGGTGAACTATAAACCCAGTGGATCTCATTGGTGAATGAAAGGCAGAATGTGCAGATCCTGTCAGTCCCTAAGTCCACCTGTGTACCAATACAGCCTTGACTAGGGACCCAACAATACAAAACAACCATTGCTAGGGGGGAGAAAGAGAAGAGAGTAGCATATTTATCAATACACACACATACACACACTCTCTCTGAGCCTTCATTTCCCTCTGAGGCCAATTAACACTAATTAAAATCCACACAGGCCAATCGAACACCCACCCTTCTCTCCTGTTATTTAACTAATCCCTTTTTCTCTCTCCCCTCATTGCTCATAGACTGGATGAATAACAAGGTTCGATTATTTAATTATGTTTATTAAACAATCCAATGAAATACACCGTCATTTTACAATGACCTCAAATTAAGGCTGTTATCTCAAATCAATTTTGAGCTGCAACTTTCTTTAAAATCACAGCTTTTTCTTGTCAAAACCAGTTGCATGAAAGCCAAGGTGAAAGAAAAGGGATCTATTGTGAGGGCCGTCGTGCTTGATCGGCTGGTGACTGCGGGTATATTGTAACTTAGCTGCCAAGCTGATTTGAATTTGAGAAAAAGGGGTGAAACACAAAAAGTGAGTCGAACACCTTCGGACCATTCAGATGATAAGCAGATCTCTTGCACCGTCTTAGCCAGCTGTCTTTTTTTAAGTCAGCGCACCTGCTCCCCTGCTGCAGAATGGGGATATAGCTGACTTTTTCTCCAGGGGGTTTGGTGGGAGAGACCAGGGCCTCCCTTTGTGCATGAGACAGGAGACTTGGGTTTGGTCTGGATGAGTGAACAGTTAGACTTGGTAGCAGAAAGACAGAAAATCTTTCACTGAGAGGGAGGGAGAAGAGGAAAGAGAAAGGCGAGCAGGCAGGAGGAAGACGGGAAGGAGGGGGAACAAACAGGGGAGTGATTTAGAGCCTGATAATAGCAAGTTTGGAGTAGATTCATCGATACGTTATGGGTGTTGTCAGGTTTTGGTTTGGGAGCTGCGTGGGGAGAAAGAGAATGGTATGTTTTCTCGTGAGCAGATCAGGAAGTTATGGTGGAATAAAATGTTTTAGAAGACAAGCTGTACGACCACACTGTGATCCAGCATATATTAAAGCAAAAAGCCACAAAAAGTGTTGAAATACGGTACATAAATAATCTTGAATTTATCTATCTTATTTTATCCATCCATCCATCCATTCATTTTCTTCTATACAGTTTTAGTATATTCATATATTCTGTACATATTGTAAGCTATAGCTCCACTTACGCTGTTGACTTATTTCTGCGCTTATCTGTATATTGAACACTATATTTCTGCACTTCTGGTTAGATGCTAACTGCATTTCATTAGCTCTGTACTTGTACCTTGCATAATGACAATAAAGTTTAATCTAATCTAATCTTATCTATCTATCTAAACTTTTTGTTAAATAAATTATTATTATTTATATACAAGTATTGTGTCTATTCATTTGCATGTCAGGTTTCAACACAAAATTAAAGTATATATAAAAATGTAATAAATGACTAGCCTGGCTAACGTCAGACCACTTTCTCTTTGAGACGTGGTCTGGGAACCACATGTTCATTTTCTCGTATTTGAGGCGTGGTTTACGAATGCCCAGAGCCGTTTATTGGGCGCTACAAATGTCTATCAAATGCGCCTGTCCGTAGCTCATAGCCAATCGTTTCAATTATACCAGATGACGTATGTAGAGCGACAGATATTCAACGCATTATAGACACACTTACAAAAATGTTTATTGCCAGGTCAAACAGAAGTTATTACACGACAAGTAACACAAGGACAACTTCAGCCGAAGCTGTCAATAGGCCGATACATGAAGAACATGGCTAACGTTACCACAAAACTGAGTAGCCTTATAACATTTTACCAATCGAACAGTCGCGGCTACAACACTATATGCCACGCAATTTCGTCTAGCCTACATCTGACCATTTTGGGTTCAAACACGCTCTGCACACCACACATACTTAACGGTGTTAAATTTGAAAAATACCGTTCGATAGAACTGCTTTGTTACCACAGTTTCTGCGTGCTTCCTCAGGGATGAAGTTTCACATTTGCGGCTATCCAACACGAAAATGTTTGCAGCAAAGCCTTTCACAATATTTTCTTCAGATAACTCCAAATTTCTCCCACACACTGGACTTGATTTTTGATGACGTTAACGTATTGTCGACAACTTTACAATCTCCACTAGCTATTCTTTTCTTCAACTCCTCAGCATCCATCTCGACGACTGCAAGCAGATCGCGCGCAAAAGTGAAAGTAGCCTAGGGAACGTTATAGATCATGGGAGGGCGTGGCGCGTCGGCACAAATAAACTGATGTGGATTTTAAATTATTTTATCAACTTGAAATACAGGCATTTTTTGTAGATGTGTTCCTAAAAATATGCATATATTTTTACGTCTGTCATGTTGGATCCATAGATATAAACAAACTGCTTCGGTGTGTCGCATAGATGTCGTCATCGTCTTGCTGCTCCCTCCCCGTTCTGTGATTGGTTCCCTAGCTGAGGCGAAAATCTGGTCCATGGAATCCATGCTGACTAGCAGCGTGAATAAAATCGCGCTGCGCTCAAGGCAGCATGGGGGAACCCAGGCTAATAAATGACATGATTATATGACAAATATTTATTAGATTAGGTCAACAGCTTAATGATCAATTTCAGAAACTATATTTTAGCAACAAGGTCCCGAATCTACATTATGCTCCATCGTAAACATCTGAAATCTGTAGAAAATGTTCATTTCTTCCCCGCTCACTCTGTTGTAAGTGCGCTTGTGTTTGCTTTAGAGAGCAAACAGGAGCGACAGAGGGAGTTGAGCAGTGCAATATCTAAACCTCCCGGCAGTTTTCTGTAGTTTGCTTTAACCTCCAGCTGCACCTGTGTCTGCGGTGATTATGTCATCCTGTCTCTCTTCCTTCCACACCCGCTTTAGCAGTTCATGCTGTGCCACAAATATGACAACACTTTGTGACACTGTACTTCCAGTCAAACATATGCCCACTGTTCTCAGTTTGTTTGTTTTTTTCTGTCCATTGTTTCCCTTTGCATATCATATGTGAGCGTCTAGGTGTGTGTGTGTGTGTGTGTGTGTGTGTGTGTGTGTGTGTGTGTGTGTGACTAATGTCTCTGCCTGACTTGATGTATGATGGTGCTGCTGGACTAAACAAACAGAGGTGGATCGATGCTGTAAACACTGCAGAGTGCAGCGGTAAATAAACGCAGCCGGACAGCACGCAGCGCAGAGAGGTGTCGGGGGGCGGATGGATGAGGGAAAGAAGAGTGGGAGTGGAACTGACGGAGGGAGGCTGGACGTCCAAAAGACAAGCGGGGCAAAGGGGAAGGATTGAGGACATGCCACAGACGTGACACACAAGGACATAAGACATTGAGAGGACAGATGGATGGATGTTTTAGACAGAAGGTAGACGCAGACGGAAAAGGAGGACAAGGGAAACGGACCTACCGTCTGGTTGAGCTGAGTGTCAATGTCAATGGGAGGAGGAAACAGGAAATTGAGATGAGAGGGTGCAGGATGGAGACAAGTGGGTCTTTAGTAATCGAGAAACAGACAGATGGCAGAAATGGGAACCACAAACAGAAAGTGTAGTTGGTATAAGTGAATAAGTCTAATCAAAAGTTTAGAAATAACACATCAGGGGTTAATCACTTTTCTCTTTCAAAAAAGACCTTACAAAAGCATGTAAAGTATCGCACTTGCTGTATTGACAATTGCCATAGAGACCATTTTTATATTATTATATGAATAATCATTATTCTTTTGCAGACCAAGGAAACTGCTTTTCAATTAAACATTTGAACATGCACACTCTAAATTTTACTTTAGAACAAATAAAAGGAATCAAACATAATTTATTTTGATGATTTCAGTTTTTTCCTGTTACGCTTATGAACGTACCCTGTTTTTGGATTTATACCTTAAATACTTTGTCACCTTTAGGGTTGAATGAGGATTTTGATATTAAGCCATTTTTATAGTGATTAAACGTTTTTTGTAATTTGTATTTGCCACATGAGTTGTATTTGTCACATGACTTGTATTTGTCACATGATTTCTTGGGTGTGCCTAATTAAGGTGATCACCTGTGTCTATTTAAAGTTGACTTCACTTTACATTGACATTGTGCCTGATGAAGACCTGAGGGTCGAAACGTTGCTTGAATAATACAAAATAATAATTGGAGCAGTAATTTTCAGTGTGCGGACTTCACACTTCTTTATTTGCATGTACCCTGGAAACCATAGAATCTGCCAACAATTACTACTATAGTTATTACAGTAATCAATGCTAGTAAAAGGATTGCTAAATCCTGCAGATTCCATATGAATTTACTGTCTTATTTATTTATCTCACTGTATTATTTATTTATAACAACTGCCGTCACTTGGGTATTTTGGTAGAAACTGCGGTTTCCATGGTAAATGTGGGGTTTAGAAAGGACTAAACACTATCAATGCTTATCAACTCAGCTGTTGACAGCGCCTATCGGTGCAGCAGTTACTGTGAAGAGATTTTTCGATGTTGTATCATCATGTCATCAGAAGAAACAAGCCAAAAGACCCATCCAACAGCCATCAGTTATTTCTATTAGTCAGCCAGACTGTGTTACAAAGGCCTAGTTCTGCCAATTAAGGCCAATATCACTGATACTGATATACCGATACCACTAATTAATGGAACATTTTAAAATGCGAAATTTATAGCCCTTTAATATACTTGAATGACATTTGTTTGAACTTTTAATAGGACTAAGAGAAATTATTGATTTTTGTTTACTATACCATGTTATTCATGTTTTTATGTTATACCATCTTTTAATGCACTGTAAACCTTTTTTTAAAATCACTTAAAAAGGTAGATCCATATATTTAGGTGAATTAATTGTTTTAATATAACATCAGTAAGAGTTTCATTACATCAAACTGCACTGATGTGTGGACTAAACAAAGTTACTCTAAGAAAATAATTGAACGTTTAAAATATATGCTACTGTTCAAAAATTTGGGATCGGTACCATGTTTGAAAGAAGTCTTTTATGCTCACCAAGGCAGCATTTATGTGATCGAAAATACAATAAAAACATTAATATTGTGAAGTATTACTACAATTTAAAGGTAGGGTAGGCAATTTTCAGAGAGACTAGCAATAGTGAGCTAGCTTTGAAAGCATAAGATCCCACCCTCCCTTCAGAACGTCTCCAAAGCCACGACTCCGCAAACAAAAGCGTCACAAGAGACGGCGTTAAACAACCTCCTGTCTCAAAGCACATAACATTACAATAATAACGAACATAAAAAACTTAAATAGCACTGACCTGTTCCACCTGACAGCTGCAGATTAATTTCAGCATTAAAGGGATAGTTCACTTTGAAATTAATTTTTGGTATGTTTTAGCTTACCTCAAGGGCATCCAAGATGTAGGTGTCTTTTTTTCCGCAGTAGTTTCAATTTGGATATTTTTAGGTCAAACCGTTCTTGTCTGTCAGTCATATAATGCAGGTCGATGGTCACTGTCTCAAAGAGCATGCACAGAGTCCAAATTAAAACAATTCCCCGTCGTCCAAATTAAACAATTCCCCATCGTAAGTACACATTGATGGCCTAAGACACGAAACGAGCGGTTTGTGTGAGAAAACGAACAGTATTTATATCGTTTTTACCTCTTATACACAGCCATGTCGAAGTGATCTGATCTGACGTGTACGCAGACTGGTGCATAGATATATACACTAGATGTCGCCTTAAAGACATTCGTTCCAATGAACTGCCGTAGACAAGGCGACATCTAGTGTGTATATATCTATGCACCAGTCTGCGTACACGTCAGATCAGATCACTTCGACATGGCTGTGTATAAGAGCTCTTTGAGATAATGACCATCGACCTGCATTATATGACTGACAGACAAGAACGGTTTGACCTAAAAATATCAAAATTGAAACTACTGCGGAAAAAAAGACACCTACATCTTGGATGCCCTTGAGGTAAGCTAAAACATACCAAAAATTTATTTCAAAGTGAACTATCCCTTTAATATTGTTGCCATTGAAACGCATAAATTCGAGTCACGAACCGCTCCGAGTATAACGTCACTGGTTTCCATCTTCTGTGTAACTCTTTATAGCATGAAACGAGGTGATGACGTGTGATGTCTATGCGAGTAGGGTGCGCGGAGGTATGGAAATACATATGTTGACAGTCAGGTAGGACATCGTATCGTTGCATTCGGACCAATTTCAATGATTGGACGAACATTTTATGGTCCTATGCATTCCACAGACGATAAATATATACATATAAATACATTTAGACCACTTAACTTAGTGATTGCCATCAGGATGTGAAGAGACTTTCAATCAGCATAACAAAACATGTTTCTGGAACTCACCTACCGTGCCTTTAAAATAACTGTTTATATTTTAAAAGGTAATTTATTCCTGTAATGGCATTATAAATGTATTAACGGTCACTTCTGATAAATGTAATTTGTCATTGCTGAACGAAAGTGTAAATTTTTTGGAGAATACTGATCCCAAACTTTTGAATGATTGTGTATCATAAACATATTTGTGTTTTAGGGACATGGATAGATGAACGGGAGGGATGCAGACAGAAAGTTGAAGTTATTAAAACACATTCACATATTTTCTGATATTTTTGTACGACTTCTCTCTGTTTTTGGCTGTATCTCTCTGTTTCACAGATGTTATTCACACCGTGGGGCCGATAGTGCACGATTCAGTGGGGGAGAGAGAGGAACAAGCGCTGAGAAACTGTTATTATAACTGTCTGCACACAGCATCTAAGAACCACCTGCGGACTGTGGTGAGGGTCTCAGTACACACTCACACACACACACACACTCATAACAGATTCAGACTTCATGTCTTGGCAGTGATACAACTACTTGTATGCAATTTTAACGGCCTACCGCAGTCTCGATCCTAACGCTGCATGCACATAAACTCAGGTACATACTGTTAACATGTTAAACTCTCACCCTGTATCACTCACACCTCACAGCTGCCTCACGGTACAAGAATCAAAATGCCAGCAGTCCAGTCATAACACAGCAGATAACTCGCACTCCACCGGTGCCCTAACAATTTTTATATGAATCTACTAAAACAGTTGAGAGCCGTTTCAGCTTTATTTCTTTCGGGGAATGATTTATTGAAGACAGGTTACTGTATATATAAAAGATTTTAACAGTGCACCAGCAAGGATAAAAATACACACAGTCACAGCTAAGATCTATTGTTAAGGTTCTCAAAAAAGAGCAAGCAATTGTTGTAGCATCATAATGTCTTATGAGGACTTCCTGTTTATCTCTATGAAACTGGTTTTCGCTGTGAAAAAAGACCTTTAAGTGTAGTATTATTCGGAGTACTTCATCTAAAAAATAAAAGTTCACTCATCATTAACTCGCCCTCGTGTCATTCCTAGTGTTATTAATACTTGTATTATTTTTATATTTATATCAAAGTATTTATTAATATTCTTTATCTAACTTTTATTTTACATTTACATTTTTGTTTGTTTTAGTAAATTTATGTGCTCTTGTCATTTTTATTAGTTTTTGTATAAATATTTTATTTTTCGTTTTAGTAATTTTCGTACTTCAACTTCAACTTAATTATTTTAGTTAGTTGCCAAGCCAACATTTCGGATTTTTTGTCATTTTTTACATCCATATTTATATTTTATTTCAGCTTTATTTCAATTACCGAAAAACATTATTGACGCAGTGACAACAATAGAAATTTTAACCCATCATTTTTCCATGGAACATAAAAATTGTTGTTGTGCAAAAAAAAAAAGTAATCAAAATTTAACCGAGACCGATAATAAAGCTAAAAAATATTACCTTAAATTGTCATTAAAAGTGATCCATTATATAACAAGTCTTCTGATAGATTTGAAACCAAATGAAACGAATACAAAGGTCTTATTTTATTATATTTTGCTCAACATCCCCCATATCCATTCATTTATTTTGTATGGAAAAGTGGAAGCTAGGACGTTCAGCAGTGTGTGTTCGCTCCTTTTGTGTTCCATGAAAGAAATAAAGTAATCCAAAGTTTTGAAGAACATGAGGGTGAATAAATGACAGAATTTTCATTCCCTTAATTGATTTCAAAGTACTATATCAATACGTGCTGAGGTTCCCAAGACATTCCTTAGCAGAATATGCCTTTAAAAGCAGTAAGAGTTCACTGTGACTCGGTCCATTTGCTTTAAATTAAACCTTTTGTTTCTAAGGTCCTTAATTCTGGGACACAAGTGGCTCGTTTGTCATTAGTAAAGGATTGTATCTTTAATGGGTTGTAATTAATCAGTTTACATTCAACCTCCCTTGTAAAAGCTGTTTTTGTTGTGGTTTTGTACTAATAGGTCCAACAGTAAGTGCTTTGTAAACCTTAATTTCTTAATACAACACATTTATTTAGAGAAGCATTTACTAGTTTGTAGATAAGAAAACAAAATTTTCACACTTTTAATTATATAAAATTCAAGTTGTTATTTCTTTTTATGTCTCTTTGATGTTGATGTCTAGGCTTTCCCCTGCATCTCTACTGGAGTATACGGTAGGCGAAAATTACAGCGGTTTCTCTTAATCAATGTTTCCTTTTCATCTTTAATTGTTTTGTCTCACATCAATTATTTATATTTATATGTCCTTTATATTCATACTCTATAAATGACTGAGTGTAATTGATTACAGGTTGGTTGATTTAGAGTCTTCAATAGACTCATTTATTATTAAAACCTATAATCGTTCGTTAACCGCATATATGAGCTAACATCAATGAATAACATTTATGAATAACATCAACTTCATTCCCTGTGTTTATGACGCTCTATCTAACCAAATAAATGGTGCGTTTATGAACCCCGGCTATGCTGTGACCTCTGTGCTCATGCATGTGTTTTTATTTGTGGTTATTTATTTAGTAGGAAACTCATTTTAGGAATTCCGGGAGTGGATATCACTTGCAGTAGTATGAGGGATTTCCAGATTAAGGCTGGGATTAGACGGTCAGATTAGGAGAGATTAGGTGCGAGAGCATGTCACTGATTATAATCCCCCTTCTTAGCTATACGTGTTGAGATTAAACTCAAAAATGAACCCAGCAAACAGCTTCAGTTTGAAAACAACCACCATAAGTAAATCGTTTTCAAGTCTTCATGCAGAAAATATGGTGCCGTGCATCATTCAAAGTAATGTGTGTATCCGTAATAATATAAGGTTGTGTTGCTCTGTTGGATTTACTGGGTTTGGGCTGTCAGTTTAATGCATCAATTGAGTGTGATTAATTATAAAAAAAATAACACAATAAAATGAATTTATATGAGACGCTGAAAAATGGCTAGATGCGATTGCCAAAGACGTCTGTATGTGTACGCCCAACATTTAAAATATATAAAGCAAAAAAATATTTGTACTGTTTATTCAGTGCTTTCCTCTGCCACATTAATGTAATGTCTTTGAATGATCTTATTTGGATATAGTTGTGATTTATTGTAATCAGTCAATCATCATATTGCAATTTAAACCCCTTTTTTATGTCGTGATTTAACATTTGAATTCATTGAAAGCCTTAGTGTAAATCTGATGTGTATTGTGTTGGATGATGTGTGTGATGCAGGATACCCGCCTGAACAAGCAGTCGAAGTTGCCCTGAGAACAGTGAGAGAATACCTGGAGCAAAACCATGAGAAGGTGTGTATGTGTGTGTGTGTGTGTGTGTGTGTCATTTCCCTGTTGGTGTTCTTTTCTTGCCATTGTTGTTATTGTTCGATGAGGAGCACGCCGTGGCAAACAGATGGTGGCTGCACAGGGACTTACTTTTCTGAGTCAGCATGCACCACACACACACACACACATACACATATAACCTCAGTTTTAATTGGTTCCTAACGGAGCTTGTATAAGCTTTGCAGAACAGTACAAATACAAAAAATTCACAAATGAATTGACACAATCTCTGGCCCCTGTGAGTAAATGTGAGTCCAGAGTAAATTTAACAGGAAATGAGCCATCAGGATGTCTTTGACAAAACTTCTGCACATCCCAAACTGCGGCGCCTATCTGTCTCTCTGTCTCTGTCTGTCTCTCTCTCTCTCTCTCTCTCTCTCTCTCTCTCTCTCTCTCTCTCTCTCTCTCTCTCTCTCTCTCTCTCTCTCCTCTCTCTCTCTCTCTCTCTCTCTCTCTCTCTCTCTCTCTCTCTCTCTCTCTCTCTCTCTCTCTTGCTTTATCCTGGTCACATCTGCCTTTTCCCCCTTCTCTCATCTCTCACTGATGTGTCTCTCCTGTCCTGAGCTTTCATCTCACTCTGCACCGCGTGTTTAGTCGCTCTCGCCTTCTTTTACGCTACAGATATACAAAATGACAGAGACACTCTAATTACAGCACACTAATTAACCAGCGCTTTGGTGCTTGCTAACCCCTCCACTTTCCATACACACCGAGAGAATAGTAGAGAATGAAAGAGAGAGGGTACTTTTGGTTTGAATTTTTTATTATCTATTTTTTTATTATATTATTATATTTTCATTCTTTTTAAAATTGCATTATGTGGATCAAATCATTTTCTTTGAGGAGGTAATAAATATTCGGATACCAGTCAAAATCTGTGAATAAATGAACATTATTTATCAGTTATATGGAATATTCAGAGCCGATCAGCCCTATACGCACACTATAGGGCCCCGCAAATTTCTCAAGGCCCCGCCTCCCCCTCGTGTCAAAGCGCGTCAATCAAAGTTTACTATATCGATGAGAAAATTATCCTTCTGGTCACGAAAAGAGAGAAAAAAACACCATGAGAGTGAATTGCGGGAACAGCAATCAGGTCGACTTGTGTTCTCTCCTCTCCAAGTTTGATGTCAGCAAAGAACAGTAAAGTTAAGTTGATGTACATCTACCTCTAGTCTGTCTGTCTGTCTTGCTAACCCAGCTGGGCAGTGCAAGTTTTTGTCTTTGCTTACAACACCGGCCACTTCCAGGGCTATGTTCTGTGACTTTGTGCCTGACAGAAACATGCGTTCATATGCGTGTGCACGAAATGAAACGCACACTTTCCAGCAAAACATCTGTGGGGACCAATACAATATGGGCGTGATGGCACTCCTCATTATAGGCACACATACTAGTACAACATTCATTAAAACAAGACAATGATTATCTAGTCTCCAAGTCAGTTTAGTTACAACTCTGCAATAAAGCAAGATAGAAAGCAATGTATTGACATTAACTTGATTTATAGGTTATATTGCATTTAAAAATTTTATTGGCTGGACATACTGGTCAATATGGATGCACATCGCTCAGTAAATAATAACCATCTAGTATTGCTTTTATCATTTAAAACACAGTGACATGCAAGCTATTTTAGCTTTTATTCATTCACAGGATGCATTTTTGATATCAATAATTACATTTGTACTATTTAAAATGTTAATTATTGATATTAAGAATGTACTTTTTCTAATAACAATGTCTATTTCTGATATCAGGAATTACATGTTCATTAGTACTAGTTAAAAGGAGTGGGAGCACTGGGGTGTCAGGTGTGACTGTGTGGCAATGGCAAATGGTTTACATGGGTCAGGTAGGAGGGCCCCTTAACAGAATTTTGCTTAGGGCCCCAGGGAGGTCAGGATCGGCTCTGGGAATATTCAAAGTTAAATTCACACCACAGAAAATCATTTTGATGCGTAAGGCCATGGTTTTTAACAGTGAATGTTAGGGGTAACTGAAAAAATAAGAAGATGGTGCCTCCACGTCGCTGTGATTGGCTGATTACTCTCAGTAGGATAACACCCAACTATTATGATCGCAGCCGGTCTGAAAATCGACCTGAATGCGTCAGGCCGGTGGAAATGGGCGGACTAATTAATTACAGACTGAAAAGCTCGCCCACTTGGACAAAACCACTCATGTCTGAATCAACTTTAACTTGAAAGGATGAAATGTCAGTGAGCCGTTTTTTAGTAAACACTTAGCTTAGTCAAATTAAATGTGCTCCTCCATGTAGTAACAAATAAAAGCTACACCAAATAGATTTTGTTTTGCACCTGAAACCTTTTTAAAAACTTATAAAATTGGTAAGACTTTAATATGATTTGTTTTAACATGAATAGTATGTTAATATAAACAAACGTTATGGTAATATTTTCTTGTTGATAGTGTATGGTAAATGGTTTGCCATGTGCTTTTAACCCAGAAACCATGTAAACATCGAATGGGAAACTTAACCTCCTCTTTTCTGTAGTTCACTACACATGTGCATGTTCATAATGTTACAAATGCTTTGGCAATATAAAGCTTCATTTTGAATCTTAATCAGACAGACAAAGCGACCCAGCATGAGTGAGCCAGAGAGAGAGAGTGACATTTGGCAAACTGGAATGGAAAAAAGACAATGCTAGACACCAAAGAGAGAAAAATGAGAGTGAGAGAGATTTCAGTGGCAGAGTAGGAGTGCTTGCTGGATGCAATGATGTGTTACAGGAACATGATTAGAAGCAGGAACAGCCCACCTGCCCTCACCACTGTTGTCATGGAAATGGAGGTTCTAGGATGCTGGCACGGATCTCAATGTGTTCTTTTTATGTTGTTGCTTGCCATGAAGCATTTGGGACTGGTGCTGGTGTTTCTGTCAAGGACAGTTAGGTCATTGGCACTGCGCCTCTCCGGCTAGAAAGACTCAGACATAAAAAGTATGCTAACCGATTGCACACAAGTGCTCTTTTTCGGCAGACCCTCTCTTCACACAAGACTGAGAAGCTAAAGGTCAAAATCTGTGAATAGGATAAATGAACAGTATTTATCAGTTATGGAATGTTCAAAGTTAAATTCATACCACAGAAGAAGAAAATTACGCATACCTCAGGTTGTAACAACAAACTAAAACTCTTTCACAGAAATGCACTTGCAGGGGAAGATGTGCAGGTTTATTTTATTTTCTCTGGAAATCAGCCACTTTTATTCCATTCTTTAACTCTGTTCTCAGGAATTCCTGCTATAGCTTTAGAGTGTGTGGTAAGGATAAAAGAGTATAGTTTAATTCGGGTGAAGATATATTATTACGGCTACGATTTTCTGATTTGTGTCTGTGTAGTACTGTATGCTTCTGCTGTGCAGTAGCAAAATCAGCTCAAAAGTGATATTCTCTATGGTCATTTATTTTTTATTTCTTGTCTCTTTTTCTGTTGTTTTTATCTGTTGTCAGCTGGACCGGGTCATCTTCTGTGTGTTTCTGAAGTCTGACAAAGAGCTCTATGAAACAATGTTGTCTGCATACTTCCCACGAGGTCTGTCTCACACACACACACACACACACACACACACACACACACACACACACACACAAACAATGTTGGGTTTCCATGTTTTATTTGGACATAATGATTTTTATACTGTACAAACTGTATATTCTATCCCATAACCATAAACATACCATCATAGAAAACTTTCTTTATGATTTATAAGCTCTTTTCCTCATGGGGACCAAAAAATGTCTCCACATATCCACACACACACACACACACACACACACACACACACACACACACACACACACACACACACACACACACACACACACACACACACCTATGCTTAAGGGCTTTTAAAGTGAATTCACCCAAACATTATTCTTTACTGTGCCCTTTTCACTTTGTTTTAACATTGATTTGATTTTCTTAGCTGACATTTACAATTATTACATTTCATAATGACCCTTGATTATGTTAATTCTTTCTAAACAAAGTTTTCCCAGTTTACATATATATATTTCAAAAATCAAAAGAATCAAAAGAATTTTTCACCATCAAATCCATCCATCCCTCCCTCAGTGAGATTACCAGACAGGTAATTGTTATTCCTGACAGTGACGCCAATGTATTTGTTTTTCCCTGTGTTCTGGGACACAGAGTACAAACTAGTGCAGTTTAAAGTTATTATTATGTGATAGCTCTACGTGTGTAGCCTGCACTGATAACAAACTAACACTGACTACATTAGCATTTTTAAAGGATGCAGTGTTTACATTGTTAAAAGAAATTAATTCAAAATCAGCACACTGACTAATTTAGTATTTCATATTACTCAATTTTAACATCCCCAAACATATTGACTTATTTGCACCTTATTTTATGTGTAACATGTTGCATGACGAACCTTGCTCTAATAATCACAGTTATGATATGGTGTTATTGAGATCTCACACAGTGGCTGAACTCTCAAAGCATTAGTGTTCTTGTAGACGTCTGATGCTGTGTGTATGTGTGCTCGATTAGACCCTGTTTTTCACCTCCAGGTTCACCGCCAAAGAGCAAATTATGAGAGGATGTCACTGTTGCTGTGGAAACGCCACAACACCGGCTTCTCCGCCACATCACTGTCTCGCTTTTACCTGATGCATCCCCTACAAGCAACAACAACAGCTGCCTGACAACACCTGATTTATTCATTTCACCAAACCAGTGCTACTTGGATTTCTGTGATTGGTATCTGCTTTAAGTTGGGAGTCATACTGCTATTGAATTTGTGTTCATATTGATAACAATGTATGCTTATAAGTGATAGTTCACACAAAAATTTAAATTCTGTCGTTTGCTCACCCTCATGTATCCATTTCTTCCTTGTTTTTGTTTTTTTGTCCATACAATGTAAGTCAGTGGGGTCCAATGCTGTTTGAACCCTAGTGTTCTTCAAAATATCTTAATTTGTGTTCAGCAGAATAAAAAAATGTATGCATGTTTGGAACGACATGAGGATGAGTAAATGATTACGGAATTGTCATTTTTAGGTGAAACACAAAAAAACAGCTTTATATATAAGATTAAAAAAAAAAATTCTTCCAGTTAATTTCAGAAAACCTGTGCATGTCTCAAATATGGCATTTTCTCATTATTAATCCTTCCAGGAACAATTTCCTGTAATTATATGATTTGCACTTGCATTAATGTTTAAATTATAGAAGATATCCTACATGAATATTGTTCATTGAGTTAAATAAAAATTGAATTAAGGCAATCAAAAAAACCAAAGGAGTATGTCAATGGTTGTAACACTTAACCTATAATGAAAGTGCACTATTTGTACTTCTTCAATGTACTTTCTGTCTTCCTCTATGATAAAAGACCCTCATTAAAGTCAACTCCTCTCTCTGAACTAATGACTGGGGCCGCTCTTAATGCAACTTTCATTAATTACACCGTAAGCCTTCAAGTTAATAGTATAATGTCAGCAAATGGATTTAGAACAAATGAAATATTTTGAAATATTAATGCAGATTGATTTTGTCAAATTCCTCGTTAAAGGAGAACTCTTAATTGTTATTAGACATTTTTTTCTACACTCGTATCGTACGATTCGAGCATCTTTCATAGCCCTTTCCAAAAAAAGATGAGTATCCTTTCATCTCAACATGCTGCTGTATCTGTGAAAGAAAAGAGAGAGTGAGGGAGGCAGATGAAAAAGAGAGGGAGAGATGAGTTTAATAAACTCATCTGAAGCAATTTTCATTTTTTAATAAGCGACAGGCAGCTCAGATACTGTCATCAGGCAAGCTTCTCCAAATAATGAGAGCGGAGGAGAAAAAGGGAGCGCAAGAGAGGGAGGAAGAGCTCAGCAGAGTAATTATCCTAAATCCAGACTTCATCACCGTCCCATCAGCACTTCTCTCTTCCTTTCCTCCCTGTTGCAATCCAGCTCTGTCCCTCTCTCTAGCCCTCTTAGTAAAGTGTTATTTAATTAGCTGTACTGGCACAGTGAAAGCAGCCAGTGTGGGGTCGCTGCTGAAATAGTAACTCTTCAGTGACGATTACACTGGAGTGCATCTTATACGCCAGCAGCAGAACCACAGCAGATGAGAGCTCCTCTTCTCTTTTTTGCTGCTCTCTCCCCTTATCTCTCTTTCCCATGCCCTCGTGTGCTCGTTTTCAATGATCCTATCGTGTCTCTCTCTCTCTCTCTCGTTCCCTCCAGCTGCGTTCTGTGTGTATCGTCAGGCTCATAACCCCAGATTCTGCCAGTCAAACGGAGCTCGCTATCACTGGCGGCCATGCCATTTCATCCTGGTGTTCTGTCACAGTTTGTAATCACTTCAATCTGGTTTAATCTTGTGGGTGAAACCAGGAGTGTCATAGGGGTTTTAGAGCCAAGTGGAATTTGATTGTGACTTCCCAATTTTTTTTTGATTTTTAAGTTGCATTATTATTGTAGGTTTAACGGTGTTTGTCTTAGAATGTAAATTTGGTCAGTAGGTAATCTATAAATTGCATTTGCGAAATTTTTTTCCCCCATCCTCATGTCACTCAAAACTCTCAGGACTTTTACTTTCCTCATTGATCACAAAAGGTGATCATCGAAATGTCAATGCTAATGATTTCCAGACAACGGAAAAGATGCACTTTTGTTCAATTTATTTCAAAGTGCTGCATAAACGCATGTGTGAACAAGCAGCATCCATCCTCGCTCGCTTTGTCGTCAGCAACTGGCCTAACATTTACTTTTTTAAAACATGCTCTTAAAATAAAAACGTCCTTGTTTGGCTTCTATTTGGGGGTTCGAGAAAGTAGGGAAAGTTTTATACTTGGTTCAGCACCTTTGGTCCTGACGGCTCCCTGCTTAGGCTAATAACAAAGTTCTAGGCCTACTTAATAGAGCTGTTCAAACCGGAAGGCTAAATCACCATGAGTTCCCTCGGGAATTTCTTAAAGGTTTTTAAGAATCCCAGTAAAATAAGGTCTGTGGGATAGCATTACTTAAAGAGACTTTCACATTTTGTTCTACGACATTATTTACACAGTTGCTAGATACGGATTGAAAGTGATTCGAAAAGGTAAATTTTCTTCTGGCATTTAGGACTACAAACTGTACAGCTCTATTACAAACATGCTTTTTTGGGACACAGGCAAAATAAGGTAAGAAGGAAATTAAAATCAGCTTTTTTTGCAGGTGTTTACATAACAGGATTTAAATATTTTTCTATGCGTGTTTTTTCTCTCTCTTTTTTATAAAAATTTGTTACACTCCAATTGGCACTAAGTTAAGATGCTAAGTTATTGTTTAATCATGTTTAATTAATGGCATTAAATTAGTTACTTGTAGTACATCAGCAATTTAAAGTCACCATATTTCTTTATGTAATATTTCAGTTTATAATACATGCTTTATCGGTGCACATCAAATTTTTTTTTTATTCATATATCCTGCTCTACATCTTTTCTTGTTCAAAAAGCCATTTCACTCTTATACATCACAATAAGGAAGAAGAGAATATCTCAGCTTCTATTTCATGCTGACTTTAAGGTGTAATGTCATGCTGATGACACTCAAATATATATTTCATCACGGCCGGATGAAAACGCTAAATTTTCCAAATTGACAGAGTGTGTTAAAGATATAAAAGATTGGATGACGCGTAATTTTCTTTTATTAAATCCAGACAAGACAGAGGTAATACTTATCGGTTCAAAAACCCGCCCACAAAACCTCGCACAATACAACTTTAACATCATAGGATGTCCTGTTACTTTATCCTCTACAGTAAAAGACCTGGGTGTTATACTCGATTGCAACCTGTCTTTTGAAAATCATATTTCATACGTTACAAAAACAGCCTTTTTCCACCTTAGAAACATTGCTAAGCTACGTAATATGCTATCAGTTTCTGATGCAGAAAAGTTAGTTCATGCATTCATGACCTCGAGACTGGATTACTGTAATGCTTTATTAACTGGTTGTCCTGCATCCTCAATAAACAAGCTACAGTTAGTCCAAAATGCCGCCGCTAGAGTTCTTACGAGATCAAGAAAATATGATCATATAACACCGATTTTATCATCACTGCATTGGTTACCTATAAAGCTCCGTATTAATTATAAGATATTGCTACTGACTTATAAAGCCCTAAACGGCTTAGCTCCAGTCTATTTAACGGATCTTCTATCGCCCTATAATCCATCGCGCTCTTTAAGATCACTAAATTCAAGGCTTTTGGTCATACCTAGGATATCCAGAACCACCAAAGGAGGTAGAGCATTTTCACATTTGGCTCCAAAACTCTGGAATAGTCTTCCTGATACTGTTCGTTGCTCAGACTCGCTCTCCCAGTTTAAAACTAGATTAAAGTCGCATCTCTTCAGCCAGGCATTCTTATAATCCTACAGTTCAAACTACAATCCGGCCTTTAGCTCATAAATGCCAGAGGAGAACTGGCCCCCGACTGAGCCTGGGTTCTCCCAAGGTTTTTTTTTCTCCATTAAGGCACCTGATGGAGTTTTAGGACACCATTAAGTCACTTGATGGAGTTTTTCGGTTCCTTGCCACTGTTGCCTTTGGCTTGCTCAGTTGGGGATATTTTGGGGATATTTAATTTAATTTTATCAATCAATAAATTCCTCTTGAAACAAACTTTGTTGTATTATTTTAATTTAATACTGTGAAGCTGCTTTGATACAATCTGTATTGTGAAAAGCGCTATACAAATAAACTTGACTTGACTGGGATAGTCCTAAAATGGTTCAGGTCATACTTAGATGGGAGAGGTTATTATGTGAGTATAGGAGACCATAAGTCTGAGTGGACATCCATGACATGCGGAGTCCCTCAAGGCTCAATTCTTGCGCCACTCCTGTTCAACCTGTATATGCTCCCAATGAGCCAAATAATGAGAAACAACCAAATTGCTTACCACAGCTATGCAGAAGACACACAGCTGTACTTAGCCCTATCGCCTAATGATTACAGCCCCATTGACTCCCTGTGCCAATGCATTGATGAGGTCAACAGTTGGATGTGTCAAAACTTTCTTCAATTAAACAAAGACAAAACTGAAGTTATTGCGTTTGGAAACAAAGATGAAGTTCTCAAGGTGAACGCATACCTTCTCTCTAGGGGTCAAACAACTAAAAATCAAGTCAGGAATCTTGGTGTGACACTAGAGTCAGAACTTAGTTTCAGTAGTCATGTCAAAGAAATAACTAAATCAGCATACTATCATCTGAAAAATATTGCAAGAATTAGATGCTTTGTTTCCAGACAAGACTTAGAGAAACTTGTGCATGCTTTCATCACCAGCAGGGTGGATTATTGTAATGGACTCCTCACTGGCCTTCCCAAAAAGACCATAAGACAGTTGCAGCTCATACAGAACGCTGCCGCTAGGATTCTGAGCAGAACCAGAAAATATGAACATATCACACCAGTCCTCAGGTCTTTACACTGGCTCCCAGTTAGATTTAGGATTGATTTCAAAGTATTATTACTGGTATATAAATCATTCAATGGCCTAGGACCTCAATACATTGCAGATATGCTCACTGAATATAAACCCAACAGATCACTCAGATCATTAGGATCATATCAGCTAGAAATACCAAGGGTTCACTCTAAACATGGCGAGTCTGCTTTTAGCTATTATGCCAGCCGCAGCTGGAACCAGCTTCCAGAAGAGATCAGATGTGCTCCTACAGTGGTCACATTCAAATCCAGACTCAAAACACTTCTGTTTAGCTATGCATTTACTGAATGAGCACTGTGCCGCTGTTCGTCCGACTGTACTGTATTGTATTTCATTTTATTTTTCTAAACTGTTTTAATTATTCTTGTTTCTTTTTATTATTTTAATTTCTTCTATGTAAAGCACTTTGAATTGCCATTGTGTATGAAATGTGCTATATAAATAAACTTGCCTTGCCTTGCCTTGCCTTGCCTTGACTTGACTTGACTTGACTTAATGTAGGCTAAAAAAACCCCAGCAAAAAGTGAAGATGAAATTGTCTAGAACCACCCTTAACCATTTGTGCATATTACATTTCAGTATATGTACAGGCTCTTATTATTCTATTGCATTTGTTCACACATAAATAGAAAGACTGGCTCCTTAGTGTAAAATAAAGTGTGATTGTGTCGCTTTAGGCCCCACAAGTCCCAAGGCATCCGTTAGTCTGTAAGATAACTAACTACCCATGTATGAACTCCCCCATAGGAATCCAAAGTGAGGCAGGACTGCGGGATACCGAGAGCGGGTGATCCAGTAAATGAGTGTAAGTGTTGGAGTCGGATGGGCTTAGCAGGAGTTGGTTGCTGATGTTTATGGATGCTGGAGGAGATGCGGGCGTGGGGGGCTGCTTGTGAAATGAAAATGGATCTTTAGCAGAACCCAGGACACTCTGATGCCCCTCAAGATCAATTCACTGATTTACTAGCTGAAAGCCTGTCAGAGCCAGAAACACCAGCGTTAAGGGGAGTAGATGATAAACTCGGGTGGAGGAGAGAAGGTAGGGGGAAGGAGACCTCAGGACTTTTAAAGTAGAGTTACACATGAGGAGAATGTTCATCAAAGAATATAGTCTGACTTTTAAAATGTACCAGAATTTGCTCTTTCTTCTCGGAGGCGCAGAGTGAAGGTGGATTTAGGTAACAGCCTTTCTGTGCATCAATACCATTCCTTTAATTAAATACACTGTTTACTTTTGTTCTTCACCAGTAAACACTGCAGCTGACACATTGTGAGAGAATTATTTTTAGTGAAGCATCGGTGAAGACGAGTTAAGCTGCATCTCCTGCAAAGCATACCTACAGCCAGTGTGTCTCTTTGTTGGTGTCTACTGAAATATTAAATATGTTTACTGTATTGTGTGAGAGAGGTGATATCATCTCTTTCTGTCAGACAAATGTGTAGCGTAGCCCATATCTAATTTAATTTAAGTCCCAGGACACATGGAGGCAGACAAAATAGGTTTGTTTACCACATTACTTTGCAGCAACATGGTGCTGAACATTGCTATCTCCATATATTCTGTGTTTAAAAAGTCGGGATGCAGCAGCTGAATAAAAAAAAAATCCTACTGAAGTGATTCCAGCGACACTGTTCCTCTGTTGTTATCGTTATAGCTGTGGAGTGGAATTTCCATATTCTTGTAGAATTAGAACAATTATTAAAACGTTAACTTCTTAAAAACACAGCGCTCATGCGCGATACAGAAAAATCAGCAATCAACGTCAGCGCATTTTTATGTAACAGCAATTAAAAAGCAGCTCATTGGTATAAACATTCTGTGTTAAGGCCCATTCACACCAATAACGATGTAAAGATATTAGCATAACGTCCACACCAGGGGACCATATCGTTCTGTTCTGCTGGAATTTTGTCGTCTGCCACTTTAAATGCTCGTGCTCTTTAAAGCAGGATTGATTCTGATTGTCTTTTATCGTTCATCAGCTGGGAAACAATATATCTGAAAGTGATTCCAACGATATTGTTTCTCTGTGCCTTTATCTTTATAGTTGTGGTGTGAACTCTGCTTTCCTTTTATAATTAGAATGATTTTTAGAACTTTGTCTTTATCGTTACTGTTATAGTTATAGTCCTTGGTGATGTGAACCAGACCTTTATTTTGTACTAAAACTAATTAACCAAAAAACGAAGTGAACATAGATATACTGTTCTGATTTACGTCAATAAAAAGTATTGTGTCAGTTGCTATGTACTAGCCATAAATGCAGCATTTGTGATTATAATAATAAAATAAAAAAATACTAGATGGAGGATAGAGTGCTTAGTGTTATAATGGAACAGTGGGTCATTTGTGGGCATTGCAATTGTGGGCATTGTATGATTGCCTATTCACTCCATTATAAAATGATCCATTTTATCTCCATCCTCTTTGGTTCTATTTTTGTAATAAATCTTGTATTTGTACAATGCTCTGCCCACACTGAATGGACTATAGCAGTGCCTTTGATGGATCTTTTCATGCATTTGCAATTATTTTGCCTGCCTTGCATTGTTTCTGTGGCATTTTCCTCTGGTTTTGAGGCCTAGCTTGTTTTGTGTATCAGCCATCTTCCCCATTTTCATGAAATGCGCTTTATGTACATTGTTAAGGAAGTGTCTGCTAAGGAACTGTTTTAGAAAAATGTGTTGGTGCTATCTTGCCCATGCAAAACCTGACCTTATGTTTTGCCCGAAATGAGTTTACTTTTACATTTACTAATTTACCAAGTGTTTTGACTGGTTGATCACTGCCCACCCAAACTGATTTAAAGAGATAGTTCACCAAAAAATGAAAAAGTCTGACATCATTTACTCAATCTCAAGTTGATGGTTGGTAACCAAACAGTTGATGGACCCATAGTATTTATTTTTTATTTTTTTATTATGGAAGTCTATGGGTACTGTCAACTGTTAGGTTACTTCTTATAGATAGATAGATAGATAGATAGATAGATAGATAGATAGATAGATAGATAGATAGATAGACAGACAGACAGACAGACAGACAGACAGACAGACAGACACACACACACACACACACACACACACACATATATAGATAGATACACACACACACACACACACACACACACACACACACACATATAGATAGATAGATAGATAGATAGATAGATAGATAGACACACACACACATATATATATAGATGCAAAAGCCTCTAAATGCCATCTGAAATGTTCTTATAAAATGATCATTTTTATCAAGCTCGTATATTTAAATTCAATAATTTCACTTAAATGGCAATGAAGATTACCTATTAATTGTCATTTAAGTGAAATTACTGAACTTAAATACACAAGCTTGATAAAAATGATCATTCTATAAGAAAATTTCAGATGGCATTTAGAGGCTTTTGCATCTGAACTCTTCATATATATATATATATATATATATATACATAAATATACACATATATACACACACACACACACACATATATATATATATATACATAAATGGTGGCTGAATTTTCTAAGTGTGTGTCTATGATTGAAATGGAGAGCGTGTGTGCATGTGTGAGTGGACAGTGTCTGAGTGCTCTCCTCTCACCTACCTCGATTTTATTTTATTTTTATTTTGAATGTTTAATGTATTAAAAGGGCTGGGGTAATGAATTATAATCTTTAATGCAGAGAGCGATCGATACCTCCACAAAATAAATCAGCTTTTTACTGAGAGCGTCAAAGCCTTTAATACACTGGGGGAGAAACGAGTGAGGGAGGGAAGGAGAGGAGGAGAGTGCGAAGGGAGGGGAAGGGAGCATGACAGGAGCCGTTGATGGAAGGAGAAAGCGGGAACGAATGGGGTTAGATGAGAGTGCTTCGGAAAGATGCTATCACCGGTGACCACATTTCAGATGATCCCAACAAAGTCTTGGTATCTTCAACAAACCCCAGGGAGTCAGGAGGTCACACCTCTCATCTCACAATAGCTGCATACAATTTGTTACGAATAAAAATCTGGTTGCTTTGTTTTAAGCACCAATTGGAGAGGCAATGAGACCCTGAGATCTCATAATAATCATTCACTTCTCAACTTAATGAAGGCTACCCTCAGGGGGGCCTCTAATTTCAGCCGAAATTCTGACAACTTCAAAATTCCCTTTCTTTGTTTGCCATTGCAAGGCTGGAAAAATAGTGTTTTGGGCATCTTCTTGACAATAAATTGATTTAAAGTGCTTGGTCTAAACATTTTGAATGCTGCATCTTTAAGACATTGCATAAAATGTGGTCTACTGGATGAGTCTCTGAACTCTGTGCATCGTCGTGCTCAGTATATCATCAATTCATCGACAAAAAGGTCTGCGGACTGACGCATTTTGATTAATGTTGCCATGACAACTGCATAATTCATGAATTGTATTAGCGTTCCATTTGTCGTTTTTGAGTTATGATTAACCCCAGCCAAGGATTGTCAAAAAAAAAAAATCTTTGCCCGCACCCCACGTTGTTTTAAGACCCCCATCATCTTCTGCCTCCTTCCTAAATGTCAAAGTCTCCAAAGTGTCAGCTTCTTTCCAACGAGACAGAATGAATTAATCTGCTCTCATAAATATCTTGTTAGCATCAGTTTGTATAAGACACTCTCATAATTATACAGATCCAAAGGCAATAGCACCCCAACCACTGGGCATTATAGTGCCACATAGCGGTGAGATATTGAACTGCAACCTTATCCAATATATATTTTAGTATAATAAATATTTCAGTGAACTCATGGCAGTTGCACGCCTATAAATATGATGGCTGTATCATATATATGTGCTTTAAATCCATTTATTTGTTTTCCCACAATAAATGTACTGTGCTGTTTAACCATTATGTATTGTAAGCGTTTACTACACAGATGTTTTATATGTAAATTTTTTTTTAAAAAACAATGGATACAAGTAGTTAAATGAGTATTGACAAAATATGAATGCTTTAAGCTTGTTTGTTGTCGGAGTCCTGTGGCTTGTCAAAACTGGAGTGAAAATCTACAGGAGAGAAAGAAAAGATTTTGTTAATGAAATCAAGGCATGTTCAATAAATAAAAGGAATTTCTTATTTTACTGATTAAGTGGCAATTCACAATACCTAATTTAAAGGAAACAAAATTCTTGAGCTGAAATTTATATTTTTGTATATGTTAAATGTTTATATTCATTGACAATATAAATTAGCCCAACATTATTTTCAAATAATATGACAATGACATGAATAGAAAATAACAGACTGCTTGTTTTTATATTAACTTCATAGTATTGTGAAACAATCTGTTTATCCTCATTGCAAGTGAACCCATATTTAATGTCTGTATTGTATTTTATTCTATTCTTTTACCTTTACCTAGTTTTTATCAGGAGATCATATCACTATGTCGGCATCCACCTAATTTGTCAAGTGTCTACCAGCTGACAGATTAAATTTGTTCCAAAATATCATGAAGTTTATAAGATGTCAAAAACAAATGATACGGGAAGTGTTTTGTCCTGTTTTAAAAGATAAGCCTATTAATCTTGCTATACTATATAAAATTCTCACTATTATTTGCATCAGACTGTTATGACCCCCTAGTTGAAAACCACTGCTGTAGACTGACCTTCAGTTCCAGATGATACACGGCTGACATCTGAGTGTGCAGGTGAGATGTTCTCCTCACTATCAACTAAAACACACATACACATATTATTCTCAACACAAAATAAAAACAAATCCATATTATTTTACAACCTTCAGCAAATGGATTATCTTTACTCACCTCTCCCCTCCTCACTTGGGCTGTCCTGGCTGGGTGTAGGACTGCCGTCATATTCCCAGAGGGCCGTGGCGCCTGTTTGGGAAGAGCGCAGGCGGGTACGAGGTTGTGCGCGCTGATCTCCTGGACTGAAAGACTGGGAAATTCCTCCCTTGCCCCTGCCAAGAGCCCAGCCGTGCCGGGAGCCCAGCTTGCGCCGACCGGTCC
Organism: Leuciscus leuciscus; assembly: GCF_965113295.1. Taxonomy (NCBI): domain Eukaryota; kingdom Metazoa; phylum Chordata; class Actinopteri; order Cypriniformes; family Leuciscidae; genus Leuciscus; species Leuciscus leuciscus. The sequence goes on from NC_138732.1 coordinate 12,402,619, forward strand.
GCAGATTAGCCTTGGGTTGCTCATCTTCAGCCTGAGATGCAACTCTCCTTAGTAGACTCGGGGAGACTGGAGCACTGATGGGATCCTCATGAACTGAGGGGAGAAATATTGAAGAGTGTTATTTTGTAAAACTCTTATGTATGAATCTCACAAACCTGAAAATTAACTTTTTTTTAATTATTTGTAACAATTTTCTAAATTATTAAGCATAATCTCCCCAACTTCTCATTATTCTAATGCAAAAACCCCCGATATTTTGTGTGTGTGTGTGTGTATATATATATATATATATATATTTTTTTTTTTCTGATGAAGACCCTGCATGCTCGAAACGTAACACACGCTATGCGATAGTTGTCTTGAAAATAAATATTTTTGATAATTTTGGAGCTTAGGTGTTGCCGACTTTATATTTTATTCTTTACTTGTTGGTTTTTTAGTCAAGCACCCTTTTGAGACTGATGTGCGTGCTTTTGTTTCATTTTTCTTTGCTGTGTATATATATATAAAATTTAATTTGAATTTATACACTATTATTAATATTTGTGCTACTTTTAATTTGTTGATAATATATGGTGATTCAAAAAGGCAATCAGAACTTAATTAGAATTGTCAATAAAAATAAATATGAGAATAAAATAAAAAAAACTGCATCAGATACATTACAATAAAATGAGAATTTGGAGAGAAAAGTGCTAAATTGTACTGAAAAAAAAGTTACATTTATATATTTGTGAAAACACAGGACTCTTTCTGAGAATGACAAAGAAAAACGGTAACACTTTACAATAAGGTTCATTAGTTAACAACCTTACTTAACATGAACTAAGAATGAACCGTACTTCTACAGCATTAATTCATCTTAGTTAATATTAATTTCAGCATTTACTAATACATTAAAATCAGAAGTTGTATTTGTTAACATTAGTTAATGCACTGTGAACTAACATGAAAAATGAACAGCTGTATTTTTATTAACTAATATTAACAAAGATTAATAAGTACTGTAACAAATGTATTGCTCATTGTTAGTTAATACATTAACTACTGTTAAATAATGAACTTTATTGTAAAGTGTCACCAGAAAAACTATGATTAAAATAGAGGCAAATTTGAAATATTAAAAAAATTACAATTCCCCTTATTTGCTCAAAATCTTGATGAAGTTAATGCCATGTTAAATATTATATAACATACAGACATAGAAAATATAAGTACTGTTAAGCTATTTAGTATTTATATTACCATGAATCTAAATGCTGTATACACTCAACATGCATTATTCATTTGATCTGCAAATTCCATTCCATTGTTCCTTCACATAAACACAGAATTACTGTTCTGTTTGTGATCCAAGGGAATAGCATAATTCATTGTTATGGACCTTTTTTTCTGTTTTACAGAGTCCAGGGGACCCTGCAGTCTTAACTTATTGGCACTCTCTTACGCTCTGTACAATATATCTAATATTATTACACCGGTCATACAGCTCTGCAGTCTCACCAGGCACTGGGGCTGGAGAGATGGGCGCACCGTCTACAGCATCCGCAAGGTTCTCGATACTGCCAGCAGCAATAAACTGAGCACGGCCTTCTTTGCTTCCACCTTTAGGTTTTATCAGCTTCTTCATGCGGTCCGCTATCCAGTTCGACTTCCTGAAGCCACAAGAGAGTGAAATAGAGCATACAGTGAGTTAAGCAACGAGTCTGTGGTGACAGGTCTGCTAGAGACAGATGTTAAAGCCTGACTAACTTTGGTTGTTTAGGTGGACACATGCCAGGCAGACCCGGCTCCAGAACCCGATATTGATCCATTATCTTCTCCACCAGCTTCTGCTTCTCCCTGCGCAGCTCGTTGAACTTGTCACTGAGTGTAGAGTGAGATGGACAGATGGGAGAGAAGAAGAGAGTTATTTACTGATGCAGGTGGTCCACTGCTGGACGCTCTACATGGTGCACGTGGAAGTAGTGGACAAATATGAGCTACACATTTTGTTTGTGTGTGTTCGTACAGGTACTCTCTCTGCTGGTTGTGGTGCTGGTCTCGGCTCTCCAGGCTGCTCTCCATTAGGGCTTTGTTTTCTTTAGCCAGATTCTGGTTCTGCTCAACTAGATGTCGGTTCTCCTCCTCCATGTTTGCCTTCAACTGGGTAAGGAGCTATAACACACATAAATATTAGGGCATAATATTAGGCAATAAAGTTTTGTTTTTTTTGTTAATGTGATTAATCTCAGATACAATAAAATTTGCATCCAAAAGTCTGAGAACACAAAATATAAACCTGCAAATAATCCTAAAATAAAGTTCTGTTTTTTTATTTAAAACATAAAAAAAAGTATGGCATAAAATGAATGATACAACATAAAATTAATAATAATTTAATCTCCAATAATTTTTATTGGCGTCTCTAGCTTAAATCATTTATAGTTGTTTTTTGTAAAATTTTTAAATGATCATTTTTGCATGAAAATATTTAGTACAAATCACAAAATCACACACAAACACAAACACACACACACACACACACACACACACACACACACACACACACACACACACACACACACACACATACATATTTTCTCTCTCTCCAAGGCTACACTTATTTGATCAATATACATTAAGAACAGTAAAATTATAAATCTATTATAATCTATAAAATAATCTATCTATAAAATAATCTAATCTTTCCTTATTATATGTGTTGAAAACAGTTGCTGCTTAATATTTTTGTGGAAACTGGGATACGCTTTTTGAATGATAATATGATGAATTGAGAGTTTAAAAAAACAGCATTTCTTTGAAATCGAAATCTTTTCTAGACATTATACATTATAAATGTCTTTACTGACAATTTAATGTGTCCTTGCTAAATAAATCTACTGATTATTTAAAAAATCAATCAATGTTGAAATCAATGCTGTTTTTGCTGCTTAACATTTTTGTGGAAACAACGATACCATTCAAACATTTGTGGTAAGATTGAAAGAAGAGAGAAATGAATACTTTTACTCATCAAGGATGCATTAAATTGATCAAAAGTAACAGTAAATACATTTATAATGTTACAAAAGATTTCTATTTAATAATAAATTGAATAAATAAATGTAATAAATAGATGCTGTTCATTAAACTATTCATTAAAGAATCCTGAAAAAAGTATCACCTTTCCACAACAATGTTAAACACCACAACTGTTTCCAACATTGATAATAACTTTATTCAAAGTTTCAAATCAGCATATTAGAATGATTTCTGAAGGATTATGTGACACTGAAGATTGGAGTAATGATTCTGAAAATTCAGCTTTGCCAACACAAGAATAAATTACATTTAGATATATTCAAAAGAAAAAATTTTGTTGTTGTTGTTTTTCGCAATATTACTGTTTTACTGTATTTTTGATTAAATAAATGCAGCCTTGGTGAAGATAAGAGACTTCTTTCAAAAACATTAGAAAATTGTAATGTTTCCAAACTTTTGATAGGTACTGTACAGTGGTGTAGTCCCCCCCCCATCCCAGAGCGTCACCCCATAAGCACCACCACACTCACTATGCATACTATGCGTCGACATGTAATTGAGAGCATTATGAAATACTAAGTGTTATCAACATGTCAATTTATTATAAGCAACACAAGACTTTAACAGCCAATGACATTTACAGCTGGGGAGGCTGGACTGATTTTCTACTGTTTAGTGTTAATCACCATCTAACTCAGTCAGTTAAGAGCTACCTTTAGCCTTAAATGTTATATGAATAATGGTCCCTGAAGCACAGGTTTTATCAGCTGACAATTTTCAAAAAAAATAAATATTTTAAACATTATAGGCACAAATACAAATTTACTTTTAGAAATGGTGTTAAAAAAAAAGAAAAAAAAAGTGTTATTTTAAAATACATTTTACTGTGCAATTTCTTTCTAATTAATTTGAGTTAGACCGAACTTTTATTTTGGTGGGTTGTAGACATTTGAGTTTCTGTGTGTTTTAATAAACTAATATTATTATTATTATTATTATTATTAGGCCTGAAGTATACTCTACTGTGCAGTAGTAATATATTTCTGTTATAATTTCTTCAAGTTATACCGAACTTTTATTTTTACAGGTTGTCGTAAAGACATTATAGTTTCTGTGTGTATATGAAACGAATGAATGATGATAGTTTCATCAAATGAAATGGTGAAATTCTCGTCAAGTGACTCTCATAGCAGCTCTGCGATGAAGTGCACATGTGTAGCTGTAGCCTACATCATTCATGTCTCAATACAGTGAAACGCTGAAAACACCACGAGCGTGAGTCACCCGTGCTTCTGTGTGTGTGTGTGTGTGTGTGTGTGTAGTGGAGCACACATTGAGCGCTCATTCCCAGTGACGCGTAGAACAATTGCAGTCTCTTTTAGCTTTAATATTCATAGACACTAGTCCATATCGAGATTTGATTCATTGTACAGCCCTACTTTTGATTTATTCATTCAAAAATAGCCAAAATCCGTGACGTTCTGCCCTATAGCAAGTTCCATTTGTGACTGGATTCCGCGATTCGATCCGTCGCTTCGCAAACACAGACGGGGTGAATTTATGAATGAAAGTGAAAGTTCTGACACAAAACGAAGTTGTTACGTATCCTCACGCTTTTTTAAGTGGGTATACGCAAATCCTTGGCCTTTTCTAGTGGGTATACGGCGTATACCTGTGTATCACGTAGACTACAACACTGGTACTGTATATAAATTCCACTCAGAACTGTCATAATGTGCATTGTGCTCAGACCTGGTTCTGGCTGCTGAGACGGACTTTATTGAGATCCAGCTGTTGGTTCTGCTCTTTAAGAGTGTTGAGCTTTCCCTCCAGCCTGGTCCGTTCAAGCTGAGCCGTACTCAACTCTGCCCGCAGAACTGAACTCTGAGCCAGCAGCTCGGACTGGACCTGAACCCACTCCTTCTGCATGTTCTGGTACCTACACATAATAAATACATTAAACAGGTGAATCTCACGAAGGTTAAATCTTATTTTACACCCAAAATGTTCATTTCTCTTTATTCTGAGGTGAAGCCCAGACATGTTTTTGTGTGTCTGTCTCTACAACTGTCTGTCTATTCATCTAGACTAGTAATCAAAGCCCCAATCTAAACAAAAGAGTTCTCCAGCTAACTAAACATTACTGAATAAAAGCAAACAAGTCTCCTTATGGATTATGATTTTTTTTTTTTTTTTTTATCCTGTTCACCAAAGCAACAAGCTTTACATATTTTTTTCATAGGCTTTCACACCATGGCAACAACTGTTTGAAACTGGGCTTTGAAATGACTCATGCTCTGGTGAAATTTTTCACACTGGGTTAAATGCAGTTTGTGGTGGGTGTTAGCATCACTTCCTCTCTCTTTCTTATGAATGTGTGCTCAACTGTTACTTTAACCCAGTGCTGTGGTCACTGCAATTATGATTTCCTCTCACCTCTCACTGTCCATTTTCAATCTCTCCAGCTCCTTCTCGCTCTCCACCTGCCCTTGTGTCACTCTCTCCATTTTCTGTCTCTCCATGCGTATCGATTCCTCTGCCTCCTCCAACTGTGCTTTTCGCTCCAACAGCTCCTTATATCTAGACAAGTATGGTATTTTAGAACATTTTACAAACTTTAAATGAAAGGTAATTTGGAAAAATCATAAATTAAGAGAATGTATTTTTTTTAGCTAATGTCAATTTAAGTTCCAGTTTAATTTGATAATAAAGGCGTGTGGAATAACAATAACAGTAAACCAATAGTATAATATGTTTACCAATATATATGTTTACCAGTATAATATGTTTACCAATATATATGTTTACCAATATATAATAATATACAATTTATTATTTCCAAAACCATACAAAATTCTCATCAAGTTTCTATATATATACATATATATATATAAATTCTATAATATATCATTTTTTGTAATATTATGTTGTTATATTACACACTGCCAAAAAAAAAAAAAAAAAAAGATGTGATGCACCTCTTGATGGAAATAAATGTTGTGATGTTATTTCAATCAAGAGGTGCATACATTTTTGGTCAAGATCTTGTATTGACACTCTGTAAAGTCTATTCAATGAATGTAAGGTTTGGACTCAGAGGTGCCAATTCATGTATGAAAATGATTCTTCATGCTCCCCGCCAACCATTCTTTCACAATTTGAGCCTGTACATCTTGACATTGTCATCCTGAAATATGGCTATGATGTGCATTTCTACATGGCTGTTTAAGAACTGAAAAGCTACATCAATTAGGATTCAAAAGAACTGTTGCCAAACATATAACATGCTAGAAACATAATAATCACTGCAATAATGATTCAATCATAGACTCGCAAGCATTTGCCTATTTAAATGCAAACAGTGACTTTTCTTTTTTCTTTTTTTTGTGGCTAGGCAGTGTATATTACGTTGTTTAACATAATTTTTTTGGAATCTACACTTCAATTATTTCACTCATTTTTGAAGTTTTATGTTATATTTATCGGTTTGCAGCCATGTGCATTCATATTTCGATTTGACACAGATGGACGTTAGACAAATTATGATAAGATTATGTGAACAATCTTAAATTATAATTTTTCATTAATTAATGTAATTTAATTCATTTAGGCCTCTTATGTGAACAAGCTAAAAATCATCATTATTATTATTAATTAAATACATTATTATAAATTCCTTTATTTTTAAATAAATAATTATTCTAAATTAAATTAAATTAAATGTCTGAGGCACTGTACCTGGCCTCAGTGTCTTTATATTGAGCTTCTAGACTGCGACTGCTGCTTTTCAGTTGACTGTGTTTGACCAACAACTCTTCTAACTCCGCCTCCTGTCTTTGTTGCAGAGCTGTCAATCTATCATGATCCCGCCTTACAGCCTCCAGGCGCATCACTGACTCCTCCTTCTCCTTCAGCCAAACCCTCGATTCAGCCTCCAGAGCCGCACACCGCAGTTCACTTTCACTGCAACGTGCCAACGCAGACGCATGTTCGGAGCTCAGAGACGCCTGTTCCACCTGAGTGAGAGAAAGAGGGTGAAAAAAGGCAGATATAATGAGAGTGCGGTCATTCGGGTGAAAATAACACGTTTATTAAAAGCCTGTATAATTTAAAGTGCTGTACATTTATGATCCGTCAACAGTATGATTGAAACTTGTGAGTGTCCGCCTACTACTAAACTAATATGAATTTAAACAAATGTCAGTTTCTAAAACACCATCAGCCTTTATTTCAGCGTCAAGGGTCCATTTTGAGACCAGCAACCCACAATCGATCAAGCACTCACCTGTAGTTTGGTGTTGAGGGCCTGTAATTTAGCACAGTTCTCTTGCAGCGAGATGGAGTGGCGCTGCAGGGTGTCCAACTGCTCTCTGAGCTGAGCACAGGCTGACTGAGACTGAGTCAGCTGAGACAGCAACACCTCCCGCTCTCGCTGCAGCATTGCATTCTGGGATACAACCATAAGTACAGAATTCAGCATACAGAGGCGGCAAGTTATTATCAGTTAATTTAAAATGTAATCGTTAATGACGTTTAAATAAAGACATACATAAAATGGCCCTAGGGGCCCAAAACGTAATGACATTTCAGTAGGCTTTTGGAATTTTATCTCACCTCCCTCTCCGTATTTATCAGTCTTTGACTCAATGGCTCCTGGCTTCCAATGCCAGTCTCTGCCATTGTGTGCGGTTGTTTGTTCAGTGCGTTTTCAGTGTCTTGTGCTGCATAGATAGAGTCTGTGGGCCCTGAGTTCTGGTTGTGGTTATCCTTATCTACAATACTGACAGTGGGCTCCTGGGGGCCTTCTGCCAGCGGTGGAGACTGTCTGTTTGATTCACAACCCTCGATCCTCTGTGCGTGCGAGTCAGGGGGTGAAAAAGCAACCTCTGGAACAGATTGTTGCTGTTGTGTAACTGCCATTTCAAGCTTGCTCTGCAGCTCTTCAAGTGTTCGGTTCAGCTGTGCGACCTGATTGGAGAACTCTTGGGACTGGGCGCTCTCATTAGCCAGATCCTGGTTGTGAGTGGGATATTAAAGTTAGACAAGTGCTGCATCTAGCCAGCTTCAACCAGAACCAACAAAACCTGAGCTATAAGAGCTTTCATTAATCTCACAAAGATGCATTTTCAGCATAGTTGTCCAAGGAGGGGAAATCTAATTGCACTGAGGATTTTCAGATAAGAAAGCAACTTGAAAACAATTACCTGGTTGAAAGGAAATATTCAAAGCGGCCCATTTTGCAATATCTCAGCTCAATGGGACCTCCAGGCAAACATAATTGCAGAAATATGGTGTACCAAGGGCTATACTAATTGCTTTTATCGTTCAAATATCGCATACAAACACTTTGAATACTGCACAGACCTTTGTTAGAGAGTCAATTTGAACCTTGCTCTCAGCGTTGAGTGTACCGAGCTGCAGATTCTCCTTCTGTAGCTCCTCGAACTGTGCGCATGCCTCTTTGAGCTGAGAAACCTCCTGACACATGCGTCTGTGGGCAGATGACAGATGTAGTGAGTGATACACGTATTATTCTTATGCCTTGCTATTTGTTTCATAAGATCAGATATAAGGACTCAGGTTCGGTGTGAAAGGAATAGTCTGTTCAACCAAAAATGAAAATGTATCCTTGTGTTTTGCAAAAATGTAAAATTTTAATTTAATTTAACAACTTAAAAGTATCATAAAGATAGTCCGTACAACTTGTGCAGTATATTCCATGTTTTCTGAAGTTATATGATTTGTGTGAGCAACAGAGATTTGAAAGCTGCGGGAGAAGATTATTAATGAATGATTACTTAAGCTTAGGTCAGAGGTGCTAAAATATAGTGCACAAGTCATAACTACTTTTGTGTGTGTGTGTGTGTGTGTGTGTGGTGGTGGAGGGTTGGTCATTTTTGGAGCTTGTTAAACAAGTTCACAATGACATGACAATGGATAAAAAGCATAAAGTTCAAACAATATTTGGTTTAGAACAACATGAGGATGAGTAAATAATAACCCCTTTTTATTTTCTGGCGATGCAAAGGTCCTATTGCATGTACGTATGTCTGTACCTGTTTTGCGCCTCTAGACTGCAGGCTCGCTTGTTGCCATGCTCTAGGGCAGATGTTGTGCTTTCCAGCTGCTGTCTAAGTCTGGCCATCTCTCTTTCTCTTTGCCGTTGCTCACGCCGTTGACTGTCCAGCTCTGTCTGACACGCTTCCTTCTCCTGCTCCAGTCGCGTGACTTCAAGCAGAGCTTCTTCCCGTCCTCTAGTCAAAGACTCCACCTCCACTCCGGATTCTCGTAGTTCAGCTTGTAGCTCTTCTTCATGCCGCCTGGCAGACTCCAAGGTCCGCCCCAATCTTTCAAAGTCTGCCTTAAGGTTTTGGTTGGTCAGCTCTAACTGATCACCCTATGAGAAAATAATTGCTCTTAGTCAACAAACACATACTCACTTTTCTTCAGATTTAATTAAATAGTTCACCCCAAAAATTTTTTTGGTCATAATTTACTTATGCTCATATCTCTATAAACATTAAAGCTGTTAATGTTCCCTGAAGTACAAAGGAAGTGAATGGTGAATGAGCATTCAAAAGGCAAAAAAGCATCATACCTGTGCCATTTTAATATGTATTTTAAAATGTAATTTATTCCTGGGATGGCAAAGCTTTATTGTCACATGATCCTTCAGAAATCAGTCTAATATACTGATTTGGTGTTCAAGAGACATTTCTTTTTATCATCAGTGTTGACATTTTTTTTGCTGCTTAATATTTTTGTGGAAACCCTGATAAAAAAAAAAACTGTATTCCTTGATGAATAGAAAGTTGAAAAGAACAGCATTTCTTTTAAACAATTTACACATTTACTATATACTTGCTGAATAAAAGTATGAATTTCTTTCAAAACAAAAATCTTACTGACATAAACGTAATCTACATGACTTGTATGCTAAATTAAACATCTTTTGAATCTATATGATAGCTTTGTATATGGATTTAAATTGAAATTCAAATGTTGTTTCACTGAAAATTTCTCCTTTCAGAGCAGCTCTCAAATCTACATAGTTAAAGTTGGCATATCACGTTCAGTCATGAGACATGCAAGAACCAATGGCATTACTGACATTAAACATACAAAATAAGAGAATTATGAGATGAAAATTTGAGAGAAGCATATAGTTTGGTTTGTTTCTCACACAAATCCATATAATGCAGCATATATGGACTAATATATTCATATGAAATACTTTTATGGTTCTTTCGGTCCTTTTTGGAGATTGACAGATTGGAGATTATTATATACTTTAATTGTATGTATCTTATTTTGCTTTCCACAGAAGAAGCCAGTTTGGAGTCTGGACAATATGAGGGTGAGTAAATGATGAGAGAACTTTCCTTTTTTTTGTGAACTACCACTTTAAAGACCAATTACCAACAACTACTGACATCTCATTACTGTTACCCACACTGATGCTCTGCCCATTGTGTAATTTGATATTGTTTATATGATTTTATAACTTTTTTAATGTAGGCACCATTAATCTCAATGTTACCCCAGTCATGTAATCCATATTTTGTAGTACAGCAAAAGGCTGAACAAATAACCTGCCTCACCTTGCGTACCGCAGCCCTGAGTGAGTCTATGGTGCCTCTGAGAGTCTCTCTCTCCCTCTCCAAGGCTGCTCTCTCTCCCTCTAACTGAGAAATCACTGTAGCTTCCATCTTCTGAAACTCCACCTGACTGCGCAGATGCATCAGCTCCTCCTCCTGCTGCATAGATTCACCCTGTAGCACCTGGCAAATAAACACATTAAGTGGTTATTTAGCAGACACTTTTATCCAAAGCAAATCAAAGCGAACTGCCGTGCTTGAAGGCACAATGGTGATGATTCATGGATCGGTCCTTGAGGAAATCAAACAGGCATCTTTTAGAATTACAATGCCAGATCATTATGCCATATGAAACAATGGCTAAAAGTGGAAAAAGTAATTATAGTGAGAAATAGTCTTTGTTTTACACAGGTCTATTTACCATATTGTATGTCTTTCTTAATTGCTAGTGGCTTTTATACTTGGTGAGTCATTGCCTTTATCGACTGGACTGTTATCTTACTTTGAGTGGATTGTTAACTTGTGCAGTGATGTAGTCATTTGTTTTTGTATGTTTGTCAACTTGATGGTTCATTACCTCTATCTGTTTCCTAGCCCCCATAAGGCTCTCTGCTGACTTCTTCAACCGCTGGTTCTCAGCCTCCAGGAAAACCAGCTTATGATCTGCCTCCAAGACCTTCTTATTCTGCTCTGCCAGTTTGGAGCGCAAATCCTGGGCTAAAGTGGTTTGCCTGTCAGCCTCTTCCAGGGCCTGCTGAAGCTGGTTATGCAGGGCAAGAGTGTCTTGGGAGAATTTATCTTCTTCTGTCTTCTGGGCTTCAGTGCTGAATGTCTGAGATGTCTCTTCTGTGATGTCTTTCTTCCTTTCAATTTCTTTCTCACCCTCTGCCTCTCCTCTCTCTTTGCTGTTCATTTCATCTATAACCTTCTTTTCTCTCTCGCTTAGGATTACGTTGCCCCCCTCTCCCCCCTCTCCATCTTCTCTCTGGGCTTTTATTACGCCTTCTTTTCCATCGTGTTTCTCTCTTCTGGTGTAATTTCCCTCGCATTCCCCTCTTCGGATTATTGTCTTTTCCCCATCTTTTCCCTCCGAGGCGGTTCTCTCTTCCTCTAGGTCTTTCTGTTTTGTCCTCAGCTCTTCGAGATTTATCTTCAAGCTGCTATTTTCATTCTTTAGACACTCCAGCTAACAGTTGAAAGAGAAATGACAGGGCCTGATTCATAGAGTTGAGATGAGGACAAAATGACAGTAGACAAAATTCTTGGAATAAATGTCTTTAAATCCATCTAAAGGGCCTCACCTCCTTGAGGGTGTTTTGAAGCTTTTGTGAGAGTTGGTCCATGTGTCTTTGGAGCTCTTCAGTCATCTCAGGCGAGTTGGCCTGCTGAGCCTACATGAGAGATGGGAACATGGGAAACCTGAGAATTGACATGAATCAGTTTGTTGCCAGAGGATAAAACTGGCTAAAGATCCACTGACCTCTTGTTCAGCCTGCAGAAGCTCTAGTCGTCTCTTCAATTCAGCGTTCTCGTTTTCAGCTCCCAGAAGCCTCAGTGAGGAAGCCTCATTTACCTCCTCGCTTAGAGGCTTCAGATCTGAAATAACAGTAAGAGAGACAGACATGTAGACACGTTATTAAAGGGATAGATCACCCAAAAATTAAAAATTCTATCATAATTTACTCACCCTCACGTTGTTCCAAACCCATAAGACTTTGGTTAATATTCAAAATTCAAATTAAGACATTTTTAATGAAAGAAGGTTTCTATTACTTTCTGTTAACAAAACATAGAAGATCCAAAAAAGTCATAAAGGCATCATAGAATGAATCCATATCAATTGAGTGGTTTAATCCTTTAAGTCTTGTGAAGAGATACAATCGCTTTATATGATGAACAGATTTAATTTAGGCTTTTATTTTGTGCTTTTAAGATTAACCAAAGGCTTATGGGTTTAGAACAATGTGAGGGTGAGTAAATGATGACAGAATTTTTATTTTTGTGAGAACTATGCATTTAATAACCTGTCTTTTTAAGAACTATTCCTCCCTTTAAGAACTATCCCTCAACTAAAAAATTAAATTTCTATCGCCAACTCATAAGAAATAAGGCAAGATGTTTACACTTTTCTTTTCCACACATTGGAAATGGATGAACACTGTCAAGCTTCAAAAAAAGATAGAAATTCAACATGAAAGTATTATTTGTCATCATTTTCGGAGCTCAGCACTGTCTGTTCCCATTCATGTTCATTATATGGAAAAGAACATCCAGAACAATGCTAATCTTTTCCTTTTGTGCTTTACAGACAAAAGAACAACATACAGGTTGGGAACGAGATGAGGGCGAGTAAATGATGACAATTAAGATTTTTGAGAGAACTATCCCTTTAACATTGAGTGGGCGTGATAGGATGGGATGTAAATGTATTCATAAATGTCTGTTTCTAAACATGACAGCTTGATTTGCATATATATGATTGATATACGTACACATGTCAGCTGTGACAGTTGAGTCATAATATCAAATCAAATCATGCATAATTAAACCTACCAATCTCAGGCATTATTTCCTGAACATCCTCGTCGGACTCTAGGTCTGATTGGAGGAATTGCTGATGAGTCTCTCTTTGACTGACACCCACAGAATGAACTTGATGCGTGAGATCCACCTGCAGACTCATATTCATCTCCAACAGCTCGTCTACCCTCTGTCTCTCAATATCCCGCTCCTACACAAATCCAATTATATACCCATATAGCATAATGAATGTACATCATACATTTTAGAAGAATGCAATTCTTTCATTTAACTTCATACATTCCAAAGTAAGTTTTAGAAGTTTTCTTCTAGCTCAACATAATCAATCAAAATGAGTTCATGGCAATAAAGCTCTATAAGTTCATAAAGTCAGTCATACACCCTCCATATTCACAAGCTTCTGCCTGAGAAGAAGATTTTCCTTCTCCAGTTCCCGCAGAGCAGTGCAGCGCGCCCGAGCGTCAGCCAGCTGCTCATCCAGAAGAGCCTTGTTCTCTTGCAGCGAGGCGCAGTACTGCTGCTGCTCCTGTAGGCCCACAGAAAACGTTTTACCAATCTTCATGCTGTTCTAAACCCGTCTGACTCATTTTCTTCTGTGATATTTTTGCAGAATATTCACTCTGCTGACCAGGGACTGTCTTGTCTGTCTATTTATTTATGATTATGTTTTATTACTGATCACAACTTTTTTTTAAGCTTTTGTTCCACAAAGTTGATTATTTGCCTGTATGCATGTTATAACTAATTAGCCAATAACTAAGCTAATGTTATTTCCAGATTAAAGCTCTCCACTTGCTTAATCTGAATTCCAAAAGTTTGCGGTTAGTAAGATATATCACGGGGAAAACAAATTATCACAGTTTCCACAAAAATATTAGTCAAGTGTTTTATTAGGCACCGTTTTCAACACTGATAATAATAAATGTTTCTTGAGCATCAAATCAGCATATTAGAAGGATTTCTGAAGAATCATGTGACACTGAAGACTGGAGTAATTGCCATTACTCTATGTTAATATATATTTTTTAATATAATTTATTAGAAACAATTTAAATTGTAATAGTATTTCACAATATTGAAGTATCTGACTTATTTTGCCATGAACATCTCTTTGACCTAGCATTCACATAATACATTATAGACTTCTATAATTCAATGTTAAGCTGCATAGATTAGGTCAGCCGGAACCGGGAACACTTCCCATAAATCCTGATGTACTCGTTACATCATGAGAAGAATGGCATCTACGCTAATTTTAGTGTCTGTGTTTATCTCGAGGTTTTCCCGCAGCCTCCCGGATCCAGGCCGTATCCAGATCTGATGAAGGACCTTCACCTGGACCCGATGACAACGCAGTGCTGAAGTGCCAACTAGTCTCTCCCTATGGAGAATCCCTTTACCACTCTACAGATAAGGCGTTGTCGGGAAATTTCATTTCGCGTTCCTACCCGAAGTGACAAAAAAAAAAAAAATTCTCTATCAAAATTTATAAGGAAAGCCCAGTACTTTGTTTAGGCTTGGTCTGTAGGGAATTCCAAACCTGCGCACATATATTAAAACGTACATAACTATAGAACCAATTCTAAATACGCATGTGAACGCCATCAGCGTTTCTCACAGGTTCGCGTTTAAAGTCTGTGTAGAGAGAATGGTGTCGTCTTAGCGGCCCCTAATTTAATAACAAATGATCGTTGCGACGGAAGCAAATCAATCAAAAATAACTTTTAGCTTGAAAATAACTTTATTAAAGAACCGCTATAAAGCCAAAACAATCTCTGTTACCTTAAATTATACGCTTGTCTCTGTAAAGCTGCTTTGAAACAATCTACATTGTTAAAAGCGCTATATAAATGAAGATGACTTGACTTGACTTGACTTGACTATCTTGGAATACCATGTAAAAACATGCATGGTATTTTAATCTGTATAGTATTTGCTCTTTCAACCTAATGTATTTTTAAATATGCAGAATTCCTTTTGTGTTCAAGAGAAGAAAGAAAGTCTTATGGGTTTAGAACGACATGAAGGCTGACTAAATGACATAAATTTCATTTTTGGGTGAACTATTCATTTAAACGTAACTTCATACAATTTAATGTACCTTTAGATTTGCTTTTCTACAACTTTCATTTCATTAAACTAATCATTTGCCAGAATACATGTCATAAGTAGCACAAATTATCCTATTATAATAAAATTTCCAGATTATAGTGCTCCACTTCTTCATTCCAAAGCATGATGTTTCAGCCTGATGTATATCCCCTCCTCTACCTTCAACTGTGTGCGGTACAGCTCCATGCTGCGGAGCCGATGTGTGCTGTTTTTCAGCTCCGCCTGCAGTTGCTCTACTCTGGCTGCACGCTCACGCAGATAGTCCAACTCATCTTTCACACCCCGGCTCACTCGCACTTCCACCTGCAACGATCGGTTCTGAGCCGACCAAACATAGGAGGGTATGTCAGTGAAATGAGGAACTATCCAGTGTCCATACACAAGTTTTAATGATCATTATACAGTGTTTATTGTCAGTGTATTATGCTCACTTCCTTCTGTAGTTTCTTTATTTCTTCCTCCATGGTTTGCATTTCTTGCTTGTAATCCATTAGTTGATCACCTGTGTCCTCCCTGTAAAGCATTTTGATTTGTAATAAGCGTAATTTCTATGCCACTAGAATAGTGTAACCAAACTAAATTTGAAAAAAAAAAAGACTGTTTTTCATTGGTTAGAGAAGCAGAAATCCCCCCTGAAATTCACAAACCAATGTAATTATGTTGGGAAGTTCAAACAAAAAAGATGTATCTATTGATATTTCAACTCAAATCACACACATTGCTTTTAATAATTATAATAATAAAAGGGACTTGAATTGAATAAAATTCAAATACATATGAAAATACCGTTCAAAGGTTTGGGGTCAATATGATTTTTTTATGTTTTTGCCTCTTATGTCTTATGTTCACCAAGGCTTCAATTATTTGATCAAAAATACAGTAAAAACAGTAATATTGTGAAATATTATTACAAATTGAAATATTATTCCGGTGATGAAGAAACTGAATTTTCAGCATCATTACTCCAGTCTTCAGATCAGAAGTTTTGTAATATTATAAAAGTCTTTAATGTCACTTTTGATCAATTTTATGTGCTCTTGCTGCATAAAAAAATTTTACTTACTGACCCCAATTTTTTTAACAGTAATATTGTCCATCCACGTATTAAACATCACATATGCGTTAGCAAAACAACTCACAGTTCCTGTTTGAGTCGGCGAAGTTTAGCTTTGCCTTCTGCTAGCTGTACAGCCAGTCCTTCAGGCGGTCCATCACCAAACCCACTCGACGTGGTTATATGGGCTGTAGATGATTCCCGTTCCTGAATAAGTTCTGCTATCCTCTAAATATCAAGAGATAACAGACACATCCAAAGCTAAAGAACACCCTTTCTGAACACTACTTCAAATCTAGCCTCACCTACTAGCACAAGAAAATGGCAACATAAGTTCTTCTCTCACCTCCAAGTGTGTGTCTCGTTGGCCTAGCAGGTTCTGGATCTGTTTGGCCATGGAGCAGAAGAGAGTCTGCAGCTCGGCTCCATTCAGCCGACACATGTCTCCAAACTCCAAAGGAAGCACTGCGCTCGGGTCCTGGGTCACCTGGAACATGATGGATCACAGGGTTGGTGACACACTACACGCTTTAGTTTGAGATTATGCTCAGGTTATGTTCAAAATTCACTGACCTCTTGTATGCAAAGTGCAATCTCTGCTTGTGTATCAATGTCCAAGCACTGAATTTGCTGAATAAACGTTTCTTTCCTTTCACACTGGGTGAAAATGAGTCATAGGAACAGAGAAATGAATCACACACTGTAAACATCAATATGTTTTTCAACATTATACTCTAATCAATTTAACAGTGCTGAACCTCTCCATTAAAAATATTAAATGTGTTTATAGTGCTTTGTTACCTGTACTGCACAACCCAGCAATAACAGTAGCAGTCTTCTGAGCTCTGCAACAGCGCCCTCTATTGAAAGGGAAACCGACATGACACTCAACAAAGGATATTTACTTAAAAATGTGTACTTTTTTGTTCGTTCATGTTCATGTTTATGTAATAAACAGAACCACACCTGTCAGGGGATCTCGACCTAAAACAGCAACATTTGGTAGCGGCATCAGCACCAGCTGCTGTAGATTCTCCTGAAAGAGAAACACGCATTAGAGAAACGACAACCACTGGTGCTTTACTGTCATCCCAGACAATGCACAAGTAAGAGGTTTAAGTATGACACACATTGGCGCACAGAAGAAAGTTATTCATATGCAATCATGGCCAAAAGGAAACAAGCAAGATTGTGGAAAATAGGCTCATTTAATCTGCGGCAACTGACATCTCATTTAGTATGATTAATGATCCTGTTATTACAGTAGGTAATTTTCTAATGCCTTTAAAAAATACCCACCCTTACAAAAAGTACTGTAGCAACACCATGATTTATAGGATGGCACTGAAGGATTACCAAATTCATATACAGTGGTATTTACAAATTATTACAAGGTACTTTAAAGAACACTATAAAAACAAAATTCAAAACCATGCAATTACCATGGTACTTTTTTTGTAAGTGTATGTAGGATAATTTAGCCAACACTGTAAAATGCCACATCCTCTGTAAATGTTCTTATATCACGCACATAAGTTTAAAATACGGTTTCACTTTATTTTACAGAACATGTACTTGCAGTGTAGTTCAGGGTTAGTACCTAGTTATTACCCAGTTATTGTGACTACTATAATAAGTAAATAGTATGTTCATTAGGGAACAGGACTGTGAAATAAAGTGCAACTAAAAATAGACATAAGGGGAGACACTACAGGCAAAAACATATTTTTCATGCATTTGTCAATTTTTTGATTTTGGGCTTTTTGGCTTTCCATAAAGTGTTTTTTCAGACTAGTGGACAGAAAACATCCAAAATACACTTTTAACTGTATCTTTTAGAGCACTTTATCTATTTGCATCTGTAGATTTCAATTACAGTATATATCTTTAAAGGCCGTTTTCTCAAAAAGAGTTTTTCCCCCTACATTGAGCCAGAAATCTCCACTTCAGTAACACTTACATACACCAAACTTTTACAGTTTTATTCTTATCTATATTATAAAGGTTTTTACAAAGGGGTTTGTTCATATATCATTTTCCTGATTTTATACAACATTTTATTCCTAAAAAAATTCGAAAATGTAATTATTTTTGGCTGTTGACAGTATTTTCTGATTTGTGGAGTGATAAATAGAGATATCCAATATCCCCTCGGTAAAAACCTTTGCTTTCTAATATATCAAATAAATGAAACAATTTTAAACCTGACTTCATCCAATAATCAGATTTTTGTTCTAGAAATGTATGCAAATTAGTGCATATTTAATTAGACAATGCCTCATTTGCATATTTAAACATAACATTTCAGAAAACTTGTAATACAATTTTTTTTTGTGCTATTATTAATGTAATCAATCAACTGGTG
Source organism: Leuciscus leuciscus (assembly GCF_965113295.1). Classification (NCBI taxonomy): domain Eukaryota; kingdom Metazoa; phylum Chordata; class Actinopteri; order Cypriniformes; family Leuciscidae; genus Leuciscus; species Leuciscus leuciscus. The sequence goes on from NC_138732.1 coordinate 12,421,313, forward strand.
AAGTGTGGTGATATTTATTGGGTTTTTTTTTTTTTACCCTATTCACCTGGGTGTCTCACCTTAATGTGGTGTGTTGTGCTGTTTTAATTTAATAATTCTATAAATTATTTATGCACATTTTATAAAGTAGTGAAGGCAAAGAGTTGCGCAAAATGGTGAAATTGTTTTAAGTATTTTAGTATTATTTATATAGGCCTACCATTGTGGTCTTTATTAATATTTAGAATTAGCTGTTATTTTTATTTTTCAAGTTTTAGTAATTATATGCTTTTTGCACAGTACAAACTATATTTTTTGTATTTTTATATATTTCTATTCAGCTTTATTTTTAGCTATAGTTTTAGTCATTTTAGTGCTTCAACTTCAGTTTTTAAATGTTTTTCATCTAATATTTATATTTTATTTTATTTTAGCTTTATTTAAATTAACGAAAATAATTTTTAAATGCTTTACTTTCAGTTAACAATAACAACATTGGTTACATCAAATCAGATTTCCCATACACTTTTACATAAATATATGCATCACCTGCCTGTATTCAGTGTCATTATTAATCAGCTAGTTTCCTCATAGATAAACCAACTACTGTGGAGTTGGAAAGCACACTTCAATTGAACTTTTAAAAGAGTAATGTCAAAAATCCAGATAATGCAGGTCAATACATTATAAGTAAAATCATTATTTAGATTTTTTTTGTTACAGTTATTTAACGACTATTGCTTTTTGTCTCTCATTTTCATTTGAACATTTCCAAAACATGCTATGAGTGAAAATAAAGAGTGCAAAAAACATGTCCACTGCTCGGACATTTAAAACAAGAAGTGAAACCACAGAAACCAAAAAAACAAACATGGCTAACTTGTTCCACAGCAACAGGCGCAGTACATGCTCTTTAGTGCAACAGCGAAATGTCCATTCATACACTATTTACCTGAACTTTACCATCAGATGCTGGCAGCATTTTGATTCTAGTTGATTTTGCAGTTAATCAAGCAATGTAATGTATTTGTGGAATGTCCTTGTAAAGACATTTCTCATGTTTTCACATAGTAAATTGATTGATTCTTTAATTCAGTACCTGATAGTATGATCTCAGGTGTCGATTGAGGATGGAAAAGTTCTGCACTCTGAGAATCGTGTCATCACCCACATTGTGGTAGATTTGCTCTACCTTTGGATTGGGATCACTGATTAAAGAAACCAAACAAACAACAAAAACGTTGCCATTAGCTGAGTCACAGTTGAAACTAGGCCATCATCAATTAAATGTTAATCCGCTTTAAAAAAAAAATCAAACTACATCATTCAAAACAGTTTTTACAAACAGCAATATTTTTACACTTTTGAGTCTTTCTTACATGATCCTCATGACCTCATTGAGGTAGACTCCATTTGTAAGATTCAGGTACTGCCTCACTGCATTCTGGGAGTTGAAGTTTACTTCCATGTATTCCTGAGAGAGTGATCCAGTCTCCTCCTCATCGACAATACCCTCAAATAGATGCACCTTACAGACAATGAAAACATTGCCCTGTTCATATCAAGGTGCATATGAAGAAGAACTGAGTAGGATCTGAGTATAAACTATCTTTGTTCTCTGTTGTGAATGCTTGGTTTTTCCTGTGCCTGAAGTTTGTCAGAATCTTAAGTAAATTCAACGTTTCATTATGACTTCTAAATTCTAAAGATATTTTAAGATGTCTCTCGCTTTTGAAAGCTGTGTTTTTTTAACATGTTAGCTTGTGTTTAGCTGGTGAAAAAAAAACACAAAGAAACTATAGTTGTGGCCAGCTATAGCCAGTTTTTGCTAGTCCAAGATGGTGTATCAACTTGGACCAGAAACCAACTACAATATTGCAAAACACGGTTAACTGTGTAATATAAAATTTTCAGCTGGAAACAGCATACATGTTGATCAGTTGTTTATTTGTTAATTATCAGATTTACACAAAAAAATAACATTTAACTGATTTCTGAACATCATTTATACTTCTAGAATATTTCTGAACTGGTCTGAAAAGTTTACAAAACATTTTACCGAACAAAATGAAGACTATCAAATAACTTTAATTGTTTTTGCGTACCACCTACCCATGTAACAAGTGCACTTCCCATAAATTCTTCTAACATTTCCGTAACGTTTACGTCCATCTTCTTTTGTACCGTACCTGATCAGTTTTATTCCATAAAACACAATGGATTATTTAAATAACAGACTTTGAAGAGTACATTCATGGTTATCGTAATTCTCTTGACAATAGACTGTCAAGATAGATATGTTTAACTGTTAACATCTTTGCTTTCTGTGCCTTTCCCTTCCCTCATTAGTCACACTTCGAAACCACACCGGAATCTAGAGTTGCATTGCATTGGGTCTGTTCCCCTCTGCGCGTCCTCGTGTCAGCATGACGCCCGTGACGCGCGTTTCCACATACAACACAGCAAAACCACAACTGAAGGATGTTTCTCAAAACCTAGTAGGCTGTCTATCTAGACTGCATTTTTGTGATGCACTTTGAGAATCTATTCGCAGTCACTCTCCATGATAGAGACACTGATAACCAAAAATGCTGTTGCCCCCCAACTGCTATCTAAAAAGGCTGATCATTCTGCTTTGAGACACAACCTAGATGTGTGGGCAACACAGGAAATAAAATCTATTCGTATCAGTGGAAGTCGATACCACGCACTTAAAATAATTCATACAAACTACATGCAAATACAGCAATGCATGATTTGCAAGGTGACTTGAGTGTGATCTTTTTTCGAGATTGGGAGTGACAGAAGAGCAAAATTGAGTTTCTGCTGCTTTCTAGTGGTGGAAGGGTGTAATGCGCTAGCAGATCATAGGGTCTTTTGTGACATCATAAATGTCTTTAGTGTCACTTTGACTTTAGATGTGTTTTTGTTTTATATATATGACATTTTCAAAATGAAATAAGAACCTTTTTCCTGCAATGGCCAATCCACTGAAACGGCATTACTTGAACCTAATGTGATTACTAGTGCAAAACTAATTGCTTCTAATAAATAACTAGTTCCACGACACAGTTGCATTTCTTGTGTTGGCCTAGTGTTGTTTTTTTGTGAGTGCTTTGGCAGCAGTCATAGTATTAACCATCATCAAAGGGATAAAGAGATTTCATGTGTCAGAATAGGGCACCTAACAAGATGGCCTGCCGCACTCAGTCAGCTTAATCCTATTCATCTCTCTCTCTATATATATATCTGCATAGGCAGAAGAAGAGGAAATTGATTTGACACTACACCATTTCACAAGAGAAGTTAAGATAAGGCTAGTGTGAGGGAAGAAGTGTCCAAACTGAAAAACACATTTCAACACATAACAGAAAAACCAAAATGAGCACAAGCTCATGAGACACAGTGACCATGTGACTTCACAGATCAGTTAAAAACTCTTTATTTGTCGCATACAGCTTCTGCAATTTCAGCTCTCTTTTGTCTATTTAAGCAAAGCATGAAGCAGCAAAACATCTACAGACCTCATGTGATGAAATGTACTATTTCATTGCCGTCATTTCCTTGGAATTTTCTTCTTTAACTCTTCTTCAGACATCTTCACTTTATATATAATTGTCATGGGAGAAAGGGGTATTTTGGTACCATCAGATTTTTCAGATTTCCAGCATTTTGAGAGGTTACTGGTTTTTACCTCAAATATTTGGGTAACTTGATGACTTCATTTAACAATGAAGTAGCAACGTTACATTATAATTATGACTTTATTTCCCTTGGATGATGATAATCAAGGACAGTTACCACTCATGTGTACATGAGCACTCATTATAAACAATTACACTTGGTCTTTTAGGCTGTGGCTGGCTTTTCTTCCTCTGGCTCGGTGCCCTGGGTCGCATCGCCCACCTGAGCGAACTGGAGGAATTTCATCATCTTTTCTTTAGTCTCCAACAATGTTTCCTTCACTCCCTTCTCCAGGATGTATCCCTCTGTCTCGATCTCCACATTCTCCTCTCCCAGCACACCCTCCATTGCAGTCTGCAGATAGCGCAGACTCACTAGAATGGACATCTGAGGACCAAGGAGACATAGAGGTCAGAGTTCAAATGACATTAGGACAATTTCGTTAGGTTTTTCTCAAATTACTTTTCTTAAGGACACTTCGTCAAGTCATAGTTTAGCCATAAATGAAAATTCTGTCATTTGCTCACCCTCATTGTTGTTGCAAACCTGTCAACAAAATATTATATTTTGAAGAGCATCAGGGTCCAAAACAACATCGGACCCATTTGACTTTTAAATATCTTCTTTTGTGATGTCATCACAGCAAGAAGCGAGAATGTCATCCATGTTTATAAGGACACGAGGGTGAGTAAATGGTAACATCATTTTTATAGTTTTTATCTCTCTCTCTTTTAAACAACATTTTATTCCACTATATATTAATATGTGGCTGGAACAACAACAAACCACACTTGCATTAATAGTCTGAAACATTAAATATCATAACATAACAATATATTTTATCAAAGCAAATCTAGTTTTATTGGTGCTGGCAGCTGAAATCAAGTTGATTTATAATAAATCAAGTTGATTTACTGATTATTGAATTATTGACGTGATGATTCAATTAGTGTTACAAAAGCTGTGACTGTTATAAAAGCTGAGATAATGATGTGGTTTTGGGTGCAAGTTATTTTAATGCTTAATGAATATTGACACCTCTGAGATCACAACTGTACTGCCAGCCTTTCCGGAAGAGTGTCAATATTAACTGAGTGACGAGTGTGTGAACGGTTCGATGTGTTGCGCACATTAGATTATACAACGTGTTGTTCATGGTTGACACTTAAAATCATGTGGTTATTTGGGGGTGGGGGGTCCACACAAAACAGTCCTCTGATGCAACTGGCACATATTATCACATGCTTTTTTAGGTGCATGCATTTTTTTAATGTTGGTGTGTTCAGCAACTCTAATGTTTAGCACTTCAATCTTAAAGGTGCAAGTGTGGGGATTGTTATAGGTGACTTAACGGTGCTCTAATTATTACACACTTCACCTGAAAGATCATCCAATAGAGCTGTTCTGTTATCATGTCAATTTGGGCTAATTTACGGAGTTAAAATGTTTTTCAAGGATACTGGTTTTGTGCTTATGAGTAAAATAAGTTCTGTGGTTAGCATTACTTAAAGAGCCTTTCATGTTTTTTTTCTTCAACATGCATTATATCATGAAGTGTGAAGGTTTTGTGTTTCTTGTTTAATGTTTTTGAAAGCAGTCTCTTATGCTCACCAAGGATGCATTTATTTGATAAAAAATATAGTAAAAATATAAATATTGTGGAATATTTAAAATAATTTTTTTCTAATTTAATATATTTATAAATATAATTTATTCCTGTGATGACAAAGGTGAATTTTCAGCACCATTACCACAGTCTTCAGTGTCATGTGATCCTTCAGCAATCATTCTAATTAAAGCTCAAGAATAATTTCTTATTATTATCAATGTTGTGCAGCTTAATAATTATGTGGAAAATATTTAAGAAAACTAAATTTATTTGAAATAGAAATATTTTGTAACATTATAAATATCTTTAGTGTAACTTTTGATGATTTTGATACATTTTTGCTGAATAAAAGTTTTGCTGACCACTGTAGTCCTTACATAGCAACTTATGTTTTTAAATTAGTGTGTTCAGAATTCACGTTTGAGGTATGAATATTATTTATGTTGGACAACAAAACATGAAAGTCTTTTCATATAATGTCTAACACAGATCTTATTTTACTCATAAATCAAAAACTTCCATTAAAAATACCCACAGGAGATTCCTGAGAGAACATGGCTCAGAAACGCAAATTCTTTTCCTTTTTGGAAAATGAGGATCAGTGGTCTGTAATTACTTATTCAACCCATTAATCAGCCCATACCTGGAGAAGGAAAACAAGCAGAACATAAGGGCCGATGGTGTTCATTAAACCCATGTAGTAGTTGACAAGGGCCTGGCGGCAACCTCGGTTGTACAGGTTCAGCTCTTCAGTCTGATACTCGTAGTTGTAATGGGCAGCATTGTCCAGGAGACTCTTCTGGATGCAGGGCCGGGGGGAGGAGGGGTTACAGCAGCTGAATGGGACCCCATCCATCAGATAACGCCCATCTATGTTACTCTTCACTCGACTGTCGGCAAAATGTAACAGACAGAAACATAAGACTATATAATGCAATTATAGTTATACATATCCTAGTTTTGTTACATCATTAATTCTGCAACTGTCTTTATTGACTTTCTGATCAATGCGCCAGGCTCATGCACACATGCATAATTGATTTGCGAGTACTATGGCCTTTGTTCATCCTGTTTCAGAACATGACATTCTAAATTCTAAATTAACCTTGGAAGCTAAAAAGGGGGGTATCTTTGATTTTTGGACTCACTCTTTCACTTCTTTGCTTGTGAAGTCCAGGTAGCGGTTGCTCATCCACTGCACCTCAAACCAGTCCCTGTAGTTCGTATTACCACAGCACTGGAACTCAATCTGTAAACGGTCAATAGTTTCCTTCTGGAAACAACGGCCTGGTGTGTCGGTGTCCTATAGAGATATTTAACATCATAGTTCATTAAAATAAGTATATGTATGACTTGTAATTGAAATCCCTCTTTTCAATTCAATATCAAATTCTTTTAAATTCTTTTGATTTTAAACGTGTATTAAGTTGTCCTGCCTTTGGAAACATTTCTTTGAGTCAAGTGTTGTCTAGACTCTGCATACTCAAAAAAAGCCAAGAGGCTGGCTTTCTTTCTTTCTTTCTTTCTTTCTTTCTTTCTTTCTTTCTTTCTTTCTTATTTTTAATTAAAATATATATATATATATGTTTATTTGTTTAATATTTAGAGGTATTTTAATGGTCTTAACCATTTTTATCAAATAAAATAACTTAGCACGGAATAGCCTTCCCCAACTTGCAGAGAGCTTTTTACAGAAAGAAGAGTCATTGTTCCACTCAAAGTTAATGCCTTCAGACAGTTCATTAGTAGTTGAAAAATGTCTCCCAGTTTGTATGAGTTTAATGTGAGACCAAATATTCACTATAGGGTTCAAATCTGGACTCTGACCTAGCCAAAACATGAGCCTGATGGACTTGTTCTCAAGCCAATTCTTGGTTGTCTTTGCAATTTGGGTAGGAGAAAAATAACATCTGATCATTCCTCTTTTGATAACAACCTTTCAATTGTGGGAAGCAAGCCATTCTGCAATATTCTTCTGTACTCCAAAGCATTAAATGACATTTCAGAGTAAAGCTCACCAATACCAGCAGCTAAAAAGACCCGCTACACAATGACACCTCTTCATCTATGCTTCACAGTGGTAGAGATGCATTTATTATATTTCTCAGCAGACTTTTGAAGACACCGCTCAGGAGTATTATCATGCAACTCACGTTTCATTGTGATTCGTCAATCCACACACAACTTCTTTTGCTAATTTCGTGACCAATAATTTGTGGTTAAGACAATTAGACCATTTTGGGCTTGGACCTTTTTTCTCTTTTTTTGTGTATAATATTCCCGAAATGTCATATTTATTTATTTAATTATTGGACTTATGAATGCTTGATTTATTTCCTTAAAAATCTATAGTACTCTGAAATGCCATATGTATTCATTAATACACTGAGAATGAATTAACATATATGACAACTGATTGCTGTTAAATGACTTTGTTAATCGTCTTTCTCTCACCAACCTTGTAGAAACGGATACCGTTCTTCAACCCAATCTTCAGAGACTCCTCCAGGCTGGGCTGCAGGGCGAAGCTCAGAATCATGGCAACCAGCAGCAAGGAGGTGAAGAAGATAGAGAAGAAGAAGAACGCAGGAAGAAACGTCTTCCAGCGTGGGAAACGCGAGGGGTCCAGTGAGTCCTGGCAGACTTTGCTAGCACAGATGTTGATGCCCACTGATGCTAACCCCACTGCCATCAGCAGATTTGGCACAATGTGGATGTCCATATTGTGCATCACCTGTATAGAGTGAGAAGGATTACATTTACTATCCTGTTTTTAGCACCATTTGATCATAAAAGCCCAGAACAATGTTCACTTTACATTCTGTATTCAAGGCTGATGTTTCAACTGAAAACTTGAACCTTAATGAATCCAGTATAAGAAAAAGGTTAACCTACTATTAAGCAACTGCATTTTCATATAGCCTACAGATGTTTTAACTGTTTTGTTTAACTGTTCAACAGGTGTGGGATAATAATAGTTTTCACCACAATGCTTTTCACTTATTTTCAGCTTTAATTGTGAGGTTTATTAACTTCATATACGCAAGCTGAGTTATTAGTGCACACTATTGAGACCTTATCTAAGGGCCAATCCTCAGATTATGAGAGATTATTCCTCTCAACAAGACAAAGCTTAGGCCTGTTACACTTGTGTTCACTATATAAAGGGTAAATGAAAGTAGTAATTATAGTATTAGTATTGTACATACAGTAAATAATATCTGCAAAAATACCAAACTTATATTAAAGAAAAATGGCATTTACTTAGTGTAAAAACAGCATTTCGAAGCACTGATCGCATTTGTCACCATCCTTTCAAACACTTTATAGTTCCTAATGGACTGTAATGGCAGGCAAACTATACACTGCAATACGTTATGTTTCCATTTATGTTCTTGGCAAACATGCATGTATCTAGGGATACATTAGTACATCTCATTCTTCATTTGTAGGTTATCTTTCTGTTTATTAATTAAGAAAATGTTTCATTACCTCTGATCTGCGATATAGCTCAGTTTTAAGGAAGACTCCCATAGCAAAGGTGATGGCTCCAGAGAACATAGCCACCCATGAAAGCAGCCAGAGACCCTGGGCCAGACGCACCCTCTTTTGGAAGGGGAACTTTAGTTTTAACAACACCATGCTGCTTAGGAAGAGGCTTAGGATAGGGAGAGAGGGAAGTTTAGATTGCAGAAGAGGATTTTAATAGATGCCGTGCAGTATCAGTATCCAGCTCAGCAAATAATCTGTCATTCGCAGGTAAATTCCCATCGTTTTATCAGGTTTTGTTAAACCTAAAAATTAGCAACAGGACTGTGCAATCCAGTATCATTAGATTACTCAGAAATCATCTCCAAAATACTTCAGATATAACTAATACAAGTTGTTGTGCATAATTTTTGTGCAGTTGTGTCCAAGATTATCTGATTTTAATTTGTGTAAAAGAAAATATATTAATTACCTTCAAGAATGTTTGAGTGCCCTTTTCTTCAGACCCTGAGCCTTCAATATGCCTCCTACAGTTTGGCAGCCATTTTGACTATAGGGCTTAAAAATATGATATTGAGTATTATGGCCTGAGTGTCATAATCTCCTGTCATCATGTCTGATCCTATTAGACCAACTCCACCAATGAGAATCCAGGCCAGTGTCCTCTAAACAAACCTGCCCTTGGTCAACAGGTCCAGAAAGAGTGCCAGAGGGAGGGGTTTGATGCAAGGTGTGCCATGTAATGGACTGAGAAACCGTGAAACCGAAATAAACAGCCAAGAATACAGGCATGAAAGAATGTGACACATTTTAACCCTGTGAGCATCAATAAATGGCAGGGTCAGAAATAAATCAGGGCTTAGGGCAAAAATGTCACCAAAAGTGACAAAAACGGCCCAGATATTAAAAAAACATAGGCTAGTAGCAAAAATTGCAAACTTGTAACATTTTATGATATGACATACTTAACATAGGCCTATAGAGACAGAGCGCAACGCGTCATAATCTGAAGACCACACCCACCGGGAGTGAAAAATGCCTAAAAGCTGCTGTGTGACAAGGTGTACGGAGTCAATGGAGACGGTTGGATTGTTTTCCCCCCCGGTGTGGGCGTGGCCTAAATACGCTTTGTTGCTATTTCATATTTGTAGACCAATCTTGGGATGGGTTACTGCCTTTGCAGACAACGTATGGTTTGTCAGTGCTATCTCTATTTGCTGGCTCAAGAGGTGAATGTTAATGTTGGTTTCTCATGGAAACAGTGTGTAGATCTAAATCTACTGTGACTATACATAATATAAATACTCTATATTATAACACCACCAAGAACGGATAATTTGAAATATAACAAAGCAGTGTATTAACTGTTGTGGTGTATTGATCATGTGATTTTAACTTAAAGGTGCATTGTGTAATATTTAGGAGGATCTGTTGACAGATATGCATTATCATATACATAACTATGTTTTCAGTAGTGTATAAAGACCTTACATAATGACCTTACACCTGTAGTGTATAAAGACCTTACGTATTAAAAACCTTTATGTTTTTAATACCTTAGAACGAGCCGTTTCTATCTACATACACCGTTTTGCGCCGACATGTTTCTACTTTCTAGCAGCCCTAAAGCTGCGTTCACACTACACGCGACAAAGCGACACGATACCATTCATTTCAATGGGGAGCGGGGACACGCGCGGTCGCGACCGTTGGCGACTGGATGGGGCGTGTCTGGCGACATGACAAAGTTGAGAAATGTTTAACTTTATGCAAATGAAGAGCGACTTTCGCGAGCGACAATGAGTGGAGCCTGGAGCGCGCGTCATCATCCTTCTCCGCTCAGCCCCTCGCCCCATCGACAGAAAGATGGAGGAGTATTTTTTTAAATCTAAAATACTACTGTTATTGTGTCATGAAATAATTATAATAATAATAATAATAAAAATTCATTACATTTTATATAGGAAATGTAGTTATAAGAGTTTTTCAGTCGAGAATGTAGTTGTTTAAAGCTCAAATATGTGGTTTGTTTATACAGATAGCGCCTATTTTCAATTTTGATCTGATATTTTCGGATTTGTGAGACCCAGGTACTCGTTCATTTAACTTACATGCTTTACGAGTCTAAATATTTAATATTTTCCCTCCAGAATGTTTGTTTTTAGCGGCAAGAAAACTGATTCGCTGTCATTGGATGTTATTCATAAACATTACAAGGCAACCAGTAGTGGGAACGCCCAATAGCGACCTCATCGCCAGCCACCGGCGACATGCAGCGACAAAGTCGCTTGTAGTGTGAACGCAGCTTAACTACTACAGAGTGCGTTTCGTCACTATTGTTGTTCTTCGTACAAAGAAGCTAGCTAAAGTCAGCGAATAAAACACTGACACAATGATGAACAAGTAACAATAATATTCGCAATAACATATCGTTTTACTGAATAATTAAGTAAACATAATTTCTTAATTTATCTTTGTAAAGAAACTTCATTGCCATTCTCTGATGTCTCAGACGACGACATATTTTCCTGTCGGCCACCGTAACTTCTGTTGGTTGCAATTCGTAACCTCACCACTAGATGCCGCTAAAAATCACACATTGCACCTTAAAAATCACTTGAAGAAATTGGCATAACTGATGACACACTGTTTTATGGATATAAAGACACAATATTGTTTTCAACCAATATAATATAGACAAATATAAACAATTATCAGATGTACAGCAAAGACTTTATTGATTTCAGGATATTATATAATAAAATAATATGGCTAATTGCAGAAATTATAACTTGCATTCTATCAGTTACACTTAGATTTCAGAATCACAACCACGAAAAATTTGCTAAATGTTAATCTATACCATAAATGGACACATGAACATTAATGGTCTCAGCTGTTAATGTACATATTTCACAGAAGCTCTATTCACTCTCCATTAAATGTATTTACAGGCAAACATTAAGCAGTCAAAAATAATTGTATAAGCAGCTCTTTGAAAGTAAATTTGGTTAACAATAAAATGATATGATTGGAACGCATTGTTCTAACCATATTATTTTATTGATCACCAGTTTTGAGTATTTCAGAATATACAAGGGCAAAAAGTGCACAAAACACAAACACAGAGAATGCCTTTCACATGTATTTAACCACAAATCAAAGCAGGAAACCTGAAAACTAAATGATTTTAATTTATATAGCACAAAACCAGATGGAATACATAGGCCTACTTATTTGCATACAACAATTGTACTTGTGAAGCTAGAAGTGAAGTGTATTTCATAATTACCAACATGGTAATGGGGGACGTTATTGCAAATTTCATCCAGTTCTTATATTATTTACCATATAAACTTCAGATCGAAAGTTACTGTTTTCCTTCTGTTAGTTCTCTGGCCCCCATCACTGCTTCTAAACTATCCTTCCCTTTACCATCATGCGCTGGAGGAGGAATCTGGTTCAAAAACTCATTCAGCATCCTCTGAGCTGTGAGAGAGCTGAAATCAGGGTCTTTCCCCACCGTGACGGTTCCTTCTCCACCTGTCTGTCTACTGAGCCTCATCTCATCAAGGTTATATGGGTTTGGGGGAACAATGTGGATCTCTGTGTTCACGGCTAACTGATGCATTTGATGACTTGGGGCCTTTGCATCTGCCATTGTTTTGTGGATTGGCACATCATCAGCGAAAAGAAAAGGAAGTTGAGAGTCACTTCCTTTAACCACAAGTTGCTCTGGCCCTGCCCATGGATCATGATCATGTTTCCATGGCAGAAAGGCTGTAGCAGGCTGTTGTCTGGCACCTGAGCATGACTGTCCAGTCTGTGGCCATTCAAAAACTTCCCTTTTTTCTCCAGATGGTTGCTTGTTTCTGAGCTCTTGCACACTGTCTAATTGGTCACTATCAGGTTGGCTTGGAGATTTTCGAGGACATAGGATGTGTTCCAGTCCTTTCTGAGAGTCAACGTGATTTTTCAACAGCTCACTAATCAATGAGTGAACCTGAGGAGAGAAAGATGTTAACCCATAAAGTCACCATGAAATAACCTTTCACTCACATGTGATCACAGTATTTTTTCAGCAACGTTGGTTTCGGTAGTATTTTTGCCATACATTTAAAAAAAAGTTTTGTTAAAGTGTTGTAAGCTATGAACCAAACCAATCAGCTACGAGGTGAATCACAGACATTTATTTAAAGCAAAAAACTATTTGAAAACCAGACAAAAAGACAAATATAAGACTGTGTACATAATAGCTTTAATGAGGGAAAGAACAACAATCCCATGAAGCATTGCGAACAGCAACATCGATTTTATTAGGTATATATACACTCACCTAAAGGATTATTAGGAACACCTGTTCAATTTCTCATTAATGCAATTATCTAATCAACCAATCACATGGCAGTTGCTTCAATGCATTTAGGGGTGTGGTCCTGGTCAAGACAATCTCCTGAACTCCAAACTGAATGTCAGAATGGGAAAGAAAGGTGATTTAAGCAATTTTGAGCATGGCATGGTTGTTGGTGCCAGACGGGCCGGTCTGAGTATTTCATAATCTGCTCAGTTACTGGGATTTTCACACACAACCATTTCTAGGGTTTACAAAGAATGGTGTGAAAAGGGAAAAACATCCAGTATGCGACAGTCCTGTGGGCGAAAATGCCTTGTTGTTGCTAGAGGTCAGAGGAGAATGGGCCGACTGATTCAAGCTGATAGAAGAGCAACTTTGACTGAAATAACCACTCGTTACAACCGAGGAATGCAGCAAAGCATTTGTGAAGCCACAACACGCACAACCTTGAGGCGGATGGGCTACAACAGCAGAAGACCCCCCCGGGTACCACTCATCTCCACTACAAATAGGAAAAAGAGGCTACAATTTACACGAGCTCACCAAAATTGCACAGTTGAAGACTGGAAAAATGTTGCCTGGTCTGATGAGTCTCGATTTCTGTTGAGACATTCAGATGGTAGAGTCAGAATTTAGCGTAAACAGAATGAGAACATGGATCCATCATGCCTTGTTACCACTGTGCAGGCTGGTGGTGGTGGTGTAATGGTGTGGGGGATGTTTTCTTGGCACACTTTAGGCCCCTTAGTGCCAATTGGGCATCGTTTAAATGCCACGGCCTACCTGAGCATTGTTTCTGACCATGTCCATCCCTTTATGACCACCATGTACCCATCCTCTGATGGCTACTTCCAGCAGGATGATGCACCATGTCACAAAGCTCGAATCATTTCAAATTGGTTTCTTGAACATGACAATGAGTTCACTGTACTAAAATGGCCCCCACAGTCACCAGATCTCAACCCAATAGAGCATCTTTGGGATGTGGTGGAACGGGAGCTTCATGCCCTGGATGTGCATCCCACAAATCTCCATCAACTGCAAGATGCTATCCTATCAATATGGGCCAACATTTCTAAAGAATGCTTTCAGCACCTTGTTGAATCAATGCCACGTAGAATTAAGGCAGTTCTGAAGGCGAAAGGGGGTCAAACACAGTATTAGTATGGTGTTCCTAATAATCCTTTAGGTGAGTGTATATATATGTATATATATATTAGGGATGGGAGAAAAAATTTATGCATCTCGATTCTCTTTTCTGAAAATTCTGAAAATGTCTGAATCTATTCTGAGCTTAGTTTTTAACCGCAGATGCGCGATCACATTGCATGTGCTTTAGAAACACAACCGGACCTCACCTGTATTCTTTTTGCTTCCATTTCCACACACACACACCACTCGAACCCTACATAAAAACATCTCATGCTTTTATGACGCGAAATGAATGTAAACACAGTCAGTTATGTCATGTAATGTTTCGTTGTTACTCTTAATTACTTACTAGGCTACTTGCTTTTATGTTTTGAAGCTATATTAGTTTTTATATTTACAAATCTTAACATAGGCAACAACTGTATTAATATTTAAATATTTAAAGTAGATCAAGAATCGTTTTGGAATTGGATCGTGACTCCCAGAATCGGAATCAGATCAGATTTTAAGGTGCCTAAATGTTCCCACCCTTAAAAACAAAACTTTCAGTTTATTGCAAAATGCATATAAAGATCTTTGGCGTGTTTTGCTTGTCGTAGCTCTCTGATTGGTGGAATTTTCTGTACAGCATCATGGGTGATGTAGTTTTTCCCCACAAATTCTAATGTAAAACATGATTGTTTTTTCAAATAAGTTGAAATAATGCGAACAAAAGCAACTGCCATCGATTATCAACCTCGTAGCTTACAGTTGGGCTGTCTTTAAAGATTTAGACATTTTCGCTAAAAATCAATTTCCATATGGCGATAATGAATAGAGTTTTTACTTCCAGAACCCAACTGTTGTACTCTATAGCAAACCACAGCAGTACCCTCAATTTTTTCTTGTTCAAGAAGCTGTTTCACTCAGATATATACGTCACAATGTATAAGCTGTTTAGTGTGGAATTGACTAGTTGTCCAAAAAATGGAAGACGTGCATATGTCTGTTGCATATGTGTGTTGCACCTACATTGATGTTTTCCAGAGAGTTGATGGTTTTCTGAGCAGTATCCAGCTGTTTAGTCAGATCCACAACTCTCTGCATGAGGTACTTCCTCTCTGAGTCCAAGCTGTCTACCTGTCAAAGTACAGTAAAAAAAAATACTGCTTAAATGTAACACAGGTGACGGTATGTCTGTAGACACTAGAGACATTTCAGCAGATGTGGATTTACATTTTCTAAGAGCCAAACATAAGGGAAAGCAGGTACTTTAATTGATAAGCCATACAAAGGCCTGAAAACAGCACTATCATATTTTATAGATGGGCACTTCATACAAGAAAAAAAATCTAAAAAAGAAACATTCACAACAGAGAGCGCTACTTTGTACGATCATACTGTATGTATCTTTTTCAGCAACCAGTCTTTTCTTGTTTTTCAAATTTTCTAAATCTGTCTAGTATTTTCCACAGATGTGGTCAATTTTGATGTTAAGCACAAATCTCATATCTTTGCTAAAAATGATGATTTGGTCCTACCTTGGAAGTCTTGACCTTCTCAGCTGTATCCAACATGTAAAATTGTAAAATGTCATAATAGTTCTATTGAACTGATTTACAATTAATTGCAATTTTAAAAACACAATTTAATTATTAGTTAATTTTAACAATTTAGGTTAAATTTTATTTTTAACTGTAAATTTTTAATGTTGACATTGACACATTTACAAAAAAAAGGGTCTAAACTTTAATTAGTCATACATTTTAACAAGGTTGAAAAAACTAAAAAGTGAATTAAATAAAATGAGAATAAAACGCTCATATATAGCTAACATTCTATAGTTGACAATAAACATTTTCTTTCACAGACCTTTTATTTAAAACAAATACATTTTTCTTTCTGATCCTATTTTGTACTGATTTTGTGGAAAGTGCCTCCCAAAACTCATGTTAATCTTACCGCAGAATTGAGTTTCTGCTCCAAGACGCTGTTTGTCTGCTGAGAAACAGAATAGCTCTCCTGGAGCCTGCAAATGAGGCATTAGACAAAGAGAGAGAGTGGGGTGGGGTGGTGTCATTTTTAAGAACTGTAGCAAAAAAAATTCGTTTTTCATGGTAGCATGTAAAGCTTAAATGTACCTTCGGTATTTCTCTTTGCAGCTGACTAACTCTGTCTTGGTACATTGCAATTCCGTCTCCATGTTCTCAATGCATGCCACCATCTGCAACAGGTTCTCGTGCAACTCTTTATTGTACTCCTCCAGCATCCTGCAATATATTACAGATCGATGTGTTTATCTGTCAGGAGGTAAACTGCTGATTTTCTGTACAGACTCAGCATCATAAATCACTCGCAAAAAAACATCATGACTCTGCTCTGACTGTGTACAGAACAGATAAACAGAGAGATGAAAATAGAAGCAATCGATATGGCTCAGGCTGGATGACAGAGTTTTAGGAAACTGAGCAGAGTAAAATGCATGTGGGAAAGCTCTGGAAATAAGAGCAAAATCAATAGTCTGAAATAACCAATCAGAAAAAAAGGGGGAAGCACTTACTGAACTCTGTCCATGGAACTGACCGAATCCTGGGGGCAAGAGAAAGAAGTGAGGGGGTGAAACAGTAATCAGAGAACAGTGCAGAATAGAAAATAGAAAATTGATTTTGAAGTGATTCGCTCCAGGAAAGACCATTGATTGATTACTCGTCTGGATCAATTGTGTTAATCAACAGATATGGACACAGTGAAGGGTATCCCTCATGCTTCCGGCTTTAGAGGTTAACCCAATGCCATCATTTTATTTTATTTTATTTTAAAAACCTTAAACAAGCTGTGCTTGTTATGATGGCATATTATGACTATTCTTCAAGATCAAGTATTAAGTGTTTGTGAGGAAAAAAACGTTAAATGTTTCTTTAATTTATGGAATACACTATATACTGATAATGATCAAAAGTTTAGCGTTGGTAAGATTTTTTTCAAATGTGTTTTTGAAAGAAGTGTATTATGCTTACAAAGGCTGCATTTATTTGATTTTTTTGTTTTTAAACAGTAAAAACAGTACTGAAATATTATTACAATTTAAAATAACTTTTCTATTTGGATATATTTTAAAAAGTCATTTGATGACGGAGTCACATGATCCTTCAGAAATCATTCTAATATGCTGATTTGGTGCTCAAGAAACATTTATTAATATGTTGGAAACATGTTGTGCTGCTTAATATTTCTGTGAAAACGTTGTCTTTTGTTTTTCATTTTTTGTCTTTTTTTAGGATTCTTTGATGAATAGAATAGGGTTCAAAAGAACAACATTTATTTGAAGTAGATTTTTTTTTTTGTCTTTACTGTCACTTTTTTTGTTCAGGTTTTGATGAACTCACCCTGTGAGGTTTAGACTGCCTCCTGTGTCCCATGTGTTTGGATCTGTCACTTTTCTCTGAGCTAGTACTGGTGGATGATTTACTTGACTGAGACTCTGACTCCTGCCCTGGGGCTCGCAGAGGAGGCGGTGATCCCTTCTCCTGCTTAGGAACTAAGTGCCTGGATGGGCCGTGACTACTTTGATGTCGCACTCTGTGTTTAGAGAGGTGGCTGCGGATAGTTTCAGGGCTGGTGCTGGTACCGTCAGTGAGCATCTGAGAATATTGCCATTGGTGCTGTTTACCTGAGGAAGCCCCCTGTCTTTCAGCTTTAGAAGGATGGCGGGGTGGTGGTGGTGGTGGTGTAGGACTGGTCACGCTTCGGTTGGGGTAGTGATCCGGATGCTGTTTGCTTGGTCTCTTATGTGATTGAGAGAGTGAGCTTGAATCCATACTGTTTTTTCCTGAATCGGGTCTCTCGGCTCTGATGGGCTGCTGTTTTGGTGATGGCACAACGCTCTCCTGCTTGCTTCTGCGGTTTATGCGTTCTTCATTCAGAGATTTTAGGGGCGTTGGTGTGTTTAAGCCAAAAGAGCTAAGTGCACCGGGACTGATTACCTGCTTGGTGATCTCATCAAGAAATGCAGAGAACTGCAGCTTCCCTTTCACAAAGTTATCCCTCGCAGATTCCATAGTGATCTGCTTGGATGTTTCTGTGACGTGCACCCTGGTGGAGAGCACCTCCATAGACTTGGCTTTCCTGAAGTTGCCTCCATTCTGTCCCTCATCTTTGTTTTTCAGAATACCTTTGCTGGGCAGCTGAATTGTTGAAACCGCCTTCTTGGGAACTCTCCTGCCTCCGAGTGTGTTGTTGACATTGCCACTAAAGGCAAGGCTTTGTCCAAGGCTCGCAGTTTTGTAAAGTGGCCCATGATCTATGAGGTGAGATCCTGCTGAGAAACAATCTTTATTTTGCTGAAGGGCCTCCTCGCTTTTGCTATGGCCCCTGGAGAGTTTTGCCATCCGATTATCATGCTGAGAAGCAGGGAGCAGTTCGACAGAGGTCACCAGGCTGTGGCGGTGATCGCTGTGATCAAAAAAGTCTTCAGATTCTCTGCCCTGGCTCTTCTTTTGAACCTCAGGGATGTTGGAGCAGGACAGGGAATGCTGGGGTTTGTGCATGAGATACGTCTCATCATCCAAGCTGGGATCTGAGGTCCAAGACGCAGATGAAGAATTGGAGGAGGAGGAGGACAGGCTGGAGGAAGACCTTTTATTGAATCTGGGGTGTTCTCCAGACCCTTTAGGGTGTGCAGGATAAGCATGACGCTGGTTATCATGGTCACGGTGAGCATGTCTATCACTGTGTTTTCCATGACTGCTTGAAGAGCTGTGACTGATTTAAGAGGGGTAAATAATAAAATGAAATTAATAATAATGAAAATACTGGCCCTATGCGATGTTCTTGTCATTTATATGACAAGAACAGATCACATAGTGCCAGTATTTTCATTTTGCCAGTATTCTGTTACACGCCACAATATACATTTGGTAATGCTTTTTTTCAATGGTCCACTTTAGACATTTTACTGATTATAAGTAGCTTTGCAACATGTCAACTTATTTATACTAACCCGAATCCAAAACTAACAGTCTACTAATACTCTAATGAGAGTTAGTTGAAATGAAGTTGCAAAGTTAGTAGAATGTCTAAAGTCGATCATCAAAATTAAGTATAACCATACATTTTTCCTATCATACTAATGACATTTTGTTTCAATTCAAAATATTTGCACTAAGAACAAAACTAGGAGAAAGAAAATTAAAGATTATCTTTATTGAAAAAATGTGATTTGCTGCGTTCATATCCTACAATATATCTTCACATTCAAATATAGTTAAATTACACCTTCTGATCATTGAAAAATGTGCCACGTGACCAAAGAAAAAGTATGGAAAGATGGCATTAGCCTCCGCTGCCCATTCGTCTTGAAACATACCTCAAAAACTCTAAAATTAAAGTTAAAAGCACAAAAACTTTCTTAAACTGAAATTTTGGACAGTGTCTGCTGTGTAGTTTGTGTGACTTTTGTTTTATTTTATGCTGCTATAAGATTGAATTTCACTTGAACGTTATTTTAGTATTTTGTAGTATTATAGTATTTAAACATTTTTTTGAATTAGCTTTTAGTCTATGTTTTCATTTTAATTGAAGTATTTTTATTGTGGATTTGTCAATTTTATTATTTTTTTCTGTTTGTTTATTTCAGTTCAATTTTAGTAATTGAATTACAATTGAAGTAATACTTTAACTTATTTTATTTCAGTCAGCAAGCTGCCAAGACAGCATTTCTAATTTTCATTTTTATTATAAGTTGTTCCTCTATTATTAATATTATATTTTATTTCAGTTAACAGAAATGGTTGGTTAATTAGTTTTAGTTAACAGTAACAACACTGACACATGTCCTCCGAAGAAAGTTTAAGCACATACCTGTGTGATCCATGCTGGTAATGATGCTGATGAGGATGCTGGTGAGGATGCTGATGAGGATGCTGGTGAGGATGCTGATGAGGATGCTGATGAGGATGCTGATGAGGATGCTGATGAGGATGCTGATGAGGATGTTGATGAGGATGTTGATGAGGTAAGTGATGGGAATTTTTGTACATTTTGACCTCATCCTCTGAGGAGCCACGCACAGGTGTGAAGTATCTTTCCATGTCTTTCCAGCTACACTATGTTACTCTGTTGATGCGTCCCTTGTACTTTCTGGAGAAAAAGAAAACGAATATGTTATCCTTGTAGCTTTTTGGAGTCTGTTTAAAATGTAAAGTTTCAGAAGTTTGAAGAAATAATTATCTTCTAAAGAAATACATTCAAATGTGCATCCGTTAACAAGCAGAATATTCTTCACCAGGCAAGCAGCAGGAGTGAAACAAGTCTAATGCTGCAAAGGCATTCTATCACCCAGTATCTATCTGATTCTGATGTAATGACTCCACATTGACCTCAATAAAAACACGCCCTCATGGGGAGAACACAGTTGGAACACAATCGATCTGGTTTGGGCGATCGATTTGGTGAAAGGACATTGCATTATGTTATTTGGGTTACATACACAGAATGGTGTAAGTGAAATTCATAAGGGTACTCTGTTACATCCCAATAGATTTATTGGAAGACATTTGTATATGCAGACATATAAATAGTTTTCTTTCTTGTACTTTTACAACATTCATATCACATCCCATTCCCGAAGTTTAAACAACAGCTATATTTTGTTTATAAAGCATAACTGTTAACATGAGCATTTTGTTAATTCTTTTATCATTCTTTTTTATGACCTGATCATTTAATCTGATCATTAAAAATAATAGTGAAGGCAGAAAATCTAGTAAAAACTGTGAAAATGTAAAAAAAAGAAAAAAAAGATGGGTAACACTTTTCAATAAAAGGTTTCATTAGTTAACACTAGCTAAAATGTGACATGAACTAAGAATGAACAATAGCCTACTTCTAGCATTTATTAACAATACTTCTACAGCATTTATTAATCTTAATTAATGATAATTTCAACATTTAGTAATACGTTATGGAAATCAAATGTTGTACTGTTTAACATTTAATACTGTGATATACCGTCGGTGTATGAATGTGTGAGTGAATGGGGGAATGTGAGGCTATGTAAAGCGCTTTGGTGGCCATAGGTCTGTGAAAGCGCTATATAAATGCAGTCCATTTACCATTTTACCAAAGAAACGCATTACAAGTAACATGCATTACGTAATCAGATTACTTTTTGATGTTATGAGTAAAGAAACGCATTACAAGTAACATGCATTACGTAATCAGATTACTTTTTGATGTTATGAGTAAAGAAACGCATTACAAGTAACATGCATTACGTAATCAGATTACTTTTTGATGTTATGAGTAAAGAAACGCATTACAAGTAACATGCATTACGTAATCAGATTACTTTTTGATGTTATGAGTAAAGAAACGCATTACAAGTAACATGCATTACGTAATCAGATTACTTTTTGATGTTATGAGTAAAGAAACGCATTACAAGTAACATGCATTACGTAATCAGATTACTTTTTGATGTTATGAGTAAAGAAACGCATTACAATAACGCGCATTACATAATCAGATTACTTTTTGATGTTATGAGTAAAGAAATGCATTACAATAACGTGCATTACATAATCAGATTACTTTTTGATGTTATGAGTAAAGAAACGCATTACAAGTAACATGCATTACGTAATCAGATTACTTTTTGATGTTATGAGTAAAGAAACGCATTACAATAACGCGCATTACATAATCAGATTACTTTTTGATGTTATGAGTAAAGAAACGCATTACAAGTAACATGCATTACGTAATCAGATTACTTTTTGATGTTATGAGTAAAAAAACGCATTACAATAACGTGTATTAAGAAATCAGATTACTTTTTGATCTAACAAGTAAAGTAATGCATTACAAGTGTCATATATTATGTAATCACATGACTTTTTTCGACGTCAATGAAAATTACATTCTAATAATACAAATACATTTATTTACAGTTAAAAAAGTCACTGCAGATTAAGTTTTTAAGTTTTAAGTTTCAAAAACAATATTCACATTATAATTATGAATTGTAGCTGAAATATAGCAATTGATGCATGACGTCCACTACTGTGGACATGTGATTAATCAGAGTTTTCTCTCAATCTAAAATCAAAACTTGGAAAATTTTACTGTGATATGACTCATTAGATATTGCTTGATGCTTGATGAATAAAAATATATTTAAGCATAGTGCCCTCTCTCCCACTTTATGCCTATTGCTTGATGCTGCAATATTTTTTTTACCTACAAGAGTCTCCTAGGATAGAAGGAATGGGTGGATATTCCGGAGCAACTTGGCATGTCTGACTGACCCTTGGCCATCTTGGTTTGGAGGGGGAAAAAATCAAAACACAACGGCTTGCCACTTGGTTGCAAGTTATAGGATGATGCACCAGGGTCCAATGAAGAGGCTGATGTGCAACTTTGCCATAAAAACCCGTGCAAATTCAAGAAAATGCTTTTTTAATAGCTGTCCACTGTAGTGACCACTATGCGTGAAAGGGTTAATAAACCTTTGTATGAGTTGTCTGTATTCAAATCATCAGCTGCTTCATTAGCATTCGGTAACATGCACATATTTGTTTATACTTTCTAGTTGGATAAGGCTCTGTAGATAAATTATTAAAGATTATATTTCATCATATGGAAAATAGTTGCTGTGAAACTACAACAAATATATTTCTTAAATCCCATTTGTCTCTGACACATTAGAACTGAAATGTTTTGCGAGACTGTTGAAATGGGCAACCATTCATTCCACTGAAACGGCCTTTTGTGTGATAATGCTGATGAAGAGAAAATGTGTAAACAAGTCTGATTAACTCATTGGCTGAAGGTTTTCATTCAGGTCATTCATAATTAGAATGACTGTTAGGGTAGGGTTTATTCGTTTATATTCATGGGTTTCATCAGGTCCCTTTCCACAGGTGTATAAAATCAAGCACCTAGATTATGAATGCAGACTGCATGTGCTTGATTAATACACCTGTGGAAAGGGACCTGATGAAACCCATGAATACTGTCTATGGGTTTATTCAACTGGACTTTCCTTTATGAAAGTTCTGTGATTAGTGTAAGATTAGTGCCACCTTGTGGTTAACTTGCAAATGAAATCCATGCGCGCAAACATCTAGCTCTTTCCACACTTTGCCACATTCGTCACGTTTGGATTTCATTTTAATTCAACACATCATGTTATGGCGGCAAACCGATGAGGTACATAAAACAATGTTTTCATTAGTAGTGTATTGGAAAGTTATTGTTTGATGATGACGAATCTGCAATTCGTTCAAAATGCTAACACGCAAACAACGTGACGTCAGCTGCTAAGAATAATACATCTTTAGGAATGTAAAACAAATTGTAGCATTTATTTTTTGTAGATTACTGTCATTTAATTTTCACTGTCCCTGAAACTTAATCCCAAAAACAACGTGTTTACTTAGCGCAGTGTAATATAAAAACATTTAACAGACGAATTGATGTTTACTAAATGAACACTGAAATCACTAAATAGGTTTCTTCTACCGACCCATTGCATGTTGCATGTTTAGAACCAAACAGGCAATCCGCAGGTATTTCGTGTTTTTGAGTGTATTTGTGTTGCCCTTCCCCCTTACAGCAGTCTTGTCCCGTTGTGAACGTCAGCACAAATACCAGAGAGACGTGCTAGAGGTCTCGTTTGCCCCGCACCCACCCTTTCAATGTGACAAAGAAACTCATTCCCTTTAACGTATCCACTAAATTGTCAAATTCCGTTTAAATATACGTTTATTAACCTTTTTTCTTAAATCGGAATCGACTCACAGGAGTGTAAAAGTACAGAAAAAAAAGTATATCAAATCCAAAACATTTGACATTGGCTCTAATTTGTCACGATGGGCCATTGTTTTAACCTTATTGACCTCCGAAAACCTGGATTGTTTTCGTATAACTTTCAATCCGGGTTAAACCAGAACATTCTGGAAAATTCTTCGAGTTGGATCTATCATATTTTTAAACCAAGAAATGTAACACGCATGCGCATTATGGCACTGCAGTAAAAAAGAAAAGAAGATCCGTGCACCGAAACCGGTTTGAGCCGGATTGAAAAAAGAGGGGGTTTTAGATCCATGTTGTATTCCTCCGCACTGCGCTTCTGACGTAACTGTTGCTGTTTGAAAAGTGCATTTTGTGATGAATCACGCTGCGTTTCTGGGCAGCTGCTGTGGCCGACCGTTGGTTTACTATAGAAACGGAAAGAACATTTGATGGGGAAATTCCTTTTATATAATCCCCCAAATTCCCATATAATCTACTTGTAATTTTGTGGAACGTTTGCGCACTAATTCGACTTTCTGTTCTACATGATTTGGCTTTTAAACAGGCATTTAATATACAATACATCATAAAATCATTACATGTTGTTTTTGATTACACACACATTTATTTTATTAAATAATAATAATTAATAATCTAAATAGTCATATTCATATATCTTGTATCTTATATCTCTCTTTGTGAGAGGAACTATTTTTTTTATCACACGGCGGAAGGAGCTGACAATGACCGCGTCACTGAGTTCTATAAAAACCATGCCAACAACAAAGCTTGTCACAACAGGGTGAGACGCTCAGGAAGGCAGGGAGGTTTCGTTGATCTGGTGATGTGACTTTGTATTATTCTGTTTGACTTTTTCGACGATAATTTAGAGGAACAGTTCTTTGTTAACTTATTGCACCTTTAAGTTTATACGTTGTTACAGCTGAGTATGTCAAGGCTTTCTTCTAATAAGTTAACTTTCAGCGTACAGAAGTTACATCGAAAGATTATAATTTAAAGTGTTTTTTTTTTTTTTTTTAAGAAATATTCGACCTTATATTGGTCCCAACACGACGATAGACTATAAAATATATACAGTTTAGTATAACAGAATTTATAGTGCTTCGTTTACAACTAGCAAAGGTTTAACCAGTTGATCAAGAGCCTGAACAAAGGTCAATGAACATGTTATCTTATTCTATTAGGCTAGTTTTAAGTCTATTTTTGTTTCTACGAGACTTTTCTGAAGTAACTTAGATTAAAATATATAACGTTATACAGTTTTATATAATCCAGTATATACTGATTATTTTACTAACGTTACTAGCTTAATGTTTTACCAGCTGACCAAGAGTTTAAGCAAAGCGCAGCTAGTATAAATTACCATGTTATTCTATTAAGCTAGTTTAAAATATATTTTGTTTCAACGTGTTTTTCTGAAGAGACATGAATTAAAATAGTTTTTATTTTCATTCTCGACTTTATAACGCCTTTACAAAATGGCGGTCGCGACAACGATCAAGTTATAATAGTGACTCAGGGCTAACATATCTACAAGACTACAGTAAATCAAGAAAAGCTTATTTCTTTTTTTAAAACTCTGTAATCCATAACAAAATAAAACACACACCAGACAATCGGAAATTTTTTCGGTTTTTATTTCTTTTTTAAACCTTTAAAAATAGAGAAGCCCGCGCTTGTTGCCTTTTTAGGAAGAAATAACCGAACGTTGAGTTCATAGTTTGAAAGACGTCAATAACGATTGTAGATGCAGCCCTTTTTCTTTTTTTTCTGAAGAATTCTACATGAGTATTTCGACCATCAATTCTTAAGCCTAGAAGCATTTTTTTTTATCAGCTACGATGACGCACATTTGAATGTTTGAACGCCTAATGGACTGAGTCACGTGTTACGTAACAGCTGTGAAATGGGAGCTTAGTATGTTTTTCATGATCCAAAAAATATCAGCAGAAGACCAAAGTACCGAGGGAAGGAGAAATGGACTGAGTTTAATTTATCCAGTAACGACCTAGCTCTTAGATGACTACGGATGGAAGAAAAGATCTACAGCAGAGGCCAGGACCAGGGAGAATCAGGACCAGATGTCGAGCCAGGCAGGACACAGGAGAGAATCAGAGGGCACAGAGCAGGGAGAAGAGCAGCAACAGCAGTATCCAGAAGGGGGAGCCAGATCTACAAGGCAGAATAGCATACCACGTTGGCCACCAGGGGGAGCTCAGCTGGTCTAGATCAGAGCAAGCCAAAGATGGGTGTCCCAACAGCAGCAGATAAAGAAAGAGGGCTCACAAGCAGAGAGTATCAGGGGTCGTCTCCATAGAAAAATCATGAGGAGGGCATTTGGTTTGTATGGGTAGAGGTATCCTGTGTAATTATGAAAAGTCATAATTTCAGTAGTTTGCATTCCAGAACACTTTTGCTCGCGAAGTTCTGTTCTTTCCTTTTCAGGCGTGGTGAGTGACTGTTTGAAATTCCGATGTTTCATCTTTCCTGTTGTTGGCCAAGTCTGATGAATGCTGTTAGTGTGCTGTGGAGATGACCGTCCTTAATCGACCACGCCTCCGCTGCGTTTCGGCTGTAGGCCTGTGGAAAAGTCGTCTTCATATCCGCTTAAATCCATTAGGTCTGTCATGAGAAGCAATCCACGTATGAAGGGCTTTTCGGAGTTGAAGTTACCCTGCGTCCTTAAACGACACAACTACCTCTACTGCCACACCCGCTGCGTCAGTCCGACATATGATGCCAGGGCAGCTGCGTATTGCCTGCCGGTAAAATTTTTTGACGAGTTCATGCATGAATTTTAATAATTAAATTGGAGCAACAGTTCCTAATTTAAAAAAAAATTCGTTTTTGTAACGTTAAATGCGCTATTGTAAAAGTATTGAGTAAAAAGTATTGACATAGATTTTGCAAATGCAGTTTCTGAATAGTTATGTGATGTTATTGCACAGTGTTTTTGGGGTTGGGGAGGGGCAAATGCGTTTCTCGAGTTCTCTCTCCCACAGGCCCTGGTCACATTAGAGGCGATAGAACCAAAAGGGATTCCAGGATGTTGTGTGGACCCTTTTAGAGTCAAATTGTTGACTGCTCTGTAACGATTCTTGTAAAGCTTCAAGGAAAGCCTCTGCTTTGATGGGATTTAGGAAGGTACCTCATTGGATTTGTATTAAATCTTGTTTGGATATATGAACCATACACATCAGTTTTTCCAGTATTGAATGTCGGGGATTGTCACGGGGCGGGAGGGGTGTGGGCCGTTAACCCAAATCTTTTCCTAGACTTTGCAGCTTGTGAAAGCGGCTTTATTAAGGTTGGCTTGAAATAGCGCTGTATGGGGGAAGGAACCACCAGTGTGTCTGCCAGGGGATGAGTGGCCCAGTTACAAGCCTTCCATGGCAGCTATACCAACGTTTACATCTTGGGTAACGCGGCATGGGATCAAACGCTTTCATTTATTTAACACACATCATGGCACTCTTTTGTCTCTTTATTGAATGGTATATCGATATTGGTTGTATGTATGAATATTGTCTATGGGGTTTGGATCTGGGGGGATTGCTTAATTTTGACTCTTACAGATTGAAACAAACCCTCAAAGAACAAAGCTGGTGGTCCAACCAATATCTGCTCCCCTCCCCCACTTAAGGAGCAAAGCTACTTCAATAGAGGCCAAGGCGCTTTTAACGTTTTCTAATGGCAAGTAATTGGATATTCATGTAAATGGCATTCATTTGCTTTTGTCTGTCATTGTATTGTACTTGAATACAATTTGATGGCTAAGTGTCTAAGCAGTAATTGTATTAGTTGCTTATTGTTTGGTTAATTTTTGTATTTTGAAGAGTGGGGATGTGTGTAGGCTTTCTTTTCCTCCCCCCTTTGCATTTTTCAGTGTGCAGTGTCCCTGAATGCTTTCCACTGAAGATGTCATCCTAACATTGTATGTAAAGATTTGCTTTCGCATCAATCAACTTCAGCCTCTTTTGGTCACGTAAGGTCACTAAGCAAGCCCATTTGTTCCTAACCTTTTTCCATTAATAGTGTGTTACAATTGTAAGATCTGTGGTCGAGCACATTTGACAAATTAGCCTTGTAATTTGTATGTAAGTGTACATTCTGTACTGTTCCCATTTTCAGTTAATAAATGCATAGCCTGTTGTGATTGAAATTTTGGTATGCATTTTGTTTCTTGGGGTATGTGTGGGGCTTTCTTGGGTATTTTTTTATGCTTTTCCAGGTATGAGTGTAAAGCTTGGCGCTTTTTGTAGAGCTTGGATGCCAGGGCTTGAAGTCAACTCTGTTCAAGGTGGAGAGGCAGATCAGTCCAGTCCTACAGCTTGATCAGGCCAAAGGAGGAAAGGCAAATTTTACAAATTTAACTTAAGGAGATATGCTTTATGCATTAAATTGTAGTCTCTTTGGCTATAAGCCTACACTTTTGATATATGAATCTTGCAGACTTTATGGTTTATTTTGGACATTGGGCTGTTTTGTGAAGGGTGGGCGTAGGGGTCTTTGTTTTTGCCATTTCTGGTCTTGCAGAATCTAACAAAGCCTCGTGAAGAATGCCACCTATCAGAAGAAGTTATGACCCGAAATCGTCCGGTTCCACTGAACGCTTCGACAGGCAGGACAGTTCGTTGTGCTACAATAGATTTTAAACTACTTTAAAATGTTTTATTACCTAGCCACTGCTCTGTGCAACTGTGCAGGGTGAAAAAGTTGCTTTACAAATGTATAGCAATAGTCTTCATTCCAACTGTTGCACAACTGTGCTCCAGACTCCAAATTTAGAGTGGCTAGGAATAGCTGCGCAACTGTGCAGCTTTATTTGGCATTTCCTGTACAGCCGTAAATTACCTGGAAAAGATGTGTTTGGGGTGGGAGGGCTATGCACTTTGTCTCTCTCTTCTGCAGAAATTACTTCAGCCAGCTGTGTGGTGAAAGTTACATGATGTCGCCCTGTGGAATCTAGTTACCAGGTGTCTGAATCATTAATCTTGATTGTAGAAACCTCATGCAACAACTTTTTGTAAACTCCGTAACCTCAATCACCAATGCTTCAGAAGCTACACTCCTTTTTTTAATTTTTTTATGCTTCATGCACTTTAAGTTTCTTTTACATCTCTTAACTCCTTAGTTTGAGTCATGCAGTTAGTATTGCAATTGGTGTGGTGGAAGTGTTTGTGTGTAGAAGCTCTTTGTTTCAGATTACCCGTTTGTCCCCCTGCCTTCTCGACTGCACCTGAATGCAAGGCTGTCTGTGAGAGCAGTAACCCCGGTGAATGTCTTCACTTGAGTGAATGGCGAGCCGAATCCCCCTTCTGTGCGCTTGAGAGCTTTGTCCAAACCTCGGAAGCCCTTCGTCGAAGTCCTTCTGTGTGTCTGCGCGTCTTTCCTGTTTTTTTCCCCCCTCCAATTCTTCATTTTCTTAGGTCAATTTCACTTAGGGAGCAAAATTGTCTTGTCGCCTGGGAGAACCCTAACCGCCTGATGAAACACTGGGACATCCAGTCGCTCTGATCAACCTCATATTCGTCATTTTTTGCTGCTAATTGCGCATCCCTCTGCTGCTATCTGCTGAGTTAAGTACACGTAGTTGATCTTAATCCTGTGTATGGGCAGAACAAGCACTCATCTTTTTAAAATATGCATGCACTTAACACTTGCACTAAAATTTCAATCAAATCCAATGTCAGTGTTTGGAGT
The DNA here is from genome assembly GCF_965113295.1 of Leuciscus leuciscus. NCBI lineage: Eukaryota > Metazoa > Chordata > Actinopteri > Cypriniformes > Leuciscidae > Leuciscus > Leuciscus leuciscus. The sequence continues at coordinate 12,451,078 of NC_138732.1, forward strand.
TTGGTAGCTTTTGGGGGAGGGGTGGGGCAACACTTTCTCTCTTTTCAGGTATGCTGTTGTGATTCTTCTCAAATTGAGACTGAGCCGTAACATGGGAGTGGATGGATGTGCTTGCGTCAAAGCAATTGAGTAACCAGTTTTTGCATTGGTTTATACATTTATTTAAATTGTTTTGGGAAAGGGAGGGAGGGGGGTGTGGGACTGTAAACTTTTTGCTCTTTTTCATTGCAGCTGTAGACTTGCTAATTCTTTACTCTGAAGAATTGGGTGTAAAGCGTCGCTGGCTGGAGATAAGTTTATACGTGCACTTTTGCCTTGAAAGATATAAAAATAGTTCGGAGAGTCTTGGGTTGGGGGGAACGGAAAACCGAGTATCTGTCTAGTTACAGGAATGGTGATTTACAAAGGCACCGATTTGTTCTGGCCATGTTGGTGGGATTTCGAGACCTGGACCATTGTTTGGTGGTAAATGACATTTGTATTACATTGGTTATGACACTGGGTTGGGTGGGGTGGGGGGCTCTAACTCTTCTCTTTGTGTTTCAGCTTTTAAATAGGAACGAGTCACACGTGAATTCAAGTGCAGCCTTGTTCAAGACCTCACTGGTCAGATTTGATCTTCCAAGTAGAAGCATATTAAAATTTAGATTTTGTATTGAGGACAAAATGACTACAGTAATATCAATGGCATTTTGGATGTTTTGAAGAGTTTATCTGGGGATTTGGGATGTTTTGAAGAGTTTATCTGGGGATTTGGGAGGGAAACCTGCAGTCTTTTGTGTAGTTTCAGGCTAAAGAAGAAGATCCGTTCAAGACCAGAGTATTGTAGAGCAGCAGGTTTGAGGTTTTTCTTTTCCTGAGGAACAATCTTAGGATTGTTCCTTCAGGTTTTGCTTTTTTAACCTCATAAGAAAAAAAGCAAAAGACTCCGGTGGAGGCACTCCTGATTCTCAGGACGGGGTTCAATTCCCTGCGGCGTCTTTGCTTTCTAACCTCTGCTCAAACGATACTTTTTGGTGTATATAATGTGTAGTTTTAGTTCATTTAAGTCTGGTTTTATTGTGTTGATTTTGCTACTAAAATCTAAATATTTTAAGTGTCAAATTGTTGTAAGTCTTGTTTGTTTGTGAAATAATAAAGAATATTGCTAATGGCCTAATGTTTTGTCACCTTCAATTTTGGTCATCCAAGTTCATGATCAGTACTCAAATCAATTCTTCCTAATGTTTAATTTTATACTGTAGGTAACTAAGTGTTGCAATATGGTATTTCTGAAATGCTGTATTAAAACAATGACCAACAACTACTAGAATAGCTCTGAATCAACACTACCAATGCTATAATTTTCTGTCATAATCATTTAACAAACAAGTATTCATGACTTCAATGAGCTCATTGATTCTGCCTTGAATTATTACATTGTTTTAATACATTTTTAGATAACTGATTTGTACATGTACATTTCTGAAATGCATATCTTAGACACTTGTAACAGATCACTCTAAATTGTAATGTGGACTCATTTTCAAAGCAGCTTTACAGAAAATGCATGTGTATTGTGAAAAGCGCTATACAAATAAATGTGAATTGAATACTATGTAAATGTATTTACTATACAGAAATACATGTATTTATAAAATATAAATAAATGTATTTTTATAAATATTAATTAATATTAGTTATTATAATATAAATATATATTTTATAGTACAGTTTTTATAATATAAACTAATATTTTAGTAAGGCAAGTTTATTTATATAGCACATTTCATACACAATGGCAATTCAAAGTGCTTTACATAGAAGAAATTAAAATAATAAAAAGAAATAAGAATAATTAAAACAGTTTAGAAAAATAAAATACAGTACTTTTAAAAATAAAAAAAAGAATGTTTTTATAGATCTTTCCTTCAAAGGATTCCCTTAAGACTTAAATCTTTCAACCTTCTTTTAACCTTCAATCTTCTTACGACTTCCATCTATCAACTTTCCTTTAACTTTCTTTTCTCCCTCATTTACTCACACGTTCTTTTCACTTTCTTTAGCACTGCGTTCACATTCTTTCTCAGACGAAAACTTTAATATCGTCATTTAAATACTGTTCTACTTTCAAACTTTTTAGTAGTATTTACTAAATACTGTGTAAAGACTCTTTACAGCCTAAGGATGCAACTGAAAGGGTTTTTCTACCTTTCACAACAACATTATTTTACAGTGTCCTTGTTACACATGTTACATTAGTGTAGTAATAACTATAAATTATGCATAATTACATGCAACTAATCCTAAACTAACCCCTGTTTAGCTTAACCCTATAGTAAGTACATTATTACTCGGTACTTGATTGCATAATTACTGGTACACTGTAACATGTACACCTGAAAATAAAGTGTAACCTAGTTCGCCACAATTAATTTATCATTTTGACCTGATTATTACAAACGGTCCACTGCATTGAGATATATCACATTGCTGAAGTCTCAAAACTGTACATCTGTGTCTGGGTTCAATAAATATTCTAACAAATACATAGTGTGACTTTTGTATTTCTTTATGATGCCACATTTTCTTAACCTCCACTATCTGCCAGCGAAATTTGTTCTGTTTTGTAAAAGTTTTAATGTAAAAGGTAATGCGTAACAGTATTAAGTCAAACATTGTACAAAATTATATTAAAAATACAGATTTCGATTTCAGGGAATACATTTAAACTTGATTGTATAGTTCTTGTCTGAATGTTCCAGTGTGGTTTTATTGTGTTCAGTCTTACCCAATAGCTATCGCAAAAATATGATGTATGAATTTTATTATTATATTTATTATATTATTCGAAAGAAAAATATTCTAATTTAATAGAAAACAACAAAAAACAAGTGCTAGAGAAAACACTTTGTTGGAATTAGACTCTTGGCTCAAATAACATTATACATTTTAATGGAATTCATGCCAACATTAGTATTTATAATTACTAGAACAAGATAATAAGGATGCACGTACAAAATAAACGTGCTGAATTCAGGACCGCATACTAGTATACTGCTCTTACTAGTAGGCTAGCATGCGGTTCTGAACTCAGCAGAGCACCATAGCATAGCACACAGTGAGCTCAGGAGGATTCAGGGTCATGTGACATTTGTTTGGCGGATTCTCTCGGTTGTCGGAACAGTTGCGCCCTCTATTGGTTCGCTGTCCGTCCTACAGCAACACCGTGTGCTGGACTGACGGGGAAGGATGTGGTCCTTTTTCGCACGGGATCCTATCAAAGACTTCAACTATGACATTTTACCAGAAAGCCAAGAAAAGTCAGGCATATGGACCCTTAGTCGGGGAAAGCGCAAGGTAAAGTGACTTGACACATTAATATAAAGCATATAGTGTCGCAGCGGGCCGCTTAATCCTCGGTCTAAAGTTTAGCTACATCCCGCTCAGCATTGCGCATGAGCGAATAAAACAGCAAAGGCGAAGTAGCTGCTCAAAAACACATTTGACTTCTTCGTAAGCTTGTATGTTTTCATGTTCATGGCTCAGTATCATTTGGTGCATATGGATTAGATAATAAGACTATTAAATACAGAAAAATGGGTTTATTGAGTCATCCTTTCAACAGAGTACGTAACATTGCTGTGGCCACGTCAACAGAAAACTGCTGCCACATTAAAAAGCTGAAATATTATTGTGGTACCAAGCACAATGGTGTGCATTAATTTATTTATGTGATACTTTTTATGTGTATCGATAATTACACTGCCATCACTCGTATAATGATGTATGATAGCAAAAAAAGCTGCAGTGTTAGTGTTTACTGTACACGTGTCCTGACATGCCATATTAATAACTTTAATCATCCTTTACCAGAATTACTGGCATATTATATCAATACATGTGTTAGATTTTTCATTTACTAAGATTGCTTATGCATAAATAGGCCTAACTATTGATCATATTCTGTTAAACATTATAATGACAGTTCAATCATCAGGATGGCATACAATATTGTTGATTAAAGGCTGTATTAGCGGCTTGGTTTATTTAAAAACTAGTCAATCAGGACATTCTGGTTGTGCAAATTTTCCTAAATTGCACTGTTCTTCCTTGCAGTATACAGGTGAGTTGTAACTTAACCTAACTTGTACCCCCTTTTTAATTCCAGACCACTGGTGAGCTGGTGTCAGTCTTTGTGTATGAGGTATCACAGGGAACGGAGGAGCAGACACAGCTTGCCAAAGCGGCTTTCAAACGCACAAAAACTCTCAGACATCCCAACATCTTGTCCTACGTAGATGGGTTGGAGGTAAGGACCTTGTATGGATGAAATGAAGTTTATCAGTGTGATTGTGAATCATAGGAAGGTTGTTCTCTTCAAACAATGCCTCATCTTTTCTTGTGCTCTCATTTCATCTTGATTATTCAGGTTGAGGTGAGCTTTTTGTGAATGTAGTCCCTTATCACTAATAGACTCTCATTATAAGAAATAATCCCGGATAAAATATTTAGAATAATTTTAGACACTTAATGTTAGTGGGAGATTTTACACAATCCTTTTACATTTTAGATTGATCCTAATTGTAATTATTGAAAAGGCATTTTTATTACAACTCTTTATTAAAACTGTTTTTTTTCCTGTTGGACGTCAGACCGAGAAAAGCTTGTACATCGTCACAGAGCCAGTGACCCCTCTGGCTGCACACCTGAAGGTCCAGGCGGAGAAAACTGGTGCCAGTGATTTAGAGGTGTCATGGGGCCTTCATCAAATTGTGGTTAGTTTTGAAGTAAATGCATTGACTAAAAATCTTTCATTTATTAGTTCAATTGTACAGTTTGCTGTCACTCCTTTCCCATCAGAAAGCGCTGAGCTTCTTGGTGAACGACTGCCATCTCAACCATAATAACTTGGGCATGTGGGCCGTCTTTGTGGACCGTGCTGGTGAATGGAAGCTTGGAGGGTTGGATCATGTGAGCTCTGACCAGGGAGATACTGTCACCTTACCGCCACCTAAAGTGATCAACCCTGACATGGAGAGATATGATCCCCCAGAGAGCCCCGGCAGTGGCGGAGAAAAATGGTAACTTGTACAAGGAGAAAACTCTTGTTTTCTAGTTCTTTATTCATTTTCAGCCCCACTATTCCCTGTAGGCTTTTTACATTTTCTGAATGCAGAACATTTTCTGACTTGACTTCAAAGACTTTAGATACATAAGATAGTGCACTCATTACTATGAATGGGAGAAAGTGCAGCACGCTATTTGAGACACGTGCTTATGTCTGCACATGCATTGGTTGGTCCAGCCTGAATTTTTTTTTTTTTTTTTATGATTTGAGCTTTTAGAAACAAAATTTATGAGGCAGTAGTTGTCAGATTTCAATGCGAGTCCTTTTCATTGTACTTGAAAACAGGCTCCATTTTGCGCAAGTTGGCAGAGTACAAATGGAAATGTTTAATTGATGTGTATATAAAATTTACATTCTGGTATTTGTTTTATGAGCTGTCACATTTATCATATTCACATTGTTGCACATGGGGATTCAAAAGAGAACACATTTTCCCCTTTGTAATGAGTTTAATTTAGATTGAATTGTTGCAGTTAATTTATTTTGGCGACCAATTGAGTGTTAATAATTCAGTTTTTGAAATGGATCTGCTAGTCAAAAACAAAAGTAAAATTCACTCAGTATTTCTTGATGTATTCTACCACTACTTCAATTACAATTGAGTACAATTAATTGTATTCAGTTGTGTTTTAGGTACTGAAACAGTCCAGTACTTTATAGTTGAACTAATGTTTTATGCTTGAATAATGAAGATTTCTGTGCCACCCTAGCCTCTGGTACTGGACCTAAAATGTTCAGGGAAAAAAATGCATTTGTAATCAGCCATAGCTCATTGTTGTGCATTTCTTTATGATCTCAGGACAGGGGATGTGTGGCGTCTCGGTTGTCTCATTTGGGAAGTATTTAATGGAACTTTACCACGTGCCTCCTCGTTACGATCTCTGGGCAAGGTACCAGATCAATTTTGATCAGTGTTAACTGCAATATAGCTTAGTTCAGTAGTTTGTATTATGACAAACAGATTAAAAGGTATGTATCCTCAGAGTCTTTTTAAACCACCTTGTTTACCTCTCACAGATTCCAAAGCAGTTAGTGCCGCATTACTGTGAGTTAGTGGGAGCAAACCCAAAGATTCGTCCCAACCCTGCTCGGTTCCTACTGAACTGTAGATCTTCTGGAGGCTTTATGAACAACAGCTTTGTGGAGAGCTGTCTGTTTCTGGAAGAGATACAGGTATTTAAATCTGTTATGTATTCAGCTTACTCTCTGTGATCCTGTATTGTGTTGCATTGCACTGTCGTTCAAAAGTTTTGGGTAGGTAATATTTTTTATGTTTTTGAAAGAAGTCTCTTGTGATCACCAAAGCTGAAAATACATTAGTATTGTGAAATGTTATCACAGTTAAAAAGTAAATTTGATTAAAATCTAATGGCAAACTTCAACTTCCTTCAGAAATCATTCTAATATGCTCATTTGGTGCTCAAGAAACATTTATTATTATTATTATAATTATGATCAATGTTGAAATTGCCTGTACTGCTTCATATATTTGTGGAAACTGATACATTTTTAGGATTCTTTAATGGAATAGAAAGTTCAAAAGAACAGCATTTATTTGAAATCGAAATCTTTTGCAACATTATAAATGTTTACTGACACTTTTGATCAATTTAATGCATTCTTGCTGAATAAACGATTTAAGCTTTTTAAGAAAATCTTACTGACCCCAGACTTTGTTTGGTGATCTTTTAGTCTTTGTAAAAGGAATAATTCAGATATTCTCTTATTGCGTGTTACAAGTGTAAAGGTTGCAAATGATGTATTGAATGATCAGACTACTTTGCTGTTTTTGTGTGTATTGCTTTGCATTGTTTTATGTATTTTCATTAATACTTTTAATATTATAATATATTTAAAATTGTAAATTTACATCAGATAAATACCTAAATGCTTGTTTGTTTGTTTGTGTGTGTGTGTGTGTGTGTGTGTGTGTGTGTGTGTTCATGTAGATTAAAGAACCTGCAGAGAAGCAGCAGTTTTTCCAGGACCTGAGTGAGAATCTCGATTCTTTCCCTGAAGATTTCTGTAAACATAAAGTGCTGCCTCAACTCCTTACAGCCTTTGAGTTTGGCAATGCTGGCGCTGTCGTTCTTACACCACTATTTAAGGTGATAAACATTTTTGGTATTTCATTGACTCTTACCCATGTTGTACATTATGTAACGAGAAGGTTGGAATCCCTACGGGCGATAAGCAGCAAGTTCTTTTAATACCGTTAAAGCGATATTTTGTTTGTGGTAGGTAGGAAAGTATTTGTCAGCTGAGGAGTACCAGCAGAAAATCATCCCAGTCATAGTGAAGATGTTCTCTTCTACTGACCGTGCCATGAGGATACGATTGCTACAGCAGGTATACACGACTTCAATGCTTTTTGTAGATTTTGTAAGAGTTTCTGCATTACAGTTTAGTCATCCCAAAGTCTAATCCCAACTCTCTGACTCTTTCATACACACTTTCACTATTCTGAATGAATTCATTCTTTTTTGTGTGTCTCTTGTCACTCCTTTTATCAGATGGAGCAGTTTATTCAGTACTTGAATGAAGCAGCAGTTAACTCGCAGATTTTTCCACATGTGGTTCATGGTTTCACTGACACAAACCCTGCCATTCGAGAGCAGACTGTAAAGGTATTTGTATGCTCTGTCTTCTCTCCAGTGTTTTGACACTCAGTCAGTGTAATTGATAGTTGCATACATTTACATTAATGCATTTAAATGATTTATCCAAAGCAACTTACTTTTCATTTAAGCTCATGCTTTCCCTGGGAATTGAACCCATGTCCTTTGCATTACTAGTGCCATGCTTATTAGTCTTTAATATGTTTTTTAATTACTTTACTTTTTAATTTCTCTCGTTCCCGTAGTCCATGCTTCTGTTGGCCCCTAAACTGAACGAGGCCAATTTAAATCAAGAGTTGATGCGTCACTTTGCACGACTGCAGGCCCGGGACGATCAGGGCCCCATCCGCTGCAACACCACTGTTTGCCTGGGCAAAATTGCCCCCTACCTCAATGCTGGGGTAACTTCAACTAACAACCCATAATCTTCTATTTGTTCAGGCATATTTTTTTCTCTAAATGACAATCTTGTGTTGTTTTTCCTTTGTGTTTTTTTTTTCCCTCAGATGCGCCAGCGTGTATTAATATCTGCATTCTCACGGGCAACTAAAGATCCGTTTCCTGCCTCACGTGCAGCAGGCGTGCTAGGATTCGCTGCCACACATCAGTACTATAGTGTGGCTGAAAGCTCCAATCGTGTCCTGCCCACACTGTGCACACTGACTGTGGATCCAGACAAAAACGTCAGAGATCAGGTAAAGAAAAATGCACAGCAGGAGTTGAGGTACACAATGACACAGTATCTATTTATATGTTCTGTGGTTTAGTCTATAAAATTCCCACAAACTTGATCCACACAGAAATATACAACAAATGTTTAATTTCCATAAAGTAAGGGAAAATTACAAATTGCATCCCTCATATTTTTAAATAAAATGTGTATATATACTGTAACTACACACAAATATTTTCATAATTTTTAAAAATTACAATTTCTAAAGTGTTTTTTGTCCTGTAGGCATTCAAAGCCATAAAAAGTTTCCTCAGTAAGCTGGAGACGGTTTCTGAAGACCCTTCTAAACTAACTGAAATAGGTATAGCATGTGTTGTCCCTTATCTTAAAGGGATTGTTCACTAAAATGCAAATTTTCAGTTATCTCAAATGATGTAATGTTAATGTAATTAAATGGTTCAATTGCAGAGAAGGATGTGTCTGCGTCAGCGCAGACAGGAGCCTCAGCTGCTACATGGGCAGGATGGGCGGTAACAGGTGTCTCATCTCTAACCTCCAAACTCATCCGAAATGCTCCGGCTGGTTCGGAAGCACCGCCTGCTGAAAACAGCACCCCATCTCTACCTACTGCTGGACCAGTAACCACAAATAATGAAAACAAAGGTGTGCAACAAGAAAAAAAAGCTTTGTCTCATTTCGAAGACTGTGGCCTCTGAAGGTCGCATTTTTTGGCTGCATAGGTCATCAAGGATGTCTCAATTCAGAAAAGCGTGACCTGCGGAGGGCGCAGCCTTCAAAATGAGACGCAGCTAGTGTGATAAAGAAAGTGGAATGAAGATTATCAAGGAAGTAAATATTGAATTAGAAGAAAGTGAGTTCTATAACCAGTTGCCACAAAACGTTTGAACAAATTTACATTTACAAAAAATAATGCATTCTGAGATTTTAAAATAAGGTTTGCACATATTTATGTATGCAAAAAGTGCTATGATTTGGATTTTTACAAAAAAAATCTCTTTATGCTGATATATTGAAGTGTGATTTGCAAAATTCATTAATCACTTTTTAAAAAAAGAGATTTCAATTTCAGATTTAAAAATGGTTAATTGCAGATATTTTATAACCTAGTTTTCAGCCTAGCAAACAGCTTTTTCGTGCAATGTTAATTTTTTACAAATCAGCCAAATTCATTTAAAAAAGTTTTAAAAATAAACATTGAAATGAGAGGTGCCGAGTTATCATCTCATCAACTCCTTTTAGGCCCAGAAATGAGAGCACAGACTTCCAATGCATGTAGGATCAAATCAGAGACATCGAATGAGGAAACAGTGGAGCCAGTTGGAGAACGGTGGGATGATGAAGATTGGGGAAGCCTTGAGGTGACTGATGGTTATTCAAATTCTGCAAAGTCTAGTGTTTTTTTCAGTACTTGACCTTTTATACTATGAAAAGTTAGCATACACATGAATACTGAGAAATTTGAATAATTCCTTATCTGTGTGCCTACAGGATCCAGAGAAAGTACAAACAGATCCAGACGATTTGCATTCTGATTGGTCGGCAATGTCCTCAACACAGAAGAAAAGCAATGTAGGTGATTTCACATGCATATCTAGTATTTACTGACATTGAAAAACGTGTGTTTATTAGGGGTGTAACGGTTCACAAAATTCACGGTTCGGTTCGATATGTCACAGTGGTGTCACAGTTCGGTACGTTTTCGATTCAGCAAAAAGAAAGAAATGCCAGAGAAATTTCCTTGATTTTAAAATGTTTTTATTTATTAAATCTAACATCATAAAGTATGATTTTTTTTTACTTTGAACAATGATGGAGCTATACTTGACCCATCTTCTGGGGTGTCTTCTTAGCAGCATATAAAACAAAAACAGCTCCTTATAAAAAAAATGAAATGTAATATTGCAGTAGTAGTTATAAACAAAGAAAAGATTTTTAATTTTTTTTATATGGAACTCAGTGTGCTTGTGCTAAAATTTTAAGGTTTTTTTCCAGCATTTTCATTCATAATGTCGAAATAATAATTCAAAAGCAAAACGATTAAAAAATTTATATTTGGGAGTAGAAATAGCGGTCACATATTGGTTACAATGGTAATTTAATGTCTTTTTTATTTGTAAATAAGTGTGAGTTTTCCTACATTTTTTTTACTTTTTAGTTTTATAAATGGGGGTAATCTATCTTTGAAGGATAAATAAATAAGGTTTTGGTCATCACATTAAAAATAACATTTAAATTTGATAATATTTGAGTTTTGAAGTGCTGGAAAAAGATGTGACATACTTGAACGCATTTTACTATTCATGCCAAACTTCCATGGTTACAGTTAGTGTAACTACATCAAATCCATGGTGAATGTTGCTGATTTGTGGACTTAAAGCATATAACTAGTTCATTCATGGCACAATGTTTCTCCTGGTTTCCGTGTCAGCGCTGTTTGATCTTATAGAGGTCTACGGTTAATAATGGAGAAATTTGAATGCTTCTCACTAGATCTCGCAACGATGTCATTACTTCTGTGGCGAATTCAAATGCTTTATTTACTGGATCTCTTAGCGCTGTGTAGTAACAGTGTCCCTTGATCAAGATCGGCTCGCGTTGCACTGACATTGGTCCAAACTGATAAATGGTCCGTGAAGCGCAGTTTCGTTCCGCTTTCATTACGTTTGCCATTTGATGTTGGGCAATGTTGTGGTGGTCGCACCAGCGCGACGGCTAACAAAACTTTGGTCGCACCGTTCGGTTTGTTACGAATACGTGTATTGTTACACCCCTGATGTTTATATATATGCGTTTGTGCATTGCAATATAATGCTGACAATTAACATTAAAAAAATACAATTTATTCAAATTTTATAATAATGTATTTTGTTATTATCTGTTATACACTTGTTATCTTTCCATAGGTGGGCCGGAAGTCCACTGAGGCAGTGAAGAAGCAGAGTTCTGATTGGAGCTCAGGCTGGGATGCTGACGACAGCTGGTCTAACGAGAAAGATGCAGATGGTCAGGGTCAAAGTTCACCTGCTGATGAGGGCTGGGGAAACGACTGGGATGATGAAGGGGGTCTAGCTGAGAGTTTCAGCCCAACACCTAAAAAAAAATCCTCAACTGGGGCTCCAAAGAGTGCCAGCTTAAGCTCTGCGCAAGAAGGGGTACGATTGGCCAGCGATTATAACTGGGATGCAGCAGAAGGAAAATCAGCAACATCCGATCTGTTCTCCAGTGTGTCACAACGAAGTACTATGGTAAGGCTCTGGTGGAGGAGATATAGGTCATATTTTCATTAATTGTGAATTTGCTAAAGGTGGTGGAACTCCAGATTATAGTTCCAGCCCAGTTTTATCCCTGCAGGTCACTGAAATAAGATGTGTTTTTGGTCCACAGAAGTCTGATGGCTGGGACGCAGACAGTGCAGGAGACTGGGGAACAGAAGAAAACTGGGAGTCACTGGATGGAGATCAGGGTCAGAGTAATTTTGTTTCGCCAGGTTACACATTGAAGCGCATTAAAAAAATTCAGATTCATTCTTGTTGTCAGTTAGAGAAAATTGAAAGTAAAGCCCAAATAACCACACTTTCTCTTGCTCCCTCAGGTTTAAGTAAAGCAGAGTTGGCAAAGAAGAAACGAGAAGAAAGGCGGAAGGAGCTGGAGGCCAAACGGGCAGAGCGCAAGGCAGCAAAGGGTCCTCTCAAACTGGGCGCACGCAAACTGGACTGAGCACTCGAGGTACAGCAGAACATTGACTATTTGAAGATGAAAGGACTGCGAGATTTTAAAGAAACATTCCGTGATGTCAGAGAGGAGGAGGAGCCTCACAGCTGTCTGTATGTTGGGCAACTTTGAAGAACTGAAATTCTCTCTGGGGAACAGCTGACACCATAAACTATGATATTCCTTTACTCTCCTCACAGTACTATGATTTTTATATTACACGATATCATAGTTTACTGAGTGTGCATGAACTCACTGCTTTGAGAAGTATTGGGAGTCGAGGGAAATTTGAACAATATAATCCTAGATATCTTTGTATGTATATACACTGATTACACATTAAATATGGACTGCTTTGCCCTGAATGTGGACTTGGAGGACTTTTGAAAATGGATGATGCAGAGAAACTTAAAGATGCTGTTAACTTAATCATGATCCTAGGTGGAACAATGTCAGTACTAGCGCATGTATAAACACAGATGAATATTTTCAAAACATAGAAAGAATTCACTGGAAGAATACACTGCAACTCATGATAGGCATTTCGTTTTTTTCTTTATTTGCCATACGACGGGGTGAGGTGGATGTTCCTGTTATTTTTGGTTTGTGCCTTTTTCATTCCTAGTAGGCGGCACTTTTTATGTTGTAAAAATAAACTAATCAGCAGTGATTTTGTTTTTAGTAAATGAGACAGTCTGTGAGATCTGGTGCAATATTTTCAGAAGGGGTAATTCATGTACTGTATAAACACACATGTAAAATTCAGCTTCATATTTATGATGATAAAGAGGAACAGTCTGTCTTTGGAGATGTGCTGTACACAATCTTGTTACTTAGTTGCAATGTTTCACAGAATTTAGTCCAGCAAATAATAACAAAGGTCTAACTGAACTGATGTTGCCTTTCAAAATACATTATGGAAGATGACAGCACCTCCTTGATTATTTTTGTTTGTTTGTAAGTGGTGGGATGGCACCCTGAAAGTGCAGATTTAATATAGAACAATCTTAAGATTTTGCAGTTACTAAATGGTGGGGGGAAAGTGTTAGATTACATATTTGGTTCAATTCATATTTTCTAGTCATGTCAAATCTGGAAATAAAGGAATTTTAATAATAGTTCCCAGAGTTAGAAAAAAAATGTTGTCCTTAGCTTCAACCGATATTTAATTGGCTAAATTTTGTATAAATCTTTTCTATCTTTAAAATTATTCCTAAAAATCCTTATGCAGGAATGAACAACTGGGATTTATTTTTATTTATTTATTATCATAACCCTGTGATTAAAATTTGGGGGTAAAAAAAAAAAAAGATTATAGAAATATATGGTATGAAAATAAAATAAAACGAGGGACTTGATACCAGATTATTTTTTTATATGATTTTAGTCATTAATGGATTAGTTCACCCAAAAGTTTTTCTTTCAAGATGTTCCAAACCTTCTTTCTTTCTTCTGAACACAAAATAAGATATTTTGAAGTATGTCAATGGGGTCCATCAACTGGTAACCCATTATTCTTCAAAACATAATCTTTTATGTTTAGCAGAAGAAAGAAATTCATACAGGTTGAAACATCTTGAGGGCGAGTAAATGATGACAGAATTTTCGTGAACTATCCCTTTCATTTGTTCCACTGGACTGAGATATTCAACAAATAATGATGTCACTGATGTTGGTTGTTCAATTGCCTCCCACTGCTGAGTTGTTGCAAGAATTTGGTATTTGCCAGGAAATGGTAACAAAGGTCTCACTGAGCGGATGAAATTCAGGCCAGCAACACAGAAACCTCCAGTGTAAATTGTGATTTGCACCATGAAAGTACAGAAATGATTTGATTAATAGCATATTATTCACTCAGATATGCTGGTATAGAACACCACAAAATGTAAAAATAAACAAACACACAAACACCTAGTATATAGAGTCAAATATTTAATGGCACAAAAATATAAATATGGCAGTTTGTTTTAGGATAGATTTGTTCAAATAGTTAGCTTGCCATTTTGAATATACAGATAAAGTGCTGGAAATGTCATTAGGAAACCAGTAGAAAAAATAATCAATTATTTAAAAAAAAATTATCAGTTGGGAAATACACTATTGTTATCAAACAATATTTTGTGGTGGAATTTTTAGTTGTCTTATGTTTGGTTTGTGAATATTTTAAGTTGTGCTCACAAAACTAAGCCTGCCAAGTTATTACATTAAATGTTTTCATTATTTACATTAAATGCAACAGACATTTACTGACTTGAAATCTCAAAGGCCTCGAAGGCCTATCAAAGACAACTGCACTTTTCACTTCTGCATTTCTCAGTCCTTACTGTTTTTTCTCTCTTTGTCTTTTGAACCAAGAAAGGCTGAAGCAACAGCACAAACACCAAAGATAGCTGCTGCAGCGAGTCCAACTCCAACACCAATCTCCACCGCTTTACACACCTATTAGAATGGACAGAAAGCATTTATATTAATTCACGGTATGATAAGCTAAGTGCCCATCACTGTTGCCTAAATCAACATTAAATATTTTACCATAAAACAGCCCTGTAATCATGGCCTAGTATGCGGGGCTCAACTCAAAAGTAAATATGCATATAATGTAGGTATTTTAATAAATTTAGAATTTTTATTAAGTAAATAAATAAATAAATCCAATCAGACTTACTAACTCCCCCAGTCTTATTTGCGTAAGAAGTTGTCACGTGCTGAATGTGCATTTTTACAGATATCAGCCCAACAGATGTCTGTTTCAAAGCAGAGGGCGAGTAATTTTTCACTCCTTTATTTGTTTAATGAAATCCTTCTTTAAAATATTGTGTTTATAGTGCAATTTCAACTGTTTATTGCTAAGTTTAACGCAACAAAACAGGCTTTGCACAGTATAATGAAAAGCTGTTTAGTAATTAAATCATAAATAAAACAAAAATAAATCAAATAAAACAATGCAAATTTGTACATTTTAATGTGTTTGAAAGACAAAAGCCTTCCAAAGACAGTAATGCATGGTTAAATGACTCGCTGTGATAATTCAGATAATAACTGTTCATCAGGAGTTTATTAGATATGCAATGTTATGAAATAGAAATGATTTCAGTGATCAAATGCTGTGTGTCTCAGTAGTCACATGACTAGTGGCTGGTCTGTGTGTGCGATTCCACAAACCTGGAAGAACTTCTGAATGTATAGAAGCAGTAGACTTTTTTTAGAAAGGAATATGTAAAAGATAAAAAAGTAGTAGTTGGGAGAAAATCAATGAATCATGAATAACTGACTGCCATTGCGTGAATAACATGTAATCAATAAAAAAATAACTGTAGTCAGATTACGGGCATTTTAAAACGTAATATAATCTAATTACATGTACTTAATTTTTTAAACCTGATTACATAATCCAGATTACAAGTAATCAGTTACTAGCTAGCACTGTTGCGTGCTTGCTTCTCTCTGTAGTCATAGTAAAATCACTTCAGTGTTATTATAGTTACACTGAGTGTGAATATGTAGGTTTACTATAGAAAAGCTCAAATGTGAATAAAATGGTAACTGACCAAAGCAACACACAGTCTGCAAATTTTAGAGAACTTAATGAGGCACTACAATTCATACATCTATGAATTATCTGAATGTTCAAACTGTACCTGGCGGGAATGTGCCTTTCCGTATCTCAACTCCGTAACAAAGTGCTCACAGTTCCCTCTAAAGGCACAATATGGAAGTTCTTGACCCCAAAAAGCCTCTGCGTCCCGTAGAATAGCAAGAATGGGACGTGGCTCATATTTCTTATCCAGAAGGTTGTTGATACGGTATTCATCATTGCCCACTACTTCAGACAGTTCTTCTTTCTTCACTTTGGCTTTGTCACACAGTACTGACATCATACTGTAGGCCCCAGCTTGAGCATGCTCAGCTATAGAGAAAGAAATGGAAAAGTAAAAACAAAATATAAAATGTGCAGCCTTTACATGTTTAAAAAGTTGTCACTTAAATGGAATGTTTTAGATTCAATTCAAGATCAACTCAATAGGCAGCATGTAAAGCATGTAAATAACCCACTGGGTGGTGCCAGGTGAATCACAAAACCATCGCCAACATAAATAGCCCAGTGCTGATATGTGCCTCGGAAGATTTCAATGAGGTCTCCAGGCTCCGGCTTCTTATCATACTAAGAGACAACATAAGGCGTAATATTGTGTTACATTTTGATAGGACCATTTATCTTGTCAATAATATATTATATTGTTTTTAAACTCAAATAACCAGATATTGCACTTGTGGGTTTCACTTTATTTTGATGGTCCCTTTAACGCATTATGTTGACTATAAGTAACGTTATGATGACTACATGTCCACGTGACTTAACGGTGCACTAATTATTACACACTTCACCTGAAAGATCATCCAATAGAGCTGTTCTGTTATCATGTCAATTTGGGCTAATTTACGGAGTTAAAATGTTTTTCAAGGATACTGGTTTTGTGCTTATGAGTAAAATAAGTTCTGTGGTTAGCATTACTTAAAGAGCCTTTCATGGTTTTTTTCTTCAACATGCATTATATTCTGAATTCTGAAGGTTTTGTGTTCCTTGTTTAATGTTTTTGAAAGCAGTCTCTTATGCCCACCAAGTTTGCATTTATTTGATCAAATGTGTGATCTGTCATGGATTTGCACTGAATTGATTCTCAAAAATACGGAACAAAGTGCGTTCCGTATCAGTTCAATACGGAACAAGACTTTTATGTGTCAAATACGGAGATACGGGACGATTGGCAACCCACTAACTCTCATTAGTGCTTTTACACTGGGCTCGTTTGCTGCGGTCCGAGCGGGTTAGGGTCGAATAAGGGCGTTTTTACACTGGCAGTTTAGTTCGGAAAGGGGCACGGTTAAATGTGACAGCTGTCTGAGGTGCCAAACCCGAAATCGTATATATATATATTCGTATATAAGATGTAGCCTATTCCTAAGATGCTCGCAAATACTGCAGGGTTCAACCTATTTTTTTTACAGTCTATTCGACAGTCAAGTTTTAAATTTTTATTTGTTTATTATTATCATGCTTCCACAACACAAACAAACAAGGTACATAATCAAATCTCTAAATACAGCTTAACAGAAATGATTCAGCCTTACGTTGACCATAGCCAGTAACAAAAATAGGTTTCATGGAGTCAATTTGAGTGTGAAACCAGACGAGCTTGCAAAGTCAACAGAATGTAAAGGGACCATTAAAATAAAGTGCTTCCCACTTGTGATTGAAGAGATAAAAAAAGAAAAGAAAGTGAAAGTGTGCTTGCTGCGGTTTTGTTAACTTTTCCTAAAATGTGTCTACGTAGCCTACTTCTTGTTTCAGAAATGTATCTAACGTTAGCTCTTAATTCTGTTGCTTTAGAAAACAAAATCCTATCTCTATTGCATTAATCCAATTCCACTGTAACGGACCTTGAGCAATAAGCACACATTATTACCAAACTGTGCAATAGTATCAAACTACGTCATCATCAATAACAGCGCTAATATGATGTATTTGCTTTTTTCCTTCCGTTTGTTTTGGATTATTGGAAAAAAATTTGTTTTTACCTTTGTCGAAGCCATGGCATTGGCAACCTATACTCTAATCCTAGGAGAAACACACAACAAATACATTTTAAATCCTGTTTCCATCAGGTGCTAAAATCAGTGTTTGGTAATCCAATAACAAGAATACTTTACCGTTGAATTTATGCACTTAAACAATAAACAAACAGCTTGCTCTCTACGATCCATGCTTTGAACACGATCTTCATTCCGTACTCGAGTGCGTAAGAAACACTTAAATAATTAAGAAATCATACTTACAATTATGTATGTTTCAATGAGCCCCAATCCGTGTATTTGTGTCTGGACTCTGAAGTAAAAATAACATCAGAGAATAGGCTATTCATCAGCTGATGATGTGACTGTTGACAGAGCGAATTCGACCAATCAGCGTGAGGGTCATTCAGCGTAGGCATCATGACGCCCTTAGCGATCTTTTTTTTTGTTTTAATGGCTATCTACAATTTTACTGAGTTTTTTTTTTTTTCATCAGGAATACTGCTTTTGTACGTTTTAGGAGACACATATTTATTATACTGCACCAATGGTCAATGTTATTGACTTATTAAATACAATTTATTGAATAAATAATATAAAAAATGTACAGTCAACTGTCATAACATCTAACAAACGTCTAACACCATGTTGTCAAGGACGATGTTGGATATTTTGACAATAACAACTCTCCTAAACCGCAGAGGGCGATATGTGTATCCAAAATGACGTTTTCCTTGTAGCTGACAGATAGGCTATTGTCTTATTAGTATAATATCCTTTGTTTTCCTGTTTTAAACTGAGAATCAACTGAGCAGCATTCTGGTCCCAGTGCACTGTAGGGCTTCATGAGATCTGGATAGCATTGCAGAGGACTGTAAATAATTGAATAAAAATGATCTACCAGTTACCAAATGTTTTGAGAATCACAAAATCACAATACTTTTTGGTAGTATTTTAAAAATGCATATTTATTCTTGTGTTTTCAGTTAGAGAAAATATAAAGTATAGGCTACATCCCAAATAACCACACTTTCTCTGGCTCCCTCAAGTAAAGCAGAAACGAGAAGAAAGTTTGTTTTTATCCAATAAAACATTTATTCAGTTGTCATAATTTCTAAATATCAAGGAGTTTATTACTAATTATAAGGCATGATAAGTCATGGAAATGAACAAAATCTTAAAAAGTCTGTAAACTTCAAATTTCTTTGCTCAGCTGAAATTTCTGTATGTTGTGACAGTGACTGGAATCTGTCCCTATCTTCATCACAAGTGGCACACATCATCTACAGTAATCTCTGGATGACAAGTCCAACAATTTGAAGTGATGCCTTTCTCTTTTCTTGATCAATGCTGTTTTCATAGTCCAAGAATCATTTTTAAAAAAGTACTACTAAGAATGAGTCCAATAACTGATTTTAGCGCCTATGCAAAGGGAGAGAAAATGTCAAATAATTTACCATAATACAGCTCTGTATTCCTGTGGCTTCGAAATAACTCATTGATTAACATGGAGTAAACCTAATACATTACTACATGTATTAGGAATTATATCTAAGTTGCATATTCAATGTTAACAACTGATATGGACTTTGCTATTCCACATGGTTTAATGCTTCATTTATTGAAAAGTAATTGAAAAGTAAAATAAAAATAGGCTATTTCAAAACCCATCATCAGTATAACAGCATACAATTCTTATATTTTACCCATTTACTATTTAATAGTACATTTCAGTGTATTGTTTTCAAGTCTGTCTAAAAATGTTTACCTTGATTGATGACACGGTGACAATAGCAAGTTCTACTGGTTTTAAAATGACAAAACCGAAAAACAGCCTTTTGTATCCTTGTCAGCTTGACCCAGTTGATTGTTGTCAAGCAAGTCAAGTCACCTTTATTTACATTGAAGGGGTGGATTCTGGAATCCACTGCTACTTCAATGTATATGTAATGAGTATTCATTACATAATACACATAATAAACATTACATCAATGTTTATGTAATGAGTGATTATAATCAAGGTATTAATCAATATTTTCCTTCTAAATATCAAATGAGTTGAATGACTTCTCTAGGATTATGAGATTTTACTTTGTTATAGAAGTTACCGTAGTGAGATTACTGAAAGTTCTTTTCGTGTATTCTCTAATGTCTGTATTTGATATCTGAGAGGTGACTGAGGGTCTGGCTCAAATGCCAGGAATGCAGTAACAGTGCTTGCTCATTTAGCCCAGCTTCCAGAAATGAAGTATGGACTTCTTTAACATGTGTCAATACATACATCTGTTTTTCTGGGATACCCTGACAAGTAGGTCGCATGAGTGACACATTGGAACCAATAGTTTTAGTGACCATTTCTTTGTTAAAGCCTTATTTTCCAGTTTGATTAAAGTGTCCTCTCATTGAGAGAAAGAACGTATTATCTTGATGTTTTGAGAAGACTCCCGTTTATAGTCAGAACCTGGCCAAGTCCAACCTTGGTGTTCAAACACACCAGCTTATTGGTGGAGAGGAGATGAAGCCAATCAGTATATGGGGATGATTAGGAGGCCATAATGGACAGAGGCCAATGGGCAAATTTGGCCAGGATGCCGGGGTTAAACCGAAGGACATCCTGAGATTTTTAATGACCACGTAGAGTCAGGACTTAGGTTTAATGTCTCATTCGACGGACAGTGGTCTTTGACAGTATAATGTCCCCATTACTATACGGGGCATTAGGACCCAGACAAACCATAGGGTGAGCACCCCCTGCTGGCCTTGCTAACACCTCTTCCAGCAGCAACAGTTTTCCCATAAGGTCTCCCATTCAGGTACTGACCACGCTAAACCCTGCTTAGCTTCAGGAACCAGTTTTGGGCTACAGGGTGATATGGCTGCTGGCAAGACATTACATGGACTTGACACACATGCACACACCACTAATTATGTCAGCATTTACCATCTTATAAATCAGCATTATGTTGTGTAATCGTTTTGCCCATTTCAAAGGAGTATAATACTACGTTTTTTTTGGCCAACATTGTGTTTAGTTAGAAAAAAAATGTCACAACCCAGTTTGTATTTTGTTATCTTTAATCACACTAAGCTCATGTGAACATGTATAGCCTAGTGTTTAAGTCTTATGGCTAGACTTTTGAAACAGTGTAACTTTTAAAGTTTATTTTTGCATTGCTTCAGATTATATTGTAAGCGCATTCCTGTAAACAATGCACATTCATACCGCCACACCTCAAAACATATTGTAGCAATGTGGGGAAGGAAGAGGACGGGTCGGCTTGCGGAGAGTGTGGGTGTTTATTGAATAATAACAAGAAACAAAAACAAAGTCGCGCACTCGGTGCCTACACCCATGACGCTTATGGGTGTAACTTCCGTTAAGCTGTAAACAATCAGTGAAAAGGCTCGCTCTATGAACGCAATACGTTAATACTCACCCTTCAACCATCGAAAATTAAAAGGAAATTTAAAATGTAAAAGCATCAACAAAGGTACTTCAGTTTCAACAGACCCCAATAACCCCAAAAGCGCGAGTCTTTCCACAGCAATAACGGACGGGTTAAATATCACTGTATATATCTGTATTATGTTGCCTTAATCAAACATTTTCATTAACTTCAGCATTACGTGATACTATTTCACAGTGATTTCCGTCATTTTGACTGATTATAAATTGCATTTACCTGTGAAAACAAACCTGGAAAGATACTTTTTGAGGAGATTTGAGGAGAATAACGAGATTCTTCGTGCATTCCAGTGAATTATTAATGGAATATATCGTAAATTAAATTCGGGAGAACAGACCACAAATGTGCAGTATATGTTGTCCTACTTTTACAGCGGATTGCAAAGGGAAAAAAGAAAATAATCACGAGGAAAAGAAAGCAGCGACTGAAAAGAGCTCTTGCCATAGATATTCTTGTTATATTATGTCACGTTAATAATAGGCCTACCAAGTATAACGTTATTCTCATGATGTCTCAAAATAAATCATGAAGGTAAATTGACAGCTCATGCAGTCAAACTGACGGATCAGCTTTATTGGTAGGGAAACCTTATGTTCTGAAATGATTCGTTTCAGCCTTTTTAAATGGAAGCTTGGGCTAGTTTGCGGTTTTTCTGGTTAATCAGTGATTATGTTTTTGAGAGCTGGTGCAAAATTTTCAGTGGGGTTTGGTTTCTGTAATTTCTGTATACATACACATGCACAAAAAATCTACCTTGATATGAACAATAATAAAATAAGAGTCTTATGAAACCACACAACTTGAAAAAGAATTAGCCTACACAATGAAAAATGTTTGGTCGAATATTTATTGGCACAAAAATAGCAACACAGCAGTTTGTCTGAAGATTAATTTGGTCAAATATTTTGCATTTGGATTATATTATAAAAGTGCTTGAAAGTTCATTAGGAAACTAAATTATCAAAAACAAAATGCACTATTATTGAGTTATTATTGAACATCACAGATTGTACATTCTTTACATTGTGTTCATACAACTATGCCTGCCAAGTTATTACATTAAATTTAATTATTTCTATCAGATGCATCAAATAATTTACTGACTTCCAAAAGACCTCCGCAATTGTGCTTTCAGTTCTTCATTTCCCAAGACTCAGTGTTTCTGCTTTTCTTTGTTTTTTGAACCAAAATAAGCAAAAGCAGCAACAGCAGCAATAATTCCAAAGCCAGCCACTGCAGCACCACCAATCTCCACCGCTTGTCGCACCTATACGAATAAACCGAAAGTATCTATATTAATTGATTGTGTGATAAGTTCCTGATAACTGCAGACAGAGCTTGTGTGACCATAATCCAAATCATATTTAATGTATTTTAATAATAAATAAATAAATGTCAAAAATGTTACCATAATACAGTCCTGTAATCCTCTGATTTAAAAAAAAAATTTGACATGTTCAGTGGTGCTTAAAAGTTTCTGAACCTTTTAGAATTTTCTGTATTTCTGCATAAATATGACCCCCAACATCATCAGAGTCCTAAAAGTATACAAAGAGAACCCAATCAAACAAATGAGATGAAAATATGTATTTATGTATTGAGAAAAAATGATTCAGTATTAAATATCTGTGAGTGCGTTTAGTATATCTGGTGTGACCCTGTGGATTGTGGAGTCCAAACTCTTTAGAGACAATTGTCTAACCTCAGCTTGATGAGCAACAACAAATCTTTTTCTGAGGTCCTCCGAAATCTCCTTTGTTTGTGCCATGATACACTTCCACAAACACGTGTTGTGAAGATCAGACTTTGTTCTTTAAATAAAACAGGACACTCACTAACACCTGATTGTCATCCCATCGAGTGAAAAAACCTCAGAGGGAACAGATGGAAATTAACACCTTCAAATGAACTGCTATTCCTAGAGGTTCACATAGACTACCTTTGCCACTCACGGATAAGTAATATTTGATCATTTTCCTGAATACATAAAAGTATAATATTTTTGTCTCATTTGTTTGATTGGTTCTCTTTGTCTACCTTCAGTGTGAAAATCTGATGATTTGTGGGTCATAATTATGCAGAAATATAGAAAATTCTAAATGCTTCACAAACTTTCAAGCACACTGAGTACATTATAATTCACTAACATACAGGTACACTATTATTTGTGTGAATTATCTCAACATGTCAACTAATCGTACCTGACGGGACCGTGCCTTTCCGTATCTTAGCTCCGTAACAAAGTGCTCACAGTTCCAAGTAAAAACACTATATGGAAGTTCTCGACCCAAAAGACCGTATGCATCCCGTAGAATAGCATGAATGGGACGTGGCTCATATTCCTTATCCAGAAGGTTGTTGATACGGTATTCATCATTGCCAACTACTTTATAAAGTTTTTCTTTCTTCACTGTGGCTTTCTCTTGTAGTACTGACATCATACTGTAGGCCCCAGCTTGAGCATGCTCAGCTATAGAGAAAGAAATGGAAAAGTAAAAACAAAATATAAAATGCGCAGCCTTTACATGTTTAAAAAGTTGTCACTTAAATGGAATGTTTTAGATTCAATTCAAGATCAACTCAATAGGCAGCATGTAAATAACCCACTGGGTGGTGCCAGGTGAATCACAAAACCATCGCCAACATAAATAGCCCAGTGCTGATATGTGCCTCGGAAGATTTCAATGAGGTCTCCAGGCTCCGGCTTCTTATCATACTAAGAGACAACATCAGGCGTAATATTGTGTTACATTTTAATAGAACCTCTTAATGATCTCACACTGTATAACTAAAATAACTCAATACCATTGCACTTGTGAATAGATAAAAAGAAGGGTTTGTTAACTTTGTAGGCTATCTGCACAAAGACTTATGCTTGTTTCAGAGAGGTAGCTCTTTCATTTGCATTTTATTAAACAGTTTTTAATACTCTCTGTTGCAAAATTCCTCTGTAACAAACACACCTTGAGAAATAAGCATACATAATTACAAAACTGGACTGAAGCATTTCATCAATAAAAAAAATAAAAAACACCAAAATAATCCATTTGCTATTTAATATTACATTTAATTCATGTTAAGGTTTCAGTTAAAAGACCTCTTTAGCCGATGTGTTTGACATCTTACCTTTGTAGATTCCATAGCAACCTCGACAAACTTGTTGTTTTTACTCCTATGGGAAAAATATAACAACGACATTTAGACATTGTTTCCACCACCCGAGGATCTGATCAGAATTAAGCGACTCTTTACTGTTGAATTTACGGATGTAGTTTAACGTTACTGATCAAATGACTTGAGAGGGCAGCACATTTGTGACTATTTAAATTCCAACGCAAAGGAACACTTACTGGAAATTAAATCACATAGGATTCGTATATAATAGGCCTACACCGTGTAGTCTTAAATTCATGTAGGATAAAGTTCTAACAGCGTTGAACATCCAACAAAATAATCCAGGATTATACAGTTAGTTAGCCAGTTTCTAATGACCCTGCCTGTGTTAACAATTCTTTAATCATAACATAGTTAAACAAACTTTTACTCGGTGTTGAGGCCAATATATTCCTGCAATATCAGAGGCTGCAGTTTCAGACTAAAGAGCTCTCCTAAACGACAGAGGGCGATATGTGTAACCAAAACGTCATTTCCCATGTGGCGAAAGAATGTGAGTGAGTTTACACCAGGTTTACACACTGTTTGGTGCATCATTTATTGAAACGGTGTTGTTTATAAGTTGCAACGACTGCACTTTTCACTCACAATTTGCCATTGTAGTTGTTATTTTTTATGTAAATAAAATAGTTTCATGGTGTATTTTGCTTAAGAATATAAAACGATGTCCGCGATATTCGAGGGGGATGCCATGTCAGCCATGCAGAAGTCTCACTGCCACACTTCTCTAAACAATTACAGGTGAGCAATAATATAATAGTCATACAGGTTAACACTAACTCATACATTAATGCTTCAGTTTATGGAAGGAACTCCAGTTTGCATTTAACTGCGTTATCTGTATTTGGAACAACGTATCGTTCTCGTTTTACTGTCTTTAAGGTAATTTGTTCATTCTTATTCTCGTCTTTAAGTATAAATAGTAAATTATACAGCCTGCAGTCGTTTTTGCAATTTCACTCTAATAGGTCAGTACAGGTTTAGGCATAACTACTCGAAAATGCTTATGGTAATTGCATGTCCATTTTGGATGCAGTGCCATTCATTGCCTTCTGTCATTGCATTTCTGTTATTTCAGATAAAAAACAAAAATCATGGTATTGTAAACAGCTTTACATTGCTAAAGCATAAATTAACATGTATATTTATAATAAAAATGTCCACAGTTATTGCCCAGAAAAAAAAGATACAGTTTATTAAACATTTTGTGTCAAAATGCCTCAACCGTGGCCTGTTGTCATAGTGTATATGATTTGTTGGAAAGGAAACTAAAATAGCCTATTATAGGCTTTTAAGGCTTTTAAAATGTAAAACTGTTATGAAACAATTCATTAAATAGCACAAATGTTAAACATTTCAAACCATTGTTTTGGCTATAAGATATTCAAATATTTAAGTTAATACATTTTATGTAATTAGAACATTTAAAATATGTTATGAATACATTTTTGAAAGTACAAGTATTCCATGTTTCTCAATTAGGACATGGTCATAAAACGGCATGATTTTAAAGTAGTATTGGATAAAATATAGCCTAGCATGTCTCACTGCTGTTACTGCTTGACATGAATATAAGCTGTATAAAGAAATTTGGGTTATGTTAAGATATGTGCATAAGTGTTTAAAAAATGTAATTTGTTGCAAAAAAATCTGTACCAACTGTCCTTTTTTTCCCTTTTCCATCAGTCCTCAAGAGCTGGCTTTAGAAATTAAAGCTTTCATCAGCGGCGTCGACCAGACACAGGGACGGAAACTCAGTGTTCGGGATCATGCCCGCTGTGCAGTACGGCTCCTTCGAACTGTGCCAGCCTGCCGTGGAGCTGTCTTGGAGCATCTAAGGGGAGTTTATGATGAATATGTTGCGTCCTTTCTTCAAGATTTGGAGGCGGAGGGTGAAAATGGAGGTACCAGTACAAGTGGAGGAGGCAGCACCAGTGTATCAAATTTGGAGGATGTTATTAAAGAAGTTCATGCAGTCCTCTCAGAATTTATCAAGCTTAGTCCTAAAGCTTGGGCTCCCCTTGTGTCCACATGGGCCGTAGACCTTCTTGGCCAGCTTAGCAGCAAGCATGCAGGACGACGGGCAGCTCCTCACTCATCCAGCCTGAATGAGCTGTTGCAGCTTTGGATGTCGTGTGCAGCCACTCGCTCACTTATGGAGTGCTACTCTCAGTGTCTAGCAGCCATGTTGGCCTGGTGCCCCGATGCCTGTGTGGATGCCTTGCTGGATACCTCTGTCCAACACTCCCCTCATTTTGACTGGGTTGTCGCTCATATTGGTTCAGCTTTTCCTGGCACTATTATCAGCAGGGTGCTGGCTTGTGGTCTCAAAGACTTTTATGCACATGGGTATTCCTCTGCTGAGAAGGTCAACCAACAGCAGGCAATAGACAAGAGCTGTAGAGTCCCCAAAATAGGCTCAGTGGTTGGTATCCTTGGGCACTTGGCCTCCAGACATTCTGATAGCATCAAGAAAGAGCTTCTCAGGATGTTTCAGGATAGTCTGTCTCCACCCCCTCAAACTGTACCTCTGCATTCATCCGGGGCAGGCGGGTGGGAGAACTCCCCTCATCTCCGTAGGGCCACTGTACCTTTCTTGCTTCAACTGGCTGCTCTTTCCCCTACTCTCCTGGGTGCCGTTTCTGCAGAGCTGGTGGAGTTTCTTAGACCGCCTGTCCTAGTTCAACTCCAGGCTCAGTTCCAGGCCTTGCCCCGGGAGGAAGTCGAGAATATGTTGGGTCTAGCGGTGCATCTCATAAGCCAAAGCCCTTCAGGTGGAGCAAGGGTGCTAAAGTTTCTTGCGGACACTGCCACACCATCTTCAGTGATTATATCAGGCCCTACACCCTCTCCCCATGATAGTATTCGAGAAGCCTGTGACCGCTTACTGCAAATGCTTCTGCTACATCTTCACAAGCTGGTGCACAACCGTCCAGAGGGTGATGAACCCTTCCCACAGTCCTCTGCTGCCTCAGCAATGCCACAAGTGATCCCATTTCTAGAGGAGCTCCAGGGACACATAGGTGATCTGTGTGCTGAAACTCTCCGGCTTGAGCGGAAGAGGCACCTATGGTTGCATCAGCTCCTGTGTCTGCTATCGGTGTATGGCGGCCCGAGCGTGGCCACTGAAGCTTTGTGTCAGCTCTTCACTCAAGCCCGAAACCCAGAGGAGCTCGCTCTAGCCTCACAATTGTACACTCCACTTTCCACTTCACTTTCTGGGTTGCTTCCCTCAACAGTAGCCCGCTGTGTTGCCCAGATCCACACTCAAACCCTTGACAACAAAGAGTTGGCTCAACTCCTGAACAACTTGGCTACTGCAGTACAGAGTCAAGAGGAGGATCGTAAAAATGGAGGGGCTACAACGGGGAGTTCAGCTCAGTCATCGATGGCTGCACAAGTCAGAGTCTCCGTTTCCAGCCACCTTCAGGATTTCTGCCCATTGCTGCTTCATGGCGACAACATGGTTTCCAAGGCAGCTGTCCGTCTGCTCTCGTGCAGCCAGCTTCCTAGAGCTTGCTCTCCAGCTCATCTGTTGCTGATATGTAGAGCAGCAGTGTCACATTTCTTTGTGTGTTTACGACTGCAAGGTGAGAGCCTTAAGTTTGGGGAAGAGGAAGTGGGCTACTCCATGAGACTGTTGTCACGTCTTGCGGCCTACTCTCCTTTGACACTAAAAGCTGTGCTGCAACAACTGGTGGAGGGAGCCCTACACAAAGGCAACCGAGATTTGTTTGGAGGTCTGCAGGAAAACCCAGGTGATGACACCACACAGTCACCCAACCTTGTCCCAGACTTGGGCATATCCCTATTGGACGTCAACTGCAAATTTGGCACTTCTGTTAACTTCTCTGGTAATGTGTGGTCCGTTTTCCACGCTGGAGTAATTGGAAAGGGTTTGAAACCTCCGTATACTCCCTCACAACCAGACCCAGATAGAATCAATCAGAATATGCAGACTTTGCTTGCAGTCATGGTTCAGTGCTGTAGTTCAGGTGGAGGAAGCCCTACTGTCAATGCTAGAAATGGCTCTGCTGTAGGTTCCAGTAATGGCTGCTTCCCTTCCAGTGAACCTCCCATTTCTGATGAACTTCCCCCAATTAATGCTGAAGCTGCAAAGGTAATTGCCGTAACCCTGGTAGAGAACATCTGCCCAGATGTAGCAAATGGAGAACTGTCCTGGCCTCCAGAAGAACATGCAAAAACAACAGTTGAGCGAGACATACACATTCGTCGCTGCTTTGAAAGTAACCCTGTGCTGTTCCACCTCCTCCGGGTGGTCGCAGCTGGACGTCCAGCTCTGTGCTACTGCTCTGTCATTTTAAGGGCTCTACTTTCCACCTTACTGGCTCACTGGGAAGCATCAAGGGAACCAGCAGTGTCAGACTCCCCCTGGCCCCTTCAGACCTCATGTTTGCTTGTATCATGTATGGGTGAAGGCCAGCTACTACCACCAGTGTTGAGTAACATCCATGAGGTCTTCCCTCTCCTCTCACCCTTTGAAGTTAGGCTACTGCTGTTGGGCGTATGGGAGTACATGCGGGGAAACAGCCCAATGCCGCAGAAATTTACCTTCTGTGCTGACCAAGGACTTTTTTTCCGTGATTTTTCACGGGATGGTGATGTTGCACGCTATATTGCACCCATCCACAGTGTTCTGCATAAGAACATTGACCGACTAGGACACCTTTGCTGGAGGTTTCAAGTTTGATGACTGTCAAATTATGAGAAATGGTGTTAAAACCCCAGGTTCCAACAGTCACAGACTTTTTTTTGTATTCAGATATTTTTCTACATAGTGTTAACTTGGGTGTGAAGTTGACATTTCTACATTTTAAGAGCTAACCAGATCAGATTTTTTTCCTTGCCTAGCTTTTTATCCTTTTTGTTATCCTGTCTAGATTTCTGTTAATTTTTATTAAGCACTGAAAAAAAGATTTATGCTTACAGCAGTGTAAGACACTTCATAAAATCTGTTTTTGCAATTCCCTATTTTCTTTTTGTTGCTGTGTGGAAACCAGTAAAAATAAAACAATTAAACCGCATAAAAATGCCTCTTCTGTATTTTTTTGTATTTTTTTTACTGAAATACCAAAATAGGTATAAAATAAAAAGTAAAAGCCATATAAACCAAATAACTCCGTCTAGTATTAAAGGGATAGTTAACCCAAAAATGAAAATGATGTCATTACTCACCCTCATGTCGTTCCAAACCTGTAAGACTTTCGTTCATCTTCAACACACAAATTAAGATCTTTTTGATGAAATCTGAGAGCTTTCTGTCGCTCCATTTTTAGATACACATCTGACACTTTGACGCTCAAAAAGAATTCATGTAGAGTAAACTAATCCATATGAATTGAGCGGCTTAGTCAACATTTTCTAAAGAGACACTATCACTTTATATTATGAACAGATTGAATATAGGCTTTTATCTGCTTATAAATATTCATAAACTCACCCAGCTGTTGTGGTAAATAGAAGCTCAAGCATGTTCGATTGACGTCCAAGAACCATTGAGGTTCATTCTCGTGTACGCAGCATGTTTGAGCTTCCGCAAGAGGTTTGTTCTCGCACGCCAAACAGGTTCGATTGTGTTTCTGTTTCTGTTCAGTCGGTTTATAATTTAAAGCATTTGTGTCTCTTAAGAAAATCTGGACTAAATCACTCGATTCATATGGATTAGTTTTACGATCACTTTATTTATTTTTTTGATGTCAAAGTGGTAGTTGCGTAGCTATCAACGGAGGGACAGAAAGCTCTCAGAATACATCAAAAAGATATTCATTTGTGTTCCAAAGATGAACGAAAGTCTTACAGGTTTGAAACGACATGATGAGGGTGACTAATTAATGACAGAATTATCACTTTTGGGTGAACTATCCCTTTAACCAGTGGCATCCAGGTTTTGTCTTAATCATCAGAAACTGGCTAGTTAATACATAACAACTAGAAATTGACATGATGAAATAGAGAACTGCACTTGTGAATGCCTAACAGTAATATGTAGTTTCATCACACAATAATCTGGTGTACACAAGCATACATATCAGATGGATTCGTTTCCATGGTAAGAGTGGTCTAAAGGGACTCGGTTGTCACCCAATAGTGTTCTTGCAAACACGCTAACTAACCAACCTCCGGGAGGCTGGGCTTAACGCTGTGTGTCAGTCCAAGATGGCGGTTATCTCCATTGAAAGGTAAAACAAAGACTTTTGGCTATCATATCTGTTCGTCTTCATGCCTTTTTTTACTTTTATCGGTCTTCATTTCAAGCTAATCGTTGAGCAGTTCGTGTGGGCGCTGGGCTGTAAATCTACTGCAGGTGTTGAACGAGGAAGCGAAAAGTAGATGTGAATGCGTGGCTGAGCTATCGCTGGCATAATGACGAGTCATGTTTTAATTTATAGGACATTGATATCTTTATACTGTACAACACCTTTAGGGTTGATGCAATTTAGTCCATACGGATATCGTATTGCATTGATTATTTACATCTCATCCTGGCGTTGATTTTTTTTATTTTTTTTTATTAGATAAATGCAATAGGGGGGTCGAGATAGTGGTTTGATCTGTGTAACGTTAAATTACAATGCTAGATAAAATCCAAATAGTTTGCAGATTATTATATCCAGCTCTAGTTGAGTCTAAAACCGACCCGTCATTTATTTATTTATTTTTATTAAAAAGGGTTAAGATTTAGGGAGCGATTTGAGCATTTGGTTTAAATTTTTACTACATTTAGTAATTTACAATGTATGAAATTATGTAACTATACAAAAGATGTTACATCATGACAGCTGTTATCCCCCCGTCACATTTTCTGCCCTCTGCCAGGTTCTGTAAGTGGACTTTGATCTATTTTTTTATTGGGAACAGCTTTTTCTTTAAAAAAAAGAGAAAATGAATGAGATTGTTGCCTGAGTAACTTACACACTCAAATAGAAAAGTTTGCACTTTGTTTATCTCTGATGCTTCACTGACTGATAATGATACCCCAGTAAAGGGCCAAAAATATTTCAAATTGCTCAAATGTCATCATAAAGTGAATCCAGAGTGCCTTTTTATTCTTGGTGCCATTTTAAGTAACCGATCTGTGGCACAAACTTAAGATTGTCTTTGGTTTGTTAATTTGTCGATTGTCATTTGCATAAGGCAAAATTACCAGCCACAGTTTTCCACACTGGTCATCTGTCTAATTACAGACAAGGAAATGATCCTCAAGGGTGGCAAAAAAGGAAGGGAACATAGCACTGACTCTTTTATTGTTACTCCACCCTGCTCATTCATTACTCAAACCTGATCCATAGCAGTAACCTACTCTAATATAAATTCTCTCCTCTTTTTTTTCTTCTTTTTTTTTTTTTTAAAGGATGGGGCTGCTGTCTGTGGTCTGTGTGTGTCTGTTGTTCAGCAGCGCCTTTGCTGTGGATCGGGGAAACTTTAAAACCTGCGATCAGAGTGCCTTCTGCAAGTATGTCAGTTATACTGTAATCCAGTACTGTATAGATGACCTCTACAGTGTACAACTAGCATTGCATTTTAAAAATTCTGTCAAGAATCACAAATGCTCATTATTGTAATATTCCGACATACTTAAAATTAAGGTTATTCACCCTGTACTTTGCTGTGGTAGTTTAGAGAGTGCTTTACTTGCATCTGCAAAGACTCTACATATACAAAGATTTTTGTATCTGATTGTCCATAGACGTCAACGGGCGCTCAAACCGGGTCAGTCCCCATACCGTGCTCTTCTGGACACTTTGGAGCTCAGTGACTCCCGACTGACCCTCCAGCTTATCAATGACAACAACAAGGTTTGTTTCATGCTCTCCTTTTAGAGATACCTTTCAAAACAGGAATTTTGTGTTGTTTTATTTTATTTTATTAAAAGAGCTGCAGCATTTCTTGATATTCAGTGGTTTATTCACTCAAGGTCGTTTTTTATTTTATGGTCAAACCATAGAAGACTTTAGTGTGCCCCTCTTGTTACAATATTTTGTTACAAAAGTCAAGATTTGGTCTGCTCTCTTGCTGTTTGCAGGTGCATTTGCTATTGGAGCTCTACAGACTGCAGGGGAATATGACGCGGGTGAAGATAAATGAGTTGAAACCTCTGAAGCCTCGCTTTGAGGTGCCAGACGTACTCATAGCAGAGCCCCCTACTGAGCCGTGAGTGCACAATGAAATTCAGAGAACAGTCAAACACATGCATGATTTATTGTGTTCCTCTGAGTAACCTCGGCTCGTCTCCGCTTCTTTCCTTTTACTCTGATTCCCCTGTCTACCTAATTTTTTTCTCTCTCTGTATCTCTTTCCTCAGGCTCTCATTTTTGTCTAAGGATGAAAATGGTGTTGTGTTGTCTCTGGGAGCAGAGAGCCAGAGGTTGATTGTTAGTGCCCGTCCATTTAGACTGGACATCATGGAGGGGCCAGAGGTGCTGCTATCCCTCAACTCTCGCGGCCTGCTGGCATTTGAGCACCTGCGCCTTCGCAAGGACACGTGAGTATTGAGTTTTTCTCTCCTATTTGGAAGCTGGGAAGCATACATGTACATTACCGATCAAACGTTTTGGGTTGGGGAGGTTTTTAATGTTTTGAGCATAAGTATATTATGCTCACCAAGGCTACATTAATTTGATCAAAAACAATTTTTTTTATATATTTTAAAATGTAATTTATTACTGTGATGCCAAATCTGAATTTACTCCAGTATTTAGTGTCACATGATCCTTCAGAAATCATTCTAATATGCTGATTTGCTGTTTAAGAATCATTTTCAATTATTATCAATGTTGAAAACAGTTGTGCTGCTTAATATTTGCGTGGAAACTGTGATGTGTTTCAGGATTCAGAAAATATAGGAAAGTTTGCTGCAGAGCAAATGAGATCTAAATCATGTACCCAAGCCTGACTATTAATCTCTCTTTTGTGTGTATGCGGGTGTTTTATCAAAGGCAAGCACAACCAGATGGTGCTGAGGTTAAAGAGAGTGCCGATGGAGATCAACAGCAAGAAGAAGGCGAGAAGGTCAGTAGCTGTATGCGTGCGTTTGTGGGTGTGCCCAGGTAAATGATTCCGTGTCATCTTTCCACGTCTTCAGTTAAAACCAACACGTCCGGTTTCTGCACCTGATCTGGTTTAGCAGCTAAATGTACCTGTTATGCAACACTGACGTGTGTGAAAGTACCACAGTAGCTAAAGAAGTATTACTTGATGAACATCACATTGCAACTTTATGCATTTGAGAACTGAAACCAGGTTATTTTTTGTTAAATGTTGTTTGTCATATTTTCCCACACAATAGGATGAAGATGGAGAGAGTGACAAAGAGGAAGATGGTCTGTGGGAAGAGACATTTAAATCTCATACAGATACCAAACCAAATGGTATGTTTCTATGTCAGTTAAAAGACCCATGAAACTGCTTGACTAATGCAGTTTTCTTATCAGTATTTAAGCGTTTCTTATTAAAACAAAGTTTTGGTGAAACATCTCAAAGGGTTTATTCCTTTTTCTTTCTTTTTTTAAAGCAACCAATTGACTTTAGTTTATTTGAGTCATCAATATTTTTTATCTGATTTCCCAGAAGAGAAAAATGCTCATTTTAATGCATCCTTGCAGAATAAAATCTTACTGGCCCCAAACTTTTGAATGGCGTGTAGTTAACTTTTTAGAGTACATTATAACATATTGGAGCATATAGAGCTAATAGAGATGGACTTACATTTTGATTACTTGATTGATTACTTTCACACAGTAATCAAAATGTTAATAATTATATTTAAAAGTTCACTTGAACATTTTTATCTCTGATAAAACTACATACTAATGATTATCATCTGTGTTGATTTTGTTTAAAATCTTTCCTTAGGCCCCACATCAATAAGTTTAGACTTCTCCTTGCCGGGTGTAGAACATGTATACGGTATTCCAGAGCATGCTGACAACCTAAAACTCAAAACTACAGAGTGAGTAGATGTCTTAGTACACAATCAAAATATACCTCCTATAAAAACGGTAAACACCAAATGTTTTTCTTTTTTTCTTTTCTTTTTCTAGTGGTGGCGATCCATACAGACTGTATAACCTAGATGTGTTTCAGTATGAGCTCTATAACCCTATGGCCTTGTATGGATCTGTACCTGTCATGCTAGCCCATAACACGCAGAGAACCATGGGTATTTTCTGGCTTAATGCAGCCGAGACCTGGGTTGACATAAGTTCTAATACAGCAGGAAAGGTAAGAGGTCACTATGGCTTTCTATGTTGTCTCTTATTATAGTGTATTTAAAACTCTTCAGTGGTTAATTTTGTCATTCCTTTCAGACTGTCTTTGGTAAGATGCTAGACTTTGTTCAAGGCTCCAGTGAGACTCCTCAGACGGACATCCGTTGGTTCTCTGAGAGTGGTATCATTGATGTCTTCATCATGCTTGGGCCCAAACCATCAGATGTCTTCTTACAGTACGCCTCTCTCACAGGTAAATGCCAGTTATGAGCTCTGAACTACACCAACCAAACCATTCACAAAACCCTGTACAGACCTGAATCAAGTATATTTTGTATGTTTGGCATATCTAGGCACCCAATCCTTCCCTCCTCTGGCCAGTCTGGGCTATCACCAGTGTCGCTGGAACTATAACGACCAGGAGGATGTGAAGTCAGTGGACCAAGGCTTTGACCAATATGACATCCCTTATGACTTCATATGGCTTGACATCGAGCATGCCGATGGCAAGCGCTACTTCACCTGGGATCCACACAAGTTCTCTCAGCCTAAAGAGATGCTTCAGGGCCTAATGGACAAGAGACGCAAGGTCAGCCACGCCACAGTTGTTTGTATAACTGTAGTATGGTATGATTTTCTTCTAAACGTTCACAAGTATGAAGAAGAGTCTGACTGAAAGATTTTGTGATGACAATTTTGTTTTAGATGGTGGCTATAGTAGATCCTCATATTAAGGTTGATAGTGGCTACAAGATCCACGACGAGATTACTTCTAAGGATTTCTACACTAAGAACAAAGATGGTGGAAATTATGAAGGCTGGTGCTGGCCAGGTGAGAAGTTTGTTTTTAAATGTAATGTCCTTATAGTAATTGAAAAAGTTTGAGGTTTTTAATGTTTTTGAATGAAGTGTCTTATGCTCACCAAGGCTGTATTTATTTGATCAAAAATACTGTTTTAAGAAAACTGTTTTTCTATTTTAATATATTTGAAAAAGTAATTTGATCTTGTGATGGCAAAGCTGATTTTCAGCAGTATCACTTCATCTTTTTACTGTCACCTTTGATCAATTTAATGCATCCTTGCTGAATAAAGGTATTCATTTCTTTAAAAAGAAAATCTTACTGACCCCAAACTCTTAAATGGTAATTTCACAATGACTTAAAAACATATGTGGTATTTGTGATAAGATGCTTAATATAACATTTATTGTAGTTGAAATGCATCTCTCATTGGTTTGGCATGGTCTTATCACAGGAAACTCTGGTTACCCAGACTTTACAAATCCAGAAATGCGGGCCTGGTGGGCCAGCATGTTCTCCTATGATCAGTATGAGGTGAGACTTTTCTGTTGTGTCAAACTCAAAAGTAAAATCCCTGATCTAAAAAAAAAAAAAAGGATCTGAAACTGTTGAATCATAACAGTCTAGGCCAAAAAGAGTGTTAGATTGAATGATTTCCTTATTCTAATGCAGAAAAATTATTCAAGCAAATGTTGTAGCTCTACCTGTTTCTCATCTCACCCAGACAGGATGTGGTGATGATTTATTCTTATGTTTCATTTCCTCTCTACATTTGACTGTTCAAGAAGAGTGTGAAGTGCTTATGCTCACAAAAGTTCAAAGTGGAATACACAAACAGATTTTGCATATAGATGTCTTTATATCAAGGCAGTTCACCAAACTGTGAAGGATATCAATCACTGGTTTCTGTTAGGTGGTCTTTCTCACTGTGAAATCTCAATAGTCTAATGTCTCCCATTCCTAATAATTATACATTAATATAGTATATCTTTCTAGTGGTTTTGTGCAGTTTTGCATTCAGCGTGAAGAGACAAATTTCTTTTTCATTGGAAGTTGTTGCCTCACATCTGGGACACAAAGTTAAAAGTGAAAATGACAAAACAAATCGCATTGTCACAACTCTACATGTTGCTTTTCAGGGCTCAATGGAGAACCTCTTTACTTGGAATGACATGAACGAACCGTCCGTGTTCAATGGCCCAGAGGTCACTATGCACAAAGATGCGCTACATGGAAACTGGGAGCACAGAGACATACACAATATCTATGGACTTTATGTGGTGAGGAACTCTGCAAGATGTATGAGAACCAACATGTAGAGTATTTTGTAGCTTATAATAAATTATAACTTCTAATATAAGGAGAAACATAAATAAAGTTGCAATTATTTTATACTCTACCACCTGCATTAAATATTCTTCAAAAAGAAATACTTATTTTCTTCTTCTCCTTAATTTCCTCTTTGTATTATTTTGCAGCAAAGGGCCACTGCCGAAGGTCAAGTTCAACGATCTGGTGGAGTTGAAAGGCCTTTTGTGCTGACCAGAGCCTTTTTTGCCGGCTCTCAGAGATATGGTGAATTCATGTGGTTAAACTAAACTTAAAGCCTGAAACACCATCATAATTTTATTGTACATGATGTGTGCAAGAGACATTTAGGTTTGTGTATTTTCATCAGGTGCTGTCTGGACTGGCGATAATGCAGCTGAGTGGGACCATCTGAAGATTTCTATTCCCATGTGTCTCAGTCTTGGGCTTGTGGGCATCTCGTTTTGTGGAGGTCAGTAATTCATTTTGTAGTGGTGATAACTAGGCCCAAACGAAATTTCCTTTTCTGTGCTGATTTTGGGGAGAAATGGATTTTAACATGCTAAAATAAGTATTAGAGTTTCACTAATTGCTGAAAGCACAATCAAATCAGGCAAAATATTTAATAACAAACATAATTAGCGGGAGTATGTGTATATTTCGATTAAGAGAGGTTTCCATTCTACAGTCTGCAGACAGATTCCATGTATAATGCAAAGTACATGTGTGTAACTATCTTTCTGCGTTTTGTAATCATGCTAATAATTGATCTCTCTTCTTGCACACAGCGGATGTAGGAGGCTTTTTTAAGAATCCCAGCACTGAGCTTCTGGTTCGCTGGTACCAAACGGGTGCATATCAGCCATTCTTCCGTGCTCATGCCCATCTAGACACCACACGTAGGGAACCCTGGCTGTTTGGTCCAGAGAACACGGCACTCGTTCGTGAGGTAATCCGCCAGCGTTACGCCCTTCTGCCATACTGGTACCAGCTGTTCTACCATGCGCACAAAACTGGAATGCCAGTCATGAGGTGAGTGCAGTCCCTGTGAATGCTTGTTTTGAATATTGTTCATTATTTCAAGTAGACTGGATTGTTTGTGTAGTCAAAAGTACTGCTCCAATTTACATTGGTGCTCTTTCTTTTCTGTCATGCCTCAGACCTCTTTGGGTTGATTATCCAAAGGATACGGCAACTTTCACCATTGATGACGAATACCTAATTGGTGAGATTGTTTTAAAAAAAATTGTTTTTAGTTAAAGTCTAATATGAGTCAGTCTATAATTTATAAAGGAGCATTTGATGAAGTCTGTTTCTATTTTTTTGTTGTTTAGGAAGGGATTTGTTGGTTCACCCAGTCACAGAGGAGGGCTCTCGTGGAGTCACTGCTTATCTTCCTGGAGCCGAAGAGGTAATACTGTTGACTTAAAGACTGAATGATATCAAAAATATTGATGAGTATTGCAGTCTGGGTGATTATGTAAATTTTGTGCAACAAAATGTCTTAGTAATCTGCCACCAACTTGTCATAGCAATTAGCAAGTCATAGGTCATTGCCCTGTGACATAAACTAGAGCTTATTTGTTTGTTTTTACATAAAAAGTGACAAATCCATCAATGTGTCTAGGTCAAAACTGTGCTCATCATGAAAGCTTTAATGTTAGAATGAATGGAAATTGATATAAAAAAACGTATGTTATATGAGATTAACTCTAGTTCATTTACTTGCATCATACTTTCACCATGTTGATGCTTCTTGTTTTTCTTGTCCATATCCAGGTTTGGTATGATGTCCACACCTTTCAAAAACACAATGGCGTGCAGAATCTTTACATCCCGGTCACTCTTAGCTCTGTAAGAGGCTTTCCTTGTTTAAAAAAAAAGTATGTTTATTGGAGTTTTATATCAACTATAATTCCTTTTCTTTTCTTTTTTAGATCCCAGTGTTCCAGCGTGGTGGTTCTATCATCCCTCGGAAGGACAGAGTTCGAAGGTCATCTGCTTGCATGGAAAATGACCCATACACCTTGTATGTGGCCCTTAGCCCTAAGGTAAAGAGCTAGTTCTCTCTGTTGACTAA
Organism: Leuciscus leuciscus; assembly: GCF_965113295.1. Lineage (NCBI taxonomy): Eukaryota > Metazoa > Chordata > Actinopteri > Cypriniformes > Leuciscidae > Leuciscus > Leuciscus leuciscus. The sequence continues at coordinate 12,489,842 of NC_138732.1, forward strand.
TTAAACAAATTGTGTAACAGAATAAAATCCATTTGTCGGATTAATTTAACTTCTTTTTTTCTCCCTCTCTCTCTCTCTTAAGAAATTTGCAGAAGGTGAGCTCTACATTGATGATGGCCATAGTTTTAACTATGAAACAAAGACCGAATTAATTCACCGGAGACTCACCTTTGCCAAAAATGCTCTCACCTCCAGGTATTTATGTTAATCTGTCATTGTCCAAATTTTTGGGATAAATTTCTCTTACTGCAGAAAGTTTTAACTAAAAAAATAATTTATTATCTCAGCAACCTGTGCCCAGACTGTAAGTTCTTAACTTCATCATGGATTGAAAAAGTTCTCATTTTGGGTGCCAGCAAGCCCAGAAAGGTTCTTCTTAAAATGGATGGTAAGATATTTATTCAGTTCTGCTCGACATTGTAATATCAGAAACTAATTTAATACTGTATTTTCTGATGGAAATTACCTAAATATTTGAGATATGGCATTGTAATCTTCCCACACTCTCTCAAACAGGTAAAGAAACCCCTGTGGATTTTGAGTTTGATGCCTCCATGTCAGTGCTCACCCTTCGTAAACCTGGGATGAACGCCGGGAACGACTGGACCCTGCTGCTGCAGTAGCCAGATGACAATAAAAAAAAAAAAAAATCAGGCAAAAAGAAAATTGAAAAATTCACTTTTAATTCATAAACACATTAAGCACTTACAAAATCATCATGACAATTTAGAAACGAACCGTGGTGCAGTGGGAGAGATTTTTGTGCTAAAAAGAAATGGCAGGGTCAGATAGTAAATGCTTTCCATTTTAAATGTAATGTCATTCACAAGTCAAAAGCTTTGTTTTTAATTTCACATGGTAAAAAAGTAGTGATAAAGTCAGATTAACTGATTCATGCAGTGGATTTAAATCATTTCAGGGTCGCAAATCAGGCCATTAATTGTTTAAAAACTGGAAGTTAATCTGTTTTAACAGATTTGTTCCTTTTCAAGGAAGACGACACATCAGGTTCACAAATCTTTGCTGTTTTTCTTATCATTTTAAAAACAAAAAAGCTCTAGAAAATTGTTTAACTATGATCACGTTTGCACATCAGGTGTTTTAGAGACTACTATTAAGCTCTATGGCCTTGTTAATTTGATGGGGGCTCTTGGGTTTGGATTCTTCAACAGGGGAATAACCTACTGACTGAATCTGTGAGTTTATTTTGTCTTATTGCTTTTTTCTTCTTTTTTTGTTGTTGCCATTTTTGTTATGTAGAGCACTTGAATATGTTGGGTATATGTGGGTAGGGTGATTTTCACTTTGAGCCAGCAAAGCAGAATGAAACAGTCAGGCATTTATAATTATTTCAGCTGTGATGGGGAAGATGATTTGTGAAGTTAATTTTATTGTCATCCACTTTAAATTGATAACTTGTCGAAATGACTGAAGTAGGTGTTTTAGGATGAAAGAAATGTATACATTCCCATTTGACCATCCTATGTGACTGCTCTGTGTTGCTGATTTTCTAGTTGGTTTCATTCCATTTTTGAGGGTGACCCTGAAAGCTCTGGAAATGTTAGACTAAATGTAATTTCTAAATTCTTGATTAATGGATGTTCAAATGAGATGGTAATAAAGGTTAACTGTACATTCCCAACTGCATTTGTTTGTTTTCTCTCATTTTTATTTGTTCAAATGCCTAATTATAGCATTATATGATGGTTGCTAATTCCATTTAAAATGGCCAACTTGAAATTAAAAGTAATTACCAATAAATCTTAAATAAATAGCTCATTTAGCTTGGATTGTGTTGTTGATTCATAAAACTAATATTTTTCGTAATCATGTATAAGCGGTGTCAGACGATTTTGTTTAATGTATATTAATCATTATATCACTCACACATAGTTGTAAAACTAAATTTTAAGATGTTTTATCATGATATTTCAGGTCAGACAGCGGCGGCCTTGCCATCGTCAATCTACTGCGACAGTAAAATTAAAAATCAGGGGTCGCACATTCTATGCGTCATTTATTATGTGGTCAATAATGGCGGCGGAAGGCACAGGAGACCCGAACAACAACGGGGAACTCACAAACCCTCCAGGTTTCCCTTTAAAAGTTACTTAATAAAATACTGAGTTTGTAAGCATGTATGAATGGTTTGTCGTATTCATTTCTTAAATGCTTTTATGCATCAGATACACGAGCACGTCTTCAATAGCTAGCGAGCTAATCAGTGATTTATTGATTCGAACTTGAGGATGTTGATACTGTAAGAGTTGTTTGTCACACTAATGTCAAGTGTAATACGATTATTAAATTGCAGACTAACAATTATTAATGAGTAATTAATATTCTAAAGCACTTGTCGTCAACGAAATATATAAAAAAGAAAACAAAAACAAATAGTCCTATAGCAAGATAGCTAAATCCATAATATATTACAGTTTTAGCTGCTGCCACATAAGTTGACTTCGATATGACCCAAGTACACTGCAATGTATTTAATCAAACACATTGGTTTCAGTGACAGAGCTTTATGAGCCTGAGGTTGCGGACCTTCCTAAACCAGATATTGAGGAGTCAGTGAAGAGCGGTGCTGATGGAGGAGACACAGGCATCTCAACGGCATCTTACACAGCAGAAGGAGAAGAGGAGGACGAGGGAGAGATGCCGACAGACTTTGAGAGGCTTTGGAAACTTACCAGCGACAATCCTCAAGATTTTAACAGCTGGACTGACCTTCTGCAGTATTGTGAACAAGAGGTGAATGGGTTGAAAACGGATCACATTGCTTTGTTTTTGGGTCGACACCAAAATGTAATTTGGTTTTATGTTTTTCATTTCATTATGTATTGCAGGGCCACATGAGAGCTTCCCGTCAAGCCCTGAATGCATTTCTGGTCAGGTATCCACTGTGCTATGGTTACTGGAAAAAGTTTGTGGATCTTGAGAGACAGGCTGGACACAGTGATAAGGCTGAAGAAGTAAGAAGATGCATAGATTGACAGTTCAGTCATTGTATGAGAATACAAAAGAACAGAAAATCTCAAAACAGAAAAAAAATCCTATGCCATTATTGTTATTTCATTATATTAACTGTTCTGATTGGTCTGCAATTTTGCAATATAAAAAAAATTATTTGTACATAATATTGCAGCGGAGATGTAAAGCTCTATTTGGTTCCTGTGACAGGTGTGTGAACGAGGTTTGAAGGCCATTCCTCTCAGTGTTGATCTCTGGATCCACTACATCAACCTGCTGCTGGGAACGCTCAACATGAACCTGCCAGATTCAACACGGCGCATCCGCAGGTATGAATGAGAAATAAACTTAAACCTTGCAGCATTTTTTCCCCCAGGATACAGTTTCAGCATCCATTTTTATTCTATAATATTGTTAGACCCTGTTTGTTACTAGATCTCTTTGTCCTTTCAGAAATGTCAGATTTTGTCTGAAAGTCTGTCGCCACCGATGCCACGCTAACTCTACCAACTAAGAGACAGATGCAGGGGAAGAGAAAGAGGCAGGAGATGAAGTGGTGATAATATATTAGCAGATTTTATTGAATAACTTTAGTTGCATCATCTTTGTCAAAGCTCTGTCTAACCAGAAATAATTTCAGCAAGTGCTCTTAAGCAAAAAGAGATTTATATTTATTTAATGCTACTTAATAGTTTCTAAATACCTTTACGATACAGTTATTCTCCTTTGCACTTGCAGCAAAGATGCACAAATTAGGGCTTAAACACATTACACATTTTTTGCCCCACGACTTTCAGTCTGGAGTACTCAACGCTAGTTGCCAAAAGTCAGAGCTAGTCTGCAGATTTCAGTTGACAGATTTCATAGAAAATGATGTAGTGTATGATGGCCGATTTTTTAATTTTATTTTTTAAACTATGAATCCATCCAGTGTGAGGATATCAAACATGTTTAATATTTTGAGATTTATTTAGAACACACATTGTTTTTTTTATTTGGCATGCATCTCGTATCAACGAGTTTCTGAGAGAATATGTTGTGTTTGGAATGACTTGAAAATCTGGTAGTATGTGGTCCTCAGTTATTCAGTGTATGATGCCCAGTTTTTCTGTTACCAGTCACAAAGTCACGAAGTGTATGATGACTTGTCTTTGAAAATGTGTCTTTAGTTAAAGTCAGCATAAAATGGAAATAGTGAATATCCCTGTTGTAACGTATATCTGAGAGAAATGGCTTATCTTGACTTAATGCCTTAATTTTGTCCACCGGGGATTGTTGGATCGGTATTGTTTGCTATTGCTGCGATCTCATGTGAGTGATTGGTTTGAGGGCCCACGTCATCAGAGATGAGATGTCGTTGCGAGGGGTAGGAGGCGTTAATATTTTTGATTAAAGATTATGAGGGCACATAAATTGAAAATAAATGATGTGCATAGATAAGTAATTTATATAATAAACACTGCAGTATGCCATAAAAATACTTAATAATGACTTTAAATATTATTCTTTACAGCATTAAAACATCCCAAGAAACAATATAACATGAGAAGTAAAGTCTTGTCCTCTCCTCAGCGTGTTTGAGGAGGCAGTTGCAGCCGCTGGCTGGGACTTCAATTCAGACAGGCTGTGGGATCTGTTCGCCGAGTGGGAGAAGGAGCAGGCCAACCTGAAGTCCATGACCAGTGTCTATGACCGCGTACTGAGGGTCCCCACACAGCTCTACAATACACATTATGAAAAGTAGGCTATGCTCGCGGACCATGTGTTATTTATCTTAACAATTTTTTTCCTCGCACAACTCCTCAGATTTGAGGCACACAATCCACATACCACACACACACACGCATGGATTTGTGAGAATTTGTTACCATTTCTTCTCACGCTCATATTCTGTGATCTCTTTCCCCCTTTATATTTAGATGCAGCTGAATGCATCAACAAAAGCCTAATTGGTAAACTGTCAAACACCTGCAGTTAAACACAAATCCAGATCACCAAAATATCACAAAAATTATTTAGCTTTCAGAGTCCATAAAAATCATGGTGACTTACGTTACACAAGGCTGATCTTCTCTGAATCTCTGTCTCTTCTCTCAGACTGAAAACTCACCTAACCTCCCACCTGCCTCAGGATATCCTGTCTCCTGAGGAGTACAGTAAGGTGAGGTCTGAGTACAAACAGAGCCAGATTCAAGCCAAAAAAGAGAGATCTGATATCACTGCAGATGAAGAGGAGAGACCGCCAGGGGAGGAAGAGCCTGCAGACAACGACTCGGTAACCCACTTTCCATCTCCACTTGAAGGTTTTCTTTTGACGTGAGATCGATGTGAGACTGGAGATTATCGTTTTAATCTTTAATATGTTTTTATGCAGGAAGAAGCCGTGCAGAAGATGCAGGAGCTCCTGTTGGTCAGCAGAGAGGAAGTGTACCAACAAAATGAGGCAGAAGTCAGGAAGAGATGGAACTATGAGGAATCTGTAAGTCCCTGAACAGTTTCTAATAAAGATGATTTACAGTTCACAAAGAAATTAATATTTTTATTCAGCAAGGATGCATTAAATTGATCTAGTATGACAGTCAAGACATTTGCATTCTTACATCAAAGAATCCTGAAAAATCAAAACTGCTAAAAAGAAATGTTTCTTTAGCACCAAATCAGTATTAGAATGATTTCTGAAGGATAATGTGACACTGAAGATTCATGATGCTGAAAATTCAGCTTTTCCATCACTTGAATAAATTAGATTTGAAAACATATTCCAATAGAAAAGTAATTTTTAAGTAAGCAATAAGGTACGAGCAGTCGTGCTGTATTTTGTCGAAGGGCGTTGTTAGGCACGACACAAAACTTTTCTTCGTTAAAACCTATTGTGACATACTTGAGAACATTTTCGTTAGTTAAAATGCGAAATGAGCCTGCCACGAGTTCTCTATTACCCTCTTTCCCTCTACGTCCAAAATGTTACTGCACAGCACGTCAAACCACACTTTGTTTACGATCCCTTCAGGTGTTTAATGGTGCTGAAATCGTTGTGTGATGCTCCGTTTTATCACGGCCCTCTCTTCTCAGTGTCTTCACAACTCCAGTAAAAACTCAAAGCCGGATCATTCAGATATCTGTTCAGACCGGCATGTAACGCTACATAACTGCTGACGCCATATTTTTCACCTTTGGATGTTCTGATGGTTCTGTAGAAGTCACTGAGCATTTCATTGAGTTTAGTCATGGTCATTTGTTTAAAATCTTTTTTTTTTTGTCAACACGACTCAAGTTTTCTCAAATGTATCAATGTTTTTTTTAAGCACTGGAGCATGACAGTTCATTTTATCAGAAGTCTCTTCAAATAGTTTCTCAAACCACTTATCTATTATCGTACTGCCTAATAGATCAAAATGTACTTTAAACATGTATATCCTGATTAGGGTTGTTACTATGGGTGTTGTGCAGTGATACACAGAACCATTGGGTTAAGCTATCGGCCAATCAGCATCAAGGACTGAAACTAACGATTTTATGAATTGTAATAATATTTCACAATATCACTGTTTTTACTGTATTTTTTATCAAATAAATGCAGCCTTGCATTTATTTATAAATGCATAAGAGACTTCCATCAAAAACTTTTGAACTGTGTATGAAGTTTTTCTGTCAATTCACCTTCCTGTTCCCCAGATTAAAAGGCCTTATTTCCACGTGAAGCCTCTGGATAGAGCCCAGTTGAAAGCCTGGCAGAGCTATCTGGACTGGGAGATAGCAGAAGCTGAAACAGCAGCAATGGCCGCTGAAGGGACGGCTGTGGAAGGCCATGAAGATTCAAAACAAGAGTGTGTAGCTGGGCACGAGAGAGTACTGATTCTGTTTGAGCGCTGTCTCATTGCTTGTGCACTCTATGAGGAATTCTGGGATAAAGTAAGTGGAAAGGAGATCAAACAACCTATTCATATATTCAATATCATAATGTAGTGTTGTCAAAAGACCCGGTACTTCGGTACCAAGTCGGTACTAATTTTTTTTAAACGTCACGGTACCAGGTTTTCTCAAACCCGGTACTTGATGCGCGTGCATGCCCGAAGCGCGTGCAGTTGCGCCCTCTTCATAAAAGCGCTGATGGCGATCGGCGGTGCTGCTGCTGATGTTTTTGCGCGTGCAGATACGTTATTTCAAATGGCGCGAGGCAAGCGCGCTCATAATAGAAGCGGCGCGCTCGCTTTTCCATGTGCGTTCACGGATGCATAGCAACGACAGACGCCACAGGAGTACAAACGCTTGTGCGAACTGCGCTCTCCATGACGACGAGGAAGTGTGACATAGGCCTATTAATTGATTTCTAGCCCTTGCATTAGCTTTACTACTAGATATATTTATGGAGATGAGAAATAAAAAGCCGTCATTAATATCAGTCCGTCAGAAAAGCAGTTCTAGTCTTATTCTTGGCTGGATAACTCTTAGCAGGTTTAAAAAGCCCTTTTAAAGTTAAATATGAATGCAGTTTTGGATTAAATAAAAGTAAAGTCAAGTCAAATAAAACATATTTTATCTCCTGTATAGTTTGGTAATGCTACAATAAGATACCATTCATTAACATCACTTAATGCGTTATCTAACATAACACATTGAGTGAACAATATATTTTTACAACATTAATTAATGTTTGTGAATGTTATTTAATACAAAACACTTGATTGGTCATGTTTGTTCACTTCATTCATTGTGCATTAAATAATGTTAACAGAAATAATGTTAACTTTTGATTTTAAAAATGTATTTTTTAAATTAACCCCTAAAGGAGAATAATTGCGACAGTATATAACTATTGTTTTTTTTGTTAGGTCATTTTATCTAATGTTATCTAACAAATGGAATCTTATTGTAAAGTGTTTTTAATACTACAGTTTCCATCTTTGTGATATACACTTTAATATAATTATGTAAATTTAATCTAAATTAAGCTTTGGTACCGAGAACCGTGGATTTTCACTGGTATCGGTACCGAATACTGAAATTTTGGTACCGTGACAACACTATCATAATGATCTGCTTTATTATTTTGCCATATTCGTAAGACTTTTCTGTTGCATTTTGTAATCTATTCGTGCGCGTTACAGTATGTGCATTACCTGGAACCACGCGGCCTGGAAGAGGTGCGTAATGTGTACCGTAGAGCTTGTGAAATCCATCTTCCGTACAAACACAGCATCCACCTTCAATGGGCCTCATTTGAGGAAAAACATGGTGAGAAAGTCAGTTTAGCACAGAAAATACACTAACCTCAAATATAAAACATTTTAATGCTTTTTAATTGAAATGTGGATTTGTTTCTTTTTTATTTCTTTTCTTCAGTTACTGCATAATCTGTATTTTATATTCTGTCACTACATTTCTCTTCTCTCCCATAGGTAATATTTCAGAGGCACGGCGTATTCTGGAATCCCTTGAGATAACAGTGCCTGGTTTGGCTGCGGTGCGTCTGAGGAGGGTAGGTCTGGAGCGGAGAGCAGCGCGTTTAGATGTGGCAGAGTCACTCCTGAAGGAGTCGGTGGACCAGAGTAAAGACAACCCCACACTACATGCCTTCTACTCCATCAAACTGGCTCGCTTCCTTCACAAGCTGTGCAAGAACCCTGCCAGGGCCCGTGCTGTTCTACAGGAAGCCATAGAGCTGAGTCCGGTAAAACACCAGCATTTGACATTTTAGACATTTTACATACAGTACTTTTCAAAAGTTTGGGTTTAGTAAGATTTTGTTTTGTTTTGTTTTTTGGGAAAAAATAATACTTTTATTCATACAGGGCAATACATTTATCATAAGTGAAAGTAAATAGATTTAATGTTACAAAAGATTTTTATTTCAAATAAATGCTGTTCTTTTGAACTTTCTATTCATCAGAGAATAATTAAAATAGTATCATGTTTCCACAAAAATATTAAGCAGAAAAACTGTTTTCAACATTGATAATAATAAGAAATGGTTCTTGAGCAGCAAATCAGCATATTAGAATGATTTCTGAAGGATCATGTGACACTGAAGACTAGAGTAATGATGCTGAAAATTCAGGTTTGCATCACAAATAAATTACGTTCAATTATATTCAAATAGATAACTGTTCTTATAAATTGCATTAATATTACACAATATTACTGTTTTTACTATATTTTTAGATCAAATAAATGCAGCCCTGGTGAGCATACGAGACTTCTTTCAAAAAATCTTAACGATCCCAATTTTTTGAACAGTAGTGAATTTCAGACTATATCTTACTGTGACATGGAAGAGCGTGGTTTACCCCTTACAAAGCTTATTCTTTGTACCAATATTTCACAGTACCAATATTTCATGACTCAATCATTTAAATCTTATGGCATTTGGCTCCTCAGGATAACGGCAGATTGTACCAGAACCTTCTGGAACTGGAGATGTCAAGTGACTTGCGGGCTAATGGAGGTGTGATTCAGCAGTGTGTGGCCAAAGCGCTTGCTGCTCCTCTCTCCCCAAGGACCAAAATCCTTTTCTCCCAGCGTGGCCTGGAGTTTGCTGAGGACTTTGGGACCACAGTACAGAGGTCAGAATTAATTCGGACCATTGAAGAAGTTGCTTCAGCACAAGTGATGTACAGTACTGTGCAAAAGTCTTAGGCACATTAGTATTTTCACCCCAATGGTTTTAAGCCACTTATTTATTTATTTTGCTTTAGTGTGTCAGTAGGAAATATCAGATAAACGGGTTGGTTAGGTCAGGTTTTCTTCATGTAATCACAGACGTGTAATCGATGATGGTGAGATCAGATCTCTCTGAGGAGCTTACTCGCTTTTGTTAGACTCCTTACAAAAGCATACAAAGCATACAAAAATCTCACTGGATTATTACAATTAATGACAAAAGGAATGTTTGGAAATGTAAACTGATTTTTCCTACTGATACACTGCAGCAAAATATAGCCTATAATTTTTTATTTTGGTGAAAATACTAATGTGCCTAAGACTTTTGCACAGTACTGTATTTATTCTACACGTACAGTATATTGCTTTTTTATTTACTCAGTACATTCTACTTTTTCTTTTGTGGATTCTGCATTAATAGGTTTACTTAAATGTTACTTACGGTAGATGTTTTGCTTGTATGTTATCAGTGTGTTGAGCATGTATGAGGAGCACCAGAAGCTGCTACAGGAACACAATGCAAAGAGAGAAGCAGAGAATAGGTGACCTCCAAAAACAAACCCAGAGATCTCCTTTCAACATTTAGTTGTGTGTAAGACTTTTTAATGTGCTTCTTTGTATTCCTCAAGCGATAATGATGACCCAGAAAAGATGAGCAAAATGGATGATGGATCTTCCTTGACGGTGCCTCCGCAGACTGCTCCACCCACGATGCCTCATGCTCCTATGACGACACCACCTCCCTCTATGATGGGCGGAGACATGAGTGGATCGTATGGAAGCTATGGCAGCTGGTATCAGGTAAAGAATTGAATTTGCACATGAATGTCGTATTGTTAAAGCACTGCATTTACCCAGTATGAGGCAATTAGAGCTTTCAAAGATTAAACTTTGGTGCATTGGCGATTTAAAATGTGTTTTGTATACAAATATTGTCCCTGTGTCTCAGCAGCAGTATGGAGGGTATGGCAGCTACCAAAACCCATGGAACCAATATAATCAGTACTACCCTCCCAGCTAAATCTCTTCAGAGACAGCGGTCTGGGGTGCTGCTTCATGTGATCCACTCACACATACTCAATTCCCCAAAAGCCGCAGCAGTGCGTAACTTGAGCCAGTGTCAAAAGAGTGAGGGATAAAATGTACAAACCTATTATTGTGTTTTTAAGGCTGTTACAGTCTCTTTCCCTGAAATTTTTATACTATGTGCCACCTTGTAACTTAAAATGCATTTGTGTGTGTGTGTGTGTGTGTGTGTGTGTGTATATATATATATATATATATATATACAGTCGTGCTCAGAATTAACCATACCCCTGGTAAATATGATAAAAAATGGCTGTAAAAAATAAATCTGCATCGTTTATCCTTTTGATCTTTCATTCAAAAAATTAACCTCTCCAGATCCTTCAGATTCCCAGATCCATGTTGGCGCTTCTTCTCTTCAGTTCACCCCACTCATCAGGTCAGGGAACTGGGACGGTCATGGCAGAAGCTTCATTTTGTGCTCCCTAACACATTTTTGTGTTGATTTTGATGTTTGTTTTGGATCGTTGTCCTGATGGAAGATCCAACCACGGCCCATTATAAGATTTCTAGCAGAAGGCGTCAGGTTTAGATTTTTTATCTGTTGATATTTGATAGAATCCACGATGCCATGTATCTGAATAAGAAGTCCAGGACCTCCAGCAGAACATTAAAGATCCAATGGTACATTAAATTGTACACATGGGGTACTTTTTATCCTTGTGTGCACCAAACCCATCTAGTGTGGGGATGTAGGGGTTGTTTTATTTTTTTATAGGCTTTCTGACCCCAAGACTCAACTTATCTCTGCAATTCTCCATCTGTGATTATTGAAGAGTCTTTGGCCACTCAAACTTTCATCCTCACCGTCCATTAAGACAATATAGACACACGTCCTCTTCCTGGTAGATTCGTAACATCTTTAGTTGATTATAACTTCTTAATTATTTCCCTGATGGTAAAAATGGGGATTTTGAATTCTTTAGCTATTTTCTTACAGCCACTTTCTATTTTGTGATGCTCAACAATCTTTTGCTGCACATCAGAACTATATTCTTTGGTTTTACTCATTGTGATGGATGATTAAGGGAATTTGGCCTTTGTGTTTCCTCATATTTAAACTCCTGTGAAACAAGAAACACATTTTTTGAATGAAAGATCAAAAGGATAAACGATGCAATTTAAAAATATATATATATTTACCAGGGATATGATTAATTCTGAGCACGACTGTACATATATACACACAAATATATATATATATATATATGTGTGTGTGTGTGGTTCATACTTGGTTTTGAAGTAATTTATCTGTGAATTAAGATGACACCCTGCAATGTATTGTGAACATTTTTCCATTGACCATTTTGTACCAAGTTCTTTTAAAATTCAGTTGATTCTGTGCAGTCACTCTCTTATAATTTTAATAAATATAATCTACATAAATTTTTTTTTAAATTATGTTTGTAATGAAGTTTTAAATTAATTGACTTGCAACAGCAACTGTTGAAGGGAAAGTTTTTGTTGTTGTTTTTTCATTTACAAGTGTTTCTTAATTCTTCACATCAGTGGTTTTCAACCAGGGGCCCGGGGTCCAATAAGGGACCTCAGAAAACTTCTAAGGGGGCTGCAGGATGAAGTAAAATGGTTTGCATTAAAATATTATTATTATTAATATAAATAATTGTATTACTATATTAAAAAAAAAAAATCTTTAAACACAATCAAGATGTAAACTGAAATATTTCTCCTCCCTCCCCCTCAATAACTATGTTTTTTTTGAAGAACATACATTTCTATATAGCATAGTTTTGTTAATATTATATCTAGAGCCTTATAAAGCTCCATTGTTTACAAATGTTGCCTTCACTTCCAAAGCCATCATAAAATTCAAATCATACAACTTAGAGTTAAATGAATTTTATTGTTAAAAATGTCATATTTTCCCATGTCGTGAAACAAAGGTAACAACCACCTTCTCAATGTTCATCACTGTGAGAACTCACTTGGCCCTTTATTTAGCGGTATCGGCAGGTTTACATTTGATGAAATTACTGATCAACTCATTGCATTGTATATTTGGTTGTTGAGTGAAGACATTGCAGTACAAGTCCACTGATACATAGTCTCCATCCGCTTGATCTTGCATTGATGTCTGGAAGAACAGCTTGTATCTAGAATCGTTTCACTTCATTTCTTGGTAACAACAAGGACGGCAGAAGGCACCAGACCTGTCAAGTAAAACGAAAGCTCTATAAATGTCTGAAGTTGATTCCTCGGAGACAAAGAACTGTGATCAACATCATTTATCAACATCAACCTAATATAAGTAGTCTTACCCAGCTCACGCAGGGGTTTTTCCATGTCAAATTCTGTGTACACGCGTCTAGGATATGGGGTGATGAGGTTGAAATCCTCTCCGTTTGCCCCATTCATCTGAACATAGACTCTCACAGCAGCCAGAGGTTCCTGAGCCTTAAAGACAGTACTCAAGGTGGTTCCATCTAGAAGACGCACCTAACGACCAAAGGGAGTGGTTTCAATTTTGTGATATATTCGAGGAATTATTCAGGCACATAAAAACATATTTGAAAATAATTTCTATCTGCTCAATTAAACTGAAGTCAACATCCTCGTACGTGTTGAGGCAGTACCTGTATCCGACAGTCATCATAGTCTTTCTTAGCAGGAGGAGCCCCTTGGTTCTCAGGTGGAGACTGTGGTGGGGCTTCAGAGGGGGGAGATGACAAAACCGTGCTTGATGAGCCGCCTCCAAACTGCCAAGAAACAGAGGTTTTGGTCATTTATTTTTTATATACTTCATATATATTTATATTTATCTTGTGTACAAGGCACGAGATAAATATTAATATTAGTGTATCCTGAGTAAAGTAAAAGCATTGTAAGTAAATGAATACCTTTCGTGCCCTCTCCTCTCTGTCTCGTGCAATCTTGTCTTTAACCCGCTGCCTGACAAAAGGATCACAGGTTATTACTTTCATTTAAAGCAGTGGTTCTCAATGTATGGAGCCCCTGAAGGGACCTTTGCAAAACTAAAAAGTATACAGACTTTAGCGAGAAACATTTGCGTGTGCACAGGATTTTTTTTGCATGCTCACGCATTGCAATTTCCAGTTTATGTATAATATAACCAATTTCCTTTACTATGAAGAAAATGAGAGTATGGATGCGCATGAATTAATAAAGATCAATTTCCTCAAAATTTGTCTTTCGTTAGGGCAGGATACCTCTAATATCACTGCCTTATTGTCCTATTCGCCAAGTTCGCCTAACGTCCGTATTAACGCATCTTCTGTGGCGGCCGTGAAATGGGATGATGGTGCAATACGGCTGTGTGCATTGGGCTGATAAAAGTGCTCAAAAAAAGTTAAAACAACTAAAAATCGATATATTTCTTGTTTACATATTTATTTTAATTTATTTTCTATGAATAAACAATTATTATTGTTAATTAAAAAGCATAACTTTTTTAATTATGATTTCTAGACTTGAAAAAGTAATGTACATGAATAAAATCTTATAACTGCATTAGCATACAATGAATATTTAGATATGCCAAGCTCTAAATATGGGGGGGGGATCCTTTTCCAGTAGATCACAAAATAATGGAAAAATCATGGAGCCTTTGCATATTGTTGTGGACAATGGGGGCTCTGGAATCAAATCGATTGACAACCACTGAATTAAAGTTAATATTTTACACCAACGGGTACTGTATCCATGCTCGTCTTACTTGGCAAGCTTGTCCTCCATCTTCTCCCTCCTGCGCAAGTCCGCCAGCTTCTTCATTTCGTCGTCCTGAAGCTTTTGTTTAACCTGCAGCAGCTCTTGGCCGTGTTTCCTTCTCTGCTTTTCTCTGTCTACCTCCTCCTGTCGCTCTCTCTCTCTCCTCTCCTCCTGCCTCGCCTTCATCAACTCCTCCAGGCTGCAAGAAAAGCAATACTTTTTGTCAGCTTTTAAATGTATGCTTTTTTACTTTCATACATTTTAAGGTCAGCTGTACAAAGCACAAACCGTTTTACTTGTTCCTTCTTTTCTTCCTCTGTCATAGGTTGCTTGGAATCTTCCTCTTCATTTAAAACTTCAATAGCTGTATTTTGTTTTGGTTAAAGGCAAAAGTGAAAGAGAATAACATTTTGTGATGTGTGATCACAATGATTTCATGAAATTGAGAGCAAGGAGCATTAGAAGAACATACGTTCAGAGGTTTCTGTAGGAGACTGGATCTGTTCTTCTGTTGAGCCAAGAGTATTCCCAGCAGGCGGTACATACGGCTCATCTATATCTGGATCATTCTCATGCTCCATTAACCTGTACAGTTACAGAATTGTAAATGCAACTTTCAAAAAATATTTTGTATTTATTGTTATTAATGATATACTTTATTAAATTGCAATGAAATCACACCTTCTCTATACAATGAAAATGCTTACTGGCTATCAGATTGCAATTGTAAAAAATTATAATAAAATGATGAAAATTGTGGGGGGGTTTTCTTCGGTCATGCCTAATCTCACCTAGGCCATCAAAAATCATGAATGGATAAGCCTGTTACATCTGACAAAATGTATCCATGATGACTCACCAGTCCATTGCTCTCTCAATGCCCTGGTTTCCAGTATGTGCTACCGCCCTCTCCCTACAAAACAATCACTGGGTGAGTGCAAAATACTGGTTTAGGGTGTAAACATCCCTGTAAAGACATCACTTACGCTCTGTTTCTGTCGAAGCCCATTTCCAGCAAACTGTCTAAGGTAGTGCACTCAGCCATTGTGCTGAAAATAAGTGTATTACAGCATTATAACAATAAACATCATGGCATTTTTAAAGTTCACAAATAAAGAGAAAATAAACATAAAACCCTTCTTGCTTTTTCAAAAGCTTTCATAGAATTAAGGGGGTTTAAAGGACGATTTCTTTATTCTCTACAGAAAAAGCTTAAAATCTTTTATAGATGTATCAAAAAAGTGATACATTTGGGTATGGACTCGTTACACCAGCTCGAAACAATGAGATTATCTAATTCTATTTTTCTGACTGTCACATGATCATATCCTCACTACATAACAATAATATCTGACCGTTACGATAAGTGTGATTATAATATGTATCCAGATAAATACATGATCAAATTCAGCTAGCTGGCAGGCTAACACTGATCAGCCTCCAGCAACAGCTAATAATTATTTTGCCTTGCTAATATCTTCTAGAGAGCTGTTCATAGTTTTCTTTATTAAGTAATAGCGCTTCAGTATATCAGGTACGATATTTTTTACTTAATTTCATCATTAATTAGCCCTGTATATCGTTCAACAGCTACTTACATTTGTTATCAGCACTGGGACGCTTCCACACACTACGGAATCCCGCGATGGCCAATTCGCGAAAATGCGCCTTTCTCTGACCTGTGTAGTGGACTACCCATAGACTGCGCTACTACCACATGATTAGGGTAGAAAAACTACACATTAAAAAGCAAACAAAATAAAAGTAATTATTACAATTATAATTGTTTTAGTTAGTAGTATAGATATATATTATATTATAGGCCTATTATATTATAATATATTATATTATTTTTATGTTATACATTGTGTTGTGTTGTGTTGTGTGTGTGTGTGTGTGTGTGTGTGTGTGTGTGTGTGTGTGTGTGTGTGTGTGTGTGTGTGTGTGTGTGTGTGTGTGTGTGTGTGTGTGTGTGTGTGTGTGTGTGTGTGTGTGTGTGTGTGTGTGTGTGTGTGTGTGTGTGTGTGTGTCAGTGATTATTTTTTTAAATCAATGATGTTTTTTGAAAATGTAAAAATGCAAAAAGTTTTCTGTGATGGGTATAGGTTTGGGGGAGGGTTAGGGTTAACTTGAAAAAAAAACACCCTGTGTGTGTAGGCTACGTGTGTGTGAGCACGCACAGTTTTCAACGTATATCAAATCGAAAAAATTAAAAATAAATGAACAATCTTTTCTAAACTGGTGCAACCATGTTACCATAATTCTGTTTCCTTTGTCCCTTACAAGACGTATATATTTGGCATTAACCATCTTTTAAAATGGCATGTTTAAACAGGTTTTGTAAGCATGCTGCTATTGGGAAGAATATGGTTTTATTTCTAAAAGAAGGAGAAGTGAAGCATGGGATAATGATATATTTACATCCAGCATCGGTTCAAATAAAATCATCGGACCAGTATTCTTGTCTCATGACTGTTTTTTAAACTTCCCTAACATTACAATGATGTTTAGTTTAGACATAATCAAAATACTTGTTTTCATACTTCAATACTTGTTTCAAGAAGTCAAGTCAAGTCAAGTCAAGTTTATTTGTATAGCGCTTTTCACAATACAGATTGTATCAAAGCAGCTTCACAGTATTAAATTAAAATAATACAACAAAGTTTGTTTCAAGAGGAATTTATTGATTGATAAAATTAAATTAAATATCCCCAAAATATCCCCAACTGAGCAAGCCAAAGGCAACAGTGGCAAGGAACCGAAAAACTCCATCAAGTGACCTAATGGTGTCCTAAAACTCCATCAGGTGACCTAATGGAGAAAAAAAAACAAAAAAAACCTTGGGAGAACCCAGGCTCAGTCGGAGGCCAGTTCTCCTCTGGCATTTATGAGCTAGAGGCCGGATTGTAGTTTGAACTGTGGGATTATATGAATGCCTGGCTGAAGAGATGCGACTTTAATCTAGTTTTAAACTGGGAGAGCGAGTCTGAGCAACGAACAGTATCAGGAAGACTATTCCAGAGTTTTGGAGCCAAATGTGAAAACGCTCTCCCTCCTTTGGTGGTTCTGGATATCCTAGGTATGACCAAAAGCCTTGAATTTAGTGATCTTAAAGAGCGCGATGGATTATAGGGCGATAGAAGATCCGTTAAATAGACTGGAGCTAAGAAGTCTGTTTTCATTTTGATGACAATATAAGCATAATTTGCTCAATGTGGGCCTACATGCCACCCAAATGTCCAATGTCCGTTTAAGGTGAAGATATGATATTACAGGTGGATGAGCAAACAGTGCATATGGGACGGGCCTCATAACTTGTTACTTATTGGATGAATGTATAATAATTAATCTGCCAACAACGTCCTCTCTGACATTCTTCTTCTGAATGACAGAAGTAATGCTCCTCTATTTTCCTCTATCTATTTTTTTATTTCCCTTTTTCCAGTCATTCGTGTGCTTAAATAGATCATAACACTGCTTCAACCATAATTTCCACCTTCTGACACAAAGGACAACAGAATAGGTGAGTTATATTTAACAATTTATTATTAGTACTTGTTTTTGTGATTATGGAAAGCCTCGTTCACAGGCCTATGCAGTGCAGTGCAGTTTTTGGGAAGGATTTGTATTACAGAGTATGTAATTGAATGACAGAGTAAACATCTCTAAATGTAGTCAACAAAGAATATGTTTTATTGATTGTTGTATTACACAAAGAACAGACAGGGAAGTTTTCATCCTAACAAATTTGTTTAATTATGACTTTGACTATAACTTTCAAAAGAGTCAAGGTGTAAAGTTCAGTATGACAAAGTCTCTTTTATAAGAAAGAGATCAGCAAATGAATGGTTAACAGAGCAAGTTTACAGTTTAAATAAACAGATTTTACAAGTTAAATAAATATCAATACTAATATCATATTCAAAACCTGCACTTTCTCTGTCCTTCAAATCAAACGGCTATCCTCAAAATGGCATAATGCAATTTCTAGTTGTGACAAGAAGGGTGTTCTAACTGTTGATCTCTTATCTTTATTAACAGAATAAAACTGGTTGGACGTTGGACAAGCATAGGACATGTTAAGAGTTGCTCCTGGTGCTCACTGGGTGTAACAGCCACTCCACGTGGAAAACTATTGAAGTGCCAGTGGAGAAGCTGTTACCTGCAGAGAGTCACATGTGACGGAAGCCGGAAGCGCTGCATGTGCCTATGAATCCTTTACCCCTCCATGCTCCATGCCTTATCCTGCACATTGAACTGTTCCTTCATAAGTTATCATCTACATTACTATAATGTATCAATTATAATGCATTTGTATACATTTACAAATATGTGACATCATTGGTAATACAAGAACATGGTTTGTAAAATGCATTTAGAAATAAATAGATACATGTGTTATTTAACAATAAAATACAATAAAGTATCGATGAGAGTGCTGTCAGTTGTAGTAAAGGAAATATTCTACTACATCCGGTTGTGCTGTGAAACTGGCAGCAGAGGAATTTTTGGAATTCAGAACTGCATACTAGTATACTACTCATACTACTTTTACCATATCTTTCTGTGATAGAAATAGTTAAAGTATGCTGATGTTTAGAGTGTAATTGCCACTTGTGTCCACAAGGGTCCACTGTTATCTAAGTAGGCAAAAACATTTTCGGGTTTATTTTTTAGTGACGTTATAAATTTCTGAATTATTTATTTATTTATTTATTTATTTTGTCTTAATGTATATGTCTAGGTGGTGTAAATGTTGAAAAACGTTGGAAAAATGCAAATTTTCTTCTGTTCAAATTGAGTAACTAAAATGCCCTTATATTCCTGACTCAATGAAAGTCAAATATATTTTTAAAAATATTTGTTTATTTATTGAATAATTATTTTTACAGAATAGTAACGTAAAACATGACAAAAACACATCCATATTAACTAGATTCTTAATTATTATTATAAAAAAAATAAAAAATAATAGATTCATTCAGGATTCGTAAGAGCCACGTAGTCACAGTGATTCGGTCCTTATGTTCCATAACTGGCGATCTCATTTTAAGAATGTGTTTACTATGCGTGATCTAATGCTATCCGCCCTCATATTGATGCTTTAGGTACTTCAACAAGAATAAATTCCGTTGTATGTTTATACGAAATCGAGGCTTTTATTATGAAGTATTTAAGTTCCGCATGCGAACCACGGTTTGATACCTGCAGAAAGTTCAGAAGAGATCCGATCCGATTACAATAGAATTACTGCAACTTTAAACGACGCACGGTCATAGAAGAGTGTTGCAACAAGCCTCAGATATACGCGTTGCATTACAGTTCAGGGGTTTGCCACAAAGGGAAGTGCTGCTAGTCATACGCAGAGGTGACTGACTAACTGACTGACTGTACAGGGGTGGGACAGTCAAACTTTCGACAGGACGTCGCCTTGGTTCGAACCGGTTCGAACGCAGATTCGAGTTTTTTCCTTTCGAATTAGAATCGTCGCATTACGACCATCATGTTCAGCTGGTCCAACAGAGAAGGGAAGAAAGACCCAGATCTTTTCCAAAACGTATCGGAGGGACTGAAGCGCCTCTACCGGACCAAACTCTTTCCTTTAGAGGACTCCTATCATTTCCACGACTTCCATTCACCGGCTTTAGAAGATGCTGACTTTGATAACAAGCCCATGGTGCTGCTGGTGGGACAGTACTCGACCGGGAAAACCACCTTCATTAGGCATTTAATGGAGCAGGATTTCCCCGGGATGAGAATAGGCCCCGAGCCGACGACGGATTCCTTCATAGCGGTTATGCACGGTGATCAGGAAGGCATGATACCTGGCAATGCGCTGGTTGTCGATCCAAAAAAGCCTTTCCGAAAACTCAACGCCTTTGGTAACGCTTTCCTCAATAGGTAATTACTTCCATTTATTATGTAGCATAAGAGGGTCCATTGATAAATACCTCAAGTGTCACTGTATGAAATGACAGGTGTGGTAGAAGGTAAACTAAGGCAATTACCATATGGTAATGAATCAGGAAATACGCTAAAGTGCGTAGCATTTCTCTGACTCTAACAAATACTGCAGTTGCAGACTTGAGCATCTCAGTTAAAGTTCAGTGACAAATGTTTGACACATGACAAATTGAGATAATCTGCTAGTTTATATCACGTCTCAAGTTCTTGTAATTTCTGTATTCATGTTGACCACAATAACAAACCATTCATAGATTTTCTACAATTATTTTGACTCTAAAAATATTAAGTAATGTAAGAGTTAGGCCTAAGTAAAAAGTACAGGTGTACCTTTTTTTGTGTAACCATAAAGTAAAAATGTATATATTTTATTTTAGAAAATCATTAAAAATAAAAGATTTTCGTATGATTACTCCTTTTGACCTGAACAAAACTGGCTTTTCAAATGATGATTGGCTATTCATAAAAACACATACATTTTATATGAAATATATAAAATATAATTATATATTTAAATGTATATTTTTAATAAATATTTGACACCAAATCATGAGGGTCCTCTCTGTTTGTTTTATGGTTTTCCTGTCACGTGGCAATGTATTGGCTTTCTGCCTGTTGGTTATACCACACTGACTTTGGTAAACAGAACAGTGGTGAATAGTTCTTCGTTTTAAATAATAATAATTTGAAACCTTCACTGCTTAAATTAATACTTTTTTTCATAAATGTTCATTGTGAACGTTCATCATAAAATAGATGTAAGACTTTTTATAATAATTACATTTTAATGTATTTTGAGTAACTTAATAGATGGACAAAAGAAGCTTTACTGTATTCATTTGTTTTTAATTATGACCTCACAATTATTCAGTCATTATTCACTTTCTATAGAGTTGTCTCATCGTTTCCATCTGTGTGTTTTTGAGTCATCATTGCATACGCTGAGCAGATGTCACACAGACCAAGGTCTTGAACTTGAATTTTTCTTGAGCTGTTAGTCTATTAGTCTCCTTTTCCAAACTAACTTTTCAAACTACCTCCCATCACACAGTTACAGTACACGAGGCAACACCTAACCAGGACATTTACCCCACACTCAGTTCCCAGTGTGATGCCTGTCTGAACAATTTCCACGTTGACTGTACAATAGCTGTAACAGATTTCTGGGTGGTGTGTGTGTCAGGTGTTGAGTTTACACAAGCGGATTGAAACTGGCTGGGATTACCAGTGGCCTGCCATATGCTAGTGGGAAAAGGTTCAAAGCTAATTCAGCAGAAATAAATATTTGGTCCCAAACAGAGAACCATAAAACCCACAATACAATAATAATGGTATTTCATTCTGAAGATATTTCCCCTTTTTTCCCACTTTTGGTGTTGGTCACATGATCATTTGTGGTCATTATGAAATGAGCAGTGTAAACTGGTTCCATGTGTCAGACTTTTGAATATTTCACAATGTGAAACTCGCCGGCATATTGTAATGTTAAAACATCCTCTGTTTTTCATAACGAGGGAATTGTCTGAAAAGGTTTAATGTGTAGAATATTCCCATTATAAAATATGTAATGTGAATATTCTAATAAAAAAAAGGCAGAAGATTGCCTATCCTTTCTTTCTGAGAGAGATACTTGGTTATTTATCAGCCCAGTTTATGACCTTACACTGTCTTCCAGGATTTTTTTTGGCCTAGTAAAAAAGGGCTTTAGTAGGGCATGTTCTGTCCTTTTTAAGTTATTGTTACTTCAAGTTTGTTATTAGATGACACAAAAAAGCACTGTCAAACAAAAAGTAAAATGAAATGTGATCCTTGTTTTGTTTTTACCGTTTTGCAATGGCTTGAGGAATATTTTGCATATATGGTGTTTTTTTGTTTTTTTTTAAGGGAACCTATGTCCTTATCCTCTTACCCCTTAGTGTTTTGTTCTTGATGTCTGTTGGTAACAGGTTTGTTCTAGTGGTTTCTATGCTTCATTAAGAAAGTTCTAGCTGTAAGCATCAGTCTTGTGACAGAGATTCGCATACACGTAATAGTAAGCAGCTGGGCAGTGCTGTAGGCTGACAGAGTAAAAGACTGTAAATCACTGTAAACAGTCTTGTCTTTGTCTTTGTATAGCCAAAGTTCATTGTGTTATTACAGCATTTTGAGATTTCAACTTCAGTCCCGTTCTCATGCTTACTGAAACATTTATGTCGTTACAGAAGGAAGTAAACTGTTTGTGTGGTTTTTAAAATTGCTGCGATTCCCCCATGTTAATAAAATCTGTTTGTCAAACATTTTTACTTTTGCTCTTAATGGTATAAGAAGGGAAAGAGAACAGTGTTATATTTTGGCTTCAGGAAATCTTACCAAACCTGTTACAGTGTTTGACTCTCTCTCTCTCTCTCTCTCTCCATGTACCTGTAGGTTCATGTGTGCTCAGTTAAACAACCCCGTCTTGGAGAGCATCAGTATCATCGATACTCCAGGCATTCTGTCAGGGGAGAAACAGAGGATCAGCAGAGGTCAGCAGCCTTGGGTGCTTTCTGGCTCATTTTATTTTTACACATTAATTTAATAATGATAATAATAAAACAATAAAAATTACATTATTCTATTTTTATTTTTTATTACATTTTATTATTTTAAAGTGTTACATTAAAATATTAAAAATATATATATAATAAAATGTCATGATAATTTAATAATGATAATAATATAATCAATGTTTTTTAATTTTATACACCCTCATATTTTAAATCGTACATTTATTTTGCTGCTCTTTCTTCTTTGTCACTTCACATAATTATAGGACTTGTGCTCTCTTCTTTAGTTCATTTTGACTTTCCTGTATGAATCTATCAGTCAGTGATTTTAAGAGTAATACTTGCATTGATGATCCTATGCAAATCTTTGGAGTTTGACTTTGTGACATCATGTAAATTCACATTTGTTTATTTTTGAAAGAAGAAAAGCGAGTAAAACAAGTCTGACATCCTTTCCTAAACACTCTATTGTGTGAAATCCTAAGTGGATTTCCTTAATACAGGAAGGATTTGAATATCTTTTATCCCCTAATAATAGTCATTTATGCTGTACAGCATTAAATGAAGATGTAACAAAAAGAAAACAGGATGTCAGAGCTGCTCAGGCAAGTTTGTTTCCACATGTAAAAGCAGTCGAACTGGCCTAATGTTAAAAGGGAAAAACTATTGTGCCAATATAGTCCTGACCGCATTGTTCCCACTTCCCAGTTTCCTCTTTTTATACCACTACAAAGGTTTTGTGGGTCCAGAAGTGTTTTATTATCATATGACTGGCAGCTTGCATGAGTGTTTTGAGTTGTCCGATATTCCACACAGTCACT
The DNA here is from genome assembly GCF_965113295.1 of Leuciscus leuciscus. Classification (NCBI taxonomy): domain Eukaryota; kingdom Metazoa; phylum Chordata; class Actinopteri; order Cypriniformes; family Leuciscidae; genus Leuciscus; species Leuciscus leuciscus. The sequence continues at coordinate 12,513,558 of NC_138732.1, forward strand.
ATCGGATGTGCGCTCTATTCTCGTTCAGCTGAGAACAGGAAGAATTAGAAGGAAATGCTGAGTTGGCCCATATGTCAACTCATTGCAGAGTACGACTGTAGATACAGATAGCAACATTACAAAGAGACAGCTGTTAAGAAACAGAAATGTGGCATTGTTACAGCATATGTCTCAAGAGCCATGTGACCATCCTTTTGTCCGTTCTGGGGCCAGCGGAGACAGTAACCAGATACTGAGATCAAGGTGCCCCAGCATACCATAGACACGCAGCAGTCATGCTCCAGACCCTGAGGCGTCCACACCACTAGTCCCAGTAGAGACACAACAGAATGTGTCACAGTTGTGGCTGTGTGGGATTAAGCATGAAAGGCTGTTTGAGCATTTCTGTCTGACTGCAGCTAAAACAGCCTTTGTGTTCTAGTGTTGCCGTGGGTTGCTATTATGATGTCATCTTGCCGTTTGCGTTTACTATCGCAACTGGTATTCACCCGTGTGTGAAGGTGTTTACACTGAATTGCTGAAAATAGGGTCATGAAATGGCATTGAGTTTATAAAATGTGGAACTAAAAGTTCCTGTGTGGTACCAGGGTCATGTGAGAGTTTTCTCTGAAAATGTCAGCAGGTTTCCCAGAAGCCCCTCTCACTGACTGTTTTCAATCTCTTTTTTTGATTATGCATAATTTTCTGAATTTCATAAATGTTTTCCTGGGTCAGAAGTAAAATGCCTAATCAAACTGTGAGGGGGCTTGTAGATTTTCAGTGCAACTGAATTAGTGCATTGTTAATTTTTTTGTCTTTTTCTTTGGTACATTTTTATTTAAAATGTTAGAACTAAATGAAATAAATGTAGTAATTAAAAATAAATCTAAACATTTAATTGATTTAATTAAAATCCACCTCTTATCGATATTTACCTTTTTTATTGTTCTGACTGCCTGATTGCTGATTTTGTTTAATAATAGTTTATTCTATTCAAGTCTTTAGAGTTTGACACTTTCTGCATTAATTTTATTTTTATTTTTTTGCAACTTTCAAAAACAACAATTTGTATCACAATCATTGTAGGTTAAAAATAGCTTTGGTATTTTTCTTTGGTATTTTTCTATTATATTTCTTAATATAATTTTTGTTTAATATTCTTTACTTGGAAAATGTAATTTTTCTTTGATTATGACTGAGTCAGGACTGCCACTGGTTCTCTACAGAAAAAGGAAATAATGACAAAGTTTGATGTCAATAGGTGACTTTCTATTCACGTACAGAGACACCAGGGATTTCACAGGCACCAGATCTCCTTTCTCTGAATACACAGCTTTATAGTTGCTGTTTATCTGAATTCACTGAGATCAGATGACGCTGCCGCTAATCAAACCCATTATCCCTGACCTCCTTTTCTAAAATAAAGCATGTTGCATGCAACCCTGCTGACTTCCTCTTTCCAAAGCTTTGATTTAGGACACAATCTAATGCGCCTCTTTGTATCTTCTCTCAATTTCAGGCTATGACTTTGCAGCAGTTCTTGAGTGGTTCGCCGAACGAGTGGACAGAATCATCCTGCTCTTCGATGCCCACAAGCTGGACATCTCTGATGAGTTCTCAGAGGTGATCAAGGCCCTGAAAAACCACGAGGACAAGATGCGCGTGGTTCTGAACAAAGCTGACCAGATCAGCACCCAGCAGCTGATGAGGGTGTATGGTGCCCTCATGTGGTCACTGGGGAAGATCATAAACACCCCCGAGGTGGTCCGAGTGTATATCGGCTCATTTTGGGCTCAGCCACTTCTGATCGCAGATAACAGGAAGCTGTTTGAAGCGGAGGAGAAGGACCTCTTCAGCGATATTCAAAGTCTTCCCAGGAATGCTGCCCTACGGAAGCTCAATGATCTGATCAAAAGAGCACGTCTCGCTAAGGTGAAACTGACATTTTTGCACATGTACACTATAGCTCAAAAGTTTGGGAATCAGAAAGATTTTCTTTTTTTTTTAAGAAATTGTTACTTATATTCAGCAAGGATGCATTAAATTGAATTAAAGTGGCTGTAAAGACTTTTATTTTTTCTATTTTAAATAAATGCTGTTATTTTGAACTTTCTATTCATTAAGAAGGCCTGAAAAAATGGTATCGGGGTTTCTACATTGATAATAATAATAAAAACTGTTTCTTGAGCATCAAATCAGCATATTAGAATGATTTTTGAAGGATCATGTAAAAATTCAGCTTTGTCATCACAGGAATAAATATATTGTAAAATATATTAAAATAGAAATAAGTTGTTAATTTTTAAATTAAATATTATTGTATTAAATATTTAATTAATATTTAATCTATTACAATTCTGACTCTTTTATTTATTTATTTATTATTATTATTTAGAAAATATTGCAGATGGTTACCATAATATATCTATTTCAAAACCAAATCTTACCAATCTCAAGCTTTTAAAAGCTAGTGTAAAATAAATGTATTATATTGTTTTGTAGATGATCCACGAAAATACCTTATACTTGGACGCTTTTATGAACTTTAATCCCCATTGAGTGTGTACAGGATTTTGATCTCACAGATAAAGTTTCACGTCTTATTTTCATTTTATGAAGGAACCTAATACTTGTGAGAAGTGTAGTTTTGACATGCTAAACTGCACAAATGCTACTTGTATTTAAATACTGAATACTTTTCTTCTAGGTACATGCTTACATTATCAGTTCTCTGAAGAAAGAGATGCCAAGTGTATTTGGCAAAGACTCAAAAAAGAAAGAGCTTATTGCCAACCTGGGTGCAATCTATGAAAAGATTCAGAAAGAGCACAACATTTCACCAGGAGACTTTCCTAACCTAAAGAAAATGCAGGTATGAAGCTATACATTTTTATCCAATAAATTCAAGTTTTACAAAGAGCTTTTTCATCATAAAAAAATAAAAACATAACACAATCTTTCTTTACAGGAGTTGCTAGCTGCTCAGGACTTCACCAAATTCCCTGTCATGAAGCCAAAATTAATGGAGTCAGTGGAAGACATGCTAGGTAATGACATTGCTAAGCTCATGACGCTGGTCCGTAAGGAGGAGGCCGCCATGCCCAGCCAGTCAGTGAAGGGTGGTGCGTTTGAGGGAACCATGAACGGGCCGTTTGGTCACGGGTATGGAGAAGGTGCAGGGGAAGGCATTGATGAGCTGGAGTGGATCGTGGGCCGTGATAAGCCATCCTATGACGAAATATTCTACACCCTCTCGCCAATTAATGGGAAGGTATCTGGTGCCACGGCTAAGAAGGAGTTGGTGAAGTCCAAGCTGCCAAACACAGTGCTTGGAAAGATTTGGACTCTGGCAGATGTTGACAAAGATGGCTACCTGGACGATGAAGAGTTTGCGCTGGCGAATCACCTGATCAAGGTAAAGCTAGAGGGGCATGAGCTTCCAGCTAAACTGCCCGCTCACCTTGTGCCACCTTCCAAACGGGCGGAGCAGAATTGAAGAGCCGGCTTGAGTTGATTGGATCTCAGTGGCTCTCAGCTACAGTCCAAATTGCCCAAGCCATTTTGGCCATTCAGTTAACTAACTTGTCATCAGGAACTGGATTTCTGTCTTAAACATAGATTTGTGGGAAGGGTTATAAATCAAAAATGCTTGGCTTAGAATGATAGGACTGAGAGATCAAACCAAGAAGAACTCAAGTGCCAGTGAGAGACTTTATCTTTCCTTCTTCTTAATTTTTAATATGGCTTAGAAATGGAGAAACCACTATGAGCACAGAAAGAAATTAGATTGATTTCAAAACTTCTATGGTACCGTTGTGTTTAATGGACATTGGATTGAGGTCGTAAAGCAGCAGGCAAAGAGGATGTTAAGGGGGCTCTTTAAAGAAACAAAAATGTGAAAAATATTCCATATATGATATATATCCAAAACATAAATGCTGTTGTTGTTTTTTTGCAAAACGTCCTTAACTTATTCTTTTTCTTTAAAGCTATTATGTCTGTATTTTGTATTTTCAATTTTGAAAATGTAATACTATTTTCTGATTTAAAATCTAAACTATATCAGTATACGTAATCTGTAATTTTGAGGCTGTATCTTTATTTTCTATTAGGATTATGTGATCTGAAACCCTCACCTTCATTTTAATGCAGCAATTTCATTTAGCCAATAAAAGAGTTTATTTGTAAACATGCGCTTCAAAGACTGAGTTTTCTGCATTTAGAGACACTACAAATTGCAAAATGTAGTGAAATCTTTGGAAACAAACACCGGCATTAACAGTTGTGAAAGATGTGTACAAATATCTGTCATCTGTTTTCATGAGTGCTGACAGAGAACTATGTACTTGCATCGATAGAGCTTTTGAATTTGAGTGGAAAAACTGAGTTCTTTTTGGAATGGTAGTAATGCAATGACGGCGTCATATTTCTCTCTGCTCATTAAGTCGTTATGTTGAGGCATGTTGAGGTGCTGCACTGTACAGCGTCTTCTTTTCTTTGGCAGCTTTTGTGAATTGATCACAGATTTTTTTTTTTCTTCTTCTCATGCAGCTGACTATTACTTTCTTAGTTTACTGTAGCGTGAACCCTCTTGCAACACATCTGTGGCTGAAAAAAAAATATCACCCATTAAATTGATCCCTCACTGTCAACTGGATCGTGGTCAACTGCACGTTTTTTTTTTTTTAGTACGTCAAAAATATTTGTTTACATTATTCAAGATAATTATTTTAGATTCATCTAAAGATGGTACATGCTTATCTTTGATATACTGCTCAAGTTTAGGGCCAGTAAGACTTTTTTTTTTTTTTTGAAGAAGAAGAAATGAATGCTTTTATTCAGTAAGGATACATTAAATTGATCAAAAGTGACAGTAAAGACTTATTCATAAAAGAATCACTTAAAAATAATGTAATATGATTTCCACAAAAATATTACACAGCACAACTGTTTTCAACACTGAATAATAAAAATAATTGTTTTATGAGCATCAAATCAGCATATTAGAATGATTTCTGAAGGATCATGTGACTCTGAATACTGGAGAAATGATGCTGAAAATTCAGCTTTGCCATAACAAGGAATACATTTTAAAATATATTAAAATAATTGTATTGTAATATTTCACAATATTCCTGTTTTTACTGTATTTTTGCAGCATTTGGTGACCATGAGATAGTTCTTTCAAAAACAAACTTTTGAACAATAGTGTAACTTTGTATATAACTATACCAGTACTTTGTTTTGGCAGCGATATGTGCATTCTGTCCTAAAGAGACCTCAATTTAGCACCCTTTGAACTTTCTCATCATCATTTCTCACTTAATGCATTCTGCTCTCAGTACACACTTGACAGGAAGGTGCAAAAGTTCCCAGTAATGTCCTAAGTGATAGTAAGAATTTTAAAATCACCACCCTCAACTCACCCTATATTTGCTGCACTTAATCTTAAATTAAACCACTTTGCTAGATAAGGATAACGTATGAGGTCATAGTTGCATTTTGAGGGACACTAATAAGCAATTAACAGCCTTTTAAATTGTTTATAGCTATATAATCTGTTAGACCAGACCCACTTAGCACCTCCCCCATGTGACTGCTTACTGACACAGTAACCTAAACCCTTCTATTAGAGATGCTGGTTAATAACAGCCATGTGTAAGAAGGTGATGCATCTTTAGAAGCGGTGTGAAACTAAAAAGCACTGACTCAGATGTTTAGCAGAGAATTGCTTCACTGCTGTGACACTCACTCGCCACATTTATTTTAACTGTACTTAGAAATGACCAAATAACAAATAAGCAAAATAGGTGCCTACCACTTTTTTGATGGTACATGTCACTATTATGTTAATCTTAGTGCCCTGTTGAACAGAATAAACCACATTAACAGAATACTGTACATTAAATCAAATCAGACATTCAGTTAAAAGAACTAAACTGATTTATTGAGGATAAACCGCAGTTGAAGCTGAGTACATAGTGACTGTGTTGTTTGCACTCATTTTCATGCCAAGGTAGGTGCTCAAATAGTTGTTTGTTTATCCGTCTCCTCTGTGTTTGTTTTAGAGAAACAGAGTCACAGAAAGAGCACAGAGAGAAAACCAGCATCGAACAAACCCAGTCTCTTTGTAACAGGACATCCCAGGTCCTTTGAGGGACAGGACATCCTTTTTTTGTGTCCTGTCAGAAATCAGAGCCTCATAACTGAGCAGCTTGAAGAGCAGCGCAAGTGCCATCATTTTTCATATTACATGGCTCAGTTGTAACCTCTTTCAAAACTACTGATTTTACTTCAACATTAGCCTCAAAGAAATCTAAACTACTGAGAAATGAGGTCAGAAGAGTCCTCTCGGCCAGGTGTGATTGGTGGACTGTGTGGTTTTAGGTGTAATGCACAGTGAGAGTCTTCATTTATAGCAGCAATAGTGAGTTATGATCTCAGAAAGGCATCCGTCTGGAGTTATGTGAGGTGATCTGTGTCACATGGACGTTTTGGAGGTACTTTTCACCCAAACATGTCCTGGGATGCATAGGTTATGTAGAGGAAGCCATCGGGGTCTCTGAACTGGGAATAAACTTCTCCCATGCTGGTTGACAAACAGGACATGTTCTTTCCTGAGATCAGTAGGTACAGAGCTTGAGATGCCTCTAGCGCTATCTTACTTCTGTAAGAGAAAGAGCAAAACATAAAATTGGCATTACAGAAAAGAATTGCTTGAAAGTGCCTGAAACTTCAGGCGGTGTCTCATAGCAGACGTCCCAGGACCTAAACAACGTGGCCGGGCAAAACATTCATGATTCACTGTTCACACAACACGTATTCAACAATGACTTAAGAAAACAAGCATTGACTCATTCTCTGCTGCATAAACAGTCATGACAAGACCAAAACTGCATCTACTTTTATATTTGAGAAAGAGACTTTACACACCTGAGCAGACTGAGGAACTGCCCTAATGCCAGCTCATATGGGACAAGAAATTTGGTTTTGTCCAGTAGGGGAAGCTTTGTCTCCCGAAGGTATCGTTCCACAATTACCTAAAATGCAAAACATAATTTATAAGGTTTAAAATAGCCACTGTTTTATTACTGTTTAAACATTTCATATTCAAAAAGGCATCTCACCGGTAATTTGTTGGGGAACTTAGACCGAATAGTGCAGACTTCATCTTTTCTTGTTTCTACATTGGAAGAACAAAATATTTTTAATTATTTGTTTTTCTGATCATTGAAAATTGCTTTCCTTAAAATAAATTTAAAACAATAAGAACAAATAAGAAAATAACACGAGAAAGAGGCCTAAATAGCAACTTGTCTGCATTGTGGGAAATTGTCTTTAGCTAAAAGGATAAGCATAAAGGTAGAAAACATAACATTTAAATTAGCCTAAAACATTCCCAACAACGCAAAACAAGCGACATAGAGGAGTTAGTAAAAGGCAAAAAGTTGAATGTTGTTGTGAAGTCATGACCTACCCAAGCACTTCCTTTGCTTGAAAGGCATAATTTCCATGGATTTCTCGTAGGGAGGCATTCTGATTTGAGATTGACGAGGATGGAGACGTGTACGATGGTGTGGTAGGAGGAGGCTGTGCCCGGGCTGACGAAGTGCCCACGGATGAAGGTTGTCTCAAATGCCTGCTTTCAGTTCGCGGGGCTCGGCCTTTATACGGGTGTGTGTGTGTGTGTGTGTGTGTGAGTGTGTAGGGGGAGGACAGTCTGAAGTGTGAAAAGATGAGAAGTGCTTGCGCGTAATTAAAGACCATGGGATGATATTAGCCGTTACATAAGCTCTTCAAAACCTCTTCACAGCCTCTCTCGTCCTCGCGCTGGATCAATAATGAACCGGTCGCCGTAAATGAGCACAACATTCACAGACACGCTATTTGAAGTTCAGCTCCGCTTTTTTCTAATGTGAGTGCCATGACTGCTCAATTAATAATCACGGCATCAGCTTTTGTGTAACACCACAGTGAACAACAGACGTGTTGATAGGTACGTGTGACTGTTGAGAGTTCACTGAACTCAAGTAACGGGACAAACACGTAGACCTTCCATGCCTCGTTTTTAATATAGGCTGTTATTAGTATTGAAAAAGAGATAAGATAACTGGATTTTGTAAACAAGGTCTTTATTTTTAAACATTATACATAAAATATGTAAATAAATAAATAAATAAAAATGTATCAGTAAACTTTTTGCCCACCAAATATTGCAGTTCATATAGTATTGACAATACATTGATTTATAACCTTTAAAATACATGTGTGACGTAAAGGGATTGTTCACCCCCCCCCCAAAAAAAATTCTGTTATCATTTAGGCTACTCAACCTTGTGTCATTCCAAAACTGAATGACGTTCTTCTGCAGAACACAAAAGATATTTTGAAGAATGGTGAAAATAAAAAAAAAGTAAGCTTATTGTCCTCCATTGTGTGTGTGTGTGTGTGTGTATATATATATGTAACGGGTGTGAGAGCTGTGCAGGTAAACCTCACTTCCTTGATCTCAAGAGGCGCACTGGGAGAGACTGCTAGAGACTGCGGTTAGTGCACCCACCTCCCACCCTGGTGACCCGGGTTCGAGGCCTGCACAGAGTGGGGTGAGTAGAACCTGAGGGGTTACATTGGTGCCGTGACCCGGATGGGAATGAGGTTTAGGAGGGTGATTGTAAGCTGTGCTGGTGAACCTCACTCCCCTGATCTCAAGAGGTGCACTAGCAACTGACACTAGAGACTATGGTTCGAAGCCCAAACACAGAGTCCGGGTTCGAAGCCCAAACACAGAGTGGGGCGAGTAGGACCTGAGGGGTTACATATATATAACAATGGAGGTCAATAGGCTTAAAATTTTGCATTTGACTTTCTCTTTTAAGCACTATAGCACAAAAACAGCTGGTTGACTTTTCCATTTGTTGACATGACATGGTTAGATTCAGATGGTAAATATATCAAGTTGGGTGTCCACCTTAGAGATAATCACCATATTTATAATGATATCATCATGTTTAAAAATATGATATTAATCATAGCATATGATAAAATATCATATTTATTTGTTACTGCTCTAAAGCTTTATTTAATTATTATGGGACCTAATTCAATGCTTTCAGAATCTTTACTTTTAAAAAAAGAGAAAAAATGGCAAAAATGTATTACATTCTTTAATGACTTACCAACCTTAGACGTGGATTGAATGGGGGTTTATATATGTGTCATCTCAATTTTGCATGTATCTTTGCCTGTATGTAGATATACATTAATGTATGCACATATGTTTTTTTTTCTTTCTTTTTTCTTTCTTTTTTTTTTTTCTGATCTTCAGATGTCCTGTTTATCAGATTGGGGATTTCTTTGTCGGGGCTGGGTAGGGTTGTTTGGTGGGTGGGGTGGTATAAAATGTAAAAATGCAGTTTGCAACAATAAAAATTCTATGACCAAAAAAAAAAAAAAAAGAAATTTCAGTATTTTTAAAATGAACATTTTTTAATGACAGTTTATTTATTGAACAAAAATGAATTATTTAAATAAACCAAAATAATAAACTTTGCTAAAGGGATTGGTTTGAACTTATTAACTTAGACATTATTAAAAACATATTACTTTAGCTAGTATTTTTATCAATGTGCCTTTTGCCCCATGCTGGTGAGCTTTTACCCCATGTGTGTAGATTTTTAAGATGTTTAAACAAACAAACAAACAAACAAACAAACAAACAAACCACTTTTATGATTTATTTTCACACAAATCTGCTGCTCCATCAATGTTCAATAAAAACAAATTTTTTCTGCAATCATATAGCCTATATAATTATGTTCCAAAGGAGAAAGTTTTGGAATGACATGAGAGTGAGAAAATTATGACAGAATTTCCATTTTTAGATTAACTATCTCTTGTTTTTGTTTGTTTGTTTTTTAGATGACTGAAGCCCGAACACAATGAGGTTAGTATGGTGTTACAGGCTGCATAACTAGTGAAACAGAGTCCAAGCGCCTCAGAGTTTGGAACAAAAGCCACTTTTTTCTTCTTTTTTTTTATTACTTACCCTAAGGCCCATCCTCATCATGCCCCCTTTCTCAATGAGGTCAGGGAGATACGAAAGAAACAGTGTATAATATTATGTGCCTGACATGAAACAACACGGTCAAGATAACATTTTGGGGTTAAACAAAACACCCCTCACTGGCTCAAATGTGTTGCCTAAAATCTTACCTTGAAATTTCAAAGCAGGTTGAAAACAGGTGAAAAGTATAAATTTTGATAGATCTGACTTGACTGTGCTCACATCAGTGTAGCCTAATGTAGGCAAAATAGCTGATTTGTAATGATTTTATAAACAAAAGTAAATCTGTGGGAAAAGAGGATGGGGGAAAAAGTTAAATGGAAGAGAATTTCTGGGGTTTGAGGTTTCACATTCAGTTCATGGTTTCAGCAGAAAGTTGGCCTATAAATAGTTAGTGTAGTTTTAATACAGAGTGATGAAAAAAGAAAGGAAGAGCTGGATGTAAAGAACCTTTTGTGTTATAGGCCTGTTTAATAAATAAATATTTATTTTAAACTTCTTGGATAATAATACATTTTCGCAGTCAGATGAATTGGAATTGCAACTGTTTTACAAAACACACAAACTGATTTTACATGGCTACATCAAATATATTTATGTGTTACAACTGTAAAGCTACGTATATTAAATTATTATGGGATCTCATTCGATGTTTTCAGAATCTTTACTTTGTAAAATAATTTTGCTTCTGTATTTTTGAAATGAACATAATTTATGTTAATGACAGTAATATTTATTGAACAAAAATGAATTATTTTATCAAAATAAACAGAAAATAGTACAGACTTTGCTAAAGTGATTGTTTTGAACAAGTATTAAGTTAGACATATTAAAAACATATTTTAGCTTGCCTAAGTAGGCCTATTTGTATCAATAATTTGTGCCTTTTGCACCAAGCTGATGGTGAGCCTTTTACACCACGTGTGGGATAAAAGGCCCACCTTGCCAACTCATACATTTATAAGATTTTTAAACAGAATGAACCACTTTTATGATTTATTTTCACACAAAATTTGTTGCTCCAAAAAGTTCAATAAAAACATAAATATTTTGTTCTGCAATCAAACCATATGGGAGTAGTGAAAAGCACATTTTTCTTAAGGTGTGCCTTTATGTACCCTGCCGAAGGAAGTCTTGTTTGTAAAGGCGAAGGTTGACACCTGCTGGTTAGAAAGTCTTGGTTGTTTCTTTTCTACAATGGACGGTCTCGTCGCATAGCAGCCGACAGGAGCTGCTATTTGAAACCAACCAAACCAAGCGGATATTTGATCATTTGGAAAAGTACACAAAGTAGGCTAATATACGTCACTAAAGTAACAGCATACTCGTTTTAAATCACAATCTGGGTCATCGCTTGTTTTTCTTTATTTGCGTATTTTAAAGTGATCCCATAATTCAACCACTAGCAGAGAACGTGAAAATGTTTTAAATGATCGAATCTTTTCATGCACTGAATCATTTTTCGCTCATCTCTCGCTTGTGAAGCGCGCGAATGAATCTTTGAATTCAAACGATTCAAATTAAATCGAGTCATTGGGGTGAATAAAAAAAATCTGTACAACACAAAATTATATGTTCAGTCCCTCAATTTAATAAATAAACACAATCAAGTTTACATTTTTTTGCGTGTAAATATTATTCAGAAGCCTATTAGCTGCCATACTATACAGTCTAAAAACATATCGTACCAACTACTAGGAGATTCACATTCCTCTTAAAAAAAAACTAGTCAATTCTGTTCGAAAACTTCCCCGGCCAATCAGCTCACGTTTTCACGTTCTAACTCCGCCCATATTCATACTCTTTTCTTTACAGCAGTGAGCTGTGTGCAAGACTGTCGCATATGATTCAATCCACATCATCTTCATCATCATCATCATCATGATGAACCGAATAGCTGACGTGATGATTGTAGTGCCTCAAAATGGTTAGGAGGGTACGGATTATTCTGGGGTGTAAATTAAGACCTTGAAAGTATGCCTTTGTTACATGTGCCTCCTAGCGAAAGTTGAGTTGCCTCCGTTCGGCATTTTCGTGAGCTGCAAAGATACATTGTTACGGACTCTGAATTTTAAGCGTCGGCTCTGGTGCTGCTCATGTCGCACAGCGCTCACGCTGCATTGACAGTCGGTACTCTGGCTAGAGGCGAGCAGTGAGTGAGCTCTCCCCGTTCACCGGCGACCATAGTGAGTGTCTGCCTTGAAAACCGATTTTGCGCGCACAATGGCCGGACGCCGCGGTTGTGTGAATTCGCTATGGTCAGGGAGCGATCGGGTTCGCATCGGAGAGCGGCTGAAAGCCACTCTGGCCGGCATAATGGAGCTGGACCTTCTTAGAGGACGACAGCTGGAGATGGTGGATGCGGTACTGGACGTGAATGAAGCCCCCGCTCACCAGGGGGAAGGACTGGAAAGCGCCGCCGAGGATGGTGCCGCAACCTCCCGCAGGCAACAGGTCAGTGGGGACGTGGGAAAATACCACAGGAATATAATGTTCCTTGTAATTGTAACTTTGATCTCGTCGTCGAGGTGAAACCCTGCTGGTGGCACCTCCTAAACGTTTTGGTGACACTGGCATCCAGTGGAGCTCAGGTTGCATGAGCACCTATACAGGACGCTGCTGCTGACTGTTTACATTTCAGAATTGTACACACCTTTTTCTTCAACGTGTCAAGGTTGAGTTGGAGTGCATAGCTATTTTAGGCCACTCCACTGCACACAATGCATGTTGATTGCGCCTTTGAAAAATATAAAATGCCTCTTAGTGGAGTCATGTGGGGGACAGCAGGGTAAGCTGTGTCATTTTTAATTTGTCTTACAGGCAAGAAAAAAAAAAAGAAGCCTTATTATATGTTTGTTATCAAATGTAGTCAGAAAGCATCTATAAAAATATAGAAATATGACTTCTTGGGGAAAAGGTAGTTGCCCCATGTTGGGGGTAAGTTGAGTCGATATGTTTTGAAAAAATGTTTACACAACTAAATTACTAATATATTTATCTCATTCCTTTTTTCAAACTTTTTATTTAAATGTTTTCTCTCATTCCAATGGTTCATTTTTGCAGAAACCAGCCAGAGAAAAATGCTTAAAGGGATAGTTCACCCCAAAATGAATATTCTGTCATTAATTACTCTTCGCCCTCATATCGTTCCAAACCCATAAGACTTTCGTTCGTCTTCGGAACACAACTATTTGGGCTATTTTAACTGATGTCTTTACTACCTATCTGGGCCTTGAAAGTAGTCATTGCATTTCTGTCTATGGAGGGGTCAGAAAGCTCTCGGATTTCATAAAAAATATCTAATTTGTGTTGCGGAGATGAACAAAGGTCTTATGGGTTTGGAACGACATGAGGGTGAGTAATTAATGACATAATTTTCATTTTTGGGTGAACTTATCCTTTAATATTCAGAATTTTTCATTTTAATTAAATACCGATAATTCTTTATATTTGAAAGCCGATAACCGATATATTGTCCAATAAATCGAAATCGAAATTTTTATATAATTTTTGAGAGCCTGATTACAAAAACAAGTGTCTCACCATCAAAAGCCATGTCCAAGTACACAATTGTTCTCAGTATAATTTTATGTAGCCTATACAGCCTAAATGACAGCACATGTTGCACTTAACTGTATTTTCCTTTTTTGAAGTGGTTCCAATCATATTTTGTGAGTAATTGAAAACCATTGTGGCATCTGAAGTGTCTCAGCTGATGGAAATAATTCATTATTTATCTGCTTTAATATATCGGCCAAATATCTGATACTGATATGGTGGCAGATATATTGTGTATCCCTAAATTCAACAATTTTTTTTAAACATTTTGCTGTTGTATTTGTAGTTTTAAGTAATGGTAATATGTTTCTACAGTTTCCCATTTTGGGAAAACTGCTTTATTCAATAATGAAATAATTTGGATACATTTTTAAAATTTTAGATCTGTATAAATTTGCTTTGATGTTAATTTCACCTGTCTTGTAAAATTGCAAATTACTTTGGCATGCAAATGAGAGTTTTATTTTTGCATAAAAATGCTTTTTAATTTTTTCATATGCATCTCTCAAAAGTAGGCAGCTGTATAGGAAGGGCTCTTTCTAATTTATATGGTCATGTGACAAATAATGCACTGTATTGTAGATTAAGAGGGTGGCACAATTTACCCAATGACATATCAATCTCCTATTAATCTACACATACTGTCTGTATGTTGGACAGACAAAATGTTTTACTAACAAAATGTTGATTTTTGTCATGGTGATGAGGCAGGGCTCTTGACCAGGTATGGAGGACACATAACAGGTGCTGTTTAGGTATGTGCTTGTGTAATGGGAGAAGGAGGGAAGTGTATGTGAGAGTTGACAATAGAAGCACCATTGTGGGTTTTTATATAATGGACAGTGGGGCAGTGTGCAAGTGAACTCAAGTGAAGCCACAAATTTGAAATACATTTAATAGTGGCAATTAGCTCATACATCTCTCACATTTCTCATATCCCTCATTTATTATAGGGCATTTATATAATTATCCGGGATCTCCAAGATCAAAGTGATGTGATTAAGAGCATTTTCTTTCATAGCATGCAAAATTGTTTTCGCAATTTCAAAAGGCTTTTAAAGGACACTTACAAGTAGTCATTCAGTCTAGCAAAATGTGCGGATGAGAAACAGCAATATGTATCATGAGACAAAAGTGTGAGTCATCATCGGGGCGATGTTGTTGCCTCTCCACCTACGTAACTTCCATTTGCATAAACACCACATGGAAAAATGTTTCTGTTGTCGGCGTCACAGATATCACCTCTCCTCTGATACCCGCTGAGGGAGAGAGAGGATGGACGGAAATGGACAGAGAAATGGAGAACGGGGGTGTACCATGCAGAGCAACTGATATGTTAACCCCTCACTAGGATGGACTGCTGCGCAATGGCTGAATGCAGTATCTGATTTCATAGCTACTATGCATATAGTCTTTCATTTAACTGCCATTGGTTTATTAGACTATTAAAATATGATAAGTTTTTCAGTCAAAAGTTCGATTGCTCTGATTCAGTGGCTGAAAAGCTGTCTTCCATCTTCCTCCCTCAAGACTCACCTTGTTATTATAATATGACGTTAAACCATTTTACTGTGTCAGTGTGGGAATTGAATGAGTAATTCCTCTGTCAATGGAGCTGATAGCCAGACTGGATATTCACCTCATTATTTCCATTATTTTATGTCCATTTGCATCATTAGCCTCATGAAATGCAGTTTCCATGTGCCAGAGCACTCCTTCGTGAATTGATCGGTAGCTGGAAAATGGCCAGTTCACCCTGCGTGAGACCCATATCAGGTTTCCCCTATTGAGCAAATGCTTCTTCCAAGCCCCTTCCCGGTGAAATGAAATAAATTGCAACAGTATACCACGATAATGCAGTATAGATTCTGTCTAGATGTGTGCATAGGTTTAAGTGAACGAATTAGGGACATTAGAGAGAAATTACGGTCTAATTTATTTATGTTTTGTGATAGTCAAGTCAATGCATAACGTTTCAAGCAGTTTTGCTCTGCATTCGAAAAATTCAACTGAAGTACCACAGTGAGAAACAAGTGTTTGTTGTCCAATGCACGTGGAAGTGTCAATGCACATGTTCGTTCATATTCCATCAGTAAAGAGAGAGTTAAAGTATTGCTGCTAAATCGGATGTGTGGGCGAGGAGAGGAGAAGGAGAGCGAGAAAGAGAAGGAGAGAGAGGGCAGGAAGAGAAGAGAGGCCTGACAGTTCTCTGAAGTGAAGTGGGGGAGGCAGTTATATCCAGGAGTGGTGGTGGTGGTTGGGAGGGGGGTCTCACATAAGAGATGCCTCCTTCATGCTGTTTGTCTCACTAGGCAACCCATCCCCCGTACTCTCTACTTTTCTTCAAAACTCTTCATTTTATCACTCTCTTTATGCTTTATGCTCCCCTCCATGAGTATTCAACCTTCATCCCCCCCCTGCTCACTTTTACATCGTATGTTTTCCCTTCCATATATAGTTTTAGAGTCCGAGACATGGGTAATTGTGGGTAAACTGCTGGAGCAGAGATAAGCCTGGTCAAAGTCTGCCTTTCAATACCCATTATCCCCCCTTCTTTTCTCCTTTTCTTCTTTGTTTCATCATCTGTCTTTCTCCACTCTCTGCTTATTAACCGCCCTCCCCCAGCTTTTTTCATTTCGCCAATGCATCACCTGCATTGTCTGGGTAAAAGTCTGACAGAAGGTTGATCGGACTTAACAGGATATGCACAATAGTCACTTGGTTTGATGGGATTCCTCAGAAGTGAAGCAAGGGGAGATTCCTTGCGATGGGGGGAGGTTGGGGATCACAAACAGCTAAACCCAGTAAACACTTCATGCAGATAAGCGATTTAAAACTTCTGAGCAGAAGTGAACTTTAGTCAAAGCATTCCCTTGATTGTTCTCAGTTATTAGTCCTTTAAAATCCTCTCAGAAAAGCAGTCTTAGACATCATAAAGTTACCAGCTAATGATGTGGCTTAGGTGTACTGTTTTTGTAAATATATACATCACAGATACATGATTTCTATGCTGGTATGAGTCTGGGTGATTTGGTCAGCTGAGACAAATTTTTGTTTACACCTGGTTAACATGCATCTCCAGTGACCAGCTGTGATCATATTTCGAGGATAGGATCTCTGATTTCAGGACTACATGAATCATTCACTACGTCAGTGTTTTACAATTGATAAAGTGCAAAAAATTTAATTGCAAAAGAATTGCACGTTATCTGTTTGTCACTTTGTTTATATTAGGCATTGATTCCTGACTCCTTGTAAGTGATGTGTGCATGTTTATGTAGTATGTATTCAATCAGATGGTTATTTCTATTAATACCATTCTGCTAAAACCTCTTTTTTTTATTGAAATAGTCAATTGACAGGTGAGTAGGCGGTCCTTTGCTGCTGTCTGGGATTCATTACGATGGATTAGCGTTTAGCCACAAGTACAATGTACAAATACATGCATCATGATCGTATGTTAATACCAGGTGTAAACGGGGTCTTTGTGTTATCACTGTATCTTGTAGTAACATGACCCCTCCATCTGTTTCAGAGCCTGTCCTCTGCAAACCCTGATCTGTCTTGCCTCGGCACTACAGGAGAGGGGATAAGCTCACGCTGGTCCACGTTGTCCTGGGACGTCCCGTCTGATCTGCTGTCTTCTCAAACCCCAGACTTCCCTGGCACTACACCGCTTGACTGCGACTCTAGACCCAGCTCAGGTGCTGATACTCTAAGTTCCTCAATAATAAACCTTTGTCGTTTTGTAAAGAGCACTTCAAAATATATTTGTCTGGATAACTTGGACCTTTAACAAAGGCAGTAGGGCCTCTGAAATATCTCGCGCTGAGGTGCTTCTCTAAAGCTGTTTATATTCACTGAGAGAGAATTGTGTGATTAATCATTGTTCCACAGTATTGTTTCCCTTTTTAGTATTTGGCATTTGGAGCATTATATAATTATTTAGTCACAGCTGGCTATTCTTGGTGTTGTATGTTATTCAGCACTGCAGTGCTCATCAAAACCTGGATGAAGAGATGTTAAACCTTAAATTATTACAATTTAAAACAACTATTTTCTATTTTAATATATTCTAAAATGTGAATCAAAATACCCCCCCCCCCCCCCAAAAAAAAAACGTACTGATCCTAAACTTTTGAACGGTAGTGTATATAAAATACTGTTCAGTTCTTCTTAGAAATACAAAGTGCTTGCAGCAAAACACCAATTATAGCAAACTTTGATAAAAAAGAAAAACTTTGTAGAGATTCATCAGTCAGTGAAACTATATGTGAAATGTCTAAATCAAAAGGTGTTATCCTTTAAACCATCCCTGAAGAATGAGCCCTGCGTGAAATTGTAACACATTTCACACAAGCGTATGACTCATAGCTTGGATGGCTTGGGGCTCTTTTTGAAACAAATGATTCAGTGTTGACCTCTTAACTTAAATATGACACACAGTTTCTGAGTTTTTGGGAGTTCTCTGTTTACTTTGGCAAACATTAACCCTAGGTTTTTATGGCAATCCCATCATTTATATCATGTGTCACCCCTGAAGCACTTCTCCCCCTAACACTCTTAACTTCATCTATCATTCTCTTGTCCACAGGTTTTTACTCGGTCAGTGGAAGTTCTCTGTCAGACTCTTGTTACTCTGTATCCAGCGAGGCGGCTCCTGGAGGGTCAGTGAGAGTCAGCCGTAGGCCTCGCTCACTGGATCATAGTGCCAATCATTGGAGGGAGGCTGAATCTCTTAGTACAGAGTGTCCTGGGGGCACAGTGGAGAAACAAGAAAGGAGGCCCTTTTCAACTGGTATGATCGATCTTAAATCTGTGCTATAAGAGGTCTTTCAAAAATCAAAAGATTTGCCTATTTATATAAGCAAGATTTGTTAAAAATACTTACAAAGGATGATAATGTTTGTTGTACATTTGCTATTTTTGTATATTTTCATTTAAGGTAATTTAAATATTATAAATCATACTGTAACAATCCTATATAACAGTAATAAGCATTTAATGAGAATAGGAATTCAAAACAAAAGGACAACAAAAAAGTAAAATGCCCAATTATTATTTATAGTATATATGCATATATAGATAATTTATATATACTGTATATACATAGGTTCTTTTTGTAATAATTTTGTGTTTTTTATGCTTCTAATTAAAATAAGTAGATAATTTATTGTATACTAAATAAGGAGAATGTAAATAATAAAAAATGTTTTAAATTCTTTATGAACAGGGGATCTTGAGCTCAATAGCCTCATGGTCCTGACAGACCTTTGTTCCAGTTTGGGAGGGTTTCACCCAGGCTCTCTTCTACCTTCTTCCAACTCCAGTCCACAGATTCAGCTGGACCCAAAATTTTGCTCTGACCTAGTTTCTCGGAAGACAAAAGAGGTGTACCCTTACCCTAGTCCACTCCATGCTGTGGCCCTCCAGAGCCCCCTGTTCACGACCTGCCAGGAACCTTCCCCCACCCGCCTCTCGCCCAGTCCAGAGAATGAGCAGCCTGTGGAGCCAGGGCTTGATCAACCTCCTGTGAAGCCCCCAGCCTCTCCTTCCTTTACTCAGCTGGAGAAATACATCAACAGATTAGTCCATCAGCATCACTGCAGGGTGGCCGCTGAAACCTCCAGTCGTGGACCCCAAATAAACATTGCAGGTTATGAGGGACTCCACCCAAGAAGTGCTTCCTCCTCCAGCCTGTCGGGAGGTAGTGCGACTCCTTGTAAGTCTATCCTGGGCAATTCAGCGAGAGTCAGCCTCAGCAGTATTGGTAAAAATGCAAGTCGCAATTCCATCAACCTTGGAAACTTGCCCTCCGTGACAGGGGAGGATTTCAACATCAGCTTCCACTTGAATCTGAATTTGAACCTAAATCCGAACCTGAACAAGACTTTGAGTTTTGATGCTAAAAAGTTGAAAGAAGAGGTCTCAGGATCATGTGGGCATCTCTCTGCCAACTTAGTCACTCCA
This sequence comes from Leuciscus leuciscus, assembly GCF_965113295.1. NCBI lineage: Eukaryota > Metazoa > Chordata > Actinopteri > Cypriniformes > Leuciscidae > Leuciscus > Leuciscus leuciscus. The sequence continues at coordinate 12,533,128 of NC_138732.1, forward strand.
ACTGCTTCCCCTTCCTCTTCAACTTCCACCATCACCAGCACTCCAAACTGGAGTAGGAGACCAAGGATCTCCACCTGCCCTTCCTCAGTGAACCATCGTGGGTCTCTGGAGATAACTGGAAAGACCTTTAGTCCAGTGGGATTCTCCAAATCTCTAGACTGGAGTGGAGCCTCAAGGGAAGAGGCAGAGGGTTGTCCTCCTGTCAAAGCTTCAGAAAGCCCTCCCAAAATGAATGAGGACTCTGCAGTTGTATGTGAGATCTCTCGTGTATCTGGACTGCCAAGATCTGTAGTGCTTGGTTTGATGGAGGAGGGGGTGGAGTTGGATACAGAATGTTTTAGGAACGAACGAGAAAGAGGTGGAGGTTCTGCTTCTCCAAGTAACGTTTCTACACTGCACTCTTCCCGGTCTTCATTTCACCACCCGTTTGGATTAGAACGAACTAATCTGACACCACCATCAAATGCCTGGACAGGTGCAGGCACAGGTCAGGATTACATATCTCAACAGCATCGCCTACAAGTTTCCCACTCGGATTGCCATTCGGCAATGACATCGCAGTCAGGTAGCCCTCATTCGGACAATTCTGGACCCACGCCTACTCGTTCTTCTCCCATCCTACCTTTCCCACACAATCAATCAGATCCCGCTTCATCTCCAGGCTCTTCCCACACCAGAGTCCACTCCCCTCCTCGGCTACTTTCAAATTCACCCTTCACTCCTGCCCAGCTGTCAGTATTTCGGCGTGACTCCCCATCTCAGTGCTCTCTTCCACGCTTTCATCCATGTAGTTCCCCACTGGAGGGTCCCATTCGACCTCGCGGAGGGTCCCTCAGGCAGAATGCAGGGGCTGGATGGAGGCCTCAAGATAGAGGCTGGAGGAGGAGTGGGGATGGAGAGAGGCTCTACCAGGGCAAACATGCCTCCAGAGAACTCATCCGTGCATCCACGGTGAGTAGCTATTCGGGCAGAGACTACGGCACCGGATGGGAGGATGAAATGAGTACTCAAACACCTAAAAAGGGTGGAAAGTTTTGGAAGGGGTTTGAAACACGATTTTGGGGAAGAGAGGAGGAGGAGGAGGAGGATGACGAGAGAGATGAGAGAGCTGAGAGAGCTGGAGGGTTTGGTTGGAGGCACACCTCGTTGAAAGAAACATCGTCCAGTAGGCAAGATCAAAGAGGGAACAACTCGAAAAAGAAAGGAACAAGTTGGGACAGTCGGAGTTCCAGCCTCCGGTTGTCCAGACGAGCATTATTTCGAAGTGAGTCTCAGGGAATTCTCGATCCACATTCTCAGAAACGAGAAAGCAATCAGTGGCGTTCCTCGTTTGAGATCAGCCGTGCAGGACGAGGCTCTGAACGTGCTCGCAATCTGGTGCGAAAGGAGGAGAAACATCATTCTTCAACAGCCAGTCTTTTCCATCTCTCTCGATCCCAGAGCCTGGAGGGAAGCAGTCACTCCCTTTCTCCTCTTTCGTCTCCATCCCTCTCACCCTCGCCACCCCCATCAGCTCCTCTCACTCGTTCCAGATCGTTCCGTGACCTTGGAAGGAAAGTGTTTGGCTCTATGAGGTCCCTCAGTTTCAATAAAAATCACAAGTCAAAAAAGAAAGATTAGTGAGAACATTTCAAAATGGGAGAAAACAGGCTGCCAACTTTTCCAAACTTACGATTTACTCTCATTCTGCTTGTTTAGAATCTGCATGCCATGCTGTGTTGTGGTCTGTGCACTCTTATGGTCATAGTGGTGCTGGTGTTGTTTTTACTATGAACATATTATACTTAAAGTACATTAAAGTATATACCGACCAAATACAAAAATATGTTGTTTAAACTCATGCTCAGGACTTTGAAAAAAAAATGAAATAATTTGAAAAGATTGTTAAAGTGCTGAAACATGATGAAATATCAATAAAAGTATTTCCAATTTAACATGATCCTTATTGATTTGCTTGGCAATGACTACATAGGCTGCTGCTGAGTGAAGAGTTCTGTGGTACAATCGGATTAAATATCTCACAAACAAAACTCTGCTGCCATAGACTTATAATAAATGTCTTATCACAGCATTTCCCTAATCATATTAGTATAATCCATTAACAATATAACAACAGCTTGTTTGAGTAATCAATTTCAAATGGCAAATCAATTAGGCTTTGGGTTCTTTCAAAAATATTTATTAGGATGAACAAACAAAAAACAAGACAAATGAAAAGAACAGAAAAAAACACCACAGCTGGAAGAAACTGAATGCATCACAGAAGCAGCTTGACAGCACATTAGCCATACAATACCAGACTACAATGCATTTCAAGTGCATTAAAATTCTCTTTCAAGCTGCCACATTGCACCAGATTTCAGTCACACATTTAATCCTGCCAGTGGGACCTTCAACACCAGTAAATGCCATATGGCGCAAATTATCCATGCCCTGAGGCGAACATCCCACTTCCTTCAACTCGAAGTTCATTTAACTTGATGTATGTTCCTGCTGAGTCATGTATTAGTCCATTTAGACCAGTTTCTGTGTCTTCTCCTCTGCTAACTGCTCCTCGCCTTGTTTTTGTTTGCTGAACATGCCTTTGTACAGTGCCTTCTCTTTCTGGTACTCTTGGCTGAGTCTCTCCTCCACTCGCTGCAGCTGTTTCTTTACATCGGCATCTGAGAAATAGAGAACAGGATAAAATGAATGGCATCGTAATTTTAATCAAAGCATTGACATGAATTTTATGTGCAACCGAAAGCAGCAAAGCGTTTGATCTTACTAAATCTGAAAGAAAATGGATCAATCCACAAAATGTAACAACACTACATTACGTAACAGGCTCAAAATCCGACACATGCTGAATCCCTTGAAAACTGTATCAGAAATTCCCTGGAAGCATATTCATTAGACCAGTAGTTCCAAACCTTTTTTAGGGGACTTTTTTTTTACTACACACTTCTTGACACCTACAAAAAAAGTATTTCAAATAGTATACACAATTTTTGTATTTTTTTTTATCTAATAGGACAAGCAAACATTTGTAGATATGCCTTTTAAATCAAAGTTAATAAATATTGAGTTACACAGCAGTACTGTGGACAGTTTGGTTAATTAAATTACCAGGCAAATAATTTAAGGGGAACACTTTGTCTGGCTTCTCCCTTCTTTTTTTGTCTTATATCAGGAGTGACTTTAATGATTTCCATACGACTATCATTGCACACTTTCAGCCTGTATCATGCAGAACATTTTCACTGATTAACCGATTCTGTGTGGCATTCAGCCGTGTATTTTTAGATGCCTGTTCACACAGGACACCTTCTAGCATTTAAATATAGATAATTGAATGGAAGGGAATGCAGGGGTCCTGTGACATGTTTTTAAACTATTTTTAACTTGACTTACTCTTAACGTTGCTCATGAGTCTGAAAAAATAGCGAGACAAAAGCAAAGATCTGACATCCATATGTACACTGACAATTAAATTGCAACAAGTAGCCTATTCTGTGTGAACGACCCCCGGATTTTAGATCTCTGTGCGTTTATAACAAAACAACGATAATTTGATTGAAATTGAATCGAGAGAAATAATTTGATGAATCTGAAATGGCCCCCTAATCCATCAATCACTGCAACCTACGTTGTCCACTAATACAGTTAACTTGAAAGACAGCCGTTGAGTGTACATTGGCTGGTGCAATGTGGAATTGAATGAGTACACTCGATAACATCCACAACGGTTTCGGACACAATTTACAAATGGATGCCCCTTCAAATAGTTTGCCTGAAAATCAATCCATGGTGCAGATTAGAAAAGAATGAAATAGAGAAGAAAAGGTGTGGGACGTGGTTGGTTTTTACCGTTGGGTTTCCCTCTGCTGGCCTGTATGAGGTACTGTCGAGCAGCCGGAGCATCACCCAGTTCTAATGAGGCCACTCCAGCTCTGTACAGGGCCTTAATGTCCCCTGCCCTCCAATGGAGCACTTTCAGACTGTACTCTCGCACACGGGTATAGTCCACCACCTCTCGCTGCAGCAAACATGCTGTGAGACACAGAAATAGGTCAAACGGAGAATGCCGTTTTTATTAATGTTTTTAATTAAAGACGTCTCTTATGCTCACCAAGGCTGCATTTATTTGGTCACAAAACAGTAAAAACGGAAATGTTATTACAAATATATTTTAAACGGTAATTTATTCCTTTGATGGCAGAGCTGCATTTTCAGCAGCCATTACTCCAAACATGTGGAAACAGTGCTATATTTCCCCCCAGGATTCTTTGATGAATAGAAAGTTGCATTTATTTGAAAACCATAATCTTTTGTAGCAATGTAAAGTTCTTTACTGCCACTTTAAATTATGAGTCCTTGCTGAATAAAAGAACTAATTTCTTTGCAAAAAAACCAAAAAAACATGTGTTTAATAAAGCAAGATCTTGAATTGTGCTATGGGTTGTCATGAAATGGGTGATCCTACATCAAAGATTAACGACCAAGTTTACAGGACTCATCTCCTATTTCTTGTATGACTAACATGGGAAAATGCAAGGGTTAAAGGTTTTAACATATGGTCAAGGTGATATGATAAGCACCACCAAAGGCTGAAAGCAAATAATAGGATCCTGGTAAGAATATGAAAACTGTTATGCTGAGATACACAGAAATGGAACCATTTGGTTTGGAGGTTTTAAACCAATAGGAATTGAATAACCCAAATGGCATGATAAAGTCCGACCAATAATAATTCTATGATAATTCCTGTCCAATAAGAAATTCTGTGAACATGCTTAAAAAGTCGCTTCGGCTAAAATTGTCTGCAAAATTATAATGTTTTAGTGTTGTGATATTCGGTACCACAGCATTACCATCTCACATTTCCAAAGTACTTCTTTGTAAGGATTACAAACCTGCTAAATTATTATAGCAGTCTACTTGCGTGCTCCTCAGCAGGTCCTCCTGCTCCTGGCTCAGTTTAGGCACCTGAGCCCCAAACCCTTGCAGGACAGAGTTCACCTCAGAGTCCAGGCCACGGAGAACGAGCAAGGCACGATGATAACGTCCGATGGCAGCTCGCACATTTTTCTCCCGGTAGAAACCATTCCCCTCTGTCTTCAACCGAATGGCGTCCTGGAGCTGTGAGTCCAAACGGGAACCAGATGATCCTCCAGTGGCTCCCAAACATGACGAAGCACCGGCCGCTGCCTCTGACCCATCATCCCCTGCAGTAGGATCTAAAGCCTGACACACATAACAGTTGTAAGTGTTGACAACATACAACTACAGCATTATTGACACTTTAATATAGCCACAGTCTCTGCATTAGGAGATCACTCTGTCAAAACAGTGTATGCAGGTTAAGAATGGTCTCCCATCCTGGCCAAACCAAACTGGTGTAGCTGCTCTCCCAGCATGACCAGTTGAAAACCCTCCCAGTACCCAGTCTAAAACCACAAGCAGACCAGCCTAACCAGGCAGGGAGACCAACAAACCACCTTAGGCTGGTCTAAGCTGTTTTTCCAATCAGAGTTTTAACACTGATCACACATCTAAACTCTTGCTAATAAATAAATCCATGCAAACGGACACAAAAAATATGAGGCCGTGCAACCGAGCTTACATAATTTTAAAAAGTCACATAACTTTTTGAAATCGAACCAGATCTTTCCATTGAACTTGAACTGCGCACAATCACAGCATGCAGCAGTATATTGCCCCACTTTATCACATATAAAAGGAAACAACACATGCTAAGTATATTTTTTACCGTTTCATCCATGGCGTTTAAAGCTTTAAATTGGCTGCAGTCGGCTTACAAGCCAGTTTAATGAAGAAAATATTGTTGGGACGCTAAAGAAACAATTCTGACACTCTTCTTCGTGGATATGGTTGCTGCAGCACAATTTGCAATACTGCCTCCTACCGGTCGAATATTAATAGCGCAACATCACATGAGAGATTTACACAATCACACATTTATATTCAGTAAATTAATAAACTAAATGAGAAAAAAAATTGGGCGATTTTTAAAAATACTTCATGAAACTACATTTCAGGGGGAAATTAAAGAGCATCTACGCAAAACTTCACATGTAACAAACAAGGGAGCAAAATGACAAGATTAGGAAAATTTGATTAAACCTCAATAAGTAGGCTACACATTTCTGTTTCTGGAATCTGTCGCATATTTGTTAAATAAAGAGATTTAAGAAGCGAGTCTGTTTCAACTAAAAAATGTGAAAGAGCTGTTTATGGATTTTAAAAAATCAAACAAAATAAAGAAATTGAAGATATATTCTTTGATATAAGACTTGTTGGAAGCATCAGTATACAATTGCCTACTAATTTAGGATAAGTTATATGTCAGAAAGTAAAACAAATATTTGATCCCAGTCCCGACTGTTTGTAGGCTATAACTAGAACGATTTTAAGTGTTTGCTCATTATGATGGGACGGACACAAATTATTTGCATTCTTAAAATTCAATGACTCAATATGTCATGCGTTTCTACCTGGACAAATTTGATGCATTAAATGTCACCTTTTCGTTTATTTCTTTTAAAAGCTGGTGGGTTTTAAACGTGCAATTTTTGGAATATAAAGTGGATCTGGTAAATGCCAGGCCGCTTTTGACATTTCCATTGGTAAGAACAGCTAGTGGGACGTTTGATTTAGAGCATGGGCGTTTCTAGGTTTTAAAAACATCAGGGGCTGAGCCCGAAACGTCAGGGGCTAGGGTGGGTAACAAGATAACATGATTCGATACAGAGAATAATGTATATTTTAGGCCTATATGCAGGCAGACTGGTTAAAAAATTCAGTCCTGGCACTGTAGCCACACCAGGCCATACTACCACACAGACACACACATTCAAATGTGAGGTAGTTAGGGGGGTTGGGGGGCATGCTCCCCCGAGAAAATTTTGATTTCTCAGACCTACATATGTGCATTTTAAGGTGTTTGACGGCCAACATTTTTTGATAACAATAGCTTTAAAAGCATGTCAGTGGGCAGTAGCATAAATTATTTGTCAAGCAGATAACAGATTCTTAAACATGAAAATGAGGATAAATGTTGAAATGAATGATCCACACTATAAAATGGAAATGCAGAATGTTTCTGCTTATGTTGACAATACACAACCACATATTCCAAACAGGAATGGCCTTAAATGAGAAATCTTTCAAGGATTATTTTGCATAGATGTTAACTTTTTAGCATTAAAGATTGGTTTCAGCAACTTGTTTCTTTCTTGAGTTAATCAATGTTTTTGGCACTATTAAATCAGTTCAATTAAATTTCAATTGTTCACTCATAAAGACCATTACTGGCCTAATGATGCAAGTTGAGCAAACACAGACAAGCGGAGTGATAGAAACTGTGAAAAGGCTGATGCTGGTGAAATATTCGAACACATTCGAGGACCTTATATATAGGCTACATATCAGAGTTAAATAGGAATACATTGTAATATGTTAATCAAGCAGACTAAATCACACGACTGCGCAGCAATATTTAAGCACATTATACAAAGGAAATAATACAGATCTAGACAAATTGGGTTGCTTATAGTTAAAAGAATGTCATGAACGATCATTTAGGCTAGATGTAGGCCTATTTTTCACATTTTTGGTCACAAAATATTTAGTCAGTTTTGATGACTTTGTTTGCAATATTGATAAAATGTTAGAATATTAATAATGAAAATTGAGTTGGGCTACGCCAAAATGTGTAACATTTATGTAGCCTACAAAGGAATACAAAAGCCCCGACAGAGTTTTGACGCAGCTTTAATCTCCCTTTTGGTTATTTCAATACTTAACTGACGACAGAACACGACGTTACATGCTAGTTTATTTTGCGTGATACAGGGCGCGCCGCATTTGCGCGTGATTGAGCCGCGAGCAAACGGCTGGCACGACGTAAGTAAGTTCGTTTTTCTGAGTTTAACTGACATATAGCCTGACAACATCTGGTGTGACTGAAGACTGTGCGGCGGTGCTGACTGCGTTATTTTTTTTAAACCGGTGCGGCGCGCGCGCCCCCGAAGTTCATCCGTGAGAAACTTGAAACCGGTGCTTGAACTTGAACTCAGGTGACTCATTAACACTCGCGCTACTGTCCACGCCCTGCTCTCACGGCTCGTGGACTCGTGCTGCTTGCCACTTTGCCTAATAATAATTATCAATAAATTACATTTTTTGAGATCCGGGGCTATAAAAAAAATATCCGGGGCTGAAGCCCCGAATGCCCATGTCTAACGACGCGCCTGATTTAGAGACAGTCTGCATGACGGATGACCCATTTGTGGGTTGTTGTATGTTTGGGCTGTAATCGGCCTTACATAACGCAGCCCTGATCTACTGACCGAATTAAGCTTTAGGGGTGTGGCTGTGTCGCTGCCGGTGTCATGGAAAACCCCCAACAACACCCACTTTTGCTGACATTTGTAAATATACAGTTGAATTAAATAAATTACACACATATTTGATATAAAACAAAGTCAGTTAAGATTGCAGCTCTATATTCGCGCGTACGTGCGGATCGTGTGGTGAGAGTGCGTCATCAGCGTCACGCGCAGCCCGCCGTCACACTCAGTCAAAAGTCAGAGGAGCAGAGCTCGAGCTGAACCGTTGTGTAACCGTCCCGCCGTCGGAGGGGAGGAGTCCAGACACAAATACACTCTCTATGTTGTGCTGGAAAATTCCACTGTAGTTTACATTTACTGTCGAAAACAAACATCGAGATTCCTACAGGTAAGCTACACTCCTCAACCCATAGGCTAAACTAATTTTCGAGTACATGGAGCTGGATCGGCGACTCTTGCTGGCTCACTGCGCCGCCCACACCCTGTCCGTTATCGCTGGACTCTTGGTGGTCGTGCCGCTCGCCCTCAACGGATCCGCTTTCAAGGGGAGGTGCGCGCTGTTTAGTCAAGGCTTCTGGAGGACGGAGAACCTCACGGTGGGCGAAGGAGAGTCCAAAGCGGTCACTCATCTGGTGGTGCAACAATGGGGTCCACTGGCCGCTTGCCAGTTCGCCACATTTGTCGGTGTGTTTACGGTGCTGTACGGCGCAGTTCAGGGCTGGAGGAGCCTGTTCTACCTCACGCGACGGCATGACGAGTGAGTGATTATGTGACTTACAGAAAATAAAAACAATTATATATCTACATAACAGTAGAAACTTGAATTGGCATATTTGATCAAATAACAACAATAAATGAAACTATGTAACGTTATTGTTATATCTAAGCAAAATAAAACTGTATTCAATATATTTTTTTATTATTTACCAAATAATATTAAATTAGCTAACTTTATACACTTAATATATTTGTGTATAAATAACATTAAATTGTTTTAGATACAATATAAAATGTTTTTTTAAATGAACACAGTATATTATACTTATTTTAAATATTTATTATGTATATAATATAAATAATACATAATATACATGTGTGTATACATCTATTTTTTACAGTCTATGGTATACATATATATAATTATTAATCATTTTAATTAATTAATTATATACATCATCTTAATATGTTATATTTAATTTTTTTAATATCATGATATTGAATATATAATATAAATAATATATAGTTTAAAATATATTATAATGAGTGTAAAACAAATGTAATTATAATTATTATAATTATGCCTTATACGTATCAGAAACTAAACTGTGTTATCCATTGGTTTTTATTTTCACTTTTTTTCTTGCAGCACGCTGTTCTCTGCCTTCCTCACACTGCTGCTGAGTCTATGTGTGCTGTTCCTCTCCGGTGGGGCCAGTGTCACCCTCACCCTGGGTCTAGTGTCCTGGTGCGACACTGTTACGGATCATAACACCAGACCCTACAGGTACACCATGCTTTAAATCTGCAAGCTAATGTCAAATTTGCACATGCACATGTAATATTCAACAATATTATTGATCTGCCTGCATTGACCCCATTATATGAGAACTGAACTGAGCTGGACGATGACATCACGATTTTCTCCAGAGCGGCTATATATATATATTTGAACTATGACGCTATTTTCATCTAGAAACAAACGTCGTTGCATTATTTTCCTGTTATCACTGTAAAGCTGCTTTGAAACAATCTGTATTGTAAAAAATGTATATATATATAAATAAAGGTGACTTGACTTGGATGAAATGACTACATAATGTTGTTACATAGTGCAATATTCACTGATTCTCTCTCTGCAGTTGTGCTGAGTCACAGTCTGTTCCTCTATATCTGGACGTTGAGACATCTTCTTTCTACTCTGAGCTCAATTGTGCGCAGGTAAGGAAGCAATTGAGTGCAAGTGACTTGTATTTCGGTCTGAGATCTGTGCCGCAGTTCAACACAACATGCATATTTTACATGTTAAAGCATTATCCTAAGTGTGTCTCTCTTTGCAGATCGCTCTGTGGTGTGTAACAACTTTATGGTTGGCTCACTCTATTTTGTCCTTCATGAGGCTCTACCATTCCCACAGTCAGCAGATCAGCAGACCGTGTTTATCCAGGGAGAAGGAACTCCTCCTGGGCCAAACCCAAGCGGGGTCTTGTCCCGCTCATCATCCGCATCCACACTCGCACCCTTCACACACTCCCAGTGTTTTTATTTAGCCATACAGTATTCATAGAAGTTGCACTTTGAGGTTGATCAAAGCTCAGTTTTATTGATTCGAAAGAAGGAACAAGAAGATTGATCCAAGATTAGCGTAAAAGGGAATTAACTTCTAAACTCTCAGTCCGCACAGTTGTCATGCATGTTACATGTTAAAATAACCTCAGTCATCTGAATTACCCTGGGTACCATTTGTTACTTTTTATGCACTTGTTGAAAAGTTTTTGTCATGTAGCTTGTAGTGCTTACATTGAGGTAAAATATTTTGTGCACTCCCAGTCTTTGCCTAAACGGATGTCAAAGGATCCTCAAATAGATATATGATATATATTGCATTATTAATGCATCATTCTTGCATATGCAAGATGTTGTCTAACGTTGTATGTTCAACCATATAATGTGAATTTTAAGTGAATGGGAAGGAAGGACTAGCCTGTTGCTTGTGCTCAAGTCAGACTCATGCTCGTTTTGTACTGTGAATGTATACGCTTACAGCGTGACTTTTTGCATACCGTATTCTCCTGTCGCTCAAGCCAGACATTCTTTTTCTAATCCGATGAAGGTTTTTTATATGAAGCTGTTTGTGTTGATGCAACCTCCTAGTTCAAAATCCACTTTTGCTGGCGGGAATTCAGACACGGATAAGCTGGAAAAACATGAGATGGAATGTCAAGAATGTTGCTCATCCTTTTTGAATTCTGAACCTTTGACTTGGAGGATTGTTGTGAAACACAAACAGCTGAATAAGAAACGGGAGGGATATGAGTGAGAAATGTTGATTTATGGCTTGGAAATGCGATTATTTTTTTGATGTGTGTGTTTTATACTGCTGTTTGTATCCAGTATGTCCTATTTATAAGCTCTTTTCACTTGAGTAAAGGCAATACAACACGGTGTTTTGATATTAAGCCAATTTTGTTTAAAAAAAGTCAAATAAAATATATTGAAAATCATTCGAAAAGAATTGTAGTAAAATCAAACAAAAAGAAAATGATATTTATTAAAACTACAAGTTAATACCTAACTATAAAAAATATTCAATGTTTAAATAGACCACATAGCCTCAGAAATAGTAAAATTTTCAAACATATAATTGTGTTAATATTGCAATAGAAATAGTTTTAAAATGTTAATACTTACGGACAAAAAACCATGTCCATATACACATAAAAACAACAAAAAATAGACATTTTTTCAGGGTTTTGAAAAATATTAAGTGTGACATGCAAATAAACAGTTAATTACAATTATATTTCATTAAAGTGCATTCACTGACCATATAATAACAACAGAATAATTTAAAGCTGCACTTAACTACTCTTTCATTATTCATAATTAGTTTTATCAACATTAATATATAACTTTTTTTTTTATTATATGACAAAACCATTTAATAAAAGGCCTTGTTTCCTCCCTGTCGTAGTTGTCAGTAAAATGGTAAATACCGTAATTATTACTTCATTAAAAGTTCTATAAAAATGGATAAATGGCTTAGGAGTTCAGGAAAGGGTTACTATTGCTCAGAATGCATTTTCCTCCTCAATACTGTTTGCACGTGTTATGCTACACATCCTTGGCAATCTCAGACAGCTGATTAAACTCCTCTCTCTTTCATCACAGTCCCTTGTTGTAAGTCAGCACCTTGCAATCTGTTGCCATGGCGATTTCCGGTTCAAGGTGAGATGCCTCGATCTGTGAGGAGCAAAGAATGATTAGCAAGCAATTCCCTGCTAAAACATTTATTATTCAGAGCACACACACACACATCTGAAAAGATTAATGGCAAGAGGTCGACATTCAAAATGAAACCTGCTGCAGCAATTGTGTTGAAGTGATGCAGTGTTGCTGCGGTACCTCTGACATCTGTGGGAAGAGGCTGATAGCCAGTGGCAAGGACAGGCCAAAGACGGCCAGACACACTAAACTGTGCACAGGCAGCATCATCCTGCGATGGGCCTGCATCAGGGGAAGCCTGGTGGAGGACAGTGAGAACACACTCTCATGAGAACTTAAATAATTAATTACTATTACAATTCTATATATTATAATTCATAACAATTCATTCCTGTTCAGAGTTGAATTTAAATGCAACTGAAGCAAGCCATTTCATACTTTTCCAAGAAGGCCATTATGATTGGTGGAAGGACAAAGATTGGCAGCGGTAGAGCTACACGCGTCAGAGCCGTCTCTATCAGTGCCTGATAAAAAATGCATTAAAAAAAGGATTACTTTTGCAAATTCATAAGAATAAAAATATGTCTATAATATAATATAATAATAACTATATAATATATAATAACAGCTTTACTTGCATAGATTTGAAAATAAAACCATGCAAAAAAAAAAAAAACATTCAAGGCAAAAGAGCCATCAACAAATCAAAGTGGGGTGTCCCAACCGCATAACTAACATACGCACGTGTTTGGCAGCTATCCGTGAGGATCCCACTACATTCCCGTTGCTGTCCAACACATCTATTCCCTCAGACAGCTCATTGTGTCTCATTAGAGCCACGTTACAGATGTTCGCACTGGCTGAGAAGTAGAACATACACAGATCTTAATGATGACCATCCATGCTAAACAAAACCATGACATCCAGTTTCTGTGAAAGGAGATTTGTTCATCTTCATATAGATTGCACTGGTGAAAATAATCTGATATAATCTCCATTTGTCTGTTATTTTAAGAATTCCTAGTTAATTCGGCAATGTACTTGATTAAATATACACTACCACTACTACCGAGTCAGTAAAATTTATTTTTCCTTTAAAAAAAAAAGGAACACAAGGAAGTGTTAAATTGATTAAAAGTAACAATATAGAGACATTTATAATGTTACAAAATTATATTTCAATTAAACGCTGTTTTGAACTTTCTATTGATTAAAGAATCATTAAACAATGTATCACAATGTACACTAAAATATTAAGCAGCACAACTGTTTTCAGTACTGATAATAATAAGAAATGTTCCTTGAGTAGCAAATCAGAATATTAGAGTGATTTCTGAATGATCATGTGACACTGAAGACTGGAGAAATTGCTACTGGAAAACAGTTATTTAACATTGTAATAATATCTCAGAATATTACTGTTTTTACTGTATTTTTGATCAAATAAATTCAGCCTTGATGAGCATATTAAGAGACTCATTTCAAAAGCATCACATAACTTACAAAGTATGTGTCATGCTTTCTTACTGACAGCAGGGGGAGCTTTATGCAATGCAGAGTGCTGAGTGCTGGGCCAATCAAAATACTGTATTAATAAGGACATACCTACAGCAGGGAAGGGGATAAACCTCTGTATCAACATTCTGGTGGCAGGGTTAAATTTGCTGGATTTCTGGATAAGTACATTCAGACCCACCTACAAGAAAGAATATTACAGGATCATTTAAACGTAATTTACACATGAAACTGTACAACGGTTTTCAAGATGTTATGGTATACTAGAACATTACTACCACTGAGGGGTATTAGATATTTTTATAATCATAAATACATTTTCTTATATAAAATATTATTTTCATATTAAATAGAATTTTAAAGGGCAAACAATTTTTTCACAGCTCATTTAGAGGTTACTTCACAATGATAAACATGTACATTTACATTACAAATCACACATAAAATGAATCTCAGACAAAACTTGCACATCATTCACGTACTGCAATTGAAACGGCACTGGTGACGGCTCCCAGGTATCCCTGAAAAAACTTTGAGGTTGGTGTTGGCTAAAGATGACATTGGGGGGGAAAAAACAATCATCAACATTCAGGTTCAGCAAATGTTCCACAGAAAGCTGTGCACTGAAAAAATACTCTGAGGTTTTAAACCACAGTCAGATGCAGAACAGCAACAGACGTCTGGCCCTCGGGACACAACAATGATCATTCAAATGGAATCAAGAAGAAGAAACGCTTCACTGAATGACCATCTGCAAAGGCATTGCAATAGTTAGACCTCAAAAACCTGACCTGAATTACAAGACCATTTCAAACCGTACCTTTGTGGCATTGCGGTTGGCGTAGTTCACGCAGGCATTGTGACTCTGGTTGAGCCACTGTAGGAGAGAAATTCGGGATTAGCTTGACATTTCAACTATTGGTTGATGAAAATGTGTTTATTTTCTGTGGAAATATATAAAGGAAATCTGATTAAAGACTACTTTAGACTAATTACGTATTTCTGTGAAACAGTGGCTGCTGGGATACTGATGATGATGCAGATCCAGCTTTTATGCTTCCTGGCATTGAGAGGCTCAAATGATGGGAACAAGCCACTTTACCTGCCAGAACACAGTAGAGGCCAAAGTCTGGTTTGGAAGGAGAAGACCAACAACCTGCAAGAGAATCAGTTAAGGATCATTTAACAATTCATATTATCAATTTAACTAGTAACCGACGCAGTGGTATACAGCCATACGCTGGTTAATAATTTACACCTATCTATAGAAACAAAGGTTTATTACAGACTTTAGAAAGTCTACACAGATTCCAACACCTCTCATGCTTAGAGGATTTGGATGTCAACACTGGCACAAGAATAATGATTGGCTTCTTTCTCTCATGTTTGCTCTGTATGTGTGGTCTTTGATATGCACTTTGATCTTTTTTTACAAGCAAACTGAAGACTTACGATTGGTGTTCCAAATGGCACATAGCCTGTGAAACGCATCCAGATAAGAAAAAGAACAACAACAAATCAGAACAGAGTAAAATAACCTCATTTAATTAAACATTTTTTTTTTTAATTTTAAACAGTTATTATGGTGCAGTTGTATTATTAGTTGTATGGCATGACCGAACTGTTGCACAAATGCATAACTGCATCCAGAACAACATCTATAATGGTTATACATCTTAAAGGGATAGTTCACTTTGAAATTAAATTTTGGTATGTTTTAGCTTACCTCAAGGGCATCCAAGATGTAGGTGTCTTTTTTTCCGCAGTAGTTTCAATTTTAATATATTTTTAGGTCAAACCGTTCTTGTCTGTCAGTCATATAATGCAGGTCTATGGTCACTGTCTCAAAGAGCATGCACAGAGTCCAAATTAAAACAATTCCCCATCGTAAGTACACATTGATGGCCTAAGACACGAAACGAGCGGTTTGTGTGAGAAAACGAACAGTATTTATATTGTTTTTACCTCTTGAACACAGCCGCGTCCAAGTGATCTGAGGCCGCGCGTGCATCCTGTTGTGTGACGTGTGTGCAGACTGGTGCATAGATATATACACTAGATGTCGCCTTGGCTACTGCAGTTCATTGGAAAGAAACCGTAGCCAAGGCGACATCTAGTGTATATATCTATGCACCAGTCTGCGTACACGTCACACACCAGGATGCGTACACGTCAGATCAGATCACTTGGACGCGGCTGTGTTCGAGAGGTAAAAACGATATAAATACTGTTCGTTTTCTCACACAAACCGCTCGTTTCGTGTCTTAGGCCATCAATGTGTACTTACGATGGGGAATTGTTTTAATTTGGACTCTGTGCATGCTCTTTGAGATAGTGACCATAGACCTGCATTATATGACTGACAGACAAGAACGGTTTGACCTAAAAATATCAAAATTGAAACTACTGCGGAAAAAAAGACACCTACATCTTGGATGCCCTTGAGGTAAGCTAAAACATACCAAAATTTAATTTCAAAGTGAACTATCCCTTTAACTGACGATTACAGTAAAACTAATAGACAACAATAGATAAGCAGGCTTTCTACAGAACTACAATGGAGGAGGTGAAAATATATTGAAATTTAAAATAACTTTTTTATTTCATATATATTTTAAGATTAAATGTATTCCAAAGCTGATTTTTCAGCATCATTACTCCAGTCTTTCGTGTCACATGATCTTCAGTCATCAGATCTTCAATCTTTATCATCAATGTTGAAAACAGTTGTGCTGCTTAATATATTTCAAATATATAGACCGTTCAAAAGAACAGCATTTCTTTTAAATAGAATTTATTTTGTGAAATGCAAGGCACTGTAGGAAAGGATTTAAATTCTCTGGACTCCTCATATGCTCTTACCTGACATGCGGAAAGGCATGAAGATTTTTTCACCGGTGTCGGGGTGAATGATGGCCTGAAAGGAGAAGAGTCAGTGACAGTAATTCTAACCATCATTTAAAAGTGAAAGTGAACAATGACCACAAGTCTCACCTGCTTCACCTTCTGAGCCTCCCAGAGCTGAACACAGAATACAAGCAGTTATAAAACACTGCACCACATACGGGCCAGGCCAACTACATACGTTATCCGTCGAAACGTCACCTGGTGATCTGTTATTCCTGAAGGAAGGTTCCCTTGCTTGAAATCATCCAGGAGTTTGATACATTCTTTTAAACGACTCTATAGAAATGAAAGAGAAATGACCGTAGACTTATCCAGAATTATTCATTAGTTGATGAGAATCAGCATTCATTCTTCATAGCTGTGACTTAAAGGGATACTCCACTTTTTTTGGAAATAGGCTCATAACTCCCCCAGACTTAAATAGTTGAGTTTTACCGTTTTCGAATCCATTCAGCCGATCTCCGGGTCTGGCGGTACCACTTTTAGCATAGCTTAGCATAGATCATTGAATCGGACAGGACCATTAGCATCTCTCTCAAAAAAATGACTAAAGAGTTTCGATATTTTTCCTATTTAAAACTTGACTCTTCTGTAGTTACATCGTGTACTAAGACCGACGGAAAATGAAAAGTTGTGATTTTCTAGGCTGATATGGCTAGGAACTATACTCTCATTCCTGCGTAATAATCAAGAAACTTTGCTGCCGTACCCTGAGTCCAGCAGGCGTAATGATATGACGCAGCGCCTGAAAAAAGGGCTAATAGGTTAGACAAACTTAGTCCCGGTCACGTTGGAAGTTACTGAACTGGGGACTATTTTCAGGCGCTGCGTCATATCATTACGCCTGCTGGACTCCTGGTACGGCAGCAAAGTTTCTTGATTATTACGCAGGAATGAGAGTATAGTGGGACTCTATCGGATGAGACGTTAAACCGAGGTCCTGACTCTCTGTGGTCATTAAAAATCCCAGGATGTCCTTCGAAAAAGAGTAGGGGTGTAACCCCGTCATCCTGGCCAAATTTGCCCCTTGGCCTCTGTCGATCATGGCCTCCTAATCATCCCCATATACTGATTGATTGGCTTCATCACTGTCTCCTCTCCACCAGTAAGCTGGTGTGTGGTGAGCGTTCTGGCGCAATATGGCTGCCGTCGCATCATCCAAGTGGATGCTGCACATTGGTGGTGGTTGAGGAGATTCCCCCATTCTATGTAAAGCGCTTTGAGGTCTCAGAAAAAGCGCTATATAAATGTAACGAATTATTAGTATTATTGTAGTTCCTAACCATATCAGCCTAGAAAATCACAACTTTTCATTTTCCGTCGGTCTTAGTACACGATGTAACTACAGAAGAGTCAAGTTTTAAATAGGAAAAATATCGAAACTCTTTGGTCATTTTTTTGAGAGAGATGCTAATGGTCTTGTCCGATTCAATGATCTATGCTAAGCTATGCTAAAAGTGGTACCGCCAGACCCGGAGTTCGGCTGAATGGATTCGAAAGCGGTAAAACTCAACTATTTAACTCTGGGGGAGTTGTAAAATGAGCCTATTTCCAAAAAAAGTGGAGTATCCCTTTAATTACAGTATATTTGATGTAAGAATTAAAAGTTCAATGCAACTCATTGTTTTATTCACCTCAGTTACAATAACATAGACAAGATTTCCATACCTCCGTCACAAACAAAGTTGAAGGATCAATGATGTCAATGAAATGTCTCAACCTGCCAAGAAATGTGCTCTGAAGAAGAAAAACATTCCTTTAGTTGAACAAACTTACAGCCAGAACCTATAAAGAAAAGATGCAAACAGGACAACCTGCTGACAGCACAAACCCAAAAAATGATTAAAACTGGCTGCTTTGTGCCTTAAATTGTCAAGAGACTGTATTCTAATTTTAGTTTAGAGTTAGACTGAAATATTTAAGGGATGTAATGACAACGCACTGACAGTTTGTGCAGAGTGTGCTCAAAGGAGCGACGACTGCCTACATCAACATTCCCACTGCCTCTGAACCCCAGAGAGCAATGCAAGCGCTTTTCTGAGAGCCAACTGTTTCAGAGGCCCGATGGTTGAGCATGCCAAGGGTTTATTTGGCAAAGAACACGGAGTAAAAAAAAAAAAAAGGAAGCCTCAATCAACTGCTTATAAATGATTTATCCAGAGAAAAAGGCTCCTGTGTGGCAAATCTCACTAGTCTTTGTAGCTGAAATCCATTTTATCTTACAATGTAAGGTGAAGAGAGCAAAAAAAACATTAAAAAATCTGCTGATCTGAATGGGCTTGGCTAGAACGTTATTTCTGGGTTACAGACACTTGCTTCAAAGCTGTTGCGGAGAGCTATGTGAACGCATGTGTGCTGGAGAAGACTTGTTAATTATGCATGTGTTTCTGCTCCCCAGAGAATATGCAACACAGTTAGCAGAGATGGAGCAGGAAGAAAACATACACCCATACCCTTCAGCTGCATTGATTTCACCTAAAAACAGCAGCAATAAAAAGATAACTGTGCATTAATGCGCATGTGCTGGATTTTGCCCATAAAAAAACAATTCGATTTTGATCCAATCTTAGCAGAGAGTGATGAGAGGCATAGATCTAATGAATACTCAGTGGAGCTTTCTTAGGCAAAATAATGAAATCTTGAACTAGCTTGTCAGCAGGGCAGTGATCTTTTGTTTAGAAGTATTCCCTGAAGACCCAAAGCAGATTCATTTGAACTCATTATCATCTGGATGATAATCAGATGAAACTCATGATTGCACTAAAATAAACATTTTATTGAGGTGCATTCAGAGATAACATATAACCGGGAGACTAACAAAGGGAAGGCAAATTATACCCTAGCATCCTGCCCTTTATTGAATACAAAGTGGAAGAAAGGTTTTCTTAGATTAATAGCAGTGCAGTCATAATATATTACTAAACAGTTTTTTAACGACACACTATTTGTAATGTAATGCACACTGTAATGGACAGTGGGTCTAAATGCAAGAAAACAGTTGTATTATATTTACGGCAAAACACATGTGATTTCAGTAATAATCAACTACTATTTGTCCTGTCTACAGAATTAAGTGAAATAATTTTTGCACCATTACTTGCACCACTATTTTTGCAATCAAAGGAGATAATGTGCTGGTAGATGTGGGTGATTGTATCTGCTAAATGTTTACAATATTATATATTTATAACATATTATTAGAACATTTATGGGGGGACACTTAATATTCATCATTATTATTATTATTGTATTATTATTATCTGACTTTACTGATGCTGTTCTATGAGAACTGAACTGAGCTGGACGATGACTTTTGTTTTGTTGAAGAACAGCTTTATAGAATATTTTAATATTTGATGATCTTTCCAAAATAACTGAATCAACACTGTATCGACCAGCTTCATGCATTATTTCCCTGTTATCACTGTAAAGAATGAGCGCTAGGCTATATAAATAAAGGTGACGACTTGACATTTATAATATTTAGAAATCAATTCAAAATCAATACGGAATTCAAGCTATTCGTCTAATAATAGAGATATAGGCTATTCGAAAATAACTTGATTTGCTTAAAAAAAAAACTGAATCTACTATAATTCTGCATTAGCATATTTTGTGTTCTTTTGTGTGAAGTGTTCTTGAAACTTCCATCAAAACCTGAGCATGATTAATCAGAAGTTGTTAAAAACCAATATGGACATCAGAAATAACTATTAAAACATTATCATACACTATTTTTTGATTGATTATCATTTATGGCAGTATTCACAGTATACATAAACTGGTCATATTCCTGACTCCATGGAACATAATTTGGGTCTGAACGGGTTAATTAGGATGACCGCGGTGTTTCCATGGAGGCAACGGGACTTAAATAGATGGTCATTCATTTGACCGACACGAGCGCGAGAGATTTCTCAAATAACACAATTGATGAGACGATTATTTGCAATCGTTTAGCAAAACTCCCTTTTCAAAAGGCAAAACTTGAAAATCTGAGTTCATCCGGTGTATAACCACCATTTGTTTTAGAAAGAAAATAAAACAGGGAGGAGAGGCAGTTTTTTCCCCAGCTTTCTAGAAAAATTGTGAACTTTAATAATGTCCCGCGAAATCACTCCCACGTAATGCAAAAATAAAAGTGATCAGTGAATTTCTATTCAACAGCTTTTTTTTTAAAAAACAAGGAACTTCCCCCTAGTCATTTTCAGATTTTTGCATATAAAAAGAAACGCTATGGGCATGCATCTGATGTTTAAGGGTTTCTATTATAACGGTGCTAAAACCTCAGTTACGCTCATCACGAACAACTGCATCGGCCAACAATATTGCAATGAAGCCATGGACAAAACGCAAAAAAAGCGTGAGAAACGGGTGACTTTCGCAGTCCAGTGCTGGAGCAATGCAAAGGTATCTGCACACATATGTTGTTTATCAACGCCCATCAAAGATGCCCAGACAAAGATGCACTTTAACATCGCGACAAACTCTTTACCTGCTCGTAACGCGGTTTTCCCAGCTGAAACACCGGACAAGACGCAGATTCCGCCATCGCAGCAGCGGTGGAGTGATGTTAAATAATAAAAAGGTCCATGAGACGGAATTTGAAAGAATAGTCAACTCGGGTACGAAACTAGTGAAGCAATAGCTCGCAGGGGTTCATGGGAAGTGTAGTTTCCGGTTGAACTCAAGACAAAGCAGATAGAGCGCATTCCACACCCATATAATGGCAAAAGTCTGAAATATTTACTTCATAATGTTTTTTTTTCCCACAGCATTTTCAACAATCTCCTGGCTTCTGACAACTTTGAAGTTGGGCAAAATAATTTGCATATAGCCACCATGGTTTCCAACAAAATAGACCTTAGTTGTTATAGGCTACTGTAAAGTAAACCACAGTCATACAAATAATTAAATTAATGATTCTAAAAGCTCATTTTGTTAAAACCATTTTAATTGGTTAAAATTAACCTTCAATTAATCATAAAAGTAATATCTCTTGAATAATTTTAACTATTCAAAAGATACAATTAGGAAACCTGTAATGATAAATGACGCCACCTGGCTGACAGCATTTAAGATGAGAGTGTGGTTGGTTGGGAACTTGGGACATTGCATTTAATAGAATAATTAATCATTCAGAGCAGATCTAATGAATTATCTCCAAATGTCATGCATGCTGTGCATATATTACAGAGCCACAACCACCTTAGATTTTGTGAGGAGAAATGTATTCAGAACAATATTCAAATGATTCTTAAAATATTATATTTTTTCCACCCCCAGCCCTATATACTAGGATTATGTAACAAAAAGGTCACTGAAGAAGCAGAAGAGAGAGAGAGAGAGAGAGAGAGAGAGAGAGAGAGAGAGAGAGAGAGAGAGAGAAATTCACTAGTCAGTTAACTGATATAAAAATTATAACAGTATTGAATAGTTGCAATTAATCATAGCATATCTCTTGAATCATTCAAGAGATGTTTTATTTATGGTTCATATACTTCATTTGAACAAACCACATCATATATAATCATCAGACAAATCTGTGTTGAGTGATTTTTAATTTTTAATAAAAAATTTTTAGTTAATGTTTGTTGTTTCCTTCTTAAAATAGTATAGCCTTTTAACTCTCTGCCAATCAAACCTATAGTCATAACTACAAACAGGGTATATATATATATATATATATATATATATATATATATATATATATATATATATATAATTTATATATATATTTTTTTTAGACATTTCATGTCTTTTTTGTTTTGCACCTAGTTGGCTTATCTTCATGTTTGTCCCACCAGAGATAATTAACCAAGAATGTAAACCTCAGTTTCCGCTATTCCCGTAGGAATTGTTGTTATGATCAAATCTGCATTACTGTGACATATTAATGTTAAAAGCTCAAACAACAATGCAAGCAGAGACAATGTCAGTTTAAACTTGGATTCCCGCAACATTAATATTTTATGATTCCCATCTGCACACATTTTTATGGGAAATGCTGCTGTGAGGATTCAGTTAACTGTAAAATCTAATCTATGTAAAATCCATAATAATGTACTTTTTTACATTAAAAAAGTGAGGCTGTTTTAATGTAGGCCTAATACACAAAATAAAAAAGGGATAGTTCACCCAAAAATGAAAATTCTGTCATAATTTACTCACCCTTATGTTGTTCCAATAATGCATGAGTTTATTTCTTCTGTTGAACATAAAAATATATATTTTGAAGAATGTTGGTAACAGACAGTTGATGGTAGCCATTTAAAAAAAAAAAATTCTACTATGGAAGTCAATGGCTACCGATTATTTCTTCAAAATATCTTCTTTTTAGTTCAACAGAAGAAAGAAACTCATACAGGTTTGGACAACATAAGGGTGAGTAAATTATGACAGAATATTCATTTTTGGGTGAAAAATCCCTTTCAGCACGAAGTACAATAAATCATCTTAAAAGCGCAGTAGTGCCACCCAGTGGCGATCAAATAAAGCACTACCGTTGATATGATGTGGATGTGCATCGTAAGCCCATGTAGAAACATCGCCAAGAATGGTCTCTACAATCAGCTTAGCTCTCGATGCTTTTGAGAAACGCAGGCCTGAAGATCAAGCTTAAATCTCTTAGACATATACAGGTCTTTATACAGGTCTCTTCCGTAAAGAACTCAAACCAAAAGACACCAAATGATTTTATAACTTTATTTTCAAATAACTTTGAAAATGAAGCTGTTTGAAATAATTAGCAATAAATAAAACAAAATAAAAAAATACAAATGTGAATGTATGTTGTAAAAAAAAAAATCCACAGAGGCACATTGCAATATGGTGATTAAAAAGCAAAATGAAATCAACAACAATCTAGAATCACAGTGCTACATGTTTCTTTCCTCGAACACACAGGGGAACACTGAGGGCTGTGTAACTGGAACTAAAAATGTTTATTTTCAGGATGAGTTACAAATAAAAATTTGAATGCAGTAAGTCGACAAAAATCAACTGCAACCCTGTACTTTCTTTTAAGTCCAATACTGAGACCAATACTGAGACATAGAACTGATGATCTTGTGTGACAAAATCTCATATAGTTTTCATCAGAAGAATAAATGAGGAAACACTGAATACTGAATAAAAAACACACACTGTAACCTTAAAAACAGAACAAAAACAATGGTATAAGACACCATCGGAATGAATATCAGAAAAAAGCCACAACAACACAATGAAGTTACAATGCAATACAACATAAACAACAGATCTTTTTTTTAACTTAAAAATAAACATTGCTTTTGTGGTTTAGAAAGCTTAGGCATTTGCATATCACTAAATTTGCTACTTTAGCAATGATCAAAGTATTCAGCAGTGCTAAGGCTTTTTGAATATATTTTGTGTAGCATATATCAACTTAAGCTACAGCTTAGCAGTTTGTTTTATTGCATAGCTTACATGTTTGCAGAAACAATCTCTGCTTTTGTGCTTGATGGAAGTGAGCATGCACTGATATCAGCAGCTTCAATGAGGCAAAGCTGATTGGCTCAAGCACAACGATTTTGCATAATGCGCATTAAGGTGCTTTTAAAGCTATCAAGAAGTAACATTTATTTACATGTACAGAATATTTTTTAAAGCAATATTTTACATCAACTTTGACACAAGGTGTATTAGGCTACATATGTATTAAATATTACTAATGTTTTTAAATCTCTTGATTCATACTGAACAGTGTAACATATTCGTTTCAATACAATGTGCAGTCAAATAAACAATATTTTCTTGAGATTTGGACACGTTTGGAGGATTGAAAGATAGATAAGAAGTTTCAGTTTTTTTTTGTATAATTTTATTATTCTATTTTACTTCCAATTATGGGTGTTAAAGTGATATTTAAAGAAGTCAGTTATTATAGTCAGTGGGTTTTTTTTAGATTGTTTTGTGGATTTTCGTAACTTTCGTGAGACATTTTCTTATGTTTAATATGTATAACATTTTGGTATACTGATGCGTCAAGATCCCAGATCTTCTTATTCCTTATTATGAAAATTAGCATATTCATGAACAGGAAGACATATTTAGGAAGAATCAATTAATATTGCAGATCCTTTTTTTTTTTTTTTTTACTTTAAACCACTGCCTTCTGCTCATATAATGACTAGTAGTATGCTAAACGCCAATGACTGTGGATTTGGAAGTCCAGTAAAAAGCATGCAAAGCTTTATCGTGTCTACATGAATTTGGCAGTTTTGAAATTTAATGGAGCATCACAAATGGCTTTAGATCAATAGTGTATTCAGGACGGAGCGGGTCACCATAGTCATTTTGGTCTTGCGCGTACCTGCAGCAAGGTGGGCGTCTGTTCCATAATGCGCACCAGCAGCTTGTCAATGTAATCCTCCAGGTCTCTGACCTGAACCTTCATCTTCTTCAGTTCGGCCTCACGCTTCTCCAATAACGCCTCCTGCACCTCAGTTTCAGCTCGCTGCTTCTTGACGTCCATTTCCTGCTGAAGCAGCAGAGAAATCAGCTCCATGTTGGTCATGTTCTGATACTGAGCCCGGGCCTCAATCAGAGCCAGCTGCACAGGACACAGAAACACAGTCATGTTTACGAGAGAAAGACAGTAATGAACTAAAACTACTTCATTAAGTGTTTCAGCTGGTTTTCAATCACTTGTGCGTTCTTTCATTATCGTAAGTCCATATACATTTTACTGAGACCCTAAACAACCTCTCAGATCAATATGCTTGAATTTTTTTATCAGTGATATCTGTTGAGTAGAAGGGACATTTTGGGTGTTATTAGATACAAACTTAAAAGGTACTATTAAAGCATCTAATAATAGGTTATTAGATAAAACTTGTTAGTTAGAAGCACCTTTACTTCATTAAACTTTCAGTACCTGATTTTGCTCATCCTCAGCAGTGGTTGCTGGTGCAGATCTTCCGGGGTTAATGGTGGACTTGAGTTTTTCCAGAACTGAGCGGCTTTCAGGTTTCTTCTCTCCCTGGACAGTCGTGTTGGTCAAGGGCTTCACTGGGTGAGGGCTGTACAGCAGTGCAAAAAGGAGATAAATTAAGGATTTATGTAGACCTTGGGACTTCAGCATGGTTTAACCGGTATTCCGTTGGCATCTTATACTACTTTTAAAAATCTACTTTTCTAAATCTCATGTTTTTTGATTATTAACTTCCTGGTGAGTTGGTGAGTATAGCACAAGCAATAGCGAATAGTTGAAGCAGCAATGGTTAAAAGTAACATATACTTTAGACTTAAAACTTGTCCAATGACATATGTTCCAGAATCATGTGCCAATTTCTCTGGTGTTTGCTGAGTGGTACTGTATATACATATCGTACTATCTTAAAAAAAAAAAGAAGACAGGAGCTGATTGTTGTAGAATCATGTTTGCAATGGCAAATTTTTAACAATTTCATCACTCAGTTGCTCTGTCATAGTTTTATTTCATTTAAGCATCAACTTGTTTGGAGAGTTAATACAACTTTTTTTAAATTAATAAAACTGTAAAAATTCCTTTTCATAAATTTAAATAAAGCTGGAATAAAAAAATAAAAAAATATTAGATGAAAGACTTAACCTTATAAAACTTAAAAATTAGAAATACTATTTTGGCAACTAACTAAAACAAAACAAGTTGAAGTACTAAAATTACTAAAGCCAAAATTTAAATAAATAAATTAAAGCTATGTAGAAATATAAAGCACTAACAAAAATCACTAAAACTTAAAATTAAAATAAAAAAACTGAAACTAAAAGTCTAAGTGAAGACATCTTGGCAAATCTGTGCACTGACTTTGTTGAGGTAATTTCTAAAAGGAGACATGTGAGATTACTGGATTTTAGTAGAAGAAGATTTTAGTAGAAGATTTTAGACGTATAAGGAAAAAAAGGAGTCTCAAGCAATTTAATATCAACGCTGTCAAGGAGAAGCACTTCAGATATTAAAGATATCTCATTTACAATTTTTGTCTCTGGGTACTAACAAACTAAAAAACAGTGATACTAGAGTCTACATCTCACCTCATCAAACCTCTCATAAACACTTCTTGCATTCAATAAAACTCTGTCATCTAACTTTAGACTATTTTTATGGTAAGTTTAGTTACCTCTACAAGGAAAGACGTGTTGCGGTATGTCCACCAAAACGGAAAGAAGACTGAATAAAGCAACAGAAAAGCAAAGATGAAATATGAAATAACTAAAGGTAACACAGCATGAGCAAACCAGGAGGAAACATAATAAGAGATGGTGCACATTTGTCAAAGTCCAAATCATAGCAAGCTGTGAGCGCAAAACCAAAGTTTGTTCTAGGCCAACATATGTGAGAGCATTTATGAGCCTGTCCTAGTGCAACTGTGAGAGAGAATGAATTCATTTCTCAGGTGAGAGCAGAGGTGAGTGCGCTTTTAAAGGCAGTGAGGTCTCACCTGCTCTCCTCATGGGGCAGGAGGACGTTTGCTGGCTGTGTCTCCTCAGGTGAGAGGGAGAGCGGTGCATCAACGTGGGACTGGGCTGTGGAGGAGCATGTGGAACCCATGCTGAGCATCTCGTTTGGGGGCTTTGCCGGAAGGGAAGGGTCAAGGCGGAGACAGGAATTAGTACCAGCTAATGGGGTGGATGAAGAGGAAAGATCATGCAAAATGAGGTCTGATGCAGGATTATTAGAGCCTGGGAGCGAGTCGGCACAGGAGACAGTTTTGGGTGAGCTTGTGGTGGAGCGTGGTCTGATGCGGGCTGATCTGACTTCTGTAGTATAGGGGCTTCTGGAATTTCTTGGAGCTACTCTAGCATGAAAGTCCTCAAAGCTGATTTGTTCATCCAACGTCGAACAAGATCCCTTGACCTCATTGTTCTTTGAGAAGCAGACTTCAGAGTTTAGGTTACCTTCTGTTAAATTAACATTAGGCTCCTCATCATGCGTAGTGAGCAAGATGCAACTGTCTTCCGCCATCTCTGGTTGGATTTGAGTTGTCACAGTGTTGTCATTGCTTGAGAATGCTTGAGTGATCACAGTGCAGTCGTTTCTGAGGAGAACATCAGCCACGTCTTGAGAGTCACAGTTAAACTTTGAAGCAGTGTTTTGGTGTTCACAAGAGTCGACTTTTTGTCCTCCCAGTCCGTCACAAGATCTCTCAAAAGGGGATGAGCAATGGTTGTGGTTTTGTGAGTCAGACAAATGTGATGTGCTATCATTATGAGTGTTCCTTGGTGAAAACATCTTCAACTCTGACGCCATTCTGCACAATATATCCTCAGGTAAGCCTGGTGAGCACCTGGGAAGTGAGGAACCGTTGCCAGAGAGCAAATGTGAAGAAACTTTGGATGCTTCACCTTCTTTATTAATTTCAAAAGGAGGTTGCAAGTCTGACTGTGAACTTTCAGAATCAATGAAAGCAAACTCAGAAGTAATATCTGTATTGTTGTTTGAATCTCTAGGAGAGAGGGTCAACAAACCAATGCCATTGGTTTTAGTCTGTAGTTGTTGCTCATTGGAGACCTTTACTTCACAGGACAATTCTGAATCGTGTTTGGGTTGGGTCTGAGGTGAACTGCAAAGTGATTCGGTCACCGTGGTTTCCCAATCAGACGGAAAACAAAGTGTTTCAGGTACTGTGTTCTCGCATTCAGAGTTTCCAAGAGCATCTTCACCGAAACCATTTGGAGAGACACAAGCATTGTTTGTAGGGAAATCTTGCCCTATTGCTTCCCCAACCATGAATTTGTTCAGGTTGATATCACTGTTCAACTCCGCTTCCATCTTGTTATACCCCACTGAAGAAATGTGATGCAACTCTTTATCTGAACATAAAATCTGAGAGCTCCTCTTCAAGTCTCCGTCTCTCACACGCTGAAGGGAGGCAAAGTCAGTCTGGGAGAGAAAGCAAGCCTCTTTCTGCACAGCCAGCTCCTGGGCTCTATCCAACCAGCTGTCCATGGTGATCACTTGGGTTCTTATGGGTTTACGTGGTGGTAGAGGAGGAAGATCCCATGGCTTTGAAATACCCATATCAACTTCATCAACTCTTAAACCAATCGCTTTATCATTTACAAACACCATCTGTTTTGTATATGGTTCCTGTGAAAGAAACGGTGCTGATGGAGGTCTAGTTGGAGTTCCACTTGGTGATTTGAGACGGCTTGAGGCAAATGCTTCAAAATCATCCCATTCCCCAGCCCTCTCAGACAGAGAGTGGTTCGGATTAATATTTGAGTTTGCTTCTGGGGTCTCAAGCATAATGGTGGGAAGAGACCTCTGCCTGGACATACTCCTGGGTCTTTCCCGCTTTATTGCGGACATTTTGTTTGACACTCCATTACGGAGGGGACTGGATCCGACTGGATAGTGATAAAAACTGGAATTTAGAGAACAGTAACCGGCAGTTGGAGACGTCAGTGCTTCCTCGGCTATAAGATCCTCAAAAAAAGGGTTTTGCTGTAGTCGTGTGAGGAAAGGGTTGGAGGGAGAGATGGAAGGGGGTGTTGGGGAAGAGTGGGTGAATGGGTTGGTGTGATTGCCACTAGGGGGAGACACCAAGCCAGTAGTGCAACTGAGGGGAAGAGAGCATGGGGGCTGACTGGGGGAGCAAGGGATCTGACAGGGGGTGTCTGAGCTGCTCTCTACCTTAGGAGAGACTCCCAGCCTGTGGAGGGAAGGCAGAAGTAGTCCTCTTAGTCATAGTGTGTAATGGGCCATATCATCTAACTATGGGTGAGGGGAGAGAGACAGTTCTTCTCTATTACAGAGACACCTGTTAATAGAAGAAAAACTGTCTTTGGATTCAAATTCGTTCATGTTTTGTTCCGGAAGTGTCTGGCATGTTTTGACCAGCTTGCAAACTGTGTTCCTACATAAATACTGTTTGTTTAGCTGGAACAATTGAAAAAGAGCAATAGGGGTGGGAAAAGGTGTTTTCTTTCATCCTAAAATCTTTAATTAGGGGTGGCTGATTTAATCAGTATACACGATAAACCGGTAGAAATTTGACAATTGCACATTTTGGATTATCATCCCTATCGCTCATTTGACGTTGCATCATAGTGATTTTAAACCATTTATATAATTCAATTCGGTATTTGTGTTTTGACAGACGGTTTTCTGTGCACACATCAGAGGTGCGCACACATAAAGCCATCTGTCACACAGCACAAGAAACAAATTCAGAACTTTTTTGTGGTTTATTGTACTTGAAGTTATGTCAAAATGAATGACTGTCTTTGATGAGTATTTTGGTAAACACAGTCGGTTGTGTCTTAAGCGAACATAACAGTTGGGAGAAAATCAGAGGTGTATAGGTCTTAAAGCTCTTACAGCCTACTGCAATACACTTGCTGCTGTATGTGTCCTTAATGTTAATCAAATAACAAAAAAAATAATAATA
Source organism: Leuciscus leuciscus (assembly GCF_965113295.1). NCBI lineage: Eukaryota > Metazoa > Chordata > Actinopteri > Cypriniformes > Leuciscidae > Leuciscus > Leuciscus leuciscus. Next base: position 12,563,243 of record NC_138732.1, read on the forward strand.
ATAATAATAATAAAAAAATTCGCTCACTGCTCTTGACTGAATAATTTTTTGATTTAATAAGAATCAGTACACATTTAATTTATACTGTGAAGACTATGCAGTGTTTTATTTCACATTTGATGACTTTATTCAGTTTCTTTATTTCTTACTTCTATTAGAAAGACCTACCTGAACCTAAAAAAGCACTGTTTATGTGTAGCTTTTAGTTTTTCTTATTTTATTACTGACTGTTTACTTGTCTTCAGCAATCTTGAGAACTTTTGACTTATATTAGTTAGACAAGTTTTGTGTATTAGTTTAATATTTTCGTAACAACCTTTCTTCCAGCAAAAATAACTATATATTAAAATGACTCCAATTGTGATATAATATGTGTCATAACACCCCACCCCTAACTCTAACTAATTAACATAAAACAGGTGTGAACTATAAGAAAATGATTTGATGTGTTGAAAAAAAACATGCTGCTGAACAAAAAGATGAAATTACTGAAAGGTGAAATAAAATCAATGTAATATAAGTGGACATTTCTTTAAAAAAAGAAAGAAAATAGCTGATGATTTTGAATGCTTCAACAAATTTGTGGAACTTGACCATTTTTTTGGATGAAAACACACACATTAACAAGCCCTTCTTTGAAGAATGTCTTGACCTATGTTCTGCAAACCAAGAGCAATATAAAGGAATGAAATGGAAAAAGCTGCTGCAGTAACTGTTGCATCAGCAAATTCAAACAGCTCTTTTTTCTAAGAATACTCTCTGAGGACCAAAATGCAGGCTGACATTCAAAGCCATTCCCTTAAAAACAAAGTATCCCTTTTGAAGAACGCCTGACACTCAAATACAGATCATGGTGAGCGGCTATTGATGATATTGATACATGTGCAAAGTCAGACATCTTTTGTACTGTAACATAAAACCTAGTAGCCGTGCTTTCACTCACCTTGGCTTGTTCTGCGAGTCACTGGAGCCAAACCATCCTCTGCGTCTGCCCTCAAGCGGAGCAGAAACCTGGCTCTGCTCCGGCTTGGCTGGGAGAGAGTCACTCCTACCGCTAGAAAACAGAGTTTTCCTCAGCTTTTTCCCTTTATCCACCACTTCCACGGTTCCAGCGGCCTGCACTGGCTTCCCCTCTGGAGTGGCGGCCCCTTGGGTCTGACTCTGAGCTCCATCCATCTCCCCGTCCTCCTTCTTAGTCTTTTCAATGGACCAGCGTCTCCCATCGCTCTTCTGCGAGTCCTCGCCACGTCGGGTCAGGTTCTGGAGAGAGCGAGAAAGGGGTGCGCATTTCTCCAGCAGGGAGAGCTTGGCCGGGATGGTGCTTGGACTCTTGGGGCTGGCAGGCTCGGATGAGTAGATATGGGTACCGTTGATGCAGAGGGTTGATTTGGAGAGCGCCATGCTCTGACCTTTTAGGTTTTCCACGGCAGGGATAAGATGAGGAACACCCGTGATCTTACTGGCTTCATCGCTGTGTGCACGCTTGTGGGTCATCACTTTAAAGACACAAATCACAGAATTTAGATCGGTAGGTGTCGACTAGACATTTGAGGAGTGTTTGAAAGATGTCTCAAAGGGATAGTTCACCCCAAAAGGAAAATTCTGTCTTAATTTACTCACCTCCATGTCGTTCCAAAATTATTTCATCTGTGAAACACAAAAGAAGATTTTTTTTTCTTTTTTATTAGCTTTGTCCACACAATGAAAGTAAATGCTGTCAAATAGCTGACTGACCTTTTATCCCTGCTTCAGTGTCCATACGGAAGGGCTCCATCACTCTGCTGCTGTAGACAGGTGTTCTGGACAGCTCTACTGGGGCGAATGGATCCCCAGAGGACGATGCCATGCTACTGTCCGAAGCCAATGACGAACAGGACCGTGTGTCTGAATTCTTGCGTAGTTTCCCTTTAAAGAAGAAGTCTTTCACCTTGCTTCTGTGTTCATCGAGCACCTCTTCCACGCCTGGATCATCGGGTCCACCATCTCCTGCAAACGGAGGACCTACAGAGCCTGATATGGCGGCGTAGCGGCCGGGTAAAATGGCAGAGGAGGACTCCAAATCTCCTCGCTTTTTTCCTGTGACGCGGTCCTTCAGTTTCCCAAATGCAGAACGAGGCTTGTCCTTTACGGTCAAGTCGTACATACTAGCGGTCATGTTGTTGCGGGTGAACTGGATGGTGACCTGCAGCTCTCCCCGCTCCTTCTCCTTTCGACCAGCCTTGGAGCGCAGCTTGAACCACCTTAAAAATAGAAGAAGAAAAAAAGAAAATCATCTAAAAGCTAATTTATATTATCTAATGCACACTTAAAAGTAATGTTTAAAACACTATTTTAATAAATAAATGTACTTGTAGTATTAAAAATGACTGTTTTAATTTATTTAGACAAAATATTATAGAATTGTTATACTGGTAATTTATCAGTTATTGATCATTAGATGAAAATCAATATCAGAGAGAATTTTAATTTTGGTGCATCTCTACTCTTCTATTTAATGGTTATGATAAACATAAATATGAATCTCATGAAGACTGTCAATAACATATCCAGATTATATTGCACCATACCCCCCACCCCCACTTTATAATAATTTTAAATTGTATGATTTGTGACATTATTTTAATGTAATTTAATTCAATTTAAAATTGAAATAATACTTAAATACAGTAAAAACAGTAATATTGTGATGAAATAAAAGCAGCCTTGGTGAGCATAAGAGACTTCTTTCAAAAACATTTTAAAAATCTTACTGACCCCAAACGTTTGAACTGTGTTTTTTGTCTATTGATTTGAGAGGTAAAAAACAAAACAATTTTGGCCTGAACCTTTACACTTAAAACGATGCTCTCAGAGATGGCCTCATCTTTTATAACATAGGCTTACAATTTCCTGCACCACACTGAAGCGAACCGCTATGACCTATACAGGAGTGCAAACACAAGCGGGGGCCTCTTGAACGAATGTTACTGCATTAGGATAGTGCCGTCCCTTTGTCTCACAGAGAACCAGTGGTGAAACTATTTCCTCCATTTCCGGTACACCACAGAGCACCTCATGTGCGCACACGTGCAGAGAGCCAAGACAAACGCCTCAAACCAGGAGACGGCAGAAGAGAGAGAAAGGGAGGGAGAAAGAGGTGCAACTCCAAGCTCAATTAAATCCAGATGTGCAGAACAGCCTCACGCCTACAATGACATGTGATGATTCAGATTCAGAATAGTGTGTGCAGAGATGGACATTTCCATATGACCTGAAATGCTGAGAGGCCTATATGGCAGTGCAAACAGTAACTAGAAAATGAAAGTTGAATGTTGACATGAGGAATTCATTTGCTATGCTGTTACTAGACAAATCCAGTCACCTGACCTTAGCAGTGTGGTGTTAGAGGTGGTTGCAGGAGGAGGTCTTTAAGAAAGTTGCAGGCAGGTGAGTTTAATCAAGATTCTTGGTCAATAGAGTTGAGAACCTGATTTAGATTAGTTAGATTGTTATCCTATATTAAAATAGCTCATTTAAATACTTTCAAGTCATCCTGTGGTCCCCGAAGATGAGATCCACTGTGGCTGCAAGGACAACAGCCAAGAATTGTTGCAGCATGTTTTGCACAGGCAAAAAAATTTTTAAATAAAAAAATAAAATTGTTATTTTAATTTTCTTCCAACAACTTTGCAGATCAGGAACTATTAAAACCAGTAACATGCTTATACAGATAAGAAACAAATATACTAAAATTCTTATTACAATTTGGTACTTACTAACATCTTGGTGGTGTTTTTTAATTAAATCAATTTTGTTATTTAGTTGCACATCGTGTGAATTTGAGAGTTGAATGGGGGACGTGAGGATAAAGGAAGGCGTATCGAATATGAAAATAACAATGTTATTGTTGCTCAGCATGGCTCAGTGACTTCCTCCCTCACTTGTTTATAGAGGTTTTAGCCAAGAGGCCCCCACCTTCCTCATCTCTTCCTCCTCTCCCATGACAAATGATTTACTCCTAATGACGGCACTGCTAGACATGTAGTTAAACTTCATCTGCATTTGATGTGGAAGCTTTTAAACAAGAGATATATTCAAATAAAATGAACATTTGAAAAAAGACCAAGATTCCAGAAAGGTTACGTCTGTTGGACTGCAGTGAAATGCGTGTTTGTTGAGATTCAGTCGGACTCTGTGACCATTCTGACACACACTGGTACTACCCTGTGTGCAGGCATGACTCTGTGCCAGCACTGAGGAGGACTAGACGCAGCATGCCCCTCCAAGTATGTTGCTGTTTTTGTGTCTGTAAAAACATATCCCATTACTCTGGAATTCAAAACAGTGTTGGTTTTGCACTTCCCATAGATTGCTTGTGTGGCTTTGACCACCATGCATGCGTTTAATATTGCATGTGACATCAGTAATTTAGGTTAGGTTTTGGTGGAAGGCCAAAGAATCTTCCTGCAGTTTTATTATGTTGCAAATGCGAATGTCTGTCCAACTGGGAAATGGGTGCACAGAAATTCTTCCATCCAAAATCACAGGCTCACGGTTTTGGCATGACTGTGTCAAATATCCCAGGACTATATCAACTGAAAAACAAGGAAAGCTCCTATGCTTTAAAAGTACATTCAATTACATGAATTTGTAAGGCTATAATAACCATAAAGACAGAACTTAAGGCTACACTTTCTTTTTTTTATTTTTACAAATACTCTTGCTGTCATGTGGGAATGATGGTGAAGCAGTAAAACAACACTAAAATGTCATGTTTATTTTAACATGTACCCAATAATCAGTGTAATTATAGTATCATTGAGATACTATTATTGTTTCTATCAATATTTTGAATTCATCTTTATGTTTCACACTTCCATTTTAATTTTCTTTATTATTTTAAAATTGTTTATTTCATTATTATATTTTTAAATGTGTCTTTTTTTGTGTGCATTTTTATTTCATGTTTTAAGTGTAGTTATTTTAGTATAGCAAACAAAATTTGGAATGTTTCAATTTTAGAAAACTTTAAAAGGGTTTTGGATACTTTTGTGCACTGGGAGAGACCAACTCAAACCAGCTAAGACGAGCAAACCATGTACATTTATCGTGTAAATACCCTGGCACGTGAATATGGTAATCATGCAGTACTATGGTAATGATGCTACTGTACCATGGTACTGACACAGTGCAAAAGTCTTAAGAGGCCCTCGACCAAGAGGCCCATTAATTGATCCTATTATTAGCTCTACTCACTCATTTCTAGGACACATTCCTTCCTGGAAAACTTTGTCGAGAGGAACAATAGTTTGTCCGAGAAACACGTCCAGGCCGATCAACACTCTATGCATCACGGTGAGGACCAGGTTGCTGCTCCCGGGTGGGTACGCGCTCGTCCCTCCCGCCTCCAGCAGCCCGGGCTGGAGCTCAAACGAGCACTCCTCGTTCCACTGCGGCTCCTCAGCCTTCTCCACCAGGCCGGTGTTGTACTTCTCCTTGCCGACCTGGATGATAGTGTAAACATAGCGGCTGCCTTGCTTGCCCTTCGACCGCAGACCCCTCGCGCGAAGCACGGTCACGTTGACATGCGTCGGGACCCATCTCTGATCATCGTCGTCCAGGCTGATAAGAGGCATCCCGGTGCAGTTGGAGACGCAGTTGTTTGGGCTAATCCAACAGAATGACACTTGCGCATTGGATAACTATGCACTGCCCGCGCCCTTGCGCCTGTCCGCCGCCCGAAGTTGCAGAAAGAGAAATCGCTGCATTATCATTCAGCTCGATTCAAGAAGACGATCACAATCGCAACGCTGATGATAATAAATAGCCTATATAATCCCTCGCGAGACAAACCACACCAATTTACTTTAGTGGGCGTTGTGGACCCTCGGCGTCACCGCCACAAGATTTTGACAACTCACTGCGCTGCTGCTGCGCGGCCCGCCCTCCAACATTTTGTGGGGGCTCCGCAATAAAGTGTCCAGCAGAATTAAAGAGAAAGGCAGCTCAAATCCGTGATGGAATGGTTCATTTCAGAACATAATGAATAATCTTGCAGAGATGACTAGTTTGAGCTCTACCTTGACTTGGAATCAGAGAGCACGCCAGAATGTGAGAAAACGTACCTGAGAAACGCTGAAGCAGCTCCAATGTGGCGTTTCTTTCTTGCAAAGAGTTTTGAATGAATCCTTTCGGTGAGCGAATCGGTTATTTGAACAAATATATTATTTTTTATTCTCTTAACTCACTTTGTTCATTTTCATGGATCTTGCAGATGAGCATCTCTGGTTGGACTTACTCAGTGTTCGAATTGTGTCAAAGCTCTTGGGGGGCCCCCTCCAGGGCCGGCCCGCGGCATAGGCGGTATAGGCAAATGCTAGGGGCGCCACTCATCCATAGGGGCGCCAGAATGAGTGAACGGGTGAATTATTTTTTTATTTTTTTTATTTTTATTTTTTTATATATATAATACTATTTTAAAACCATTAATTCGAAATACAAAAAAAAAAAAAAAAAAAGTCCAGCTCACCAATCGTCCCCCGCCCATCGAGTGCTTGAAGTGCGTCAGAAACAGAGCGCGCGCGCGATCAGTTGTTGGTAATTTGTTGTGTAGCGTGCGCGACTCCGCATCCAATGTAGACAGCACTGCTTTTGCTAACACACAGCTCGTAGAAACGGGCCTGGCAGCTCGCGCCAGTTCTAGACGCGGTGAAAGTTTCCTGATTGTGACGGAAGGCCGAATTTACATGACACATTATAAATGAGCATAGTCTGCGATAGATACAGTGCCAAAAAGAAGAGAAGAGGATAAAAGGGGATAAAGACAGAGGTAAAGTGATGTAGTGAATGAACAATTTATGGGATAGGAGTAAGATACTATAATTTCATGGCAGTTATTTTTACCTTAAACTTAATGTTAGCAGTTGTTCTGAGTTCTCCAGAGTCCCCAGACTGTGTGGTTTTGTAACAATCATGTCAGTTTTAAGACGCATTTTTTATTATCACTTTTTTATTAATGTTTTACTCTACAGTTGTGCAGTTGTGGGGATACAGTACAGGCCAAAAGTTTGGAAACATTACTATTTTTAATGTTTTTGAAAAAAGTTTCTTCTGCTCATCAAGCCTGCATTTATTTGATCAAAAATACAGAAAAAATAATAAATATTGTGATATATTATTACAATTTAAAATAATTGGTTTTCAATTTATTATACTTTAAATTATCATTTATTTCTGTGATGCAAAGCTGAATTTTCAGCATCATTACTCCAGTCTTCAGTGTCACATGTGACATCCAGTTTATCACATGATCCTTTAGAAATCATTTTAATATTCTGATTTATTATGAGTGTTGGAAACAGTTCTGCTGCCTAATATATTTGATGAATAAAATGTTAAAAAGAACTGCATTTATTTAAAATAAAATAAAATATTTTCTAATTATATAAATCATCTTTACGATCACTTTTTATCAATTTAACACATCCTTGCTGAATAAAAGTATTGATTTATTTCAACCAACCCCCCCCCCCCCCCCCAAAAAAAACCAACTGACCCCAAATTACTGACCAGTAGTGTATATTGTTGTTACAAAAGATTTCTATTTTTAAAACATTTAAAAAAAAATTTTTTTTACTATTTATTTATCAAAGTATCCTAAAAAAGTATCACAGGTTATGAAAAAATATTAAGCAGCAGAACTGTTTCCAACTTTGATAATGAATCATCATATTAGAATGATTTCTAAAGGATCATGTGATAGACTGGAGTAATGATGCTGAAAATTCAGCTTTGCATCACAGAAATAAATGATAATTTAAAGTATAATAAATTGAAAACCAATTATTTTAAATTGTAATAATATATCACAATATTAAAAAATGTTCTGTATTTTTGATCAAATAAATGCAGGCTTGATGAGCAGAAGAAATTTCTTTCAAAAACATTAAAAATAGTAATGTTTCCAAACTTTTGGCCTGTACATTTTATGGCATAGTAATGATATTTATTTACAGGTTTATTCAAAATAGCAAAGTTCACATTAAATCTTTATTGTAAATCATGCTATAAAAGATAATGGGGACTTGACTTGAATGCTATGTAATGCTCTTGGTATTTGTGTTTAGGCTGTAATGTGTGTGTGTGTGTATATAGGCCTATATATATATATATATATATATATATATATATATATATATATATATATATGCTAAATCATGAACACAATGACGGGGTGAAATGGGCTGTGATGCATGGGGCGCCAGGTAAAATCTTGCCTAGGGCAGCATATTGGTCAGGGCCGGCCCTGGCCCCCTCCACCCCACCCCACCCACAAACAAACAACCAAACAAAAAACAACCTAATAATATACATATTTGTATTTATTTATTTCATATAATAATATAATTTCATATAATTATATATAATTTCATTTACTTTACTTGTGAATTTCATTTACTTTGTGTGTTTCAGAACATGTTTTTGCAGCTGAGCATTTACTATTATGTAGGCATTTTATTGCACAAAAAAAAAAACTAACTAGTTACATAACCCTTTCATATTTTCAAGCGGAAGTTGTCATAGTTGGGTAAACTTCTATATGGTGAATGAGAGACTACATTAAATATATGTTTTGTCACAAAAGTGTTTCTACAAGAGGGAATAAATAGAAAGAATTTGATACGATTACGATGCTGATGACCATTAATCCATTTCGATCTCTTGATTCACTATCAATTCACATGAATAGGCCTACTGTACTTACTTTTCTTGGGTTAAATTCAGTATTTTCTTGCATTAATTAATATTCACTTGTGTGTGCTTATACGAGTATCTTTTTAAAATGTATCATTTGAAAAGCTAGTGTTTGATCATGTCTAAATATTTATTCAAATGCAAAACCTAAAAATAAGTAAGCAGTTATGACCTGCAATACTCTTTTGAGCAACTATACATGTATATTTATTAGAGTGGGTAAACAATGGCATTGCAAATGGAAATTATTATTTTTTCTGGCCACAAAATGACTTTAATTTGCCTCTTTGCAATAAATTTATAACCCTTTTCTACGTTTAACCTTAAATACTACACTTATTGTATTAGGCTATACATAATAACGGAAAATAGGATACAATTCATAACAAAAACGGTTGATCTGCATGTTTGTCTTCGGTGTAATAATCAATGCATGTGTGTCTCACGCACAATTCGTGAGAGTTAGCAACCCTGCTTTGTCATCGTTGTTGACACAAAAAAAGCCTTCACCTGATGAACATTTTCAGCAGTAATAATGTCCTTAACACTGTTTTTGAGCAGTTAAGGTTACTAGATTTAAAATTATTTGTTTAATTCAGAATGGGTGCAATGCTAGCTCCAAACGTACAAGATTCTATTTTTCTCAGAATTACGTTAGATGGCTAATTACAACTAACGTTAACAATCCGATAGTGAGCTAGCATCATAAGATAAAAAAAACAACTATTGACAGACCAAGATTATAATAAAAGTGACTGTCCGATTCTAAGATAAACACTTATTCAGTAGCAGTAAATTAGGTGTACCAAACAATCATAAAACAAAGAAATATCTTACCGTCATCGTGAGGTAAAATAATGAGGAAGGATCACTCTGCCAGCCAATCACACAGCGACGTCGCGCCCGCAGTCTGTAAATTCCTTCAGAAAACAGCGTGTGGCGCACTTGAGCGTATTTTCAGACGCACATCTAATTTGAATGGGAGCGGCAGCGCAATACTTTGATAAAAAATAGATAGGGCTATGTCAAATATTGTTTCTATTTTAGTTTTAATGAAAAACCAGGGGGCCCCCCAAGGTAATTTTTTTGGGCCTTATGGGGGGTCCCTTGATGCTTATGGGAGGTCCCGGATCGGGCAAATTGGGTAAAGCGGTTGCAAAACGCCCATCGGTTTGCAAACGCTCACTTTTGAGGAACTGGGAATATTAATGAAATCTAAACAGCGCTTGAACGCTTTCTGGATGCACACAAATTTTAATAAAGATAATTTGACATTTTCCAGTAGACTGTACTTAGAGCAAATCGAACGGGTGAATGATACAATGACTTGCAATGTCTGGTATAATGATAAAATACCACTGAACGAATAAGAATCTGAATGACTGTCTGCGTCCGAAATCGCATAGTCTCAAGTAGGTAGGCCTACATGTTGAATAATTAACTTCACAACCGCTAAAAAAAAAAAGAAAAAAAAAAAGTATTAATGTGTAGTATGAATGTAATCTGGATGTACATTCACCATGTTGTTATTATCATGTGACCTACCAGAGTCAGTTGCGTTGCTTCTCTGCCATTCACAAATCCTCTCCCGTGGCCTCATGAGAATGAGATAGTGCCATTATGCACAAGAATCTCGCTGAAAGTAGTACAATATAGGTACTTGGGTATGGGTACTTTTTGCCTACACTTTTATGAGTATACTGTGAATTCGGACATACTTTTGTCACATAGTACTGTTTTTCGCCTACTGGTAGGTAAGCGATTTCGGATGCAGCCTGTTAGTAAACCGTTTCAAGTCCATAACTCGTGCAGGACAGTGATGATGGGTCAGTGTGTTGGGGTGGGGTTTGATGCTATCTCCGCTAAACTGTCCCATGATGAAAATTATCATTTTTTCCCCCTGGCAGAACGAAATCTCGTTTCAGCCACATATTACGCAATGCCTGGAAATTCCTGCATTACACAACATTCTATAGTTGAAAAGATAACTGGACTTACAAACAGTGGATGCTAAATAAAACATGTTAAAAAGAACAAGGAATAAAATGGTTTGCTCTCTCTTAGCTGGTCTATCTTGTCAGCTGGCTGGTTTTATAGGGTTTTAGAGGCACTTTTCAATTTGAACCTAATTTTGCAATCTTTTTTTTTTAAATCATGAATAATACGCTACATCTTCTGAATGATTTGATAAATTGTACGCATGCTCATCCCGCAGACATCTGCAATTATTCACACTGGAGTGAATTTGACAGCCTTTGAATTGGTTTCACAAAGAAACGTTGCAAATGCAATGGCTTTATTGTTGTCTACTGCCATCTATTGTTCAGTGTCTGGAATTAATAGAGTAGCTACTATTGAATAACAACACAGATGGCATTGTCTGAATCAGTTTTTTGTTTCATTGTTTTTTTTCCATTTTTGTTCACATTACATAAATGCATCTGTTTGAAAAGAAAATATCATTAATAAGTAGGGGGGAAAACAGTCTCATCACTTTTGGTGGGGTTCACAGTGTTGACACGTTCTTTGAATAGACTAGAAGACTAACAATTTCCAATCACCATGGATTTGTACAATCACAACAGGCTACATTTCACAACAACAGAAGCTTTTGTATGTCAGGTAGTCAAAGGCAACAGCAACTTGGTAGTAACATATTTTGAAGACTTAATACCACTCTGACACATCTCTTTATCAGCTGTTTAATGTTTGTGAATAGCTGGCATAAAGATGAAACATGAAGATGAAGATGAAGATGTGAACTTGTACGGTGATTCAGTAACCATTAGTTGCAGATGAACCAGACCACAGATCTTCAGATAAGAAACTCCCTCAATGATCACAAGTTTTGATGTGTGAACAGGTTTAAATGCTGGGGATTCCCAACCATCTGATATCTGATGAAGTGTCACGGAGAATGAATTCAAAATGTAGTTAAATGACATTTGACTTAATTCTACCAGACATTACACTATGACCTGGATGTACGGTATAAACATTTTCACAGACAGAAACTTTGTCTAAGGCATTAAAGAAAGATGGTCTGTTTTCAAACCCATTTTTCTTTTGTTTGAAAACCCAAACAGCCAGAGGCCACTAATGTAACATGAACACCAAGAGATTATCAACAGTCTGAATTGGCAGTATTTGTAGTTCTTAGTGGTAGATGGTGTCTCTTTTTTAAGGCATTTCATGTAGTTTCTATACAGTCACACAGAATATTATAGTGTGGTAAAATAAATGATGTCGGGTTGATCCTTCAAACATGATCTTTGAGGTGCTTGACGAATTAGCAGCAACACAAATTACGAACAGCATCGCCTCCTTGTTGGACCTTTAAAGTCAGAGGAAAGATAAGGAAGCCAAACAACAAATAATATGACAGATTACTGTATCTGCACAGTCACAGATGCGGACAAATTGAGTAATTTCATCCTGCAGCCACTAAGAAACTGATTTTTGCAACATCACAGTTTTTTTTTATAAACATCACAGATTATTCAACATCATATGATGATAAAATAGGGGGCAGAACTTTAAATTCAACCTTATCAGACAGAATCATAATAGCACCTCATTTATAGGCCGACTTTATGAACATCTGACCAATCTGACACAAGAATGGAGTGAAACGGATACATTCATGTTGCTATAGTGGATCATATTCTTTATCACATTCAATGGAACAAATTTGGAAAAGGAGCAAATAACAAACCTGATATTTTGAAGAATTCAACCAACTCCGCTGCCTAGTGACTACTAACCATTTAACACAGAGTTCAACAATAAAGCATGGAATAATCCCACATAATTCATTGGGTAAGTGTGAACTCCCTGGAATGTATTGACAGGAAGAAATAAGGATTATATTCATCCAAAAACCCCGTTAACATCATGTAAGTGCAGCAATCTCTGTGTGAGCTGATCCGGACTGACAGTAGGGCTCACTCCTCACCTTGATCCGTGATTTGAGTGCTGAAAACGTTGGATTTATGTCTCTTCTTTAGTCCCCCAGGCCGTTCTGCGTGCCCTTAAGATAGAGATCATCCTGAGAGAGCTGCCCGTCATAGCTCTCCATGTATAAACTACCACTGCTGCTGCTCCCGCTGCCCCCGTTGCCCAGGAAAGTGCCCACAGCCCGGCCCTGCCGCGCGTGCCCCACTGCATCACTGAAGACTTTGTTTATCTGCTCCTCAGAGGGCATCCACCAGTCAGGATTAGAAGCACAGTGCATCCGGATAAACTCTGAGAGAGGGAACGCCATGGGACAGAGATGGATGAGGGAGATAGACAGAACAATGTGAGATTTTAAATTTAAGTTTGAATAATTATCGCTTTGATAATCTGATTCAAATAAATGCCTCCCAAATACTAAAATAAAAAAAGTGTAAGGGTGTGTTCACACTTGTAGTTCGGTTCTCTTGGTTCTTTTTGGTCCGGACCAAAAAAAGAAAAGGTAATGCTTTATTTTACAGTGTCCTTGTTACATATGTTACATGTACTTACCATAGTAATAACAGTAAATGATGCATAATTACATGCAACTAACCCTCAACCAAATCCTAATCCTACCCTAACCCTATAGTAAGTACATGTAGTTGCTTAATATTACTCAGTACTTAAATATATAATTACACTGTAACAACGACACCTTAAAATAAAGTGTAACCAAAGACAAATTATACATTAAGTATGTGCACACATATGATGGTATTTGTACCAGCTGAGAACTCACGAACATCTTATAAATGTGTAAAGGTGTCAAAACAGCGGCAGGAATTCCTCCATTACACACACAAACGAGGATCTGCTGAAAGACGACGTGGTTCCAACTTCCAACTATGGGCAACATCGTGACTATGACAGGAATAAACAGGTATGCTTGAGCTTTAAAGGGATAGTTCACTTTGAAATGAATTTTTGGTATGTTTTAGCTTACCTCAAGGGCATCCAAGATGTAGGTGTCTTTTTTTCCGCAGTAGTTTCAATTTTGATATTTTTAGGTCAAACCGTTCTTGTCTGTCAGTCATATAATGCAGGTCTATGGTCACTGTCTCAAAACACATGCACAGAGTCCAAATTAAAACAATTCCCCGTCGTCCAAATTAAACAATTCCCCATCGTAAGTACACATTGATGGCCTAAGACACGAAACGAGCGGTTTGTGTGAGAAAACGAACAGTATTTATATCGTTTTTACCACTTATACACAGCCACGTCCAAGTGATCTGATCTGACGTGTACGCAGACTGGTGCATAGATATATACACACTAGATGTCGCCTTGTCTACGGCAGTTCATTGGAACGAATGTCTTTAAGGCGACATCTAGTGTATATATCTATGCACCAGTCTGCGCACACGTCAGATCAGATCACTTGGACGTGGCTGTGTATAAGTGGTAAAAACGATATAAATACTGTTCGTTTTCTCACACAAACCGCTCGTTTCGTGTCTTAGGCCATCAATGTGTACTTACGATGGGGAATTGTTTAATTTGGACGACGGGGAATTGTTTTAATTTGGACTCTGTGCATGCTCTTTGAGACAGTGACCATAGACCTGCATTATATGACTGACAGACAAGAACGGTTTGACCTAAAAATATCAAAATTGAAACTACTTTGGAAAAAAAGACACCTACATCTTGGATGCCCTTGAGGTAAGCTAAAACATACCAAAAATTAATTTCAAAGTGAACTATCCCTTTAAGGGTCACATGGTGTGACATCTCATCCAGTTTTTGGTTCATTTAGATGTTTTTGGTCTGTGTTATGTTCATATTTCAGTCAAACCCCACCGAAGCCGACCGAGACCCACGTTTCAGCTTGTTTGGTGCACACCAATGTTCGGATGACAGCGTTCACACTTCATCAAATGAACCGCACTAACAGAGCAATCGCACCAGAGTTCCTTTTAATCCAACCAAACCTGCCAAGTGTGAACACACTCTAAAACTACTTTTAGCTCACTACCTCTGAGACAAGTGACCTTGACGGGGTTAAGAGGCCGTCTCTCCGGTCCCGTATCCCCTGTGTGTACCGAACGTTTCCTCTTCCCCAGACCGCACGAGTATTTCAGCTCATCTGTGGTGAACACAAACCGGATAAGGTAACGCAGGAGCCGCCGGCCATCTTTTTTTGAGGAGTTGACTGCCTCGTCCCACTGCTTATTGGTGATGAAGAGAGGATAGTTCCCCAGAAGCTGTTTACTGCCCTATTTAGAAAAGACAGAGATTATAAGATTATAGATTGCAGAGGGGAAAAATTCTTTAATGCTGTCTTTAATCTTTAATGCGCTTTAATGCATCAACATTTAAACAGACACTGCACTAAATATTGTACCTAAAAAACAAGCAAATTCAATATAAAGAACTGAAACTTTACTGGAATACTAGAAGATTCTGTTGCTTTTGGTTTTATGTAACAGTTGGTCAAAGTGATATTTTCATAACCCCAGATTAGACGTTAATTTGAATGACAGTTTCAGTTCATGTTCCATGATAACAGTGTCTTTCATAAACTTGTGGTTTTCCTGACTATTTTTTTACAGACTATTTTAATTTTCTGTCAGGCTCACCTCGGTAAGCTGCTCTTCGGACTGGGGCTGCACAAATTGGTTGTAGTGCTGAAGAACAGTCTTAAAAAAGTCCAAAACATTCTGGCAAGGAGCTGTTGAAGACAAAACCAGCAAAACAATGTTGGTTGATGAACTTTTAGTTTCATTTAAACCAACCAAGCTGAACTGTTGCACATAAGCCAAATCCAATGAACTGTTAAAGGTGCAATTTGTCATTTTTTAAAATTAAAGTTTTGTACCTAATGAAATTAATAGTTCAACTATGAAATGAATGAATGCATACTACTCACTTTGATACTATCCGTGGCTTAGAAAAAGCTGGGTTTTCCCCCTTCATAGTGGCAATTATGAGAGCACATCATTGTCTCAATAACCCTTTTTTGACACTTTCAGTAGTGGAATTAATGAATCATAGGTGACAAAATGATTGTGAAAAGGGTATTTTTACAATGGTATCCAAAACTGAAAACATTTCCATTGCTAAAGCCAGGTATGTAAACAGCTAAGGACAAAAAAGGAAACCATGTGTTCCGCCATTTAATATGACTAAAACTTCCATTTTTATTCCATTAAATATTTAAGGAAATATAGTTGCTAATTGTTGCAATTATACTATTGTAATGTAAAAGTAAAAGTAAAAGATTTAATAATAATAATACTTGTATTTTACAGAACATTATTAATGACTGTCTTGATTTTTTTGCTTTCAAACGTTAAACTAAAAAGCTTTATTTTGGCACAAAAAAAAAAGAAAAAGAAAAAGAAAAAAGAAAAGTTGGGAAACCTTAAAGCTTCTCTTTTGTTGACAACAGATTTATAAATTATTCTCATTACAAATTCGTGTAATCAGGATCTACTGTGTCTCCAGCAAATGCAATAAATATTTAGCGTTACATTATGCACCTTTAAAAGTAGCTTAAGATAAGTGGATTGTGTGTCTAATATCAGGACTGAAATAAACCTAAATCATCAAATAAAGTTTAATACCTGGTATGTTGTCCAGTTTGTGTCTCAGTTCCTCATTGTCCTGCTGTAGACTAAGAACTTCCTGTTCCAGCTCCATACAGCGTGGACAACAACTTTCCTCCTCCTCGTCTTCCTCAGGCAGTGTGGATGAAGGGTGTCCATAGGACTCTGATGGTGCTGGTGAAGTCCAGCCACCCATGTTCTGCCTCGGGGACCCTGATGCTACCGGCTCAGCGTCTACTGGGCGACCCCGTTCACTGTCCGATGACTGGGGTCCGGATAGAAGGTAGTTCTGAAGCGACTCTGTGAAAATCCGGAGGAAAGTGGAAGTCTGCTGCTGGTTCCAGTGGTTTCCCCGTTGGGTCTCCTCACCTGGGTTCTCCAGAGATGAGTCCTCCGACCTGGGCTTAGAAGCGGGAGACAGGCAGCTGTCCTCCTGTTTTATGAGAGTGGAGATGGAAGAGGATGGAGGGGCCAGGGAAGGCTGGGGCTCAAGGAGCCGTCCGTTGCTGTTGAGGAGGCTGAGCACTCGACTGCACTGCTGGGCAAAAGCATCCAATATGAGCCGGTTTTCTGAGGAGTGATCGAAATTTCAGTTAGCAACAGATCTCTTTTCATTTTCCATATTCAAAGAAATAGTTCAACCATGAATTAAACTATAGCGTATTTCAAAACATGCATAAAATCCGTTAAAGAAAAAAATGCTGACCAAAGGTTTTTTTAAGGCAAATTTTTCATATATTCTGCTAATATTCTTCTTTATAAAATAATATTAATATGATAATATCCTTTTAATGCTACTTCCTAATTTTTTTGTACTATTCTGTTTTTTTTCCACAACAAAGAGTTAACTAATAATCTATTAATTTACTAAACCATTTAATATTTCAATTTAGCCAAACATCACCACAGCCTCCTTGCACAATATCTTTATGATCTATGATCTATTTAGTCTTTTTTGTTATGTCCCTGTCCTCCATTTGCACTTTCCATCATTTTTATCTTTGAATATCTGCAACTAGGCTCTGCATGCCTACAGATTTAGGAGATAAAGATAAGGACGCTGTGAATCTGCACACACGCACACACACACACACACACACACACACACACACACACACACACGCACACACACACGCACACACATCTCATTTACATGGTGTCACTGTTCTAATAAACACTATTCATTTCTTCCAAATCCTCTAAATATGATGAGAAGCAGCAGAGAGATTAATAAAAGGAAAATGCTGACCAACCATCCGCATACAATTACTCTGTCTCCCCACAGCCTTCTGGCCGCGCCCAGATGCAGAATCTTAAGAGGATGATTATGAATTTGCCACCCTCACACAAAGACACAGGGCAGACAATTATTAGCTCATGCAGTCGCTGTGGCAGCCGTATGACTGACGGGCTCCAGCCTCCGCCGTCGCCTGGATGTGTCTATCAGGCTTAAGCAGATGTGGCCATTTATTAACATGCGCAGCATCTCTGTTTACCCCCAGCAAGATGGATTTGATATCATTCTCCTCTATCTTTCCCGCTCCCTCGTTCCCTTTTTTTCCTTTCTCTGCCCCTCTCTCCCTCCCTCTTTTTCTTCCTCTGTTATGCCATGCAGAGTGAGGCTCATGAAATTTCATTAAACACAACATGTGCCGCAGAGCCAAATTTATGAGCCACATTTGTTTTAATCACAATCCCTTTGGAGGAGCTTTTAAATGCAATTTGGATTATTGCTCTGATCTCAGAGCTGTGTCCTTGGGTGTCTACGACTCCTTTCCCCAGAGCTAGAAAGACGAAACCATTAGCATTGTCTGATTGGCCAAAAAATCCCCCATGTATTATTTTCGCAGTGGATATTCCATAACAATAAACCAAAAGGGCTTGGTATGAAATTAGAAAGCACTGTTTATACTATGAACTCTGATCTGGATTGGAAACACTGTCTCCAACAAGTGCATTTAATATTCAGCGAACAGCCTGAAACCCTTTTATTGATGTCATGGTGAATTTCACAATGCATGTTGAACACTACATTAAAAGACAAAAAAATGTTCATGGTTGATCTTAAACCTTTCCATACGTAATTTAATAACTTGTGTGGAGAAAAATAGATCAGCTGAATGTTTGCACAGACTCTGAGGCACCCTGCTGTAAGATAATGACAACTTCTCAATTTGTGAAGGCCTGAGGCTCTGATGAATGAAAACAATCTCCGGTAACAACAATCACATGAAAACAATTACTGAAGTTGTCAAGTTTAGGTAACTCAATTAAGTTGGTGAGAAAAACAAGACACTCTCCACAAATGCATGCAGGGAGAAATCTGAATACAGCATGTAAAGAAATCTAACAGTACTTGATGAGACTTTCATGTTTATTATAGCTCATCATCTCTATGATCATGAGACCAGTGTTTACATTTTATTGTAAAACTCAACAACTCTTCATACTCATTATGCTCTATTTTTGAGATCCGGAATTACCCAAACAGGTGTCAACCACTTGTGTTAGTGATATAAAGATATAAAACAAGATTTTGTTAAATATACAGAAGACTCAGAATGTAATCTCAAAGTGTAGGCTATGACAGATTCAGAACATGTTAGTGCAGGGTTATTATGAAATTGTTAAGCCACTGTTTTCAGTCGGGTGTTGTTTTCACTGATGTGAAATTAAGCATGCCGACAATGCTTGAATAAGTCGCATAATTTGGGCGTGGGTCTCAAAATATCCATGCACTCGTGTGAGATGCGTTTAAAAATAATTGCCATTTAAAGGAAAATATACACTTCCCTTTCTCTTTCCCATTCGGTAGTTCGAAGTTGCAGCTTCGTGAAGAATTCATGGATAAAAGTTTCTTTGGCAAACTTGTTCACTTACCTGAGCTTATTCCATAGGTGCAGTCTGGAGACTGGTGGCTGAGCTCGGCGCGACCCCCCGGGTATCTGCCCGACTCCTGGCCGGCGACCCTCCTCTGGCTGCCGAATGATGCCGCGGCGGTCCCCGCTGATGCCGCCGCGCTGGATGTCGCGACTCTGCTGCTGCTGGGCCTGACTTCGCAGGGGAGACGGTGCTGCTGACTGCTGCTGATGGAGAGGCAGGCTTGAGGAAGCGGCACCCGCTGTGAATACTGCTGATGATGACTGAGGTGATGAGGATGCTCTCCGAGCTGCGGGATGTCCACCATTGTGGGTCTGTCATATCTCGCCTTGCCCGCCGCGCGCTTGCTCTGAAAGGTCTTGAGAGAGCTGTACGGGCTCCTCTGTTGCTGCTGCCTGCAGATTTTGGGCGCAGAGAGACCTTCGTCTGCTGGTAGCATCTCCTCCTCCATCTCCCTCGGACTTGAGTGTCGTTCTGTCCCGGTCTGGTTAAATCAGTTATCCCAGTGTCTCGCCGCCTTGCTCTGTGTCTCAAACACTTCTAACTCTGTCTGAGATACTCAGAGGGTGGATGACTTTACTGACAAGTCATTGCTCCAATCCCCTGGCGGTAACAGCACGCGCTGGCTTTATTCTACCAACAGGGGAATACCGGCGGCACCCGCGCACGCCTCGCCGCTCGGTGTGTGTGTGTATGTGGCTCGCGCTCCCATCAGTGGAGCGTCAGAAGAGACAGGTGCAAGATGATATAAAGAGGTGTGCATGATCCCCTCCATGTTGTTTCGCATAGCCATGTTGTCTATTAGGGGTATTCTTTGTTGTTTATTGTCGTTGTTTAGGCTGAACTGACGGAAAAACAAAAAGAACTTTAGGACTCATCAGAGCCTATTGGAAATACAAATTTAAATGCAATAAGCACTAGGCTAAACTTAATATTAAGCTCCGCATTTACAAGGTGTCATAAATAATGGGTAAATACATTTATAAAAAACAAACATGTGTTTAAATGTAATTTAATGTAAAGTACATCAGTGGCAGATTAAGACTATTTGGTGCCTCTGGGCACTGACACCTAGAGTAAATAAACAAATAAATAAATAAAATAAAATATTTTTTTCATCTGTAATTGTCCGAGATGCTTTTTAGAAGCGGGGCAACTGTATCATTTCTCCAATGCTAGGTGGAAGCAAATGGGGAACAGAGTTTTCTCTATCTTTTTGAAGTCGGAGTATCTTTGGAGCTGGTTTCTCTTACTAGTGTGCCGGGAGTGGGACATGAAAAAGCCGAAGTGGAGCTGGACTGGAGCCAAGTGAGTAGGCTATAGGCTACAGAGCGCTTTGAGCAGGAAGGGGAAAACGCTGTTAGTCCGTTCCACATACTGTATATGGTTCCACTTTTCAGTCTATTCGTTACTTGGCGACACCTAAATCTTGATACTTTGTTGGAATAGCTATTTTCGTTTGCAGCGGTAGGCTATTGGCTACTCGATATTTTACTCATAGCGATGACGTGCTGTATCCTGATATTTGGCAGCATGAACATAAAGCGAGTGTGAGAATGGAATTAATTATAGGCAACTCCGTTTGTTCTTTAAAGGGATAGTTCACCCCAAAATTAAAATTCTGTCATAATTTACTCACCCTCAAGTTGTTCCAAACCTGTATGAATTTCTTTCTTTCGCTGAACATAAATGATAATATTTTGAAGAATATTGGTGACCAACAAACATTTGATGGTGCCTATTGATTTCCATATCCAAAGTATAAAAAAATAAAATAAAAATAAAAAATAAATAAAAATACTATGGAAGTCAATAGGGCTGTTTGGTTACCGACATTCTTCAAAATATCTTAATTTTGGGGAGAACTATACATTTGTGATAGTGTATCGTAGGCTATACATATGATATGTGTATATATACGCAAGGCTATGTGTAAAAATGATGATGACAATTTAAGCCCATAGAGAGGCATGTAGGCTACTGTAAAAAAAATTTAAATAAAAGATTAAATGAAAAAAATATTATTTCTTTTCAGAAAATACAAAAGACAACAATGGCCAGAAGAGGGCGACACCATGACACTTATGAATTTAACAGCAAAACGTTACGATCACCGCTTTCCAAACGACTGAGCGAATAATAACCTATAATTCTGTGAATTCAAATAAATGAAAACAAAAAATATACGTACCAAATTTGAAACAATTAGATTTTTAATTTCAAAGACTCTAAGCTAAAAACATATTAAGGAAATAAAAAAAAAGAATTGTTAAAAAAGTTAACCTGACCAAACAAAAAGAAAGAACAGACCTTTCTATTAAAGATATTGGACAGAGAATACACCTGAATCAGGTCCAGATGAAACACTTCTGTCCCTCTTGCGCTCCCCAGGCAACAGGACGCAGAGACCATGCGCGCGTCCGGCCAGCAAACTGCGTGCGCGTCACAGAAACGGAGCGGGTGCGAGTCTAAAACAAACTTACGAGAGCAGCACATTTGAAAAGTCGCTTTAGAGCAAGCGCGCGCGTCTCTGAGCAGCCACAACTTCTCCGCGAAGAACTGCAAGACAGGCAATTGTTTTTACCAGTCATTGATAAATAACGTATAGGTGACAGTTCATTGTTTTACATCCATATGGATATCAAAAGCAGCATCATTCGATGACTAAACGAGACTAAAATGTCAGTAGGCTAAACAGCGGGAGCGGATAAAATGCGGATAGAATCATGGAATTTCTGGAAGTGATAGCCTATTTTAAAACAATCTAAGACCGGAGCTGGATGATTCCTAATATTGGATTTGGACAACAATCCTTGGATTTAATCCCAGTGACTGATTTAAATCTTATGAGCTGATGGAGTATTTTCCCAAATCATTGCTAGTTCGTTTAAAGCTCGCTTAACCCCAAAACGTCAGTTTATCGGGCGCGCTCTGTTTGAGAGGAACTGGCCAATTAAAGCGCATCTTGCCGGTATGGTGCGCCTGCTGAATTGCCTAGTCTTGGGGTATTTGACATGGAACCTGCGGATATCTGATGCCCGGGGAGAGTACTGTCACGGCTGGCTAGACAGCAGTGGGAATTACCATGAGGGCTTTCAGTGTCCGGAGGACTTTGATACGGCGGACGCGACGGTGTGCTGCGGGAGCTGCTCGCTGCGCTACTGCTGCGCGGCCCCGGACGCGCGCCTCGATCAGGGAACCTGCACGAACGACAGAGAAGTGGAGAACGACACGCAGTATGCTGCCCGTAAGGCCCTGATAAACTCATGAATAAATAGCTGTAAAATTAAGCACAGTTTTAATAAAAAAGATGTCATTATGTCTATGATCCAGACAACTAAACTGAAAAAACATAGGTTTACTATTAAGTTTCTCATTTAGAAAAAAAAATATTCATGGAAAGAGAAGCCTACTGAACGTAGTTTTATCCTCTTACTATTAACTCTTAAAAAAAAAAAAAAAAAAAAGTTTCTAGTTTGGAACAGGGATATAAAATGAATCCGTAATGACAAACTACTTAAAATAGTTTACTTGTTGCCAGCAAAATGATCATAACAGGATTTGTGATATTTTTGGTCTTAAGAATGAAGAGTGGATGTTTTACTCGGATAAAATACTAACAGCATATGCCAGCACTTGCTATAATGTCTGACAGAGTTATCTGAGCAGAGAAGAGGTTAACCTGACACACATGCACTCTCTCTACACAGCCACTGCATGGAGAAAATGTTCTCATCATCATTTTAAAATCTCACAATTTTTTATAAAGTTTTAGAAGTTACAAGATTTTCTTGATTTCATACTTTTCAACTCAATTCAAAGTAGTTGAAAAGTGCAAGCACTGCAGGGTGTGGCGTAGGCACGTCTGTGATTTTAATAAAAAATGGATAAGACAGCAATTAAACTTAAGTTTATTTAGTTGGCTGAAATGTTTGCAGTGTTTTAAGAAGAAATGTATCGTACATTACAACTACACATCTAATCACATTCATGAACAAACTAAATATTGTTACATCAAATCATTATATTTTGATAAAGGCTTCACTAATGATTTAGATCTTTTAGACCTGTCAACTGTATGACCTAATGATCATCATTCCTAATTTTACATAATATTGCCTGTACTGATCTCATGTGCAGTATGAAGAAACAATGTTTATGTTTGTGAGTCTTAATATGATTAAACAGTCAGTTCACACTGACAAGCAAACAGTGGGAACATGTGCTTTGAATATTTAAAACGAGGTTTCTGCCAATTTAGATATTGAAAAGATAGTTAATGTGAATAAATAGAAAATATATGTAAAAAAGATTCTCTTTACATAAAGAAAATGTTTTACCTTGATTTAGCTCAACATTGGTCATTGCTTTGCAGTTATTATCGGTGCTTTTAAAAGTAATATTCACTATTAAATAAACCTTTCATTTAGTAACAAGCAATATATGAAATTAAGCATTTAAAAATAACATTTGTGAAACCATAATTTATAAGACTAATGACAATTAACTAAATTCAAAGTAAAGTCAAATTGATTTCTATGGTGTCGTATACTTAGTATTATATTTAGTATAATGTTGATTCAGTTCAGTTCATGTTGCAGAGTTCATCAGTTATGTAATGAATTTGATTCAGCTATATATGGTGTCATTATTCAGCTGTGCAGTGAAGTTGTTCATTAGACTGAATATCTTTCAAACCCGTGCCGTTTCTCTCTTTCAGAGCCCATCTACGTGCCCTTTCTGATGGTGGGCTCCATCTTCGTGGCGTTTGTCGTGGTGGGTTCTCTGGTGGCCGTGTACTGCTGCACCTGCCTGCGACCCAAGCAACCCACCCAGCAGCCGATCCGCTTCTCGCTGCGCAGTCAGGGCGAGACCATCCCCATGATCTTCACCACGGCTCCTCCCAGCCTGCGCACGCCGTCCCGCCAGTCCAGCACGGCCACCACCAGCTCCAGCTCAGCGGGAGGAGGGAGTTCAGTCCGTCGCTTCTCCCTGGGCCGGGCCGACACGCTGGGGCAGTGTTCGCAACAGCAGCTCCTGATGGTCTCGTCCTCCTCAGCGTCCACTCCTGTGTCCGTGACCCCGACGCAGCCCTTATTGCCTCCGCCGCCTTACACCTCCCAGCAGGGCCTACAGGCCAGTAACTCTCTCCAGCACACACACGCTCACAGCCAGTTACAGCTGCACCACCAGACCCTGCAAAGCTCCGGGTTCCTCCTGCCACAACAATACTTCTTTCCTCTCCCGCAGGAACCGTTCTCTGGGAACAAGGGCTTTGCTGACTTCAGCCAGAGCTGACCTGGGCTTCTCAGCTGCTCGAAAAGGAGACGAACACCAAAGAGCCGGTCCTTCACAATGCCCTGTTGTAGACTCATATTACAGGGGCTCCCGCACAAGGAAACAGGCACTAATACGTCTTCAGCAAGCTTGACTGGCACTTGCGAGACCGCAGCTGGAATTTGAGAGCCGTGTGGAGCGCTTAAGCTGCTGAGATAGTGGACTATCAATCTGACAGACACTCAAGTGCTGGACACAACACACCACAACATGGACGCCTACTTCAAAGCACCTATATCTACAATTGATCATATCTTGTATGCACTTCCAATCTGCTTCTATTATAAAAGACGTCTTATTGTTGAAAAATACTTTTGAAAACTCCAGCTGGTCGGCACTCCACTGAACATTTAGCCTTTGATTGGAGGTCATTTTATATAATTATACATTAAGGAAGAACGACAGATTATAAGACATTTTTCTTGACAATCTCAGTCCCATTTTAGGGGTCGTGCACACAAATAGTGCCATGTATGAATGAGGGTTTTATAGAAATGGTATTAGATTAAAGGTTTAATTGCCAGACTGAGACAAAGATTGTTCATAATGTTTAAAACAGGCATTCATCATGTGTTACTCTCGCTAATAATACATAGACTATCGGCCACATTAGAAACGCGTGTTAACATCACATGAATGCACAGCTACCTTTGGGAAAACTTCTGTTTTTAATGTTTGGAGAGTGTTCATTCTTCAATTTTGTATAATTTGTAGCAATCTGAAAGCCATTATTGGCTCAGATTCAGATGGCAACACAGTTTGTATTTTGTTATTTTTGATACGAGATGTTTTTTGTAAATGATCAGGTGTATCTAAATGTACAGTCCAGCTGGAAACACATCATGTGACGAGATGGCCTTCAACAAAGTATTACGGTCTCTAACCAAGTGTTTTTGAGCTAAATTAAACCGTTTTATCTTTTCACCTGTGTTTAGTTGGTTTCCCCAACAACAGTAATGCATTAGATTTAAGGGAATAGTTCACCCATATTGTGAATGTTTGGTTGCCCATATTCTTCAAAATATCTTCTTTTGTGTTCAACAGAAAAAAACAAAACAATCATACAGGTTTGGAACAACTTGAGGGTGTGAATAAGTGATGACAGAATTTTCATTTTTGGGTGAACTATCCCTTTAAGAATGAAAGACACACATTCTATAATTCAGGACACATTCATGAAACTCTATGACATCACTCACATAAGAGGTTCCATTTTAGAACAGGATGACTTTGAAAACTATTACCAAAGATGGGAAAACTTGTTTTAACCCATGGACTAATTCTTTCTAGGGACATAGCAGTGGATACATTTACATAAAGCGTGGCCAACATAAATATATATGCCTGTTATTAGAATTTGTAATAAATAACAACTCTATTAATGTCACTGACCAACAGAACATGTAAAATGTCTAAATGTCATTTAATTGACTTATTTCCGCCTTGTCCTGTTTAGATTGATATCGCATCCTGTTTAATGCCACACACGAGGACCAGATTCAGTGTAATTTGTCTGTCCTCACTGAAAGCAAAATTCCATGCATTGCATGAGACAACGAAAATGCTTGATTTTTAATACACATAAATACTGTTCAAATGTTTGGGGTCAGTAAGATTAAAGAAATAAAAATGATACTTTTATTCAGCAAGGATGCATTAAATTGATCAAAACTGACATTAAAGACATTTATAATATTACAAAAGATTTCAAATAAATGTTGTTCTTTTAAACTTTCTATTCACCAAATAATCCTGAGAAAAATGTATCATGTGTTCCACAAAAAAGTTAATCAGCTGTACAGCTGTTTTCAACAAACAATAATAGAAAATGTTTCTTGAGCAGCAAATCAGAATATTAGAATGATTTCTGGATCATGTGACACTGAAGACTGGAGTAATGATGCTGGAAATTCAGCTTTGCCATCAAAGATCTAAATTATATTTTAAAATAAACATCATTGCTGTTTTTTTTTTACAGCATTTTTGATCAAATAAATACAGTCTTGGTGAGCATCAGACACTTATTTAAAATCTTTCCGACCCTAAACCTGTGAACAGTAGTAAAACATATTTTGATCAAAATATATTTTCTGAAGATACAAACATTTGTTGAATACACTGGGTGTTCATGGGAAATGCTGAGCCAGAATTTTCTCATGATTATACAGTATAAACAGATTTTGCTTGCTGTAAACAAGACATCAAGGTCAATTTTAATGTCCTAACTGCCCTTTCAAGAGGACGGGCACAGCAGTGTACACGTGTTCTGAAGAAGAGCGCTGTGCAGATGGTGACACATCTCAAAGGTGTTTTAAAAGAGGACATGAAAACCAATGCACAGTATTAAACGGTTTACTCGCTTTTTAAGGCACAAACACTATAGCGGGCCAGAAGCCGAGATTTATGGTTGTAGGGAAGTGTTTGTTAAACTTGTGCAAAAAAAGTAAGATATGCTCTTGGAAATTTATGGTGTGGAAACAAAACAGATTATTGCCAAATCATGAATTTGTGTTCAATAAATCCCCAATGGAGAGCCATGCGATCTGTACTGCTAATACTCCATACATCAACTATGATCAGTGTTTCTCCTGATGTCTGCAACAATACTGTTCCAGTACTAATATATCTTGGATAGCCTTGAGGATTCTTCAGGATATAATTAACAGAATCCGGCGATGCATCAAATCAAATCACGAGAGAAGAGCTTCAGTTGTAAAGTTTATTTCAGTAGTCCTTCATGGCAGTTAAAAGACAAAACACTTAAAAGTTTGCAGTTCCAACATGCTAAACAATCATTTAACAAAAAGACAAAAGAAAGATCCAAAAGAAAAAAAGAAAACACCCAATAGAGAATTCGAAACCATATCAAAGTGCATTTTCATTCTTTAAAGTGACCAACACTAGAGAGATTCAGCGTACAATTAACATTTAGGCTAAACCAAGAACGACTTTTCCATTCATGCAATCAGTCACTTTGACAGACAGGATTTTCGAAAGCAACAGTCCAAGCCATTAACCAATGTCACATCATATTTCCAGTGTTCGAGTCGGATGCTGACCCACAGAAAAAGCACAGCTTAAGGAACGAAATGCACAGAGCCATTAATGTATTCTTGTCGAGTTAAATAAAAGACGTTTCGGCTTGAAGAAGAAGAAGAGTTACACTGAGATCTGAAACTAAATTAAGAACATGTACAGTACATCCATCCAGATAAATAATACTGCAACTGATATGAACTACATAAGAGAGTATTCATCACATGAAAGATAAAAGAGTGCATTGTGCAACATCTCCGGTCAAGCTTTAGCAGAGCTTCATACAAACCGAGACATACAGACACGTGACGCACACATGCGCTCACACATTTACACCAGCACACACACACACACACACACACACACACACCTGCTGATGTACAGGGCCATGCAATGGCATACAGTTCACCGTTAGTATACCTGGAGTCGTGCAGACAGACGAAACAAGCAGCATCACACAACCGGACACAGAGGACATCACACACGCATCCTCATTCGACTCTCTGGAGAACTATTGTAATACAGTTAAAAGGACATGCATACCGACGGGACCATGAACTCTCACGCAGTCACGCACGCATCCGTAACGTTGCTCACATGCACATGCAGACGACACACGTTGCGCAGACGCACTATACAAAACGTGCTCTCCCACAGGGAGAAGAAAACCAACGCACAAACTCCACCATCAAATAAAGAAGCGTTAAGACAGTTGAAGTCACAGGCGACGTAAGCTCATGAACCACGACCAGTTTCTGAAGGGGAACCACAAAAAAGAGGGACGACGTTTTCATTACAAAGCAGATCAGTCCAAAAAGTTACACTTAGTCCAATATAAAAATACAAATTCACAAAATAACTATGGAGACAAAGTTGGATTGATACTGTGTGGGTCAGGCGAAATCCTCCATTCCTCCTCTATGCTAATGGCACTTATGCTTGAGGGATTATCACTCTGTTCTAAGTCAAATAAACATCTGATCGTCTAAAAGAGATTCACACAAAGAGCTGGACGCATAAGCGGGGCCGAGGTTCATTACGCTCGTGGAGCAGCGTGATACATCAGTATTTTGGTCTAACGTGTAAGCGTGCTATAACGCTGCCTAGATAGAGTCTTTGAAATATTATCTCACTGG
The DNA here is from genome assembly GCF_965113295.1 of Leuciscus leuciscus. Taxonomy (NCBI): domain Eukaryota; kingdom Metazoa; phylum Chordata; class Actinopteri; order Cypriniformes; family Leuciscidae; genus Leuciscus; species Leuciscus leuciscus. Next base: position 12,591,912 of record NC_138732.1, read on the forward strand.
GGAAAAAAAAAAGTTCCTGTTAGGCACCTTTGTGATCATTGCAGCCGTGTAAGATGTGGAATGCAGAAACGTGTTCAAGAAAGCCATTGAAACGTTGCTAAATAGTAAAGTAAAAATGGCAGATACGTGCAAGCTAAAAAGATCTGAAGGGACGAAAAACAGATTGATCAAAACAAAGCAGAAATCTAAATAAATCTAAAAAAAAATAAAAAAAATATACCCAGTAACTGGCTGAAGGCAACAACAAATGTAAGGCCTTGATACATGAGATTTAACATGAATCTAAAAATAAATAAATAATAAAAAACAGTTTTCAAATTAGTGCAGAAAGCATTTGAGGAGTGTAAAAACAACCGGTTAACACCTAATTATTATTTCGAAATACATATTGTTTTTAAAACAGGGACTGCATTTATAATGTTCTTTGAAAATTTCCAGTAACCTGGGATATGTCTTTTTTTGTTGTTGTTGTTGATGATGTAAATAAAATACCGAAACATTAAAAAACAAAAGGGAGTGTTTAATGTGCCATTAATGATTAGGAAGTCACAGTCAAAGACCATTACCACAAACGTTTTTATCACCACCCTCATCAACACCACATTTTTTGGCTGTAACACTCATAGGAGAGAGGAGAGTAAATTTTTGATGCTGTTCTCCTCTGTTTGACAGATCATAAACCATACTGACCGCAGGCTGGGCAAAAATATGCTAGCACAGTGCTAGTGTGTGCTGTTGAACATACAACTACAGCACAACAGAACTTGATTTTTTTTCCCCCTCTCTCTTTCTCATACCACTTCATTTTTCCCATCCGTTGTTGCCCAGGGTGCCCTAGGCTGGCCAAAGTTAAACTGACAGGCTTCCGCTCTCTGTCAGCCTTTAAAAAGTTGAGTGACCGCTGAGAGGGGGCGGGGTCCAGCGAGCCGGATCTCACCACTCATTGGTCCGCTGCTTGGTGGTGTCGTAGGCTCTGATGACCTCAGACTGGGAGAGCACTCCGTTCTCATCCTGTGAGAATGCGTAGCCGTCTGTAAACAGGACCCAGAAAACATGCATCAGATAAATACACTCAACTAAACATTCTGCTGGCAATCTTAGGGGACAAGTGATACAAACTAAATCATATAAAAACCTTAAAGCAACAAAAACAAGCCATGAGATGATTCTTTAGCATAAGCCTTCTCTTAAATCATAAATCATCTCTAAATATGATTATTATCAATTATATATATATATATATATATATATATATATATATATTTTTTTTTTTTTTTTAAGTACTATGCAATTATATTAAATATTATTAAATTAGTAGACAATTATTTTTGATTGTTAATATGATTTATAAATATATATATGGCCAAAGGCCCTGACCAATATAAATAGTTTTTGCTCAGCAAGAAATAAAAATGTTAACTCTATTTTGATAATCTATTTTAAACATTCTGTTGATTATATGAGTAACTTTGCAACTACATGTCAACTAACTCTCATTAGAGTATTAGTAGACTGTCTGCTTAAAATCTGCTAACACTTTATTGTGATGGTCCTCTAACATACATTATACTGGCTAAAAGTAACTATGCAACTACATATCAACGTATTCTAACCCTAAAGGTCCCTGCACACTGAGTCAGAAATTTTCGTATGCGTTTTTTTTGTATTCGTCATTCGGTGGCTCTGAATGGTCAAAACACCTCGCAAAATGCTTGCAACGGATGCGGAAAACGCAGAAAATCGAACCTGATCCGAATTTTTTTTATGACGGATGACAAAACGTGAGGTTGTATTTATTTTTTAACGTGTAAGAATTTCGGACTCAGTGTGCAAGGACCTTAACGGTCTACTAATACTCTATTAACACTAATTAAAGTTAGTAGACATGTAGGTGCAACGTTACTTAAAGTCAACATAATGTGTTAAAGGAACAATCAAAACAAAGGGAAACCAAGAAAATAGAGGGAATATTGTCTGTAAACTCAAAAAAAGAATTCAAGGGCTGTGTGGAATATTCACAGTGTCCTGTTGTTGGGGGTCTAATAGGGGTCTAATAAGCCCTTACAATGACCTACATAAACTAATGGGACCAAAATGGCTGAAAGTAGTTGCATTGGTCCAAATTAAAGGAGGTCTGTTGTCTGCAGAAAGACGCAACAAAAAGACATCAGTATGCAAGACATCCTCACTGCTTGCTTCCAGAAATAAACAAAAAAATTCAAATCGGTCTCAGAGGGGACCTTGAGAAGTGCTATGGCACTGTGGGTGGGCTGGCTGGGATGATTGGGGAAGTCAATAGTAATTATCTTGGCAGACACCAAATGGAAGTTGGCAGGAAATAAGACACTGAGTGTTGTAATGTCTGATTATTGATTCTACCTAGAAGAATCAAATACTTTTTTTTTTGAAGAAAAGTGGCTCAATTCATCAAATACAGTCAATGAAGTCTTTGAAGCAAAACATTTTAAAATAAAAATTGTGTCCTTTGATTTGGACTCCAAGTAGAATACAATATCTATTCAAATTCTAGTCATTTTAATTTCTAACTCATAACTAGCGCTATGGTCTCTAGAGCACTGCACACTGGGATTGGCCCTTTGTTCTATGACTCACCTTATGTCTCAACCGACTCGACCTCTACCTGCTGGCCTGAGGGGGCACATGCAAGAGGCCGAGGAGGGCAATGCATTGTGGGAATGATAGTGGCAAATTGAAATGATTAAATATGACTCTGCCTGTCAATCAAAACACAGCAGCACAGCAGCACATGCACAGGTGGGGAATGGGAAGGACGTGATGGACAATGCAGGTTTAATTATGGTGTTAATATGTATTGTTTTTGTAAGGCAACTGTAATAATGTTTAGCGGTATGAGCTAAAGGGAAGAATGCATATAACATCAGACTATCAAAGAACGTCCCCCATCCTCACCTAAAAGCAAACACAAAAAAATAAGAGCAAATAAAGAGAGGCAACAAACAGAAAAGAAACATGAATGTAAAACTATAAAGAAATGAAAAGGCAAGGGTTTTCAACTGGTTATGCTTCAGGAGGCAGATTTTACTTTGGACATCATCCACATCCACAGCAATATCTGTCTGATACAAAAAGTAATCATTTATTTTTATTTTATTATTATTAATATAATAATAATAAAATATTTATTTCATACAAAAATTCAATGTAATAAATTTACTTGTTATAATTATTATACATTTATAATTAAATAATGAATATAATTATTTTATTTTTAAAATAAAACTATATATATATATATATATTCATTTAAAGCCCGATTTTTTCTATCCTAAATATGCATGATTGTTTTATTCTTAGCTGCATTTCAGCATTGTTTTTGCCTGCTGTTTGTGAGCCCATCAGAACAAACCTGCAGCTTATCAGTTGAAAACCACTGAAAGGAAGCACATGGAAAGTGTAGTATAACAGCATATCCAGAGAGATAATGTTAGTAATGTCAGATGACAGTGTGTGTATGTGTGAACTCTGTGACTGTACATATATGACCTCATGAATCAGCTTCAATAATCAGTCAGTTTTGGACTGCGATATCCTCAGCAAAATCCTCCAGATTTGACACGGAAGCCCATGTTATGAACTGATAAAAGCATGAGATTTGAGTTCCTGTGCCCAAAAACAGCTGCCTGAGGTGGTGCCATCTCACTGTCTAGCTCCTGCTTTGTTAATGCAGCTGTTCCTTTCGAGTGATATTATGGCTACATTACCTGCTATCTGCAGCTGTCAAGAACAACCATTCTCACCTAAATTTTCAGGGGCTTTGGTTCAGGTTTGTACTTCAGTAAGTGCCTGCAGTTGCACGTCCATAAACCCTTGCGTGTGAGAGTGAACCTGCATTTTGATGCTGCATATGGGAATGGTGGGGTGTGTGTGCATCAGTGATTCTGCATGAGCCTGTTTGTGATGTATGCATTGTGGAGAACATGTTGGTGTGTCTGTGTCCGTGTGCCTGTGCGTGGCGGAGCACATGTGTGTCGCTGACGTACGGAGTAGATTCTGCTGCATGGAGTCGGACCGGTACAGACTGACGGTGCTCTTCTTAAAGACGTTCTTCAGGAGCTGGGCTCTCTCGGTCAAACTACAGGGAAGGACACAAAGAGAAACAGACACAGACATCATTATGCACATAATGGGAGTCTCATTTCTCTTCCCACAGAAGAGCGATCGAATTAAAGACAAACTTCCTGCTGGACAGATGTGTCTCCAGTGAGAGGTTGAGGAGACAGAATGAGACCGGAGCCGGGAGAGCAGCCAGTAGGATCGTTTACACTTGGAGGTGATCCCTGCTAAACCGCTGTTTTTGCTTGTTCGGTTTTATTATGAATTCACGAGGAATGGCCCTCACCTCTTCCCATGCACCACAGCTCCTGGATCTTTGGACAGCGCCTCCAACTCCTGCACCTCATCAACCAGGGTCTTAAAGCACAACCTTTTCATACTGAGGAAAAATTAACACAAAAAGTTGTTTTATCCATTTTTATCCATTAAAATGATAGTAAGCATTTTGTAATAATGTTTAGTGGTATGAGCTAAGGGGTAAGAATGCATTTAGCGTCAGACTAATCACCAAACCTCCCCCATTTGACCTAAACTAAAAAATATATATATATTTTAAAGAACGTGCTTGTGCTTGGCTAGCTTTTTAATTGCACAATGCAAAAATTGCTAGACATTTTCTTTTAAAGTCTGGACTGAATTCAGTGTGCAGATAGAAATTTTTTTGTTTGTTTGCAATGACTTTTTTGTCTCTATGCACATGAAGCAAAAATATATATATTTTTAATTTGGAGCCAACAATTTCTTCTAGTTTACCATTTCATTTGAGTAATTGCACTCATTTTTGTCGACTGTTTGCAACTCTTATAAGAAAAGACTTGCAGCCTGCCAGTTGATACTAAGCATGAATAGTAAGCATTTTAAATAATCCATCAATGCTTTTAACATTTTATACATGAGAAAAAAATGCTGGTCTTCTTAATAACAACCTCTGGTGACCATTTAGGAAGTTAAGGGTTGCATGGCTGGCACTGAAGAAACTCAACTCACACTTTGTAGGCCACATCAAACACCAAAGAGGTGATGGGAATAAAGATCAGACCCATCCAGAACACTCCTGAACTGAACATCATGTCCGCCTGGAAAACACACACACACACACATAGACACATGAGAAAGAGCACCAACAGACAGAATCTGTGACTGATTTCTAAACTTACAACCGTTTAGCTGGACTCTCACAACATCAGTACTAAGAGCTCAGCTTTCAACCACCAATATGACCAAAAACTTATTAGATGTAATCTAGTTAAGGGGTGTTGGAATGTGAAGTCATCCTGGTACACTTCAGAAATGTATGTGTGACAGATGAGAAGCCAGACAGACAAGAAAGGAGGAATGGGAGGCAGATGAGAATGGCAGTCAGCTAGAGTACTGATCTGAACTGTTAACTGCTAATGGTACTACCCAGATCACCTTTCTAAAACCCTGCTTCCCAAATGATGACCTGACCTGTCAGAATGCCTTTGCTTCATATGATACATGGGAGGCAGTGGAGTAAGATGTCACCATATTTTTAAAAAGGGCTCATCATACACAGCTGTGTGTGACTGACAGAAAAAAATAAAATAAAATTGCATGTCAACGTAAACCGATATAAAATGAAATAAACAGTTTGGGGTCAGTACAATTTTTTTTAAAGAAATTAATACTTTTATTCAGCAAGAACTTTTTAAAATGGATCAAAAGTGAAAGTAAAGAAATTTATAATTTTACAAAAGATTTATATCTCAAACATAGCTGTTCAAAGAATCCTGAAGAATTTTTTTTCAAAGCATATTTATAGTATTATATCATTTCATATGTAACCATACGTTATATAAGCTTTCTTTCAAATTTAAGCTGATAGCAGATATCCTAAATATAATTAAGCATTTTAGTAAAAAAAAAAAGTCTCCCCTATGTGTGTGTGACAATATGAAACGCATATGAAAGTAAATCTAAAGAAATACACTGATATCACTGCATAGATACCAACACAAATAGGTTCAAAGTGCCTAATGTTTCTGCTAAACTATTTTAACCTGGGCTGAGAATAAGTGGTTAGGAAAAAAAATTTTTTGCAGGCCATTATTTGTGTCATATTAAAGAAAAAAAATGGATGAACTCAGGTATGCATAAACAGCACAATCTGTTATCACATTCAAGATTACCGGATGTTACCATCATAAGTCTTAGAAAGCACTGCATGGTACTAAGTGCAAAACTCAGACACATAAGTCTTCATTACTTGAATCAGTTCATAGCTGGAGCAGGATACATTTCCAGAAAATTCCAAATTGGAACAGAATAAACTCGTTATCTCAAAAATTTCCACAACCAAAACAAATGAATCCTAAACGAGAGCCAAAGCAAGACAGTATCAGAACTCTCATCTGCCAAAATATACCCATGAATTAAATAAACAAGCAGCGAAGAGATTTATCAGTCTTAGGCTGGGTGATACCGAGACAATCAGTGAGGTAATGATATTAAGGTCTTCAAAGACATCAATCTCTCCGATAATTAAAACAGTTTGAGGACAGTGTGTCTTTACATTGTAAAACATCTTAACAGAAACATCCAAACTGAGAGAGAGAGAGAGAGAGAGAGAGAGAGAGAGAGAGAGAGAGAGAGAGAGAGAGAGAGAGAGAGAGAGAGAGAGAGAGAGAGAGAGAGAGAGAGAGAGAGAGAGAGAGAGAGAGAAAGGGTTCTCTGTGGTTCCACAGGGTCTGATTCACAAGACAGGGATATTCTGGCGTAGGCTAGTGGGGTGTGAGATGCAGTCGTTTGCGCTTATCCTGTTTGCTTTGGCCCAGCTGTGTTGAAAATACCTGTCATTAAATGTCAAAGAGCACCGATCCACCCCCTTGCAATGCTATTCTACATACGTGGTTGCGCCACTTGTCTAAACTCGGCGCTCCAAGACAAATCATCTTCCTGTAATCTAAACCAGTAAAGGCCCCAGCACAAAGCCGAGAGGCACACCTGCCTGCAGCAATCTACCAAAGTTTCAGGTGTTCCCAAATTAGCTAATCTACTCACTATTACAGGAAAATAGACTTTGATGTCTAACAAAACATCAGGGAGGCAGGAAATCTCAAATGACTGGAAATCAAAATGGCTTCCTCCACCCTACTAATGTCATCTTTGACCCTGAATGAAACAAGTGTTCTGTGTTGCCAAGAGGAATTAGAGAAAATTGTGCACGGGTGAAAAGATATTCATGTCGTGCTGAAATCCAACAGTCCCAGAGGTAACATGTAATTTTCTCTTTGATAATAGCAGTTTAATCATTTTCATTGGAGGCCAATGCATCGAACAAACAGACAAGATCTGAAGGGCTCAAAGACATTAAGTATGAACAAAACCAACAGTGGGAATTATTAACTATATAAGTAAAAGGTCAAACTTCATTAATGTTTTCCTGTTAAGTTGTGTGTTATAAATACTCTTAAAAATCAACAAATGGAATCATTATACCACTTACTGTACAATTTAAAATGATAAAGTGAACTTTGAAACATTTTCATGCAGTATGTTTTTTTTCCAACAATTTCTATGGAACAAATAGAATCAATTCTGGAACAAATACAAAAAATCCAGCAGGCTCTGGGAGCGTTCAGGCCGTAGGTGTATTTTTAGGGCAGAATAATAAACCGCAGTGGCCTAGTCTCGACTGGCAGTCAAGGGTATCCGCATCGACTATTTTGACAGGACATTGACTCCCTCTGTGTCTGCCGGACACATTCTCAAACAAACATGCACACATCATGCAACTTCGCTGTTGGAAAAACCCAGTTTAAGCTGGTAGCTGTGTTACATCTACTTTCTATCTGGCCATTAGCAAGCCACCATGTAAAAAAAAAACAGCTTAAATTGGTAGGACTTTGTTTTGTTCTGGTAGACCATCTAGGACCAGCAACAAATCCAGTGCTTCAAAACACAGTTAAAAACTTAAGCTTAAGTTTATTCCAGCAGGATTCCCCTCTTTAGCCTTAAAAACAATATGCATGTAAAATATTAAGTATGCAAATGTTCAATTGTGCAAAAATATGCACACACACACACACACAGGTTCCCATCATTTGCCAAAAGCAATCAAAGCACTGAATGTGTTCTCCAAAGCTGGCATGTGTGCTATTTGAAGGGTTTTGACTACAGCCAAAGGTACCACTGAATGAGATTAGATGATCATGTTACCCTGTTGGATTTGGCCATATTGTAAATGCAACTTGGACAAAAACTGATGCTAAATGGGAATCAGACAAAAACAAACTCATTATAAGCACACACTGTAAATAAGTTGACATGTACACAAACCTTCATTCAATTGCTCTGTCAGAAGTACACACTAACAGACCATTTAAAATCTTCAATCAGGTCTTTCAAAACCTGAAAGCAAACGTTGACAGATTCTATTAGCGCTTAAAACAGGGGAACTGAATCTGGCTGTTTATCATTCAGTCCCACGTGGTGACTTCCTCTGGTGATTGACGGGATGGATTAACTTTGCCTGGGTGCACTAATCAGTGGTGCTGTGAAACAGCAGAGTTTGGCTGCTCATGCCTGCCAGTGATAATGTTGGCCCAAGAATGTTAATACCACCCATTGTGATGGTAAATATGAGATGAGAACAATTCAGACATGGTCATTCACCCTCAGCCTGGCCCTTTGGCTTTAGGGACTAAATACTAACGCCTGAGCCAAGCCGACTTTATCCACGTTCACACACACAAAGTCATGTGCAAGAAGAATACAGAATGTTTTTGCCTTTTCTCCCCAAAACTAAATATTCCACTTGCAATTAATTCAAAAATGCTTTTAATATAAGCCAAGTCAGTCAAAAAGTCTAATGTCAACTTGTGTATATAAACAACCGAATTGCAAATGTTCTATCAATGTTCCTCTGGACGGTTTGTGGTTTTGAATGTGTAGAGCAAAGTCCCAATGGACCAGATGGTGAAATACACGGCTGGATTCCCATCTAAATGTTTGTGGTATTTGAAAGAGAGAGAGAGAAAAAGAGGGAGAAGAAAAGCAAGAAAGAGATATCTAATTCCAATAGGGCCTGCAAATACACCAATTCTTGGCTGCTGTCATCTCAAAGCATAAATGATGGAAGTATTTACATCACAGGGTCTTTGAGAGTCCAGTATGGAAAACACGCCCTAATATCCGGGAAATTTAGAAAAAAAAAAAGAAAAAAAAATACAAAGAACTCAAATAAACGAACATTGGCACGCGCTCAGAGTGTGTAGAAAATTAGTCACTCGGTTGGGGGAGAACCATTCTCAGCACAAACACACACACACACACACACACACACACACACACACACACACACACACACACACACACACATACACACGTTGGGTTTCCATGTTTTACAGGGATTTTCCATAGAAAATGATTTTTTTTTACTGTACAACCTGTATATTCTATCCCCTGACCCTAAACCTACCCATCACAGAAAACTTAGATTTTTTCATAAAAAACAAACAAAACAAACATAATTCTGTATGATTTATAAGTTGTTTTACTCATTGGGAGCAAAACATTTCCCCACAAGGTCAAAAACTACTGGACATTTGGTCCCCACAACATAGGGTTAACCAGGTTAAAAAGTTTGAAAAAGAGCAGATGGGCTCACACACACATACACACAGTTTCCAGTAAGCAGTGTAACAAGAGCAGCAGTAGTTTTATCTGCTGATAGGGAGAGTGAGGCTCTAAAGGTGAAATCTCGTACATCAAAGAGAGTGGAACAAGATGAATGGCCTGTCTCACACAGATACCAGGTGCACTTGAATAAAACAGACCTGTCTGCTGCATTCAATGGAAGAATGGAGAGGAATGCACCACAGAACACCTTCAATGCAGCTACATCTAACAGTTACATCGCGTCTCTGACATCTAAAGATTTTTTTATGCATCGTTGTAGGTTTTTTTTTTATTCGCTGCGACTTTCTTTCGAGTGTTATCTAAATCCTACTCTCCTTTGGACGCAGGATGTTATGCGCGTCTGTTCAGAAGTGCATTCATGACATGGCTGGCTGAACGTGTGTGTTTTTAACAGGTGTGTGAAATGAGGAGAGCTTTGTAATGGCAGGGAGGTGATAGTTGGTTAATCGGTAGGCTCTTGATGTCGAGCACAGTATCTTAAGTTGACTCGAGTGGGACATGGTGTGATAAGACTACTGCGGCAGAGTATTAAATCACAAGTATATTGTTAACATTCATTATTTGAGGATGTACAGCAACTTGATTTCACTAAACCGACTACAGAGTGCAGCCCGGACACATGAGATGCTGCCAATGATGTCATTAACAGTGTAAAAAACATGTCCCACACTTTCATGGTTTGTCTCGGTCTCTGGGGTTCATTTAAGAAGTTTCAGAGCAGTTCAGACCATCTCGAAGGTCTGTGGTTTGATTCTCTAATAACATTACAAACCCCAGGTTAACTTTATTGTCACATTTTTGGGAAACTACAAATATATATTTTTTTGCAGTTCAGGTTACAATAAAAAGCTATGACACAACTACACTGGGATGCAAAACATTTTTTTTTGTATGCAATCATGTGATCCACATTTAGACAATGCAGGTCCTAAAACTAAATAGTCGTTTTTAAAAAATGGTTAATTGCTCGAGTAAGTGCTAGTTAAATATGCATACTTTGCATTTCTCAGTACTCCAAACCATTTGACGATAAAAGTTTACTAAAAATAAATACATTTAAAAATGATTTACAGTTTTAGCCAGCCAAATTAAAATTAGTTTCTATATTTAATTGTCCCAAGGAAGTCAGTTTCCAATCCAAAAAATAACTACAATTGGTACTCTGATGGTACTGGTAAAATAAATAAAATACATGAATTCAGCAAGGATGTGGAAGGAAGTGACAGTAGACACATTTCTAAAGTAAAAAATTTTTTTTCAAATAAATTATATTCTTCTGAACTTTTTATTCATCACAGAATCCAGATTTTTTTTTAATCAGTTTCCACAAAAATATTTCACAGCATAACTATTTTCTACACTGATAATAATACAAATAAATGTTTCTTGAGCACAAATTTAGCATATTATATTGATTTCTGAAGGATCATGTGACACTAAAGACTGGAGTAATGATGCTGAAAAATCAGCTTTGCATCACAGTAATAAATTACTGTATGGATAAAAATACAATTCAAATAGAAAACAGGTATGTTAAACTGTAAAAATGTATTTCACAATATTAATGTCTTTTGTATTTTTGGTCAAATAAATGCAGCCTTGGTGAGCATAAGAAACTTCTTTCAAGAACATTTTTAAAAATCCTACTGGCCCCAAATTTTTTAACGATACCATACCATAATACTTGATTCATATACTATGGTATTTTTATGGTACTCCAAGGCATGTACCTTTGGTACATGTCCAAATAATGTATGATATTTTAGTGACAATTCAGCTAAATAGGTTTAACAGTGTGGCATGTCGTTTATTAATTTTTCTATTTCTTAGTCTTTCTCTTCAGCCCTTCAGGGAGCTGTGGCAGCAGTCAGAGATGGCTGTGAGGTGGCCCAGAGTTCAGGTGTGTTCAGGTGCGCCCTCTCTCAGGTGTCCCCCGTGCTCTGGTGTAGTGCTGTTGCTATGGTTCCCCTCGGCATTGAGTTACCCTGAGCCTCTGGGGTCTGATCTACTCTACTACCCTACATGTAGAGGGAAAGAGCTGATAAAAGAGCCCACTTGACTGGCTATTCAGGACGGGTGTGCAGGACACATGTGAGATGGAGAGGCTACTGTTTCACAAAGCCAGATTCTGGGATAAAAAACTTTTGCTTTTGAGAGTACGTAGACCACGGCAACAACGTGTGCGAACAGAGGGTCCAGATTGTGTATAAATAAATAACAAAAATAAACAAAAAACATACAAAACTATTATAAACACATAAGTGTTCAGTCTGGAATCCAAGACTCTTTTCTCGCAAAAGCAGATGTTGATGTTTTCATAGAGCTCTGTGAGGACAGGTGACACAAATAGGGCTTATTAGACCCCATTAGGAGATTATGAGGTGAGAAAAGAGCCGAGACCTGTGGTGCCCCGAGGCCTGACGGAGGTGTAGAGTTTCCAGCCCCCTGCTCACCCTAATGAACACACACAAACTCTTAATGCTCAGATTATGACACAGATAGTGTAGAGCCCCAGGCCAGAGAGAGGGTGGTCTGTGCGTGTTTTAAATCACCTGACACATCCAAGAGCCCCAGGGGTGAGGATGGGCTCTGTGTGTGGTTTTTTTATAGCTTAGCTATATTTATAAAAAATATTTTTTTAATTAAAAATAATTTAAAAGGGGTGTGTGTGTGTGTGGGGGGGAAATTATTTATTTAATAAAATACATTAAAAAAAGAAAGAGCAAAGAAAAAAGTTGTTCATAAAATAAACAAATAACTCCATCCAAATTACTTAGTCAAATTATAATTAATTTACTATAATACTTAAAAGCAATACAAAACATCAATACAGATTTATTTGTAGATTTAAGGTATTTTTTTTGACAAATATGCTGTAAATGCATCCCAAAAATTAGCTAAAACTTACTAAAGGCCCTGACATACTTCAAGTGAAATCGAAGAACGAACTGATGTGACGTAATTTCGAACAAAATCAGGCTGAAATGAAGTTCGTTTGGAGTTAGTTTTAGGAGTTCGAAACAGCTTGGCAAAGCGAAATGTTTCCTCCGGCTGCTAAACACCTTTGTACTACCATTGGTCCATGACGATTACATAATAGGTCGGTGTGCGTGGAAGCTCCGCATTCTTTCACGTGAAAATCTTTTCGTTCGTTTGGCCTGTTCAGTCGGTCAAGGTCAGACGTCCGTGAGTGAAAACATGAACACACTGGAGAGCTGCTTTACAGTAGAAAATGAAGTTGTACTTCTGATGAAACGAGACACTGACACTATTTTTCATGTTTAATACGGTAAAGCTGCTTGATTTTAAGCTATCTATTGTATAAAGAGACGTGACTACTGGAGTGCCGTATCAGATGCTTTTCTAATGCTTAAGAATGCTTTATTATTGAGAGAGGAAAGCGCAAACAAAAAGGGGACATTAATAAACATCCACTTCCGTTCAGAAGTTTAAAAACTTTTTTTAAGGCTGCATTTATATTATTTATTTTATATAAATTAGAATATTTGTTAATATGTAATTTATTCCTGTGATGGCAAAGATGAATTTTCAGCATCATTACTCCAGTCTACAGTGTCACACAATCCTTCTATTATGCTGATTTGGTCCTCAAAAAACATTTATTTTTATCAGTTTTGAAAACAGAGTAGTGATACTTGATATTTTTGGGGAAACCTTTATACATTTTATCAGCATTCTTTCTTAGATGAATTTTAGTAGGTTTGTAGAATTTTTGTTGTCGCTTGTACTGTACTGTACGGTCTTACCTCTCCTGACATATCCGGGGCCAGAGGAATCAGAGGCCACAGGGAGGAGTAGATGCCAAAGAAGACTACCCACAATCCAATGCTGCCCCAGATGGCAATGTGGCTGAACTATAAGTCAGAAAAGATTAGAGAAAACAAAGTGATTTGAGGAGAGACGTCATTCTGCTGATGATAATGCCTGACACTCAGACATTACAATCTGAGTGATGCATTATAATTTTAGACGAGTAACATGCATAACAAAAACCTTTAACACACATGAATTTTACATGAACACATGCTAAATCACAAGTGTGCACATATGGGAGCATGTTACACCCATGTGTTTTTGTTTAATCACACGATCATCAAGCATTTGAGGCTTGAAATTTGCACATGTGAAACATTGGTACCACATGTGAATGTTCCAAAACCACACAAACATCATGTGATTTTGTGAAAATTACACTTGCAAAATACAGTGCAGCGAAAAAGACTTTTTCGCATTTGAATTGTGCACATTTTGTACATGCATGTGGTCAGATTGTAAATGCAACTACATTTGGTTAAAAAAGATGCATGAAAAAGCATGCAAATACTGCATTACGATAACATAATTGCTTTTGATTACATTTTATGCTAAGTTTTTGCCTTGCAAGCACTGTAATAACAGTAATACAATATCTAATAGTAATACAATTTCAGCACTGAATTATAATTGCATATCTGAATAAATGCTTTTATTAGTGATGCAACATGACATCATCCTTGAATTCTCTGAACTTTTCGATGACATCAGCGGCAGAAGAAAAGGGTGAGTGAGAGGAGTGAGAAGGGGTGGAGGAGCGTGTTTCTACTGATAGATGGACAATGAAGTGAAAGGAAAAGGGAGGACACAGTGAAATGGGACAGAAAAGAGAGAGAGGGATGGAAAGAGTCATCCAAACGCTCACCATGGTCCAGGACGACGTCTCCAGCCCAGCCTTCAGACACACAGTGATCACAACAAACTGTGAGAGAGAGAGAGACAGGTTCTTATCCGAGTTTGCATATACACAGAAACAGATTAGATTATAAAGACCTAAGACCTAATGAGAGACAGTCGGTTGACAGGAACTTCCAAACAGTGTGCATAAAAAGTTGGCAAAAAGGGAGTGAAAATCCTCAGTGCAGCCAGACTCAGCACAGAAGGAACATTTCACAGCAGGACAACCGGGACAAAGTGTCAGGCGACGGGCAGGACACAGAGGTGCTTTGTGAGGATCTGAGGGCCCAAATGCACTTACTGTATAAACCATGTTGCCTAAGAGGAGATAGTCTGGTGTCTTTCCGTTTCCAAAGACGGTATCTGTGAGGAGAATCAACAAGAAAGCTTTTAGAGTGAAGGATCACATGCTAACACACATACGTACATACACAGGTCAGTGGGACGGTGCTAGATAATACTCCATTAAGATGTTGAGCTCAAGAGGGCTCTAACGCTCACGTTTAAAGACAAGAATACAAGAAAAAGACAGTTTACATTAAAAGAAACCACCCAAAAATGAACCATAAAGTATTAAATCAAAAATATTATGCCACAAATGCTGTTGATGGTGTGTTTTTTCTTTAATATTGGTTAGAATTTAAATGTAGATTTTTTATTTTTTATTCTCTTCAAACCTTTTATGCCCATCTAGGGTCAGATCCATGGTCTAGTGGAGCTGTAATGCTGATGTGGGTTATGCAATATTTCCCATTTCCACCTCTTTCTCTCTATTTCCCATACTCAGTGGCAAAAGGCCAAAAAAGCTTTTATGCAAGTTTAATCTGTACCAACAAGCTTGTAACGAACTCATCCTTCTCACATGACACACCTGTGCTCCAATGGTCATGTGAATAAAAGGTAATGGCGGGTGTTAAAGGAGCTGATGACAGCCATTTACAGAGGTTTTCGAGGATTTCCCCAAATCATTGAGGATTAATTGACCGTAGAGAAAAGCTTGGTTTTCTAGAGTTTTTAGGATGATAGTTTTTGGCTCGTGCTAACTGCTTCAGCAAACATCTCCGATTAAATAGTAAAAACTGCTTGAAATCTGGGAAACTCATACACAAAAAAGTGCACACATGCCAGTGTGGTTTATTGCAGGAGCATTAGTCATTCTTTGATTGTAAGTGAGAGCGGATGATCCAAAACCATCAGCACTCTGGCACAGCGAAACACAACGGACACCACATGTGGATCAGGAAGGTGTGTGTGTGTGTGTGCGCGTGTGTGTGTGTGTGGTGCTGACAGTCTGTCAGTCAGAGTCAGTCTCCTGTGCTTTGTTTAAAGAGCAGGTCTGATTCTGACTGTGTGGTCCTGAAGTCAGCCAGATATTTGTGCTGACACACACACACTCGGTTCACATACTTGACACACTCATTTATACATGCTTACACTTACGAAGACATGTAAAGACCATAGAGCAATTTATTAAATTATAAAAAAAGAAAAGAAAAAAAAGAATGAAAATGGTCTCATTATTTACTGTCAAGCTTTGAAATTACAAAAAAACATGTAGTCCATATGACTTGAAAGCTACAATCCAAGTCTTTGAAAGTGTATGATAGATTTGGATGAATTTAAAGACCAAAAATATAAGTCATTGACTAAAAATCAAAACATCTGTCCTAGCTCTCTTTTGCACATTCGCAAGAGGAATAGTGATTTGTGAGTCATTCTGTTGAGTTGAATCTTTAAATGAATCAGCGGATCACTTACACGAAACCTATGAATGATTTGTTCTCAATCCAGACTGATCTAGTTCTAAAGTTTAAACAAGCATCCTTTTTTGAAGCTTAACAGCCCCATCCCTCATTACTTTTCATTACAGTATATTAATAATCAGAATATTTTTTTAAACCGCTGCTTTTGGCTTTTAGGGAAGAATGTCAGACAGGATAGAAATTACATAAGTAAATGATGACAGAACTTTCACTTTTGCATGAACTATTACTAAGTGAGTATGTGGATATGGAGAAAGAGTGTATACTGTATGTGTGTGTGTGTATAGGAGCGAATGATCTTGAGATATTCATGGTGGCCAATGAGAAGTAATTAAGCTGAAGCGAGAGTAGGCCAGTCTTTCACTATGACACCCACTGACCTAAAAAAAAAAACAAAAAAACTAAAAGTAGTGAGTGTGTGTGTGTGTGTGCTTACCATGCTGGAAGGCCTTGAGGGGGAACCAGAAGAGAATGACTGAGTGAAACAGGCCGTTCAGACAATGAGCCCAGAAGACCTGCAGCAGAGTGGAGGAGGGAAAAAAAGAGAGGCATGAGAAAGACGATGGCCACCCTAACCCTGTCGGTGACCCCTGACCCTGGGCCTTTGTGCACTCTCAGCGCTAGGCTAAGTGGAAGGTTTGTCAGGCCTCCCTACTCAATGGCTACCCCGCTGACAGACACTTTGTATATCCTGTGAGTGTGGAGAGACCAAGAAAGAGGGAGAGGAAGGCACGCCAACTATATGAGAGATGTCAGTAAGGGGTGTTTTTCCGCCATCCCTTCTTTTTCCCAGCAGTTAGTTGCCTCATCGAATTTCCCCAATCGTTCCTTTGTGAGTTACGAAAAAAACCCAAATCCTTCATGGATACTTTTAGTACAAACACAGACAAGTTTAAGAAATTAAGATGTATGAGTGTGTCGCTACAGTGCATGGTTATTTGGGAGCATGGAAAAACTATCGCTTACACAGGTACGACATGAAGTCTTTGAGTGTCCGCGTCTGTATACATGGGCGTGTGGACTTTGGATGTGCCATTTAAACAAATATCCTCCTCCAAAACCGCCTTGTTTTGAATTTACATTATGCAAAGACATGGCCAATCAAAACACGAATGGGCGATGTAGCATGAGACAGCCGTGAAATGAAATCAGGCACGTCACAGGTCTAGTTTCCAAACCCCGTATTTTTTCCCCCCCAGCGTTGCTCTTTTCACCTCTGAAAAGACGGAGACTGTTCACTGCCCAGAGACACAACAGATTATTCCCGTGTTTATAAGCAAAACAGCATAATATTTGTTCTGAAAGAAAGTCAACGGTATTAAAAGGTCAATTTCATTTTAAAATTGATTCACTAAAAAATAAATAAAAACAAAATGTATCTATATGAATTTTTTTATTTATTGTAATGAACCAAATTTGCATGGCAGTGAGGTCCAATTTATGAATGAGTTAATCCTTTTAACTGGTTATTTTTAATTCAAATAAAAATGATTCAGTTGCTAAAAAGGAATAGTTATATATATAAAAAAAAATGTTAACGGCATCACTTTATTTTTATGGTCCCTTCTAAACATTCTGTTGACTATAAGTAACTTTGCAACTACATGTCAACTAACTCTCATTAGAGTATTAGTTAACTGTCTGCTTAATATCTGCTAACTCTTTATTGTGATGGTCCACTAACAGACAATCTACTGACTATAAGTAACTTGCAAGTACATGTCAACTTAGTCTAACCATAACCCTACAATCTACTAATACTCTAAAGTTAGTAGACATGTAGGTGCAACATTACTTATAGACAACAGAATGTGTTAAAGGGACCATCAAAATAAAGTGAAACTGTGTCAACTTCTACACTAATTTCCCTCCAAAACTGTATTATTTCTATGAATAAGGACTTAAAAAAAAACTCATATAATTGTTTTATGTGAGGAAAGTTTAATTATTTAATCACCAACACAAATTCAATTTTTAAGTTATGAACTATGATTTTAAAATCACTGTAAAGGAGAAGTAACATTTAATAGAATATGTATTTTGCAACAAATGTTAAATAAACAATCCTGAGGACAAATGGGAACGTTAACAAGTTACTCAAACAAATCAAATATCTCACACACTTCATTCAAAAGTTTGGGATCTGTAAATCTCTTGTGCTCACCAAGACTGCATTTATTTAATGAAAAATACATTAAGAAAAAAAGTAATGTTGTGAAATATAATAATTCATGTGATGGCAAAGCTGAATTTTCCAGTGGCCATTACTTCAGTGTCACTAGGTGGTAACCCTAAGCCTAGCAGAAAAGTAATGATTAAAAAAACTGAATTTCAAAATCTGTAAGTTAACATTCAGTTTCTTTTTGTGCTAACAATTCAGTTCCAAAGCTAACAGTGTGTGGCGGCCATGAAATCTCATGAGGGGGATGGGATGAATAGAAATGAAAGAAAATGGAGAGAGTGAGAAAAAAAAGAAATACCCTGAGATTGTCTTGTTCTGTGTTGTTTCACAGAGGCCCAGTACGACCTCTTGGCCTCCATGCCCTGACCCTCTCACCTCCGGTATCGGCAAAGCAAAACAAAGCTCAGGGCTCCGGCCCTCAGACAGTCAGGCTCATCATCCTACACCCACAGAAGGGCACTGTGGCACACCCCTCCTATTCTTTGGAATTAGTGGTGTTTGCCAAGGTCATACTTAAGTTTCGGGTTTTGTTAAAATCCATAATGCTTAGGCATTCAAAATTTCCGTCACCTGTCCCGCACTATACAAACATTAATCCAGCGATTGGGCTTTAGATTTTCACATATTAGGCAATAGACCATCAATGCACACACACACATAAAAAAATTGTGGAGCGCTAGTGCGGATACATTAGCAACATTTTCAGGCAAAAAAAGGTCAACAGAGTTGTGATGTATGAAGCACAAACAAAGCGGCTTTCTATCAAAGCGGCCGAATTCTCATGAACAATTTGTTGCGAAAGCTGCATGGCCACATTTAATTTAAATGGTGTGGCCACACCTTTACATTAAAATTGGGACTTGAGAATATCGGGGGGGTCTTTTGACCTAGCAACCATCCAGAACATTCAAGCAACCAAGTCGTACTAAAAAACACTTAGAACACCTTAGCAACCACATAGCAATGCCCAAGCAAACAATCCAAAACAAAACATGGTCCAAATACCATGGGGAACAACCTGTTCTCCCTCGCCCAGTACATTACACACACAGTCCTGCAATGAATGCTAATTAAATCAATAAATGTTCATAATCATTTGTCACAGGGAGGCCCCAAACTCCTCCGTTTCTAAGCAGGTTACTAAGAATGTAGGTGTGAATGGCCGTCTGTCCTGCCTGAAGCAAAGCATTGGGTTCTGTGTGACAGCTTAATTGCTTAAACTAGCATGAAAGGATAAACTTTATTTTACGCCAACTATTGCCAGACGCCCTAATAAGCCTTCTCCAACTATGTTGGGCTACAAATAAAGCCAGACGGGGACAGAATGAAAGAGAGAAAGAGGCAGAAGGAGGGAGGGATGGTGAATGCAGTGCGTCGAATGAGTGCAATAACAGCCATCCTGGGGTGTACGAGGGGCTTTGCCGTTATTAGGGAGACTTTAGTGATTAAAAGTAAAAAGGGTCACTGTGGGTAAAAACCTAAATATTTCACACCCTTTGTTCCTCCCCAAACTAATACATGATCTTCTCTCTCTGCTTCCACAGAGACTTGGGCTACGTTCACACAGCATTCAGGTTCATACAGACAGTATTTGAAATGCTATCGTAAGTTGCCGTGTGAACGGGACCTTTCTAGACTCACACCGGCAAGTAAATGTGGTTGTCATTCCCAAAAACTGACAATGTGAACGTAGCCTTAACTAACAAAAAGTGTCTGTTCTGTACACAGATGACGTAGAAATCTGAAACAGGGAAGTTGGACATGTCTCCAAGTCAAAGTCTCCAATAAAGTCTATATGAACACTTCTATTTGTATCAGATTTTTACTTAAATATATAAATAGGAAAGAAGAGTTTTTGTAGCAGCCATAATTGAGAGATCATGCACGTATTGCTCTATATAGAAACTAAATTTTTTATCATTAAAAAAAAACAAAAAACAAAAAAGAAGCTTTGGTTCACAAATCGGGCAGCGCTATTCCACAGATGATTCCATTACTGTCCTCTAAATGACCACTAACTCTGTCTTTGCTTCTTTTTTCCAGGCACATCTCTTGGTTCTCATTATTCCATTACAGAGAAAATAAAGTAGTCTATTGTGATATATTCAATTATATAATATATACAATTAACTTTTTTTTAAGATCAAGATCGTGTTCTGTTACTGATGATTCTACTTTATTTGACTATTTCCAGGCTTACTTTTATTGTATATTATAGTCTTTCAAATTAAAGCTTTTTTTCCCATTGAACAATTAAAGTAAGAATGATGGTGTTTGTGTTACAAATGGCCAGTAAATCTGTCTCTCGCTCTCTCTCCCTCCTGACCCCAGGGGCTGTGTTGTGTGTAATCCGTGTCAGTGTGGTGGTAAATGGGTCTCCACGCCTGTGGAGCAGGGCTGTGAGGTGACACCAGCGCAGACACGCCGGGCTGAAGACCAGACAGCTTTATTAACACAGAGAGACGCAAAGCCGGCAGTCACAGACACCTAGAGAGGATGGAAATATACTTGTCCTATATAGACTTAAGGCATCTGAAAGTGAGGAAAAATGTTGAAGGATTTGCACAAAGAACATCTATTATAATTTTACTAGGAAACATCTACAGTAGCATCATAACATCTAAAATGGGTCTTAAATACTTGATTATAACTTTCATTAAAAACATTATTAATACAAATAATGCTTTACAGATCGAGTAAATGTTCATAAAAAGTAGCAATGTGATATAACTTCGACTCTTCTAGTCTCATATACATTCACATTTCACACATTATAGAGTCAGAGATCATAATAATGAAAGACTAAAATCAGGAGTATCCTCATATGCAAACATATTAAATACTGCGGATAAAGCTTCTCATTCGTACTGGCTTAAAAGAGTTTATGACCATCTAAAAAGGGAGATGAACACTGAAAGACATCTCAGATAAGCAGAAAGGCTGACAGAGAGGGAGTGTTTAATGGATGCATAAACCAATATGGTCCTGCTGTTGACCTGCTTTTTTACAGTGTGGAGAGTTGTAACAGGATCTGTTTGTTCAGTGGTGTTTTTAGCCTGGGTGCCAAACTGTTCACCAAACACAGGTCAGCAAAGTGTACTACACAGCATGACCTGTCTACAGGGTCATCATCATCATTAATGAAAATTCACAAAATCACTAGCTTATTACTTAAACATTAATTTAGATTCATTACCTCATGCTTTATGTTTTAAGAATCTTTAATACATTACAATAAATAAATACGTTTTTCTGGAATTTAAATCATTCCCCAATCAATGCTCTCAGCACAATCACTGATGGAGATTCAGCTAAACTTAGATTTACATGGCATGCTTTTTCGCTTGTGTATTTACCTTGGTGTTAAAGCCCATTGCATTCTGGGAGGTTTTGTAGAGTTCAGGGTATTTGAGCATGTTCTCTTTTCTGCAGGAGCGCTCGAAGATGCCAAGAGTCAGAGGAGGCAAAGCCGTAAAGATCTAATAAATACACAATCACAGAACATTTAAGAATTTAAAAGAAATATGATGAGGTCCAAAAATCACATTACAAATCTGGAAACTAAACAAATTAATGTTTAATCATGCAAATAAGATAATTTATAATGAAAATAAATTGTACTCAGTTAGAAAAATGTAAAACAGTAATTCAATAGTAGTTTCAGACTACTGTTTCCCCCCCCCCCCCCCCGAGATAATATCCTAGGATATTAGTCTAAAAGTTGTCAATAAATGAATGAATGAATGAAAACCGAAAATAAATAAAT
Source organism: Leuciscus leuciscus (assembly GCF_965113295.1). Lineage (NCBI taxonomy): Eukaryota > Metazoa > Chordata > Actinopteri > Cypriniformes > Leuciscidae > Leuciscus > Leuciscus leuciscus. The sequence goes on from NC_138732.1 coordinate 12,614,110, forward strand.
AAATGAAAACCTAATGAATGAATGAAAACCAAATGAATGAATGAATAAATAAATTCCCCCCCAAAAAATAAACACCTAAAAATTCATAGCAGTCAAAAAGGACAATTTCCCGGCCTGAGCACCAGACATTTTCCCTTGTCTGTCTTTTTCGTTTGCTTGCTTGGTGCAGCTCAATGAGCATGTAACTTTCTGGCATTTATCATATTTGCGCTCCCCGCTCCATGTGCAAAAATGATTCTGAACGAACATCTGCCACTGTGCCTGCAGCCTGTTAGCAGATCTCCTGGATGCTTTCATTTATCTGCGGTGCTCTAACGTTTCTGCATGCAGCAGCTGTTGAAAGCGAGAGGGGTGGTATTATGGTCCAGAGAGGGCTGCGGGGTCAGCTGTAAGTGTCTCTCATTGGCCCAGCTGGAGCTGCCTGGCTGTGGTTGACATGGTCTGCTGGGCTTCTCCATTCAGGGGTGGTTTCGGCCTGTTGCATCCAACAGACCCCCTCTGACGTGATGGAATTCCTCCTCTCTCAGATAAAGAGAGAATGCACCGGGCCGAGTTGTTAACGGGCCTCACAACGGCAATGATCCATTACATGGGTCTGATGGGAAGCCGTGTTCAAATTTTGTTCTTTGTTCAGGCGTAAAGAAATAATTTCTCGGGACAATCAGCGAGTCGGGTGGCTAAGTCCTTTTTCCTGCTGCGTATCTTCAATTGTTTATGCAAGATGGAAAAATGTACTCCACCCGAAGCGTTTTTTCCCCCCTGAATAACTTCCCATCCTGTTGAAAACATGTTAATTAACAGCATCAATTCCTATCACTAAACCCTGAGGCAGCCCAGTTCATCGGACTCCACCCAAACGGCCATGTGTGTGTATTTAAATGTGGCTGGATTCAACCTGCTCCTTTATCATCCACCGCTGACCTGTTTAACGCAGTTCTTTCGGGCATGAGAGTCTGTTGTTGCAGCACATTCAGGACATAGTTCTGCGCACGGAGGGAATATGGACTTGACAAGCGGTCATAAATAAGAGGGAGATTTTTCAGGATGGCGCTGACACGGGCCGCAGTAAAGGAGCCGTCTGGGGTGCCGCGGCTAATGAGTTTCTTGCCTGAGCGAGACGGGGGAGGCGTTTTAACACATTCCCTCTCACAGTAATGAAGAGGGGAGAGTAAATCACACACACACACAGATGTGTGAACGCAAACATATGCACGGACTCTTACCACGTTGTACAGGCCGATGCACCAGCGCTCAAAGAGAATCTGACCGGAGAAGCCGTTCACAAACGCAAACCAGATCTGAAAGACAAAAATATAACACAATGGTAAATGACCCATATCAATATTTAAAACAGGATTCACAGTTTTACTCCTAGGTCAAACGCATTATAACTGAAAAAAGAAGAAAATTACAAAAATGTTATAAAAAAAAAAAGTATATTTAATAATAATAATAATAATAATAATAATAATATTTAATTTATATTTATAAATATATAAATGCAAATACAATTGAGAAAAAAAAAACATTCAAAAACAAGAAACAAAACCAGTCTTTTAGTACATGTATGAAATGCAAAAAAAAGAAGAAAAAAAAGTAGTAACTATATGCTTCCCAGGTCGTCCTAAAGGAAATGGTAACATATTAAAAGGGCAATGACAGACCATATGATAATCATTACTAAATAAATGTGTGACTAAAAGGTAAATATATACCATCATTAATCATATATTCCCCACTTTGTGTGCGCTTAACTCTGGCTCCTAGCCGATTTTAATTTAGGTTGATCGATGGCTGTTGTTTTCTGTGGGGCCTCTCTGTGCTCGAAATTACCCAAGAGAGAGCGATCTCTCATGAAACCGGCAGTGAACTGACCCCATCAGTCCTTTCTACAGTCTCATACACTGGATCACTGCAAATGGTTTGTTCCAAGATCAGTCTTGCAGGATAAATAAGCCAGTTTTGGGTCACTTTTTCATATATACAATGGGGACCAAAAGTCAGAGACCACCATTGAAAACAATACTGTTGTACATTTTTATAATATCATTTAAAAAAAAAAAGTATTTTTAATACTTTTAAATTAGTAAGCAAGCAAGCAAAGAAACACAAACAACCAAATATAGACCAATTAAAATGAATAAAAAATACTTTAAAAAAGATACATAAAAAATATATTCAATAATTTGTTTTAAAATAACTTTTTTGATAAATATTGAAATAAATGGAATAACAAATATTAAAGTATATTTTGATAAAAAGATGAATAGTCTATTATCAATACGAACAGCTGTGGCTCCTGCTATAGCAAACATACTGCTACGGTTTTCAAAACATCTAAACATAGAGAAGCTCCACTATCTTGTCATGCGAAGTCACAACCCGGACTTAACACATCATTACTCAGAGGACAGCCCTGGGCGTTAGCGCCGGTGGTAAGAGAGAGAGAGAGAGAGAGACTTCAACAGATCCCATGACTTCAGCCAGAGGGGATCAGAACGGCTCGAAACAGCTTTCCCAGCTGAACCCCCAGTGTCTCATAGCAGAAACAACTGATCACAGATCATCATCAGACTTTCTATCACACAACACAAATTTAAAACTGTACAAAAAACAGTGCAAAAGAACTAGATAGATTTAACAATTTAAAAAAAAGGAAAGATGCGAGTTATTGGGTTTAAGGGTGGACCAGGGAGAAGACCACAAATGAAAAGGAGAAGAGAGAAAAATGTATATCTAAACCATATGCCATGGAGATGGAGTTCATCACTTAATACCTCTATCAGTTTAACTAGTCTGGCACATAACTCTGTCATAGTCATCTAGAAACTGGAGAATGTGATAATATCACACAGCAGCTGTTATAAAGACAGCAATTTAGAGTGGATAAAAGCAGTCATAATCAAAAATCCAGTGTCAGAATGGAAAAATGAAGACAAATCAGATATGGCAGAACAAAGGGTCATTGGATATAACATTTTAATAAGACAGTTCTCCAAAAATGTAAATTATTTCATTTAATCACCATTTTACAATACTGTTCAAGTTTGGGGTCAGTAATTTTTTTTTATGTTTCATAATACAAGTCTCTTATGCTTCCCAAAGCGGTATTTAATTGATCAAAAATAGAGTACAAGTATTGTGAAATATTATTACAATTCAAAATTAGTACATCATTTTAATATATTTAAAAGGTAATTAATTTCTGTGATGGCAAAGCTGAATTTTCAGCATCATTACTCCAGTCTTCAGTGTCGCATGATCCTTCAGAAATCATTCTAATATACTGATTTGATGCTAAAAAAAAAACTGCTTTATATTTTTGTGGAAACCAAACATGATTATTTTTTAGGATTCTTTCACGAATACAAAGTAGTGATGAGTGATGATACAGTACTCGAGTCAAAGCCCAGATCTTGAGCAGCACCGTTCAACTTTTGCTTTCTGCTGTACTTTGGATCACATTTATTGTGAAAATCTGTGTGGATGTGTGTGTGTGAGGCTCGACTGTTGAGCAGACCCCAGGATTACCGCGCAGTGCCACGGCCAGGCGGACATTTCCTCGCTTCATTTAACTCCATTATGAAAGCGTGAATTGCTACAAATTTCAGGGGGTTTTGACAGGACCCCCTCCGACTGCAGCCCCCGCCGGTCCTCACACACACAGCACATACACCAGCCCCTCATTTCATAGAGCGAGCCAAAGCATGAAAATGTTCCCAAAACAAATGTCTGTCACCCCTCCCCTCAGGCCGCGTCGCAGAGAAAGAGAGAGAGGAAGAGGGGAGGATTGGCCGCACTCCCCCGATGCGACGACCCCCCCCACCCAAGCCCACGCCCACCCGTTCCAACTCCCATTTTCCTTTCCATCAGGTGCATTCTACCGTGATATTGTTTTTAAAAGAGATTTGCTGCTTCGGAAAACCTTTCGCACGCAGCAACATGAATAAATTACCAATGTCACATCACACATTATGTTGTTTTCGTCCTCACAAGCAAATTCTGGACTTGAGAAATCCCTCACATACACAATTTGATCAAAGGCCACACGAAACACCACATAGTTGTGGCCAACAGCATGCTGGTAGTCAAACAGGTGGGTCAGAGAGCTGAATTAATGAGAGTCTGCTTCATTGAGGGGCTACGGGCTGCAGGATATTGTTGTGCTAAGTCAAAATAAAGCCTCTATTCATGAGCAGCAGTACATGCATATGAGAGAGCGTTTTGGCCTGGTCCTCTGGGTCCTGTGAGTGCCCCTCTCTCCAGCTTCCTTCAATGAGACAGATTCATTGATTTGCTCATTACGGAGCGAGGACATAGTGTGGAGGGCTCTCTCTTTCTTCTCCTCCTCTGGCTCATTCAGAGTGGTTTGGCGTGGAGGTGTGACTGCCCTCTACCCTCCGCTGCACAATCTGAAAAAAGCGAGATGTGTGTGTGTGTGTGAGAGAGAGAGCGAGATCGTGTGTCCCCATGAGACTTGTCCAGAGTCTTGTCTTGCCGTATTTTTCAGGGAATTTTTAAATCAGTGATTCCACCCCTGTCCTCTGTACAAGGTTGGGCGGGAAGGACCCGAAGGAAAAGAGAATAAGAGAAAGACAGCACCTCCAACAACTCCTTTACCATGTCTCTACTTGAAAATCCAGCTAAAACTAGCTTAGATGTGCTCTCGAGCATGGTAGCTGGTCCAGCTGGAGCGAATCTGGCAGACCTTAGACCAGCAATAAACAAGCTACTGCATTGTAAAAATCCCAGCTTGACCACTTTAAACTGGTATTAGCTCATTTTTTTCAGTGGGATGCTTATTCAAGATAGCCTGGTATCTCACACAGGTCCCCCACTAGCTGGTATCCCATCAGGCTAGAAACCATAATCTCCCAATTATTCAAAACAAAGCTTCATAAAATATAAAAAGGCAGCTACATATTTTCAAGCAGAAAAACACAATTTATACGGTGCAAGAAAAATATGAAAAGGGATATTATAAAAGACAACAAAATCAAATCAATATTTCCAAGAAATTTGGTTGCACTTTAAATAAGGTGACATAGTTACATTATACTTACTCAAATACTCAAAAACTACTTAGTATAGTATATAGTGCTTAGTATAATTACGTTTATGGTTAGTTACTTGTAATTATGCATAATTTACAGTTATTACTATAGTAAGTAGCCTACATGTAGTAACGTGTAACTTCGTCATCTTCAAATAAAAGGTTGCACTTTCAGTGTACTCTCCCACAAAAATACTGAGTAGTGTAAGGTAACTACATGGGTTAAATTAGGGTTTAGGTGTAGGTTCAGGGTTAGTATCTCGTTATTACCCAGTTGGTGTCATTACCGCAATAAGTACATAGTATGTTCATACGAAATTGCTGTAATTACAATAAAATAAATCAATAAATTCATGATTTCTGTCTTTTAAAAGTCTGTTAAAAGCAGAATGAAATAGCAATGTCAAATTCACTGAATGTGAAAAGCACCAGAGAAACAAGAGCACACTAATCTTTTAGTTTGATCTTCCGTTTTTGCAGTAGCTCTGTATATTTCTATGGCATCGCTGTTGAGTAATTAGCTGGTGAAGTAGATTTACTTGTAGAGCTAACTAAAGTTATCATGGGCATTGTAATGTTTGAAGCAGATGTCATAACAAATGTCAGTAGATGGGGAAGATTTTTAAGCTGTTCATTCATAAATCCGCAAGATCTCACCTTCACGCTGTGGAAATACAAACCGGAAGACAGAACACAATGAGCCCAGCGCTGAAAAGGGGCGGGGCTACATAAGGTCTATACATTTTGTGCAATTTTTCATGTGCCACTACCAATCAAAAGCTCTCCATCCATGTATAATGTTACAAAACATTATTTCAAATAAAAGCTGTTCTTTTGAACTTTCTATTCAAAGAATCCTGAAAAAAGAATCACGTTTTCCACAAAAATATTAAGCAGAACACCCGTTTTCAACACTAATAAGAACACCAAATCAGCATATTAGAATTATTTCAAAAGGATAATGTAAAACTGAAACGTGGAGTAATAGCTGCTGAAAGTACTAGCCGCAAACTTTTGAACAGTAGTATAAAACCACAAAAACCTCCAGAAAACCTAAGAAAATGCAGGTAAGACAATAAAGAAGGCCAATTGAATTGCTGAGTGACAGAAGAATCGAAAGAACCAGTTGGGTGTTTTATATTGATGGCACCAGTGAGACTGCCTCCTCTCAGGCCTGCAGTCTTTCTCTAAGCCTGCTGCTCTGTCTGAATGAGGCTCTTGTAATTACCTCAGAAATGCTACTTGTCCGTCAGCCCTGCTGGTGCCTGCTGAAGAGCTGTCAATCAAGCTCTCAAGAGCCCAGCAGGATAATGACAGCAAGCACAGCAATTTGGTTGTAAGAGAGGCTTTTTGCATGTCTCAAAGCAGCTAATCCAACCAAGTTTCTGAAATATTTTTTCCCCCCTGTTAATTTTTGCTCATGTTAAAAGAATGCAAGACCACAAACCAGGGACTAAACAAACCAGCATGACAAATGTTTAAGTTAACCCAAACTTACAGTTTTTTGTCTGACAATGAAAGGAAGATCATGTGCCATGGTGTGCCACATGCTTCACATCTGGAACTTCCAACAAAACTTGGAATCTGGAACAATACAAACCATTCTAGACCTAGTGAGTTGCGTGCAGTCTACTGCCTACATAGACTATAAACTGATTTGAACTGTCTGAACACTGTTCATAAGCAGCAACTCTGCGCACCACCTACATGTAGATACATTACTGTTAAAAAGTTTGTGGTCTGTAAGATTTTTTATGTTTAAAAAAAAGCTCATCAAGAGTGATTTTTAAAAATAAATGTTGTACTATTTTGAGATAAATGCAGTCTTCAGTGTCACATGATTCTTTAGAAATCATTCTGAATAGGCTGATTTGGTGCTAAAAGGGGTCCTATTATGCTTTTCCACTTTTTAAATTTTAATTATTCTGTAATGTTGCTTTTTTAGCATAAAAAAAGATCTGCAAGGTTACGAAGCTCAAAGTCCAAAGGGAGATATTTTATTTAACAGAATCCCATTTTTCAAGAACTATACAACGAACGGCTCGTTTCGACTACAACGCGATTTTTGAACGAATCTTATGAAGTCACAATGGTACTCATTTAAATAATCTCCGCCCAAGGAATACGCAAAAAAGGGGACGAGGCCTGGTTGAGCTGCATTACAGAAGACAGTGCTGTTGCCATGTTATAGTGTTATGTCAGCATTGTTTTCCCCCTAATGTTTCCAAAACTCATTTGTTTGACCTTCCTAAGGCTGATGAACTTAGAGTGGTTATTTATTTTAAACATTGTTCCTGAACATTTTATCTCTGTACTTCACATTTTATGGAGAACAGCTTGTTTTCTGTTGCTCATGTAAGCTCTCGCTTTTGTAAGACGGTTCACCGCTCCTTAGGAAAATTAACCATGGTTTTGTGATCGATTACTGCTTAGTTTTCCAACAAATATCACAATTAAATGGTGGATAACATTGTATCTATAATGTATAAGAAAATTACAAAAAACACACCACTCTGAAATGTCCTGTGAAATCCGTGCTTGCAAAGTCCGTGCATGAAATCCGTTCTGCACGTCAATGTCAGAATCGGGCTCGAATTGGTTTGAAACAACCTTGATATTTACACTAGAAAAGAACTCACAGTTATGGAGTGGCGGGACATTTCCCAAACAAGCGCTAAGCGGCGACAATCATAACACACTTGGCCAGCTAACCAATCACAGCACATTTCGTATTTCAGAAGGAGGGGCTTCATCGAGATCGGCGTGTGGAAAATGTGTGGAAAATAATGTGTTTTTTGAACAATCAAGCATGAAAACATATTCTAGTACACCCCAAAAACAAAATCAAGACTTCATAAAAGGGCATAATAAGACCCCTTTAAAAAATTTCTGGTTACATTTTGAAATCGATTTTGTGCCAGAAATGCAGCTATGATGCCTTGAAATGACGTCTTGGTTTGTTTTGAATTCAGCAGGTGGACAACCCTTGATAAAGGTACTATAGCATATACAGTAGGACTTCAACACTGGATGGTTAAAATAAATCTAAGATGCGCACATATAACCACACGTTGAGAAGGCTAAAATAGTCACTAACATCCTTATTTCACTTTCTTAAGGTTAAAATCTGGAAAATTTAGATGAACAAAAGTCTTCACGGACTAAAATGTAAACCTATTAGGCAGACAAATGTATCCCTTTAACCGAGCCTTGGGAAGCAAGTGTCTTGAATGTCAGGACCTTACAAAACCGAGGTGTTTTTGGTGTGAGGCAAGGAAACAGTAAAGCTTTGGCCTATTATATTCGAAAAGACCCTTATGGAGAGGGGGAGTGCATTTTCTGCTCATAACAAAAGATGGGTTGAGGAGGAGATACATTCACCTCCAGGAGCTGGGGTGCGCTGGGTGCTTTTCATTTCTCTTGGAGATTCAAAAGCAGAGCTTAAAGAGAAAAGGACAAAAAGGAAAAGTGGCTAGAAGTATTTGGAGGGTGTGTTCGGGTAAGGCCATTTACTGGACGTAGTTGTTCCTGTGCCACTTCTTATGCAAATGAAGAAAAAAAAGAGAAGGAAAGAGATGCTTGTTTCTTGATTGATGAGCAAGTGTGAAATGCGATCACAGTCAGAAATGTTTGTGTTCAAGGGGAACTTTCATTGTGGAACAAAATACACCAACCCCACGGCAAAACCCAAAAGAAAAGTACATGAAAGCCACCCTGCACGAATTGTACCAAAAATGTTTAAAATATCATATTCATTGAGCGATAATTGCTTACAGCTACAGGGCTCTGAGATTCCCACGGATTTAATCCACTGAATTGTAAAATAAAGGAAAAAAGCATCATGACTTCACTACGTTTATGAACAAAGACCACAGCAGCTTCCCACATCTAAACAGCACAGAAGAGGAAAAGCCTGTATCATTCAGTGAGGGCAGAAGAAATCAATGGTCATCTGAAGTCCTGATTCATCTCCTCATTCTTGTTCTCACAACCTACAGCAGCACTGGATGCCAACAGAGAGAAATCTAAGGGGCTTTTTCAGAGATTTACCACAGCACATAAAACAAAATCAAGATGAAGGGAAAAGGGTCCATGGGTCAAGTGGCACGCAAGAGCAAAAGGGCCGAGGGGGAAAAAGATGGATTTTTGAAGTGCTCATGTTTCTGCTGGGATTGTAGCTCATGAATACTGGTGTTGGTCTGTTTCAAATCTTAGTGAGTTGCCTACAGAGGGAAGATTTTATGCAAGAATGATAAAATGCATGGATAAAGCATCAACTGCACAGCTAATGTGAATGCTTTACTCTTTACTTTGTAGCATTAGAGATTAAAAGGTGTCTTGTATTTGTCCAGAAGTGAAGAGAGAAAAATGAAATTGCTCAGCAAGTTTATTCAAGCCCAAATCATATTGTAATTATGATTTTCAAATTCATAAGCCAACACCACCTAGGAAAATGCAACATATGGTGTTTACATCTGGTCACATACTTTATATTTTGCCTGCTAGCATGACCAAAGGTCCATTTAATGCATTTCAGAGACCTTTGACATTAAATAAAGAGACTTAAATGGTCTAATGCTGCTTCCAGACCGTTAGTCTACTATTAACTCTTCTTTCAGCTCGAGGAAACCTAAAGCTTGTCCTCAAGGTGTAATGTCTCCTAAACCAAGTGTGTTATAGATCAAAACAGCCAAACGCCCCTCATGATAAAGCTGGTGCTGATAGCAGCCCTTTAACTTGTCAGGTCAGGTCTCTGAACCGGCTATCAGCACCAGGCCTGGAAACTGTCAAATACCATCAGAGATGGATGGCCTGTGGGGTTCACATCGACAGACCCCGCATTCCTACAGCAGGACGGAGACTCTCCACTACCGACATGCATGCAATGCCAGTTAATTTCATCAAAGAGCGGTCATTCAATCTCCTTGAAATAGGCATTAATGGTTAATGCAATAACCAAGGCATGGTGTTTAGTCATCCATTTTGTATGTTGCTTGAGTTTGAAACAACATGAGAGTGAAGTAGACAGTTTTAATTTTTAGGTGAAAATCATCTTAATTTCATATTGCGTGCACAGACTTTCTTACCTCAATAATGTACAGCACAATGTTCTTGTAAAAGCAATACAGGATGCACTTGGCAACGCGGTTGTAATTCCAAGCACCGTGAACCAGCAGAAGATTCTTCAAGTACTTGAACTGTGAGAGAGAAGGGAGGACAGAGATAAGTTCATTAAGGCCTATCGTTTACACAAGATCTACAGTTCCACAGCCAACACAGAAAGCGCTTTTGGATTCGAAAATAGAGAGGCAATCTTATCCATGCTGGGCAACAGGAAGCCTGGAGTTCAGGGACAAGACTAACACTCTCTCACCCATATTCCAGGAACAATCTGTCTTGTAAGACTTTGTTAGTTGTTGAAAAGCAGAGGAAGAGAGAAAAGCTTTTGCAGCTTTACAAAGAAAATAAAGTGATTTTTGGGTTACTACACAAAGTATTTTTTTTAAATCTGCCTTATATTATAAAAAGTTTATCAGGTTGACCAGCTGGTCAATGAAAATGATTATAAATCTCCTCGTCATGAAATCTAAGAAACAAAATTACATTCAAATGGTACGTAATCTAATCAGAACGGAACCCAACACCCAAACTGTAGATATAAACTGCTTAAATCATCTGGATTCTGTCAGATTTACTGAATATAAAGTGCTGTTTGTGTTGCTGTCACTGTGTTTAACTTTCACCAAGCCAGAAAGATGTCTTTTTTCAAACAGTCAATGAGTAGTTCACTCCGGTTTATAATGTTGCTTCATAAATGCTTATATTACAAAAGATTGTGTTGATAAATATATTTACAGAGCATTTCTGCAGAGTTTGGCACGCTATGCCAAAAACAGGCTCAGCACCAAAACACCACTTTTGCTTCACAGCACAATTCTGCTTAGGTGGAGAGAGTGAATACTGCGTGATTTTACATGCAAAACAATATGCTGAAAATTCATAAAATCATCAAAATCACTAAATAAGCCCCCCTAATGCTGATAAAGATGTTTACATGTAGAGCAAAATCAGGATACTGGGGATAAATCTATACAAATTGTTTTCAGTTTATGAAATTGAACCAATAAAAGAACACAACCGACATGCTATCAGTTGCAAAGTGTAACGGATGTTAAACACACTCACTATAACCTATTGCGGACATAAATGCGAAATGCAAATAGCTGAACTCGTACAGGTGCTCAAGATTAGGGGCTTACTGGACCCTCCATGACAGTGTAAACAAGTAATGTGTTGTATGTAAACATGATCAAAGGCGCTATCGTTGTCTAGGGATGCCATGTTTTATTTCCACAAGAGCACACTGAATGTGACAATGCTATAAACATCATTCCTGTAAAACAAACAGCTGGGTCACTCATACGAAGGCAGGAACAGCAGGGTGGAATGTAAGGGGTATGGAGGGCCTTTGAGGGGCACAGGGGTTGTTTGACCTCTGGATGTGAGGAGAGCGAGTTGATGACAGACAGACTACAGTGGAGTCTTAAAATCTGCTGATCTTTAGAGGGCCTGATGTGGGGTTGAAGCACAGGATAAAGAACTGCAGTGTTCCTGCATACTGATTTATCCATCACATAAACAATATAATCACATCTTCAAAGCACACCCCAAACAAAAATAAAGACCCGGGGTTCAACACAAATGACTGTAATACAGCAGTGATGGTGCAGCACCAGTAGTCTGTGAAAGAGATTACATACATACATCCTGGAAATTACATCACAACAATTCTTACACACACACACACACACACACACACACACACACACACACACACACACACACACACACACACTATATATGAATAGTAGATAGTAAATAGTAGACATAGTTGAGTTTACGATCTTCATCTAGTTTAACAATTGATGAGAAGCAACACTGTGAAAAGCCTTACAGTGCAAAACAACACTGGATTAAGATGGTGCATGCATACTAGCTGACAGTAGTGAACATAAAAGTTTGACGTCTGATCCAGCACATCACATACGAGCCATTTTGCTGGAAGGCAGTTCAGGTGACTTTCTGTGAACCTACCCGCATTCCCCACCACCTCCACCCGCCACTACCTACAATATGACGAGGGCACTTAAGAAAAGACAAGATGCTTTCTTGAGTAATCCGATGCATGAGGCCAGTGAACGGACGGCTCGGGGCAGTATAGAAAAACAAGTGTGAGGAGGGATGTTTCCACGAACTGCACAAAACAATGTGACACAAGGGAAAAAGATAGAGCGCGATGTTGACAGCGATCCGCGACACTTGAGCTCTTCTTTTGCTTAACGAACAATGAAGATTATGCTGTATCGAAATCTGTGAATTACAAAACATCTTTTAATTAAGTTTACATAAGGAGGACAGGTCTCGTTTCGCCGTCGGTAGGGGTTTGAGTAAGAGAACACCCCAGCTATGTAAACTGATCTGACCGACCTGTTTTGGTATCTCATACTGCATTTACCTATGAGCCACAGGTTTTAACCTTTCAACCTAGATTCATAATCTAGAACCAGATTCATTTTCTGGGAGTCGCATAGTAGTGACATGAGACAAAAGTGTTAGTTTACATGGGGAACAGATACTTGCTTCAGTTTTAGAAGAATTTATATATATATTATACACGTTTTATTTTATTTTCAAAATAATTTATAATTTCTCAGTAATTTAAATTTCATTGTCGTTTTTCTTATTCTTTCTTCCTGCAGGTATGTGTAATTTGATGGTTTCTCACCTGTGCAATAGAGTAGTCTGATGAGTTGGCAGCCTGTAGTCCTTCATTTCCAGAGATGCCAACACCCACATGGGCGGTCTGGATCATGCCCACATCATTGGCTCCATCGCCAATGGCCAGAGTGATCACTTTCACTTGTTTCTTCACCATCTCAACCACCTCAGACTTCTGCAGAGGCGAAACCCTGCAAACATTTTTTTTTTTTTATTAAATAAAAAACAATTGCATAATCTTTGCTTTGATGTTAAAACATTTGTTTTAACATTTCTCTATGGCTGAAATTGACATTTTAGATCTTTTCACAAGGGAAAAAATTGGGTATTTACAGCATAATTGCGTATTTGCAATGGTCCCTTTAAAGAGCGATCTGAAGCTATTTTTCTTGTTGCCAATTATTAGTGCTGACAACCATATGATTTCTTAGCCGTGTGTTGCGACCTCAACAGCTGTCGTCACATCTCAACGTCATACGATGAATGTGTCTTGAAATAGAGATGATAAAAGAGGACTGCAAACTCTCACTAAAATTCATTGCTCAAATTGTAAATTTGCACCTAAAATGATTGCTTCTGGTTACCATTTAAAAACTTTCCCATCGTTGTCTTTTGAAAGAAAAATGCAACCCTTTTTTAGTCTTTAAAAAGGGGAGAAAGAAAGAAAGAAAATTGTTTTCTATTTGAATACATATTTGAAAATGTAAATTTATTCCAGTGATAGCAAAGCCAAATCTTTCAGCATCATTATTCCAGTCTTCAGTGTCACATGATCATTCAGAAATCATTCTAATATGCTGATTTGCTGCTCAAGAAACATTTCTTACCATAATCTGCATTAAAAACAGTTGTGTTGCTTACAATTTTTGTGGAAACCATGATACATTTTCAGAATGTTTAGGATTCTTTAAAAAGAAAGCCTTTATTAGAAATATAAACTTTTTGTAAAAGTAAAGTTTTTACTTACACTTTCAATAAATTGAATGGACTTTGCTGAATAAAAGTATTTCTTTCTTTAAAATAATTGGAGTGTGTGTCCTATTCATTAATTTGTGATAGATTTGTAAAATATCACTCTGATTCACTAATTAGCAATTTGATCTTTTTTTTTTTTTTAGGGGGGACTGAATTAAAGGAACAAGTGACTCACAAACTGAACATTTCTATAGACTGCAAGCAAGTTTTACACAAGTTCTGCACATATTTCCAGCTGTTTAAATATTTTAGAGAAACCAGAAAACTTGAAAAATGTCTATTTACTATAGAAAGTTCCAGGACTTTTCCAGGACTTATTCATTTTCCAAGCCTGGAAAAAACAAGTTGGATATTTCCAGGTTTTCCTGAGTGTGAAAAAACTGATTATAATATTTAGAAACAGATGAATCCACACCTTAAAGATGCCCAAACCGGGCTAATCTGCGATTAAGAAGATGGCCGACCTGAGCCCAGAATCTCTGACTTTTAAAAAACATATACAAATGTTAGCAGCGCATTACAGTACTGCATCATCCATGTCAGCAAATTAAATTAAGGTCTCGCTTTTGGCTAGAAAAGCTCCTCAGGGGTTTTACCCTGGCTTAACATTCACAGGTCATCCTATAAGCAATGAACGTAGAGTGATGTAAGACTCTCCAGTGAACCGGAGATTGCTGACGATATAGCAGGAGACCTCTAGAGTCAGTTTAACGTTTATTCATCAACAGGCACAAATCTGTTCTCCTCTGGACACCGTGTGGCTGTCCGTGTGTGTGTGTGTGTGTGTGTGTAGTGAGCAAAAGCAGAGCGGATAGATTACATCACGCATTGCATAATGGCTGTGACACCTGTGGTGTGCGTTGTTTCTGGAAATTGACACTGATTTTTGGCAGATCCTTGTCACGCTCAATTGGTTCCTCATATGTTTCTTTCTCTGTGTAGCGTTTTTTTGGAATGGTTCATTCTAGTCTGCTAACACACAGTTTACCTTTGTAGTCAGAATGTCTGTCAGATATTCACAATCTACTATTATAAAAAAATAACACTCATTAGTAAATTGCTGCTTTGAGAGCTAGTATAATTATGTTTATTGGGAAGGTTGTGACCTAAAGGGAAGGTAATTTGTTCCTTAAACAGTGCAGCGGCAATTCCCTGTAATTGTCTGCCAGTCACTTGATGTTTTTGTAAGTGTAAAAAAATGGCCAGTGATGCCGTCAGTTCCCCGGAGGGCAAAAAGGGTTATTAACCTACAAAGATTTTTACACCCACCTGTGAAATAGTAAAAATCTAAGGAGAGAATGACAGTATAACTTCCTGTGTATTTTGGTTCAACAATGGAAACATTTAAAACGCATCTGATTACAGAGAAATGTTTTAATAATTGGACATTTTCATTATAAAACTACATACATGTATATGAAAAAAAACCTAAGCATAATTTCAAAAATGTTCCCTCTACTTGGACTCTGGAAAAATACCTCTTGCTTTCATTTGTAGCAATAGTTAAACTGAAAAATGTTTTAAAACTGTCTGATGTCAAAGACAATCAAATACAATGATGCCCTTGTGATGGACCTCCTTCATAAAATATAAAGTGAGCTTGACATTTTCATGCTGCGTGAGCCATTCAAGATTGTGTGTGAAAAACATTAAGCATTATATTTTAAAAAGACTTTCGCGTCCAAAATTAAATTATTAACTTTTATTTGGCACTGTACTTAAGCCAAAAGAAACTGAAATATTATCTGGATAATATTTACTTCCAAGTACCCACTTTTTTAAGCCCAATATTAAAATATAAAAGAAATATCTCAATTCAAATGTAGTTGTATTATTTGTATAGAACTTAATCTTTTTTCTCTCACATTTTTCATGGACCCCCAATTTGGACCCCATTTTGAAAACCCCTGGCTCAATGGATCTTTAATATTTGTTGTAATACTCTGTAAGCGTTCGTTACTGTTAGTAAGTTATTGCTTCTGATTTTCAACTACTTCTCCAGGTACAGTTACATACCTGCAGCATATCACGGCCTTGCAGGAAAGAGCCAAATCCAGGAAATACTGGCGTGCCCCAAAAGTGAGGGCGTACTTCAGCGTCTTCCCATCTATGATGAGTGCGAAGTCGTTTTCCTTGTGCAGAGCATCTCCCAGAATGCCGCAGTGATGGCTAAGGGTCTCCCTGGTACCCTGCACACAAACATGAACAGAATAACGTATAATATTGATAAACATTTCATGCGAAATGACATTATTACAATTGTATAACTGTCTAAATCAGACGGAATGTAAATATTTCTCTGAAACCCGTGCAACTCAAAAGAATGAATTCATTATGATAGGGATTTGTAATGCAATAAATCATAAAACTGTTCAGAGATGTCTGATGAGAAACCACACATGAACACTAGGATAATTTCCCCCCTTTTCTTTTTCAACGCCAAGGTAATCAATCCCAATAATAACATGGTATTTTGCAAGCAGAGTACCAGACACTTTTGCACATGGGGTTTACGTCTGTTTATTGTCAATGCACAGGGCATCAAAGTGAGAACGCACATACGGCACGCTTCATTACGGAGAGAGTAAAGCCAAAGCTGGGTGTGATGGTTCGTTTGTTAGAACAAGGCCTTTCAATGGCCATGACCAGGAAACACAACAGCATGGGAATTTACCCTGAGCACTAGCAAAGCTGCAGACCTTCCTCTTCTCGCGCTCTCGTTTTGTTAAAGCAATCGAAGAGAGCATACGTCTGGGTTTAAGGGTTATTTTAAAGGAATGTTCTTGTCCCAGCTGCATGGGCTCAAATCGGGAGCCAGGAATATTTCTGTGTGTTGATTAAACCTGGAAGATCTTAATGAACACTGACTGGGCCAAAGAAAAATTGGGATCTTTGACTTGACCTGACTGTTGTTTTAGACGAAGTTTTAATGGCGAAAATTGTACTTTCAGCAGAAAATATACCTCGTAGTAAGAAGCTGTTATTGTAAGGATTCGGGACGTGTGGGAGGACGCTTCTTTGTTTGGATTAGGAATGCTGCTGTACTTCATATAAATTTCCCATAAAATCACACATCTGCTGCCTCTCATGTGCTGGAACGATAGGACACTCATAAAATGATCCAAATTCCGGGAGTAGAGGGAACACCTCACACCGTATCTGGACACAACTACTAAAAAAAAGAGGTTTCCCCTATATTACGACAAAGCGACTTTTGCACGCTTCTTATTTGCGCTTGAAATACATCAGAAATAGAACGGGGCATCAGTTTACTGTCGGGAATTTGTTATGTTGCATCTAGTGTAGACAGAATCACTTATTATAATGGGTTCTCCTGTTGCGTTGCGCCACTCGCTCCTGGTGTAGACACGGTCGATGAGTGAATGTGAAACATTACAACAGAAATTTCGTCTTTCCTCAGGGAGGCTGGTCCTCACGGCTTTAAATCCCTGAGCATTGTGGGTAAACAAACTTGTACATGTCTCTAACTGCAGCTCCTGTTCAACAGCGGTCTAACATGTTTCTGGCTTCACATTCCAACTCAGTGAAGACCACGATACAAAAAAACCCTTCTGTATCCGAGAGATAAAATAACTAATAAAAGCAGGTTTATGCAGAGCAAACAGGAGCGAAGGCTGAACAATTCAAATATTTCAAATGTCTCACAAATAGCCCAGGATGTCAGAGTGTTTCTCTTTTAGTCTCATAGTGGAGAAAAAGTCTGAAGAGAATCGAAACAAGTGAGTTCAAGTTAAACTGTTGACATTTTTTAAACCTAGCAACAGTATCTAAATAACATCACATTTGGCTTAATGACACAGACATTTGAAGTTAACTATCGTCCTTTAAGTACGCAGAAGAAATCCACAGAAAATATGACCAATACCAAAAAGCTGCTGATGTGTTAGAAAAGTGCAATTTTTTACAGTATATCAATTTATACTAATGTGATGTAATATGTGTCTGCAATGTTTGTAAAACAATACAAACTGCAATAGTAATGAAAGATGAGTGTAATATACTCTCTATATACACACAAATAAATATATATACATTTTTAAAATATATACATTTTCTATATATCCTAGTCATTTGTTAACAACATGAATTCATTACTTCAATGAGCTAATTGTTTCCGCCTTAAATTAATACATTGTTTAAATTAATAAATTATTAGCTAACTGTGTGATTTGTATATGTACATTTCTGAAATACATTACTTGGACACAGTCACCTCTGATAACTGCTCAATCAAGCTGTAATGTAGGTATTCATTTTCTGTGAAGCTGATTTGAAATTATATGTATTGTGAAAAGCGCTATACAAATAAATGTGAACTGAAATTGAATTGAATATATATTCATACATGCACACACACATATACATACATACATACATACATACACATATACATATCTAAATGCAGAAATTAATGTTATTTTTGATAGCAGTGTTATTTTAAAAAGTTATTTTTTATTATTATTAAAACACTAAAAACTGCAATGGTGAAAGATGGAGATATACTGCTGCTTTTAAATAAATACTAAAACAACTGTTTTTGACAAAGATCTAAAACTTAAATTAGGTAGAAACTAAATACCAAAGTTAGATACCCACTATTGGATGATACATGATAAATGACAAAATAAAGCAAAACAAGACAAAACAACCCCCCCCCCCCCCCCAAAAAAAAAGAAAAAAAGAAAAACAAAAGAAAAAAAACAAGACAAGCACTGTGAGAGAATGTGTCCTGCCCTTTCCAGGGTCCGGTTGGTTTTTTAGCACATGCAGGGAGATCCCATTATAGTTGTCTAACAGTACTATGTTCAATGCTGATGATCACCTGAATGTGTGTGTGCATGTGTGTTGAGGAGGGCAGATGCCTAAGGGTAGTGAGATTACACCTCGGGGACCAATCAACATTCCCTTGGCATAACAAGACTCTGAAACCCAAGCTCAAAGGAAATATTTAGAGAGAGAAGCCAAGGGTTTAGAGAGAGAGAAGCCTCAGGTTTCAGAGAACGAGAGAGAAGTGCAGCTGTAAGAGCTTCTCTAATATGTGGCCTTCATTCCATAGGTGTCCTCGTGTGTGTATATACTATATGTAAGTCTGCAAAAGTATAAGATCAGATGATAAGATGGCTTATGAAGACTAATGAGAGGACAATGTCTCCATTTCCTCACAAGTCGCCATTTCCCAGTCTCCACTTAGGAAGCCCAGCTTAAACAGGTCTCTGTGTTATGGTTGTGCGAGCATACCAAATCGTGATGACTCAAGAGTGTTTGCTTTGCAAGTGGGCAGAAGGCATCAGAGGGATATACAGTGCATGAGCGCTTCTACACACTGTCAAGATCCAGCAGATAACAGCTGATTTAGATGCTTTGAAAAGCCTTTTACAGAGATGCCTGAATCTAAATTCAGAAACAGCTCATCAGGGTTATGACTTGTTATTGCTCTCTCATGACTTATAGATATAAAAAAACAAAAAAACAAAGTTGAGATCAACAAAATAACTTTGAGCACAAGGAAATTTATGTTGAGATAAACTTTTAAGTTTGAGATTAATTTTTTTTTTTTTATGAGATCACAAGAAAATTTATTCGAGATCTTGAGAAAACAACTTCTATTGTTAAGAATGAAGAAAACCAAATAGTGATAATGACAAAAATTATTTTGCAAGCACAAATTCGGTGTGGGCCCGTCAACTAGCAACCAACAGTAATCGCTTTTAGCAACCTATAAAGGGGCTGAAATTAAATTATGACTGTATTGGTTCATGAAACTCCCCAACATTATAAATGGACTTCAAAAGAGGACAAATTAAAAGCTACAAAGGCAAGAAAATAGTTTTTTAAATGAAAGTAAAAGACACGCTCTGTGCTTTGCAGTAGCTCTATTTTTACCCCCATTTCTTTCCTCCTTTGTACTCTTCCACAATCTCTCCATTCTCTCAGCTTATCTGCAAACTATAGCTCTCTTTCATCTGTGAGCAGCAGAAAGAACTGCGGTCTGCCGCATATTTAATGTGATTATTGAGTTACTGTTCTTTGACCTATCCCAAAGTGCCTTGCATTTTCCTCCACTGAGATAATGAACCCCACTCAGACGTCCGGTGAAGAACTAAACCCCTCTCTCCGGGCCGGATGACTGGGTTCCTTCATCCATCTTGTTTTCCTTAATATGTTGAATCTGTTAAACGCAAAAAAACAAGAGAAGGACCGAGGGGAAGGGAGGTGGACTGTTTTCTCCTGCAATGTGAGAGCACAGTGAATCCCACCACTGCCGGACCTCTGAGCGCTCAGAGAATTCCTCCTTGTTTTCTTTTCGTGTGTTGTATAAGCGTGTGCATATGCATGGGAGACCAGGCGCTGACATTTCAAATGGCGGCTGTCTGCTTTATGGAGAACGCCTCTTATTTCTCTCCCCTTTTTCTTTTGCTCCATCTATCACGATAAACGGCTGTTTGACAGACTGAGAGACATCCGTCATCGCCTAAACCCCACCCCCCCGCAGCGGGACTGGCTCCACCCGATCAGGGGTTACGTTGCATGTGTGCAAGCAGCGTGAAATGGTTTCTAGAGCCCTTAACTTCCACATACAACAGACAAGACCCTCCCTGCAGGGGCCAGCTGACCTGTAGGGTGAAGGTGTGCACGTTTCAAATGGTTTCCTTCTTTTAAAGCGGATGGCTTTTCGGTTTCATAGTCAACAGAATAGATTCTCCCATCAGGGAGTTATTGGCCTGTACCGCGTGCATGTGTGTATATGAAAGAGGGTCCCAAACCTCTGTTTTAAGTACAAGGCCCCTTCCCGTCTTTTAAACGGCTCCTTGCGGTGCAACCACATCCCTCTCTTTCCTATAAGCTCCAACTGAACAACAAATACAGCGAGGTCCCAAAGTAATAATGGAAACAATGGAAACAAGCACAGACGGTCTCCAAAATGTGTGCAGCACTTCATTCACTATTGAGGCGGGTGAAATCTATAGCTACTGTATGCGGTTTTGCCGACAGTTCGAGGATCCACTGGGGTTACAAGGTTTACTCACAAGCTCTATTATAAAGCTATTTAGTATTAAGTTCTATTCAAGCTCTGGAATTAAAGTATAGGCAAAAAAAAAGAAAAAGTTAAAGCAGCCATTACTCCAGACCTCAATGTCACATAATTCTACAGAAATCATTCTAATGTGCGGATTATCACAAATTTTGAAAAAGTTGTGCTATTTAATATTTTTATGGAAACTGTGAGACTATTTTCATTAGAATTAGACTATTCTTTTCTGTCACTTCTGATCAATTTTATTCCATCCTTGATGATTAAAAGTATTCGTTTTTTTAAAGAAAATTACTGACTCAACTTTAGAACAGTAGTCTAACATCAAACTATAATATTTTGAATAAAATAAGTAGCACTTTTCAATCAAAATTATACAAATGCAAAAAAGCAGCATTTACAGTAGTGCTCCAGACTTTTGGGCCCCACTGTAACACTTTGTTAATTTCTTTCAGAGAAAAAGTAAGAGAGCAAAGACAGAAACCGGAGGGGAATGCTTTGGATGAAAACTCAAAGCAAAATCTATAACTGTTCTGGAAGAGAGTCGCACTGGGAATTATGTCACATGCTTTGATGTGCGGGGGGCCCTGAAGTGATCCGTCAGCTGCCGTGTCTTTTCATCTCTTCTCAGAGCTTGCGTTATAAATGGTGACATGTAACTGGTTTTTCAAATAAACATACACCTCTGACTCAATACTCACATCCAGGGTGTCCTCGTTTATCACCAGCATGCCCATGTTCTTCGTGAGCAGTTTGCAGGAGTGTCCTACAAGACAAAAAAAAAGAAAACTCATTACTTAAACCTCTCACTAAGCCTGAAAACATATGGTATGTTTGTGGGGAAAAATCACCTCACTTGGCATTCGAACAAATGACGAATGGTTCGCCGCAACATAGTATTTTAGCAATACATCAACATTACAAAAATATCTGATGTGTAACCACAGAAACAGATGAAAGAAATGACTAATTGAGGAGTGAAAAGCACATATTGTGATTAAAGTTTACAGCAGACCTGAGTTTAAGACTCCCACATTGCATTGGTTTTAACATGCCTGTTCGCTGTTCGTATGAGATCACAACTGGAAAGCTGACAGCAGGCTGATAAAAAAGCACGGCATCCCATCATCCATCAGGATGTGTCTAAACAACATAAAGGGTGGAACATGTCCACTTGCGGTTTAATAGGTTGCCGACACCTCAGTATTTGGGGAGCGATGTCCACAGGGAACAGTTTATGTGTGTGCTATTAGATGGCAAGAGTCACTGGAACACTAGTGTTAAATAAGTGTTACTGTAAAAGACAAGATTAGTCTAAAAGCAGTAGTTAACTTAAATTGCATCAAGTAATTATGTATCGGACTGACCTAATGTCTTCTGCCTACCAAGGCTACTCACTGACATGTAGCATGATGACTTGATCTTGGAAGCATCAAGAAGACTGGGTTAGAGATTATAAATAAATTAATAAATGTTGCTGCTGTCATGAACTTTATACCATGCCATTATATAAAGCCACAGAATAAAAGAATAAAAAAGGTTTTACAGTATAACTCACAATTCTAAGAATCTGAATTGCGAGATACAAACTTGTTATTCTGTCTTTTTTCCTCAGAACTGTGAGTTTATATCCCGCAACTCTGACTTTTTTCCCAGAAGTGTGATATGAACTCACTTACGATAAAAAATTCAGAATCGAGTTAAAAATGTTATGCGTTTAAATGTTATCTGTGTAAAATGTTATAGGTTTAAATATTTCATGGTGTAACTGGAGGACTAATACATTATGTCTCCTATGAACTGCATATGATATGTGAATACTATGTAGACTTATGTTTACATAAAATGTATGCTTTAGTAGTAAACTAATCACAGGTTTCATCAGTCCAGTCTGTCCGTTTAATGGCTTGCAACCATAAATGTCTGCGTTTAGCTTTAAAGGCCGTCTTCGATGACAGTATTCTATAAAAATGAAGACAATCTTTTTTCATTCTGATTCTGACATCCAACATTTTTTTTCTTATTCCGTGGATTTCCTCCACTTGTAAGCACTGTTTTTCTGCCACCACAATGCACGCACAGCTACAAGTGATTCCCTAATATCGATACCCTCGTGTCACGATTCGATACATATCACGATACTGAACTTAGATACTATTGTGAGACATGGTAAAAGTTATTTTATTTTTTTACTGTTGATTAAAATGATAAATTTGGTATATCATTGGGGTTGGAAATGAATAGGCTTGGACTTTGTGCTGATAACCCAATGCACAGGACAATGGTGACACCAGAATAAAAGTATTCATGATTCCGAAGCTTAAAATACAGAATTATTTTAGACAAATATGCTTGCACTCTGTCACTGACTCTGACACCTCAACAAGTGATGTAACTGTGACGTCTGCTCCCAAATGGTCTATGAAACTTGCACATGTCAACTTCACTCATTAAATCCAATACAAATGTTAGTTAGTATTAGAGATAATAATTTACACCATTAAACGCAAGGCATGTAATTTTGTGCCACTAGTAGTGACACCGTACCAAAACAGGTTTCCCAAACAAGGTCCCAAGTTGGTGAATAGTTGCCTTGTATCTGACTTTGCACATTTCAACAAAAAAGATGACAGACTTCACCCTTAAGGAAATGTGACCGCGCCATTACAAAACTGACCAAATTCAACAAGAGTATGAATGAGTACGTATTTGTGTGCCGCTGTCCTGCCCTGTCATTCCTGTTGAAACCATTTCTGTTGATTTTAAACTTGCATATTCACCAAAATTTCCTGTCTGTGTGGAAAACTGATTTGGTTTCCTGACAGTGACCCAAACCTTGACATATTTCTGCAGCGTCATTCTAACCGCTGGCGGTCTAATGTCACATCGTCCCTCTCCAACCCGGTTAAACTAAAACACCCTTGGTAGAAATGATAGATTTTACATTGTGACACCTGCATGATGCAGCATAGTTGAGTATAAATCTGGAAAGGAGGCATTGAGGTTACACTCAGTGGTTGCATTGGCTCTGTGCTGCTGCAGGGTGGGTTTTCATTCTGTTTGTTGGCAGTGGCTGTGGGTTAGAAGAGGGCATGTTGAGTTGTTTGCGTTGGCCGCATGCTGTTTGTTTGGGCTTTAATCTCTGAGGCTTTACAGTGGCACCCAGTGGCCAGGAGCAACAGCCCAGCGGTAGCAGCACAGTGTGGATAGCTCGCATGTCCTCGCTCCAACTCTCTGCCTAATGGCCTGATACATTAATAAGGCCGTCAGAGGGCTAGTGTGGAGAGAAGAACTGGAGCGGTTTCATGTACTCTGTGCGAGAGGCGGCCAAACAGCCCTAAGTACCCGCTAACCCAAGATTAAACTGCGCTTGACTTCACAGTGCTGGGGTTCACTTCACTTCTGATAGTTTTTCATATGTTTCTGAAGAGCGCACGTGTGGGAAATGGAGAAACCGTATATTTTTAAACAAGCTGTGGTGTTAACGTATGGATTCATGTTTTGAAAGTGACAAAAGAGGTTAGGCTATGTTCACACTGCGAGCCTTAGTGCTCAATTCCGATTTATTACTGAGAAACGATTTTTTTTCGTATAGTTGTTCACATTGTTGTTTTAAATGTGGCCAACATCAGATTCCAGTGCGAACAGATCATGGTACTGGACTGACCCGAATGCGCAAAAGAACGATAAAGGATGGCACGCAGCACGCTGTTATACGGAAGCAAACACAGAGACACTGAAGTAAGCAATTAAGCGTTTATTCATAGTGTGATCTGCCACCGAAGAGAGCGAATTTATGCACAGGTAATATAAAAAACAAAGACGAGGATACGAAAAAAGAGAGCAGAGTTTTTAAACATTTATGATATGAGCCCTCATGTTTTGCTTGTAGAGCCATCACTGTAATACTTATGAGTTTTGACATCACTGACATTCCACTGATTACCTTCCGCAACTGTCTTGATAACGTCGGGTATGTCACATTTTTGAAGTGACTCCCACGAGCACAGAATTGTGATGAATGTTGATCTAGACTAGAGTGACATAAAAGTCGCATGAATTCCTATATGGCTGTTCAGACTGAGGTAACATTGCAAAACATCTGACCTGTATCGGATTCAGTTCCAATTGAAAGTGCCACAAATTGGAATTGATAAAATCAGATTCCATGTAGTTTGTGCTGTTCACACTGTCATGAGAAAAAAAGATGTCACAAAAAAAAAAGATTTGGGCCACATTTACCTGTGGAAAAACAGTCTGAACTAAGTTTTTTTATATCACAAAAAAATATATAATAATAATAATAATAATAATTGCATAAAATAGTTAAATAGCATAGTCCTAAAATATAAAATGTTATAGTAATCTAGTGCAGGGTTTTTTAAACTGGAATCCAGGCCCTTGAGAAAAATAAAATGGTAAAGCATTATTAAAATTAATGTGTGGCTATATTAAATGCTAATATAATATTTTTTACTTTCACATTCAACAATGATGGCATTATGAAGCACTTACATTTTCCAGATATTTTAACAATTTGCTTTAGTACAATGATATAGTACTATATTGTTATCATTTTATTGTTGTTATATTTTCAATATTTAAATATTAAACATTTTATAAGTATCTTTCTTATTTGATGCTTATATTTTCTCGCACAGTATACATGGGTCGTTATATAAGAAATTCTAGAAATACTAAGTTTGAACACTGCTGGTCTAGTCCATTTGTCCACATCACCTCAGACACATTTTAATGACGCTGGCAACGGATTCTGGAAACCTATACTAGCTGGAAGACTCTTGTCATCCTCCAATTTCTCCAAATGATAAATTACAAAAATGCAAAAAATACAAAGTAAACACAGACATGGGCGTCTTTATTTTACAGTGCATGCCGGCCAAGCAGAGGTCCAGTAAAAATCCCTTCCTCTCCGAGCGTGTACGTTTTCAAGCCGTGGCACAGCTGGCCGGTGGGCACAATGGGCTGATTCAGGATCAGTGTTGGTAGGTGGCCACAGACTGCGCTCTGTTAGGATCTGTTTTTCTGACTGTAGCGTTTAACGTGAGGCCCGTTCAAAAGCCACATTGGTAGTCGCGCAGCTGTCGGGCTAATATGAGATGCCACATCACAGGAAAATAGGAGGGGGGGACCGTTGCCTGTTTTGAAAGCTGGTGGTGGTTGTAGGGACAGACTAGTGCCGGACGGGTCGAGGACACATGCGTTGCGTTGCGTTGCGTCAGCTTTCGGATGAGGAAAGAAACCAAACACCTTGTACCTGTGCGACAGCCGGTCAGGAAGGGCTATGTTTGTTTGAGTGTAAGAGCGAGAGAGGTCTGGGGAAGGATTGTGTATATTTTTGATCATTTAAATTAGGGAGGGAAATACTCACTGGTTAATGTCAAAATATAAGAAAAAAAAAAACGTATGCACCTCGTCTGTAAGAGCTAAAGAGAACTAAAATAAGAAAAATGAAGCCCACAGGTTGCGAACGTGCTCTTATAGGTCGCTATGATGCTTGAAGCTATCTGTGTATATCAATACAAACAATCCATTATGTGTTTTTCTCACCTATGTTGATGGCGGTCTCCTGTTTGTCTCCAGTAAGGATCCAGATCTTAATGTCGGCTTTCATGAGGGTCTCGATAGTTTCTGGTACTTTGTCTTGAAGTTTGTCTTCAATGGCTGTGGCCCCCAACAACTGCAGGTTCTGCAGAGAAAAAGACAAAAAATATATATTAATAATATAAATAAACATCAAATGCTGCCGTGATGTGTACAGATCTTCAAGCAGTTGGAGCTAGATGAAAAACTTTAAATAATGTAAATCCACAAATATGACAGCCTGGAATCATTATCACACAATGTTCGTTCATTTGACCAGAGGACTGGCCCCCTGATTGAGCCTGCAATTTTTATTCTCCATTTCTGTCATCAGATGGAGTTTGTGCTCCTTACCACTGTCACCTATGGTTTGCTTAGTTTGGGTATAAAAGACATTGAATATTAAGTAATAAGGCATTATCAATTTGACTGCACTGACACTATTGGATGAGAACAATCTTAAGCTGAATTGAGCCGGATGATTACCACTGTTGTCAGCAGAGCTGTTTTATAGCTGAATCTAATTTGTTTCATAATTGAATATTGCAACACAGACACTGTTACTGAACTGATTTGACAACATTGAACTGACTCAAGCTGACACTATTGTCTTTGTAGAGCAACTCAAGTCAGTTCAGTGCTAATTCAGTTCAGTTCAATAACTGTGTAAAGTTCAGCAATTATAAAATACTGTCTTTGTAGAGCTGCTTTACAGCAGAATTTTATATAATTTGAGTTCATTTTTGAAGAAGTTTGCATTATGTTATATTACCGATTATTGCTTTGAAGCTGCTTTGAAATCTGTATTGTAAGCTGTAAGGTGACTTGACACACACTCATTAATTTCACTCAGATACAAAGAACTGATAATAAAGAGAGCCTAATAGGCAGATTAAAAAAAGGCATAATGTACAATCAGCAAGTCATAATTTGAAAACAAACCCAGTGATCAGGAGGATCTTGTATCACCCTGTTGGGGTTTATTTTGGGATAATGACCAGCTGATTTTACATTAACTCGCTCATTACACAGCTACTTACCAAATAAATAAAAAACATGAGCATGAAATATTGACCATTTATATTTCAAACAATGAGTAGAGACTGTGACATGATATGAAAGACTAGTACCGCTGTAGGAAATCCCTTATGTTCCATTACACATAAGATTAAACATGGACAAGTGTGTGAAAAGCGCTGGTGTTTTCCTACAGTCAGATGACGATCCTTACAGTTAGATGCAAATGTAGGACCAGAGGGGCATTCGAGAAATGTATCTCATGCTTGGATCACAAAGACTCAGTTATGGGTGTATGAGAGAGAGGGGTGGAGACTGTGGACTGTTAATGTGTTTTTCTCAGGAAGCCCCCAGCCCTTTGACCAGCCATGATCCTATTTGGAGCGGTCAGGATTTTGACAGGACCCTGTAGAGGAAAGTCAGCTGCACCAAAGGAGGAAAAAAAGAAAGAGAGAGCGAACGGCCTCCTGTAAACCTGATCAGTAATGTGGAGAGCAGGGGCTCTGATATGATACAACCTTTACTTTATATCATACTCTATTTCTAGTTTAGATTAACCGGGTTCAGAGAATCTGTAAGATTTGGCAGAATTTAAATATAAAATGTGAGCTGAGACTCTGTACTATTTTTGGAAGATAAACTCATCAAGTCAAAATATTTAAGAAATAATGTTTAAGGCATGTGCAAAACTTTGTAAATAACGGTTTTCACAAAATACTATGCAACACAACTGTTTTCAACATTTATAATAAGAAGAAATGTTTCTTGAACAGCAAATCAGTATCAGAATGATTTCCGAAGGATCATGTGACATTAAAGACTGGAGTAATGATGCTGAAAATTCAGGTTTGCTATAACAGGATTAAACTACACTTTCAAATTTACATATTAAAATTGAAAAACATTTTTTTTACATTTTATTGTTATTGTAATATAGCTATTGTAATAATATTTCACAATATTGCTGTTTTACTGATTAAATAAGTGTAGCCTTGGTGAGCATAAGAGACTTATTTTTATAAGAATCTTTTTATTATTATTAACTTTTAATGGCAGTGTATTAAAATCTAATATTTTGAGACAGCTAATATGTAAACCAATCATCTAGTTTTCACAAATCATTTTACATTTGATGTGCCCTCAAAGGGAATGTCAAGAATAATTTTATGTAAACTTAATTTAAAAATGATTTAAATTGTGCATAAATTATTTCTCTTATTCTCAGACAGAAAATCAGATGTTTCAGGGGTTTATTTTCCAACAGGAACATAAGGTGCCACCGCTGCCACCTGCTGATGGAAATATGTAGTTACATCTGTCAAACGAGAGGCTTTTATTTTAAATGATTGATTAGAATCATTTTCCTCCGAAAAGTTGGCAGCGCTGCTTCAGCCAGTGATTAACGATGGTGGTCGGCCATGTTTGACGAGCACTTCCAGAGCCTAACTTTCCACAGGTCCACCACTGTGCTTTCCTCATGGTTTGAGCCTAATCGTTTATACTTCTTCAGATGCCATGTGAGCAGAGAAAACCCAGCCTTCATTGAACAAACTGAGGCTAAGGAACTGTTCTGGGACCTGCCAAACTAACCACCCTACAGGAGAAGACAGGACTGCACTGTAACCTCTCAGAAGCACGTGCCATTTGTGAAATATGTTGACTTTTCCTCACACCGTCATTCTTATGAAGACAAATTGCCTGTGAGGATGAGAAGTTAACATAACGTGTACTTTGTTGCTGATTTTAATAACTATTTTAAAGGACTATTGCATGTAGGACAACAACCGGGAACATTATCCTGGGTGCCCATGAAAGCATTTACACTACTCTTCAATAGTTTAGGGTTGGTAAGATCTTTTTAAGTTTTTGAAAGAAGTCTCTTATGCTCATTATTTGATCAAAGATACAGTAAAAACAGTCATATTGTGAAATATTATTATTATTATAAGAAATAAGTATTATATTGCAATATAAATGTAAAAAATATATTTCTGTAATAGAATTTAGCAGTCATTACAGCTGTTTCAATGTTGTGTCAGTTGTGCTGCTTAATATTTTTGTTGAAACTGTAATGCATTTTGTAGGATTGTTTTGATAAATAGAAAGTTCAAAAGAACAACATTTATTTGACATAGAATATAATCTTTTGTAACATTATAAATGTCTTTACTGTAACTTTTGATCAATTCAATTGTCCTTGCTGAATAAATGTATTAATTTCTTTAAAAAAACAAAAAAAACATTACTGACCCCAAACTTCAAAAAAATATAGTACATGGTAATTCATGGTACCACAACACATCCAAAAATGATAGTATGATACTATGTCGAAGGTAATACCATGAAACATTTTGGTACTTGTTTGTGTAGAACCACATTACTGTATATCTGTGTAAAATAAATGTAAGAAATAAGAAATTATGATATATTGCCTTCCCTTGCAGTTTCTCTGGCTTAGTATTGCTGCAGCAAGAACATATAACGTTCTGGAATGTTCTGTGACCTTTGTGTGGAGACCACTTTATCTGTGCCCACTGGAAAAGCTATTTGTATGCCTCACCTTTTCAATCAGTTCATAGCTTTCCTCCATCTTGAGTGCCCTGTTTTGGAGAGACGTTGAGGCACGATGATAAACCTCGAGCCACTGTTGGTAGGACGACTCTGAGATGTCGGCCACAGCGAAACACAGTGTGCGCAGACCTGCAAAAACACACAAAGATGAATACATGAGCTTCTCTTAGATATGCTAATTCTCAACATCTTCCTGTCCTCAAAAAATCCCTTTCTTCTAATCTTTCTGAAGAAGAAAGCCATCGTCTGTTTTTAGACTGATGCTAATACAGCTGTGGATGATCTCCGCGCAACATGAATTATTCATGCAGGGTATTTAAAAGACAAAGCTACTGATTGCTCGAGGTTCCTATGAGGCTGATACATCTAATTTTTTCCACCAGAGGGCGGCGTCTTCATGAGAGTGAAGTACTGCAGTACGCCAGTCCTTTCAAGCACACACATTTCACATCAGTCTCTCACTGATCTCACAGTCTCGCTATGAGAGGATCTGGCAACCATCAACAACACCTACAGTGATATGACTGGATTGTGGGTGCTGAACAGACTAACATTTGATAACAGACTAACAGAAGAGAGAAAGCAGATACTAGGCAGGTGTGCTTGTCTCTCACCCTCTGTGGCAAACTGTTCCAGGTGTTTCAGGGTGATGTCCTTGTATCTGGAGCTGTCTGCTAATCGCTCATAGATCACGGTGTCCTGGGAGACAAAAACATGGGGCATAATTCTTCTACTCTGTGCTGCCTTCACGGATCACATAAAATGCAGAGGAAAAGAGAGTGATAACATATGTCTGACTAATTCTACATTCTTTCTTTCTTTCCTTCATGAACACATTTATAGTAACACTTTAATATTTGATCCGGTTTTAATGCATCACACAACAGCTGGGATGTGATGTGGGAGGAAAAACATCTTTCCATCATTCTCTATCTGAGATCTGCCAGATTTTATTACATACTCTTAACATTTCTTACACGCACATACACAGATCAAGATTATATTAGGGATAAAATTTCTCAATGATAAAATGAATAAAAATTGGTTAGGTTATTCAAGGTCGATTATTCAAGGCTTTGTTTGTAATATAAAATATTTGTTGTTGTTCACACATTTAGTTTTAGACCTAATATTAAACCTAAAATGTAAAATAGCTTTTTCTTATCTATAATGTTGTGATTTAAACTGCATTGTAGCTTTTAATTATCAATTTTTGTGTACTTTTTGTGAAATTTTGTGTGGATTTTTGCACAAATTGTTTTCAAAGGAAATATTGAGCAAGATGAGAAACAGCAGGTTTTTAACAGGTAACAGAACATGTATAACTGAAGGAATAATTGGCAGATTACTTGAGTACCAAAATAATAATCTGTGCAAAGGCAGTGTGCTTTGTGTATCTGTCTGGCTCTTCCCTTCTTCACAAGAGAGAGCACTCTAGAGTGGCCAGGGTTTAGTTGCAAGCGTCTGACGGCTCTCTGTTTCCATAGCAACAGACTATGAGATACTCACAGCCCCTTTGCAATAAAGGCGGATCTTTCCTGATGGAGTGCGCATGATGACTGACATCCTCTTCCTGGTACTGTAGGGTAGGGGGAGGGGGTCAGGGTGAAAACAAAACAACACCATCATCCATCACTATCATAATCATAGACACCATCATAATCATCACCACTCTGAGTAAATATGGTGCTGAAATACAGCAAAACCATAATGGTGTTTTTGTTTTCTATCAAGCAGAATGAAAGGGCAGAGCTGAACACATGACAATGAAAATGGAAATGAAAACACCAAAGACAAACCTACTTGTGCTGCAATAATTTACCTTGTGAACTCTAAAACGTGCAACAATTCATATTTCTCCTCCTCTCCAAGCTGTAAGACAGAAAAGCATCTACATTATGTCTCGAGAGGTCAAGGTTTAGCTGTTTAGCCCTGTCCCGTTAGCCTCTGCTGGCAGATGTTGTTTTACAGCATCTTTCTCCATTACTGGACAATAAGCATTTTTTTTTTCAAGCAACATACTGTATAAATCACATATTTCACTATATTATAATAAATATTTTAGCATGTTACATGAATTGTACAAGTTTCATATATATACACACATACATACATACATATACATATACATACATATATAGAAGGCTGTGATTTTGTTGCATCACACACTATTACAATAAAGTTAGTTGACACTGATATCTTGTGTCATAATTGGTTAGGACAGTGTATTAGCACTGAGTTTGAGATCTCTACCGTTCTCTTAGCTAATTTTGAAAGACTGAACAGGAAATTAAAACTTTTAATTGCTTTTTTTGGCCTCTGTGACTTTTGGAGGTAAGCAAGTATGATGATGGGGTAGATGATGGGAATTGTCTTGCACTAAAGGGCCAAAATTAGAGAGTGTTACAGAACAGGGAGCACAAGACTTGTGCTCTTCCCCTGGCGCTGGCATCAGATTAACCAATTACAGTTGCAAAGTGTGACTCCTCGCTCCAGGTCTAAGAAAACAGCAGCGCTTTCTGTCTCGCTAATTAAATTCTCTCTAATCTTCACTCAGCAAGTTTCTATTAAGAGCTCTGCGCAGATATCTTCAGCACATCGGCCGTCTCTCTCACTATCCTCCTCCAGTGCTGCAAAATTTCTCACTTTTTTTCTTTACAACTTAAGAAAATGTGAGAAACCGAGGGGTGGGGAGGGGGGGAGGCACTGCATCAAACCATCACATTCCCCAGTTCTTCTCCACTGAGACATGGAGTAGGGTGAGAAATATCGCATTCGATACTTCGAAACAGTCAGAAAAAAAGCTAAAGACCATATATCTTTACTTCAGCTCTTCCTTCATTTCAAACAGAAGACACACCAACCTTAAATGATATGGTACAGAAGTGTTTCCTATATATTTCTGCAATACATAATTAGTCCTAAATAAATACAAAACAAAGCCATACGATTGTGTGACTTTTTTTTCTTACTATTCATTACAATAAAACTCTTTGTATCCAGTAAAGTAGGTCAGATGGTAATTCAGTAACTGCTGAGATGGAATCAGCAAGTTATTTTGTTGAATTTTTTTATATTAATGTCCCTTTGGGCAATTCAGTAAAAGAGAGAATTTATGAGAATTATTTGTTCAATTAATCTTTAATTCAGTCTTCAAACTAACAACTTGGGTAAAATATAAATGGTAAGAATTTACAATCTAAAAAAACATTTGGTTACACTTTATTTTAAGGTGTCATTGTTACAGTGTAATTATACATATAAGTACTGAGTAATAATAATTTACTACATGTACTTACTATAGGGTTAGGATTAGGATGAGGGTTTGGTTTAGGGTTAATTGCATGTAATTATGCATAATTTATAGTTATTACTACAGTAATTACATGTAACATATGTAACAATGACACTGTAAAATAAAGTGTTACCAAACATTTATTATTCTTGGTTAATGTTAATTTCAACAGTTTGGGGTCTGTAAGATTTTTAAAATAGTTTTTGTCTTATGCTCACCAAGGCTGCATTGATTTGATCAAAAATACAGCAAAAACAGTAATATTATTAAAATTTTACATAACTTTTCTATTTTAAAATAATGATATATGATGATATAAATAATGATTATACATGCCAACTTTCAACATATAATAAATGTTGAAAGTTGAGCTGCTTAATATTTTTCGGTGGAAATCGTGATACATTTTGTTTAGGATTCTTTGATGATTAGAAACTTCAAAAGAACATTTATTTGAAACAGAATTTATTGTAACAATGTAAAAATCTTTAGTTACTTTAATGCACCCTGCGGTTTAATGCATCCTTGCTCAATAAAGTATTATTTCTTTAAAAAAAAAATCTTTCTGACCCCAATCTTTGCACAGTAGTGTAAATCTTAAAAAAAAGAAAAAAAATGCCGTGGAGATTCAGTAGCATCCTTGCCGAACAACAGTGCAGAAAAGACTGCATTATAGATTGTAAAAGGGTTATTTGTTTCAGACCGAAAGAATGTTCGTTATTTATTGACTCAGTATATAAAAATGAAGTTGCCACAGGTCTGCGATGGCTTCCTCTCTATCATACATTATAATAAGGATATAATGGATCTGTTGAAGAGGGACCCCGGCGTACAAATTGCCTTTAATAGTTCTCCAGAGTGCAAAGTGTGAGTGAGCTATGCAGCATGACAGAGGGTGAGTCACGTTCCCACTGCAACTCAACATCTATTCCCACAACGTCTTTACTTACCGACTCCACAATAACACAGTCTGGAGTTCTCCCAGAGAACACGAAACCCAGGTTTTCTGCTGCCCGAACCAAAGCACCTTCATCTGTGGAACAAGACAGCATTTGGTGAGGGCAGGTGGTGGTTAAGTCACATTGGATAAAAGCGTCTGGTATATGACTACTTGTTCACAACACTAAGCAGACAAACTGTTGGAGATGAGGTGGCACTACTAAAACCTGCTGTTACCTTTTTTTTTTTTTTTTACAAAAATCACCCGCCCATGCTTTCCATTTATCTCAAACGTGGTCTGGCTAATATTCAATGCACCGCTGCACAGACGTGAAATTAAAATGGGTCACCAGTCTCGCTAAGCCTCAAAGCTAGGGATAAATTCTGACAAATGCTAAAAAGATAAATTATGCATAACCACGAAAGTGTCAAATGCAAGCACCGGAGAGAGTGAACCTGCATTAATTAACTCATCTGTTTCTTTGCCTGCATTATTTCTCATTCATGAATGTCTTACGAACAAATGATATCTGTTGAGAGGCAACTTGATAAAAAGCATCCTAACAGATTCACAACACTGATCTGTCTCATCTGAACACTGTTTCAGCTCAACACTGATGTCTGCTAGAGATTGGAAAACCAAATCAGAACCATTAGAAAGAGGAACAGGATATTAAGGCTGCCCTCTTCACTTCCTGTACTCTATCAACAGCAACCAGCTGTCGGTCTTGTCTGAGAGCCTGAAATTAGTTAAATGATCCATTTGTGGATCAGTTTCCACATTAGTAGAACTACATCTATAGATTTATTTGGTATATTTAAAGATGTATCTATTGAATACACACACTTCCACTCAAAAGTTTGGGGTCAGTAAGATTTTTTTAAAGGTTTTTGAAATATGTCTCTTATGCACAGAAAGGCTGCATTTATTTGATAAAAAATCTGTAAAAACAGTAATATTGTGAAATATTACAATTTAAAATTACTTTTATATTGTAATATATTTAAAAAATATAAAATCTATAATAATAGAATCTGCTTCATTATCAATGTTAAAAACTTTTTCAGGATTCTTCAAATTAATTGAAGGTTCATTAAATTATACGATTATAAATGTCTTTACTGTCACTTCTGATCAATTTAATGCACCTTTACTGAATAAAAGTATACATTTCTTTTTTTTTTTTTTTTTCGGTATTGAAATAGCTTTAGAATGATAGTGTATATTGTAGGAAAATCTTCCTCTGTGGGCTTTTTTTCCAACACAGTTATCTTTGTAATTAATTGGCATGTCACAATTTTTAAACAACTGACAGCCCCAATGTACAAGTATTTGCTGTTTAAGTGTATTGGGATTTTGACTGACCTGGGGAAGCAGCCTGGTAGATGATCTTGTTGTCAGTGCGTTCAGGGACAGCCGTGTGACAGATAGCCATCATGGTCATGAAATCTTTAATGACCGGAGCAGTGGGCTGTGTAGGAAAAAACAAAAGCATATGAAACTAAGAAAAAGAAGACACTCAATCTGTACATATTAATCTTTAGAATGAAACTCATCCTTGATGGTTTGTTCTACAGACATGAATTGGACAAATTTCGTTTTCAACTTATGTGTTACCTCTTGAATCTGTAACAACATACGTATAAATTTTTTACAGCTATGCAGATGATTTAGTTACACTTATCACTACGATCCAATAATCTGACAAGCTTAGATGTTCTCCAATAGGGATGTGCCGATGAACGATATCATCGTCCATCGTGATGGCTGACCGAGAGCCACCATCGTGATGCCACGCCCCCCCCCCCACCCTGTCAGACCAGCCTCACCATATCACAGCAGTTCGTGAAATGGTCACGTAATTTAATCTACTGATTCCTGTACACGGATACGTTTATCTGGGGGTTTTTCCCCCGTGATGGTCAGCACGATTCCGTAGCATTAAGAGCGACTACGGTAGCGAGTAGTATGAAAGGCCGAAAATCCAGTTGGTGGGGTGGTGGATGGGTCAAACAACACAGGACTTTCACCCAGGAGACCGGGGATCGTGTCCCGCGTGTCAAGTTTCCTAAACCCAACCGTCCCGTTCTTTTTTTCCTAAACCAACCATCCCGTTGTTCTTTTCCTAAACCCAACCGTGCAGTTCTTCTTTTTCTAAACCCAACCGTCCCGTTGTTGTCCCGCGTGTCATGGAAACGTAAGCCCACCCACGACATGAAATCGGCCGCAAATTCTTGAGTCACCAACCGAAAGACCCTGTGCACAAACAGCTTACCTGATTCAATAAAACACACACATACAAACCATCAAGGTTCAAATAAATATCTTACTCCTGAGTACCTGCACATGGGGCCTTATTTTTTAAAATAAATTTACAGTAGGCCCGGTTTCAAAGACAGGGCTTAGACCAGGGTTCCTCAAACTCGGTCCTGGAGGGCCGCTGTCCTGCAGAGTTTAGCTCCAATACTGATCAAACACACCTGAGCAAACTAATCAATGTCTTCAGGATCACTAGAAACTCACAGCTAGGTGTGTTTGATCAGGGTTGGAGCTAAACTGTGCAGGACAGTGGCCCTCCAGGACCGAGTTTGAGGAACCCTGGCTTAGACTAAGCCAGAATTAGGCCTTAGTTCAATTAGTACATTTAAGTAGCCTTAGAAAAAAAACCTCAAGCATCTTGAGACAAAACAATGGTACTGACATGTTTTAAGATATGACACAGTGCAAGTTGCTTTCAGTTAAAACCCCTCAAACATACATTTTAGTCTGGGACTATCTTAAGTCTTGTCTGTGAAACCAGGGAAAAAGTCTCACGTCAGTAGAGAATAAAGGCCCGTTCACACCAAGAATGAAAACTAGAAAGATAACAATAATGATAACTATATTAGTCTCCTCACCAACGCACAATATCATTCTATTTATTCTAAGCGTGCGCTGAAGTTATGTCGTCTACTGCTTTAAATGCTCAAGCTCTTTAAAGCAGGATGGTTTCTGAATGGTTGTCAATGTTTTTATCGTTCATCAGATGAAAAAAAAAAAGTCATTCATTCTGAAAGTGATTCTGTACCGTTATAGTTATAGTTGTGGTGTGAACTCTGCTATTATTTGATATATCGAACAGTTTCTAACACTATATCTTTATCGTTATAGTAATCGTCCTTGGTGTGAACTAGCCTTAACATTGACAAAAGGCCTAGTTTTGTGATTGTACACTACTAAACACCCAGGTGGGCAGAACAGAGCTGATATGAGCAAGAAAAGAGCCGTGAGGGAAGATAGGAGGTGGGAGCGTGTGGATATCAGAGCCTGTGTGTAAATTTCTGGCTGGCTGGGCATGACTGAGCAGCTGTGATGCCATTACAGTACTTACATGATTGCTTTGGAGGTTTTCCAGTAAGCTGGGGTCATTAAATCCAGCTTCCTCTGTGGACTGAGTGCTGTGACTGCATACAAAGAGAGATATGAAGGAAGACAGAGATAAATACAGGAGCAGGTGCTCTCATTTATAAACAAAAGGGCCATTTTGTCTCCCTTCACTAAAAACAATAATTCTCCATCTGTAGTGAAAATTATCTGAAAAATAATGGAAAATAAACAGTCTCCAATTGCTAAGCATCAGTCTGTTTGTTTATGAATTGCCATTTGCTGTACATATTTGAGCCCTAGGGGGTCTGCAGGGGGTGCCAATGATTCTTTAATTTCAATCTAACTTTTGTAAAAATAAAATAAATGCATTTAACTAAATTACATTGAGTTAAAATGAACAAAAGCAACAATTAAGAGGTGTAAGTGTTGCATTCATCTATCAAGTAAAAATTTAATTAATGCACACGTGACTAAGCAACATTTATTTATAACAGATTTTCAATTAAAAGAAAATAATGTTTAGCTATTAAATCAAACAAATTTCCCTGATGAAGAGGCCCCTTCATCAGGGAAAGCTCATCTTTGCCAAACATTAATATTAATTCCCTCAAATGCCTTGTTCCTTACCTTTGACCCCCAAACACCCCAATTCCCACTTCAACATTAGTACCACATTATTATCTTGCATTTTAAAAAAAAACCTATCCTCTTACTATTCATGAAACATCTATTTAGAGTAGATGCAAACATCATGTGACCACCCACTGACAATCTAACCAGTAGAGGCACTGAATTTACACCTTGCAGACTACAGCATTTTTAGGAAGGATATTGATCAGTGGGTCTGTGATATACAGGCCATTCAATAACTCAGTAGTGGACATATCTATAGCCGTATGCTGAACATGACATTTTTAAGAACCAGTTCACATACTACATTAACCCTCTCCCAAGCCAGTGCGGAAAGGACATTTGACCAGAGCATCTTACTGCGGCGGCAGCCTCAGAAATCAGAACCATATAAATCTGACCGTGAAAAGGTTAGGTGAGATTTGCGGCTTCTGGCAAAGGAGTCTGGGGGGAAAAATGTAATGTTTCGCCACACTGGGTTCAGTGTACAGCATTGTTCACCTCAACGGTGCATTATATCAAACATGTTGCAGATTATTGGTTGGTGAGATTCATCTCTTAGACTGAAGATGTCATGTTGAGGTAAGGACAAATTCATAGGGGGGTGGGGGAATTGGGGGGCATTGTGAAGGAGGATAAAAATCAAATGTATCACACTAAGAGGAGCACATTATGAAACTGGGATACGTGCAGACATGCTCCTTTCACTCACACACAAAAAGGTTCAGGTTTCAAACGTGTTAAAATGCATTGGTCGAACATTAGTCTGAATGTGCAACAAGCAGAAAATGTAGCTTCCGAACAGAAAAAGCCACGTATCATGCAACGTGAACATTAGGATCCCTGCTGACGGAGCACTTTGAGCAAAAGCTAGGGCGCATTTACACATAGAAATACAATGACACAGCATATTTCACATTACTATAAATTAATAAATGTATGTTTACAGCTTTTCACATTAAAATGGTTTTTTTTTTATCCTATTAATTAATACTTTTATTCCGCAAGAATGCATTAAATTGATCAAAAGTGACAGTAAAGGCATTTATAATGTTACAGAAGATTTCCCTTTCAAATAAATGCTGTTCTTTTGAACGTTCTATTCAAAGAACCATGAAAAAATTGTATCACGGTTTCCACAAAAATATTCACCAGCAACAGTTTTTAATAAATAAATGAAAAGGTCATGAGCATCAAATCAGCATATTAGAATGATATCCGAAAGGTCCTGTGGCACTGAAGCTTTGCCATCACAAGAATAAATTACATTTAAAAATTAATTAAAAACCGTTCTTTTACACTGTAATAATATTGTACAATTTAACTTTTTTTTAACTGTATTTTTGATCAAATACATTTTATTTGATCAATTAAAATTACTTTGTCACAATGCAATTCACTCAACATGAATGAGCTAGAAGCATTATAATAATTATTGCAATTTTTAACATCCCAACTCATCGTTTGATCTTGCTAACAAGACTTCAATACAAAATCAGCATGTCACCATTCTGCATTTTTGGGTGTTATTTTCACGATAACTTTGGCTCAATTAAACATAAGTAATGAGGTCATGTGACAATGATGTTGCATATAACCGTTAGAAATGCCTAACGTTGCATAATGCATATAGCATCACATGCTATTTATAGAAGTAGTAAGCAGTATTCAGAGTAGACTGTGCATGCTATTGCATTCTGAGACAGCCTCTGTTATTGGTGATCCAAAGCCCAGCGGGACAATCGTCTCCATGGAAACTGAATGCGGCAGTGTAGTTATCGGCCCTCGGTGGCCCGATTTTGCTCATTCATTCATATCCCTCCTGCAATCTACTGCAGTATTGAACTATAATGGACTATAACAGATAAACACGTTATTTCTCTCTCCATTACACGCACCACACAGGCCATTGCAGAATATCCTATTACAGCTCCACTGAAAAGTAAGCAGTTCACCATTGTTTAAATGTGTGCATGTTTATGAGAGGGATAAACAGAGTAAAGAGCAGAGGTGTAGGGGCAGGAGGCATATGTCAGTGTTGCTTACATAACTCCCACAAGACACATGCAAACACGCTTCCATTGTTCCCCTGCACATGGCTTCACCGCTCAAATGAAGCTACAATCCTGTCCTGCGGACTCAATGCTCAAAGCTCAGACAAAGACAGATACTGCATATACAGTGCATAAGTTAATGATGAAATTCTCCAGAACTTTTATCTGGAAAAAACAGACATTTGTTCTCATGTTTTGCCACAACAGGGAACCCAGTCCTTTCGGACATCATTATTTGTTATGTAGGCTATGCTTTTATTCTTGCTTGACACACGCAACTTGTTTACACCCCAAAAATAATAATTTAATAAAAATGTAACTGTGTGCAATTCATTTAAATTTGTAAAACAGAACTTTCATTGATCTATCTGCATTGAGACTACATTAATTTTTTGTGCTTAAAGGTATAGTTCACCCCAAAATTAAAACATTTATTCATAACTAAATATGCATGTTAAAAGGGATAGTTCACCCAATTTGTTTTATTCTGTCATCATTTATTCACCCGCAAGTTTTTCCAAACCTGTATGAATTTCTTTCTTCTGCTGAACACAAAAGAAGATATTTTGAAGAATGCCAGAAACCAAACAGTTAATCGACCTCATTTACTCAATGGGGTCCATCAACTGTTTGGTTCCCATATTCTTCAAAATATCTTCTTTTGTGTTCAGCAGAAGAAACAAACTCGTCCAGGTTTGGAAAAACTTGCGGGTGAATAAACGATGACAGAATTAAAAAAAATTTGAGTAAATGATGACAGAATTAAAATTTTTGGGTGAACTATCCCTTTTAACATGCATATTTAGTTAGATAAATAGCTCACTCCAAAAATAAAGATTTCACCTTCATGCCATTCCAAACAAGTATGACTTTCTTATTTTCTATGAACACAAAAAAGAAAAATTTGTTTTTGTCCTTACAATAAAAGTCAATGGGGTTCAATGCTATCAGCATTTCTTCTTGTTCATGTTCCACAAAAGAAACTCAATTTCAGGATTCCACTGTAGAAAGTATCCGATTTAATATTCATTATTTTATTTTATTTTATTTTATTTTACGAAAATCCATTTTCAATTTGTGGAAACGTTATTCTGAATTAGGTTATATTTTGAGTGCAATAAAACCCCTACTAGGCTTTATTAGATAAACCTGACAGACTTGCTAAAGATAGATTTTAATATCAATATCAAATGGGCTGGTAAAACATTTTCGAGTTACGAAGATATTCAATCTAATGGACACAACATGACTTTCCATTCTCTCCACAGGAATCCTGCTCTTCTAGGGACACTATAGAGATCTCTAGAGCCCCGTTCACTAAGTGCAAATTGTCCTCATGGGGTCCATGCTGGATATGGAAGATTGATTTAATTTATAATGCCGCTACTGTGACAATGTAAATTTAGAAAGAGTAATATATTAAAAGTAAAAAAAATAAAAATAATAATACTATAATACTGTACATTGAAACTATAATCAGCATAAATGCAGTAAAATATTAACAATGTAAAGCATTAATGTTATAAATAAATGTAAATAATATATATTTAGCAGTAAATTAGTCTTTATTCAAAATATGATTTAATAATTTTTCTTCTTATTTGGGGTGAAAATTGACCCAGACAGATTTACCCACATTAAGTGATGTCAGTCAGGGTTTTTGCTGCTCATATGCTCTGAGGGATATTTCAGTAATGTCCAAATGGGAAGTAAAATTTTCAAGCTGGAGCTCCATTTATATTTTATTAGTGTTGTCTAAAATTAATGTGTCTCGAATTTGGCTGTTCCAGATACAAATCATAAAGTGTGTCATGATATGGATGGCTTTCTAAAAGTTAAATCCCAAGGAAAACTCCATACGCCGGAGACTGGTCACTAAACTACATACATCACTGTGTTAACTGCAGGTTACACAGGGACAGCAGCCATAGAGTAGACTGAAATCTGAAAACTTTTGCTAAATGGCCTAACTTTTGCTATATACAGTGCCTGTCAAAAAAAGTATGGAAAGTTGAAACATTAAATTCTTTTGCGGTTTGAAAAGTCTCTTATGCTCACCAAGGCTCAAAAATACAGTGAAAACAATAATATTGTGAAATAACCTTTTTATATTTTAATACATTTAAAAATGTAATTTATTGCTGTTATGGGAAAGGAAAGCTGAATTTTCAGCATCATTACTCCAGTCTTCAGTGTCACATGATCCTTCAGAAATCATAAAGATAATGATGCTGAAAATTCAGCTTTGACAGCACAGGAATAAATTACATTAACAAATATATTCAAATAGAAAACAGTTATTTTAATTAGTAATAAAATATCATATTACAGTTTCCACTGTATTTTTTGCTTAAATGAATGTAGCCTTGGTGAGCATAAGAGACTTCTTTCAAAAACATATATATCTTTTTTTTATGTTTCCAAACTTTTGACAGTAACTGGGTGCTATATATTTAGCAAAAGTTACACTATAGAGAGAGAGAGGCGCATATATAAAGACTTTAGTCTGTAGTAAACAAGATTGTGCGGAGAAATCAAAGACAAACTCAGTATACAATAGAAAACACCTGTTGCTGTCTTAACCATACAGTACAGCCCAAAACAACAGATTCATTATATTAAATCAAACCAGCACAGCACAGAAAATCAGACAACAGCTCCTTCATTCAACAGGAATCTGTCTTCACACTAATTTAGGGTGACACCGTGCAGACGAAGTCCAATAAACACAACCACATCACAAGAAAAGGGCTCAAACCACGTTTCTCACAAGGCAACACAGCAAGAACACATCACAGAAGCATAAAACATACAGCCAATGGTGTTGGTCCTTACCAGTCCTCCTCCGCAAAACTACCATCCTCAACTTCAGCTGCATGACTGTTGGGTGGAGTGAAGAGAGTTACAGACAAAACAGAACCCAAAATGACCACGTTTACCCATGTCTGGCTGTGCAATAAATCAGATCTATAGAAGTGGGTTTAAGATAATTAATTTGTATATACTTTGAATAGAAAGCGGTGACAATGTATTATTATATTTATATGATGTAATGTTTATGCTTTAATTAATAAATAATTAACATCAACAGATGCATCTCAATAAATCCCATTCATATTTTGTTAAAACTAATTCCTGCAAACACGTTAAGAAAAGTTAGACCATAAAGGGATTTTGTGAAAGATGCAAGAGCGTTGATCCAAAATAAACAATTTAAAATGTATTCACTGCAAGGCAAAACTCTAATATTTATCCATACTAATTGTCTAACAAAAAATCTGATTTAATGCAACAGACCTCACATGAATTTGAAGGGTAAGGGAGAATGACAAACCAATAAACAGCATACTGTAACTACAGCTAATTAAACAGCACAAATCCAAGGTAAGACAAATAATTAGATGAATGCTGGAATGGCTACATTATCTACTATATAGAAAGGCTAAGAGAAGCCCGTGCTAGTAGAGGAGCAGTGGATGAATTGCTGGCTGCTAAACTGATTCTGCTGGGATAGGGAGACATAGCCACTGCTGCCGGCTTCACAGCAGAAAATTATTCTTGCATCTTTGCTCAGGTCAACAGATTCGGGCGTTGATGACTTTGTTAATTGTAATACGAGTGGACACTGGCCTGACCATGTGTTTAAGGACCAGACACTGGTGAGGGAAAAAGTTAGAATGAGCAGAGTTAATATTATGACACAAAGGGTGAATAGCGCACTAGGAAAAACAATAAAAAAAACAATACGGAGTTGTGTGTATTGTAGAAATTGTTTTGAAAGAGCAATGTGCACAGGACACAATAATAACAAATAAGTGCCATGTGTCACATGGTATTAGTCCCAACCATAGTACATAGATTTGTGGACATGGACCATGCCACGTTATTATTTGAAGTTTCCTTTACATGGTCCGTGAATATGGAAATCATTGAGTATCATGGTATACATCAAAGTACTACGGTATTCAGGTACATCTGATACGGTTATCATGGTACAGCCATAGTACTTTTTAAAAGGGGTTTGTCATGAATGTAGGAATACATAACTTCAGAAAATATTTGGAAGGAGGCAAGGAAAACAAAAAGAAAGAAAAGAGGAAAAAAAGAGAAAGGGACCAGAAAATTGATCAAATAAGAAAAGTGAAGGGAAAATGAAAGAAAAAAAAATCTGTAAATGT
Organism: Leuciscus leuciscus; assembly: GCF_965113295.1. Taxonomy (NCBI): domain Eukaryota; kingdom Metazoa; phylum Chordata; class Actinopteri; order Cypriniformes; family Leuciscidae; genus Leuciscus; species Leuciscus leuciscus. The sequence continues at coordinate 12,658,626 of NC_138732.1, forward strand.
CCAATGTGCTATTAATGATCCTGCGTTGACAAAATGTGGCGTATTTCAAACCAAAATTATGACTCGACAGAAACTACAAAAACAAAAGACAGGTTGACTGGTCATGCACATATCTGACTCCGTACCATCAGCCTCAGGGGGAAGAGAATTGTTTAGTACGCTGAAACAGAAGAACTGCATTTCAGCAGGGGGGAACAGTGCATTTACGCTAATATAGGCCAACACAAGTCCTGCAGGTATTAGACTCTACGACTTCTTCAGCATCCAAACAATACAGATTTCTGCAGACGGGTGGGACTTGGGTCTTTTAAAACCAACATGGTTTAAAAAAGACAAATGCTAGCCGTGTCAGACCCTTTTGGGTTGTTACTGAGAAAAAGAGCTTAGAGCAACAAGATAGAGAAAAGCAATAGGGTACCTGAGAGACTTGCACGAAAGTATCCCTGCAGAATCGCACTACCTCAGCTCACTTCAAACAGACACTTATCAAAAGTACTTGCTAAAAAGGTGGTGCAGCCTAGTTGGTAAAGATTATGGCTGTTAATGTTGCAGGTTCAAACAAGAATTGAAGTCAAGACCAGATCCACAATAGACTTCTTGACTCTTGAGGCCTAGATCCAGCCTTATCAGTCCAAAAAAAAAAAAAAAAAACCCTCCACATTGCAATGAAATGAATTAAAAGTTGGAATCAAATTTACCTAAAAGACCTCTAAATTACCAACATGATAAAAATTTTGCTGAAAAACCTGTTGTACACAATCTATTACATGCCTTCTGTCATCAGATTGATAGTTCATATTTTTACCCAGTAAAAGGCATTTTAGTATTCTTAAAAACATTCCCCTTCAGGTTGTGATATATGTGTCGGTTTTCTGTGAAATCTTTAATAAATCTTTATGAAGTAAACATAAGAATAAGTTATTATACAGTATATTGTTAGCAATATTTCAAGATGACCAAATATTGGACAGAAGCAACTAAGGTTTAGTTGAATATACATACATAATAAAAAATTAAAAAATCATGTTAATTAGTATTTAATACAATACATATATAGGGATATTGAGAAATATTTATTTGTAGCATTGCATTGTTTTGCCCTCTACAATAAAACTACAGTGCTTAGATCATAAAATAATTTAAATATATTTTTTCCATTTCATTTTATATTTTGTCTAAATGTTTCAACATTTTTTCCATTTCATGAAATCATATCTGCCTTTTATTAATTAACTAAAACACACACACACACACACACACACACACACACACACACAAAAAATGCTGAAATTACTGCAGCATTTCAAAAATATTTTTAAAAAGTAGAGACTAAGACCAAAGTCACATTTATATTGTCTTGAAAGGATCAAGACTGGATCAACCCCAAGTTGCTCCAAAAAAATGTGTTTGGTAAATTAATATACTTGGCAATTTAGCAGTACAATAATATAAACAAATCATATATATTTTGTTTCTCTTATTCTGACAATATGGATTCAGACCCCCTCCTACCACCTGACCTAAATGGGTAATGTTTATCAGATTCCACGTTCGTTGCACAGATGAGATCATGTCTAACCCGAGAGACATTTGGGGGTGGGGTGAGTACAGCTGGACATTTACACACAACAATTCACAAACAATGAACAAAAGAGGCGAAAGCAGCACTCCTGCTACTGCACCATATAATCATCTTGTTTGTCAATCATTCTATGTCTCTGCCTGAGACTACATCCAATGAGACTACACTCTATGCCCCACAACGGTTTCTTCTTAAATCACTGGCATACACACACATGAGATAATGTTATTAGGTACAGTAATATGCCAAGCTAGATCCAGGCCACACATGTTAATGTGTTTTTAATAAGTTGCAAAGGATGTGGGGCCAGAGGAGACCCTGATGTAAGCCTATAAATAAGAAAAGGAGGTGCAATTATCCAAGACTGCCAAGCTTTACAACCCAAACACAGTTGTGACAGTTCCAAAAGCAAAGAAATAAGAAAAAAAAATGATATCAGATACAATAATTTCCTTTAGTGCTGAGGGCTAAAAAGCACTTTGGCCATCATGTCTCCATGAAATCTCATTAAATTAATTAACATCTTCAGCCAAAGGGATTTCCTCATTAATTACTGTTCTACTTAACTAGCTGTGCAATGTAACACAAGCGGGGGGGAAAGAGTCATGGTGGGCCAAAACACATCGCACCCTTTTGTGACAATGTCAAATCTTTGTTTTACGTGAGACACATGGCTATTAATGTCTGAAATTAAGACTATGAGGACAGAAAACGGTCCAATGTTGACAGAGACACCAGCACGTGTGCAAAAAAACTAAACATTCAAGTCTACTGTACAGTGTTGTTATTGTTAACAAAAACCATTAAACATTTTAATTTAAACAAAAGCTAAATAAAATATAAGACAAAAACTAGAAATGTTAAATTAGCTTAAATAAAATAAGTTTAAGTCAAAGATATGATATCTGAGATCATATCAAAACCAACTTTTCAACCTCTTGGTCTACATATGACACCGGCAGACCAAACCTTTGTTTACTAAATGAACAAGATTGGTTTAAGAGTGTAAATGAACATAATTGAGACACAAAATGATGTGCTGGTAATATTAATGTACTCGCTGTGGATTTAGGAGATGCCTTTAGATTTTTTTGGGTCAATGGGGAGAGTTTTCAATGAAGACATGTGAACGAAAAATCTGAGAAATTCAAGAAATTCAACTCGGACATGAAACACAAAAGAGACATAAAATGCAAGGTCTAGTGGAAAGACGTCAGCTCATCTCAACATTAACACCAGAACTCCAGCACGCTACACTAGCAGCATGTTGGTTTTTCCAGTCCGACAAACATGTCAAGTCAAAAATCTAGGCTACATTTCACATCAAACTCTTCCTTTGGGCTTGCACCAAGTTTCTCCACTCACTGCAAGAAAAGATGTCACGCTTCAAAAACATCAATGACTTGGTGCGGTGGCTGTACTCGCTCCGACGCCCAGCAAGAGGAGATGTGGGGGAAGAGGAGGGATGCATCATCAAACGGGACCAAGTTTATTTGAAGCTGATAAAAGATGGCATCAATATGCAGGAGGTGGAGTACGACTCACTTCTGAAATATACAGTAGCCCAGTTTGAAAATGTAAAAGAGCTGTAAAACATACTTATGAGAGAATAAACGGCTGACTTCACCAATGGATAAGCAGAGGGATCCCTCCTCTATGTAGAAAGAAATATCTAGAAGAATGGCTTCAGGAATGATATACTGGCTTAGGAGGCATCAGCATTGTAATTTAGCCTGGTACAAAGGTCAAGGATGTAGAATTAGAGGGTGAACGAATGAGCTTCATACTGCATGACCTTGCTTTGACTTGCTGGTTATATTCTCTTAAACTTAACGTACGGATGTTCAGACATCATCCTGTACAAAAGTTTGGGGTCAGTTCATTTTGAATTTTTTTTATTAACACCTTTTTTTTTTTAAATCAACTGAATGCATCTTTGCTGGATGGATGGATTTATAAATGTTAAATCCTGATTTTTGTATTTTTTATTATCAGTATCCACAAAAATATTAAACAGCCAAACTGTTTTCAACACTGATAATAGAAAATGTTTCTTAAGCACCCAATCAGTATATTAGAATGATTTCTGAAGGATCATGTGACACTGGTGTAATGATGCTGAAAATGTAGTTTTGCCAGGGAATAAATTAAATTTTAAAATATATTACAACAGAAAACAATATTACTGTTTTTACTGTGATTTTATCAGATAAATGCAGCTTTGGTGAGCATAAAAGACTTTCCAAAAAAAAGAAAAATTTGACACCAAACTTTTGATCAAGTATAAAATGTCAGTGATGATATAATTGTAATATTGGCATAATGAATAGTGATTTTTATTTCTTTGCGTATTGATTCTCATGCACAGCACACAGAAAACAAGACCAAAAACAAAAGCTCGCCACATATTTTTCTGTGTACCAAATATCAAGTTTGGAAAACTCTAACCTGCAAATGAACACAGAAGACGACTTTAGACCAATAGAGAAAATAAACATCACAGACTGACCTCTTGGCTCAATATAAAGAAAATAAACTCCAAGTGTGACAGGTGCCTGAGGTGAGTGTAATACAGCATTTAATAAAGTAACCCCCCCCCCCCCAAATTTTTTTTTTAATCTTTTGCTGCCTTGCAAGCATTAGCACTGCAAATGCAAATATATTTCAACATTATGAATTTAATATTTCCAGTAAGTGTTTTCCTTTAAGTGTCACAATGGAACTGCCTCTTGAATCTCCTGATCTCAGAAGAGTTTTAATTGAGTTAATAGGATTAATGCTCCTCCTAATGCTGGATCACAGATCATTTAGATTCAGCTCTGATATGGCTGCCATGTGCTTTATTCTCTGAATGCAGAATGTAAAGAGGCACTATTAAGCATGAATGTGAATACAAGGTTGTATTTTGTGATGGTTGGCGTGTCTGTGATAAGATCTAGAGTCCTTGTGCATGTAAACATCCAATAATCTCAGTACCGTGGCCCCGACGTGACCTTGCCCAATACGCCTCATCTTTCGTAAACTGCTTACCATAAACATCACTGTGATCATAAAATCTATCTGGTGAGAAGGAAAGACACAGATATGGAAGAGAGCTATGCCATCATTGTCTCATCTGCCACATGCTGAGTATGCTGATGAACATTTCTTCAGAAACACTCACATAGCATCAGCTGCAGCACAATGGAAATTAATCTTTCACAACACTTTAGGCTTATAAATACAAATGTGTAAAACCTCAAAATTTTCTACATCTAGTTTTAGAACAGACATATACATTGCATGCCCCATAAAAACGTCCCAAATTAGACAAATAGTCAACCTGAAACGCTGTGTTCCTATCTAAGCATGTAAAAAAAGGAAGAAAATCTGCGAGTCCCCTTCTCTGATATTTATAGAATCACTCTGGCTGTGCAGGGAAGCATCGAGGCAGCTGCTAACAAGGGAGCTGAGGACAAGACAGCTAGAGCCAGATGTACACTCTACTGATTATGAACGCAATATGAAACAGAGCCTTACCCATAGGCCACGCCTGCAACTGTGCACTTCTTAAACTGCATGACGTTGCAGGTCAGGGTGCCTGTCTTGTCTGAAAAGATGTACTTCACCTGGTTTTAGGAAAGAGAGAGCAATAAACTACAGTAAATTAGGTAAAAGTAAGCAGACTTTAAGTAAATATATTCAACCCATTTTACTTCCATAATGCAACTTATTCTGAGCAAAACAAAACGCCATTTAAAGGGTTAGTTCACCCAAAAATGTAAATTCTGTCATAATTTACTCACCTTCATGTAATTTCTAAACCTGTAAGATTTTCGTTTGTCTTCGGAACACAAATGAAGATATTTTTTATGAAATCTGAGAGCTTTCTGTCCCTCCATTGAAAGTCTTAAGCAACTACCATTTTGACGTTTCAAAAAGTTAATAAAGAGATTGTAAAACTAATCCACATGAATTGAGTGGTTCAGTCCAAATTTTCTGAAAAAACAAATTGCTTTATATGATGAACAGATTTAATTTAAGCGTTTATTCACATATAAACATTCATCAACGCACACATCAGTTATGGTAAATAAAAGCTCAAGCATGTTTACTTGACATGCGAGAACCAATGAGGTTCATTCTCGTGTATTACGCAGCATGTTTGAGCTTCTGCAAGAACCAATGCGGTTCATTCTCGTGTGTTAGACAGCATGTTTGAGCTTCCACAAGAACCAATGCGGTCCATTCTCGTGTGTTACGCAGCATGTTTGAGCTTCCGCAAGAACCAATGAGATTCATTCTCGTGTGTTGCGCAGCATGTTTGAGCTTCTGCAAGAACCAATGAGGTTCATTCTCGTGTGTTACGCAGCATGTTTGAGCTTCCGCAAGAACCAATGCGGTTCACTCTTGTGTGTTACGCAGCATGTTTGAGCTTCTGCAAGAACCAATGAGGTTCATTCTCGTGTGTTACGCAGCATGTTTGAGCTTCTGCAAGAACCAATGAGGTTCATTATCGTGTGTTACGCAGCATGTTTGAGCTTCTGCAAGAACCAATGCAGTTCACTCTTGTGTGTTACGCAGCATGTTTGAGCTTCTGCAAGAACCAATGAGGTTCATTCTCGTGTGTTGCGCAGCATGTTTGAGCTTCCGCAAGAACCAATGAGATTCATTCTCGTGTGTTGCGCAGCATGTTTGAGCTTCTGCAAGAACCAATGAGGTTCATTCTCGTGTGTTACGCAGCATGTTTGAGCTTCCGCAAGAACCAATGAGGTTCATTCTCGTGTGTTACGCAGCATGTTTGAGCTTCTGCAAGAACCAATGAGGTTCATTCTCGTGTGTTACGCAGCATGTTTGAGCTTCTGCAAGAACCAATGAGGTTCATTATCGTGTGTTACGCAGCATGTTTGAGCTTCTGCAAGAACCAATGCAGTTCACTCTTGTGTGTTACGCAGCATGTTTGAGCTTTTGCAAGAACCAATGCGGTTCACTCTCGTGTGTTACGCAGCATGTTTGAGCTTCTGCAAGAACCAATGAGGTTCACTCTCGTGTGTTACGCAGCATGTTTGAGCTTCTGCAAGAACCAATGAGTTTCATTCTCATGTGTTGCGCAGCATGTTTGAGCTTCCGCAAGAACCAATGCGGTCCATTCTCGTGTGTTACGCAGCATGTTTGAGCTTCTGCAAGAACCAATGAGGTTCATTCTCGTGTGTTGCGCAGCATGTTTGAGCTTCTGCAAGAACCAATGAGGTTCATTCTCGTGTGTTGCGCAGCATGTTTGAGCTTCCGCAAGAACCAATGCGGTCCATTCTCGTGTGTTACGCAGCATGTTTGAGCTTCCGCAAGAACCAATGAGGTTCATTCTCGTGTGTTACGCAGCATGTTTGAGCTTCTGCAAGAACCAATGCGGTTCACTCTTGTGTGTTACGCAGCATGTTTGAGCTTCTGCAAGAACCAATGAGGTTCATTCTCGTGTGTTACGCAGCATGTTTGAGCTTCTGCAAGAACCAATGCGGTTCACTCTCGTGTGTTACGCAGCATGTTTGAGCTTCTGCAAGAACCAATGCGGTTCACTCTCGTGTGTTACACAGCATGTTTGAGCTTCTGCAAGAACCAATGAGGTTCATTCTCGTGTGTTGCGCAGCATGTTTGAGCTTCCGCAAGAACCAATGAGAGCTTCTGCAAGAACCAATGAGGTTCATTCTCGTGTGTTGCGCAGCATGTTTGAGCTTCCGCAAGAACCAATGCGGTCCATTCTCGTGTGTTACGCAGCATGTTTGAGCTTCCGCAAGAACCAATGAGGTTCATTCTCGTGTGTTACGCAGCATGTTTGAGCTTCTGCAAGAACCAATGCGGTTCACTCTTGTGTGTTACGCAGCATGTTTGAGCTTCTGCAAGAACCAATGAGGTTCATTCTCGTGTGTTACGCAGCATGTTTGAGCTTCTGCAAGAACCAATGCGGTTCACTCTCGTGTGTTACGCAGCATGTTTGAGCTTCTGCAAGAACCAATGCGGTTCACTCTCGTGTGTTACACAGCATGTTTGAGCTTCTGCAAGAACCAATGAGGTTCATTCTCGTGTGTTGCGCAGCATGTTTGAGCTTCCGCAAGAACCAATGAGATTCATTCTCGTGTGTTAGGCAGCATGTTTGAGCTTCTGCAAGAACCAATGAGGTTCATTCTCGTGTGTTACGCAGCATGTTTGAGCTTCCGCAAGAACCAATGAGGTTCATTCTCGTGTGTTACGCAGCATGTTTGAGCTTCTGCAAGAACCAATGAGGTTCATTCTCGTGTGTTACGCAGCATGTTTGAGCTTCTGCAAGAACCAATGAGGTTCATTATCGTGTGTTACGCAGCATGTTTGAGCTTCTGCAAGAACCAATGCAGTTCACTCTTGTGTGTTACGCAGCATGTTTGAGCTTTTGCAAGAACCAATGCGGTTCACTCTCGTGTGTTACGCAGCATGTTTGAGCTTCTGCAAGAACCAATGCGGTTCACTCTCGTGTGTTACGCAGCATGTTTGAGCTTCTGCAAGAACCAATGAGGTTCATTCTCGTGTGTTACGCAGCATGTTTGAGCTTCTGCAAGCAACAATGCAGTTTGTTCTCGAACGTAAAGCAGGTTCGGTTGAGCTTCTGTTTATGTTCGCTGATCAATGTTTATATGTGAATAAAAACAAATTAAATCTGTTTATCACATTAAATGATCGAGTCTCTTCAGAAAATGTACAGATTTATAGACTAAACCACTCAATTCATATGTATTAATTTTACGATCTCTTTATTAACTTTTTGAACCGTCAAAGTGATAGTGGCCTGTGACTGTGCTTATTGATTTCATTAAAAATATCTTCATTTGTGTTCCGAACATTAACAAAAGTGTCACAGCTTTGTAAAGACATGAGAGAGTAAATAATGACAGAATTTTCATTTTTGAGTGAGCAAACCCTTTAAAGCCAGGAATTAACTCGACAGCAAAAAGTAGGTCTTCATTATATTAACTGGCATTAGGATGTATTCCCTAATAAAATCCTGATAACTGATATTATGGCTGATAACTGATGAATAGAATATAGTAAAGATAGTAGATATAAAAATCTGTATTATTTTGTTTGAATAAATCTAATAAAACATATAAGTCACAAAATGAATCATTTCAAATGCTACAAGTGAAGAGTTTTTAAAGGTTAACTTTAAGTGATTGTTAGATGACGGCAAAGGTAAATCAAATCCAAATATTGGTTTCATTTTTCATTTTCATTCATCCCCTTTTGTTTATTTCTGAAATTGAGGACAAGCAGTACCTGTCCCAACTCCTCATTCAGGTTTGATGTCCGGGCCATAGCTGGTGTGTTGGTGGCTTCATACAGCATGTCAGTGTCCTAAAATACAGTGTCACCAAGCAGAATTAATATTCACAACCATTTTTTATTAATACCTTGCCATCTGGACTCCAAAACATGACTAACACTTTAAAATGATAGTTTAATACTCTGTCAATCAAAGCAACCTCCACTCAAAAGTCTTGCCATTCAATGGGAACTCAAAACTCCACTGCATCTAAAATCAGTGTCTGTGTGTTTTAAACGCCCTGCCCTAAATCCAATTTTGGCATCTTCATATGGGTTATTTTGATAAAGCTCCACTTTCGTTTGGGCTGTGAAGTTTTCTGGGATTGGCCCTGGAGGTTTAAGCAGTCTGCATTTCAAAGACAGCAGATTCATCAAGCAGGAACAGCTCCCGTGGCTCAGACTCGCACTCACCCAGTTGATGAAGAAAGCCTGGACGAACTTGATGACCTCTAGAGTCACCAGAAGACTGATGGGAATCAAGTTGTTGAAGAGGATGATGAAGGTGAGGAAGTTCAGGCCAAAATTAGCTGCTCCACCATCTGGAAAAAGAAGAGCGAGGGAAGGAAGAGGAAAGAGTGGAAGTGAGGTGACAGACAGGTTTCTGAGCAATGAAAGGCATGATGAGATGGGGTGGACTGGGAGGGAAGATGGAAGGACAATGCCACAAGCTCATCTGGTCTAATTTGCAACGTTTCCACAATGCTCCACTAGCGTTGTGCGAGCGTTGTGCAAACACTAATCTGAGCAAATTCAACTCTTTCAACCAATCTCTCCGATAAGACTCTAACCTACAAATTTACATTCAATTCTCCAATTAGGTCTCCATTAATTAGTAGCTAAACTGAGACTCGAGTCTTTGACATCATAGCAGAAGCCTTGGCAATATGGGCAAACTTCAAAGCAACACATTATCCCACAATGCACTGGGGTGGGTGATCATGATTTCCGATGATCACCAAATTTAACAAAGAGAGCAGCACAAAGAGAAAAAAAGTGTAATCGATAAAAACAAGACCACAGACACAAGACAGCTCAGACATAGAATTAAAGTCAACATGAAACAACATTCACAACCCATTTTACTTCTAACCCTAACTGTTCAAATGATAGGGGTCAAATGTTTTTATTAAACACTTCAATTCAACAAGGACGCACTTTAACATTTACAATTTTACAAATGTTTTCTATTTCAAATAAATGCTATCCTTTTTTGAACTTTCCATTCATCAAAGAGTCCTAAAAAATATGTATCATGGTTTCCACAAAAATATTAAGTACCACCTGTTTTCAATATTGATAATAATAAATGTTTCTTGAGCACCAAATCAGTATATTAGAATGATTTCTGGAGGATCATGTGACACTGAAGACTGGAGTAATGATGCTGAAAATTCAGCTTTGACATCAAAAGGAATAAATTACATTAAAATATATTAAAACAGAAAAAGATAATATTTCACAATATTACTGTTTTTTCAATCAAATAAATGCATCCTTAAGACTTTTTTTCAAAATAATAGATTTTTTTTTGTGTACCCATAAACTAAATATTCTGGCTATTGGTTAACATTAACCACTGATGAAATGGTGAGACTAACGTGTTTAAGTAAATGGGTTTAATTTTGATTTCGTGTTGACTTTAAGTATTAATAAAAAGCTTTACCTGGGGGGGAGGGGGGTCCGCAGAATGCAATAATGCTCTTTCTGAGCAGTTAGGAGGAGAGGGAGTGCTTTCCCATACAGAATCATAGAACTAAAGAGGCTGGGCAATCATACAACTGCTATTGGAACTGACTCACACAGAGAGGAAGAGGATTTGGCTAGTGGTGGGAAGGAAGACAATCAGTTTGGATGTTTCAACGTAAAGGAGGGGGACTCAGTCCAAAGTACCTTCCCATAATATGAAGCCGAAAAGAGAGATGTGACATTTAGAGATATTTCAATAATTTGGAAGGTTTGAAACGGTCTCTTGTTTGTCGGTTGAAGAACACCTTTCCTGTTGGAAGATTTTGCTGCACTGGAAATGTACTACTAAGCACTACTAAAAGTACATACTAAGTTAAACAACTTATTTCTTGCTTGACTGTTGAACAGTCATCTAGTGTTAAAAGACTCTTCTAGTCCTGTTAATTATTGTGAAGCTGATTTGAAACAATTTCTATGTATAAACCGCTATAAATATGAAGGTGACTTGACTTGAATTAAAGGTCAAAAACTACACCCAACAAACACCAAGTCAGCAATAAATCCTTTCTCTGCATTCAATACAAATTAGTTTAAATGAGACAACGGCTAATCATTAATATCCAATCTGCACATGCTCACAGCAGCATTCTGAAGCAGTGGAAGATGCAGCACATATCTCTCTAAACTACTGCAGGTCCAGTGACATCAGTGCAGCAAGGAGTCGCGCTGTAGGGTCAGCACTTCTCAAGACACCCGTCAGCATTTGTGCAGCACAAAACCTGCTACCTGTTATTTCATGGTCAGGAGTTCAGCATGGGTGACTGTTGTTGCAGGTGGTGTGAATGCATAACAAACGACTGCAGCTCAAGTGCTCCAGTCCACAGCTCAATCTGCATAGGGCCATGTGCATTGGTTTGGATACTTACTGGGACAGAAGCCAAAGCCAAAACATCACAGGGGTTCAAAGTCAAATGAATTATTTATTATGAATAATTACTCATCTGCTTGAAGTGTGCGATGCTTAGATTAATGAGTGGAAGGTGTGTATTCATCGCCCTCTGTGTACGCCTGCAAACCCAATCTGGAAACCTTAAAGCATACTGCATTGTTTTCACCTCTGGGGATGAATCCTATCCTGATGTCCAGCAGAACAAAGCCAAACAGATGCAATCATGCCCAAGAGGTCAAGAGTTGGCTGGTTAGCCTGACCCAGTTAGTTTGCAGATGTTGTAACTACACCATCTTGCTGCAAAAAGCATTTTCTCCACTGACTTCCATTTAAAAGTAATTGGTATAAGTAGTTTTCAAATTTCTTACTTGTGCAACTAGCACTGAAATGAATAGGAATACTAAATAGATACACTACCATTCAAAAGTTTGGGGCTGGTAAGATTTTTAAGTGTTTTTGAAAGAAGTCTCTTATGCTCAGCAAGTCTGCTTTAATTTGATCAAAAATACAGTAAAACAGTAATATTGTGAAATATTATTACAATTTAAAACAATGATTTTCTATTTCTTTTTTTCCTGTGGTGACAAAGCTGAATTTTGAATGGTAGTGTAGTTCCCTCCAGGTATTATGAACCATCTTGATCATACCTCTGACTGAAGAGCAGGAAGTGTCCTTGGTTTATATTGTAAATATGACCAGCAAAAGCATGTAAACAACAGATCAATGCCACCTCTCGCTTTTACGGCTCCACTAGGACGGCAAACAACAAACATAGAAGACTAAGTCCCCCTCCCTTAGAATAATAATCAATTTCATGATGGATAGATACCTGCTTTATGACCTCACTGTTACCTCACATGACGCCCAACATCATTGATATTTCCTTTACAAATGATTGCGGTGGATGTGAATAATTACAGATGTAACCCAGCATTCACGGTGGTGCATCTCAACATTTGGCAACATTTTCAAAGAACTCACAGAGCATACCAAGTAGGGAACCGTGTAGGCCATAAAACAAGCTGCGATCGATTTGGACACAAACAGCCCCTCCTATTTAAATCAAGAATAATGATGGTGGTGACATGTTAATCAATTTGCAAGTGGCTCCTGACGCAAATTTAACATTTTCGCATCTCGTTTGGTGCACAAAATGGTCTATTTTTCTCTTTTTATCAATCACCTGCGATGCTCCAGGCACACAACAGATGTTCCTTTCACTATTCATTAAAATTTAATGGCAGTGTTGTATTTCTTAATATTGAACTTTTACAATGCAAACATTAAGCCTATTAGCATGGATTTGCTCATCTCCTCCAGAGCTGAGCCTTTTCAGCCTCGTCTGTCAGCACCAGTAAAACAAATGCAGCAGAACGAGGAGGAAGAGGAGGAGGTGGGTAAGAGGAAAAGGGGGGCATTTAGAAAATGTCACGGTTTGACCTCCAGGGTCTTCTGTTTCTACACGGGAATACATTTCAAACTCTTGCTCTGACAGGGCCCTTAGGTAACTTGCTCCTCTCCACGTGTGTTTCTTTGGGTCCGAGGCTTACTGTCATTCCTCATTAGTTAGGCACGAGCAAAAGGACGCTGGCGTGGCTGAAGCCTGAGCTTGCGAAGTGTTTAACGTGTCACCAAAATAAAGGAAGGGGAGGCACGTTTTTGACATCAGGCATTAAGAGGGTCTACACAGTGTAGAGCTGGAGGGGAAAAACCTATCATTGGATTCCTGGTGTGTGTGCAGTCCTCTGCAATTACCCTCTCAAAGTAGGGCAACCATATAAGTGGCTTCGGTAGCTTAGCAAAAGCTGAGCTTCAGTTAGGGGTTAGTAAGGAGGGGTCATTCACAGATGGCCAAGGGTTTTAAATGGTTGTTACCTGGAGCTGTTAAGAAAATGACAACAACAAAGAAACAAAAAACACAAACCAAACAGAATGTTAGAAAGGAAGCTGATAACAGAACGAACGAAAAATAGTACAGCAGCGTTTGTGATATTCAACCATTTATACATTCACGTGTCTATGCATATTAGAACTAAAAGGGAAAGATTCTCCTTTCCCTTTTTATTGACAAATATTCACATATGCAATGCATATTTGTTGCATGTTACATATAGGGAAGACAAAAATTACTGACGAAAAAAATGAAAGCACACATAGACGCGCAAGCGGTCTAGCATGACAGAAGGAAGGGGGGGTCTGGTTCTTACAGTTGAGATCCATGTACCAGGCGTCATTGCCGTACTGATACTTCCAGATGGTCTGGCCGATGGAGCAAACCAACGAGATGGCCAAGAGACAGCCGAAAAGCACGAGGATCTGAAAGTTGGTGATGCGCTCCACATTGGAAAGCTTCAGAGGGGGGCGTGTGGAGTTCTAGAGGACACAAATCATCATGGTTTCTCAGAATAAAGCTGGATTTGGGATATGACTAGAGTGGACTGAAACGGACAACTCACCTGCATGAGTTTGGTGTCGTGTCCTGTGTAGACCACGATACCGTGCACCCACTGCGTGTTCCTGAGTTGAGCTCCTCGCGGCAAGATCTGATCAGGACCCAGTGGTAGAGTGCTAAATATGGAGCAAACATGGCAATTTGACTATTTCGCCATTCGACAACTTTAAACAATGAATCCCACCAAAAACATTAAGCATAACAGAAGGAGAATGTGATGTTTGATACAAATAACTGCACCGAGGTAGGTTTAATGAAAACACAACAATTTGTGATTGTATAAAGTACAGCTTTGTTCCTCGCTAAACATCAATACACTTTTAAACCTGCCTTTAATAGTCTGACTTGAAAGTATCAGGGAGTCATTTTAATTCTTCAACTTCGATCAAATCCATCTTGCTGAAATTAACTTGCCTCATACTCATCAATATTTCAGACTAATAAAATACAAGGCTGAAGTCAGCCTCAGCATTTCTGCTTTTTTTTCTTTCACCTCAAGCCAAATTTCACAAGGCAATGTTCCTCTTCTCTTACCTGTGTCCATCCAGGCGAATATTGCCCACAAACTCATAGAGGTGTCTGTTGGGACTCTCACATTCCATCCTTCCGGAGAGACGCATCAGACGGTCAATGTCCTTAATGTCCGCAGTGATCTGCAGACCCTGAGTATAACAAAAAAACACCCATTTTTACACAAAAAGTAATAAAATTCACACTGATAAACTAGCTGAAATGTAGAGTGTCAATAACAACAGCAGGTATAACATGAAAAGAAAAAAGAATTCACCTGTCTGATCTTGAGATTAGTTTCTCCATCCAGATTTGAGGTCTCAATGTAGCACATTCCTTGAGGTTCACTAGGATAAAAAGCAATATTATGGAAAAAAAAATTGATTACTTATGGCTCTACCATAAGAATGCTTTGCAGTTTAATTATCTATATGAAATATTAATATAAAGTTATACACTACCGTTAAAAGGTTTGGGGTCAGTAAGAATTTTTTCCAAGGATACATTAAATTGATCAAAAATGATAGTAATAACATTTATAATGTTACAAATGACTTCCATTGCAAATAAATGCTGTTCTTTTTATCTTTCTATTCCTCAAAGACTACTGAAAAGCATTATGGTTTTACCAACAACAAAATAAAAAAATAAAATGATATAAATAGCGTATTAGAATGATTATGTATGGAATCATGTGACATTGAAGACTGGAGTAATGATACTGAAAATTCAGCTTTGCCACCACAGTAGTAAATTAAATTTTAAAATATATTAAAATAGAGAACAGTTATTTTAACTTAAGTAATACTATCTCACAATATTACTGTTTTTTAATCAAATAAATGCAGCCTTGGTGAGCATAAGAGACTTTTAAACGGTAGTATATCTTAAAAAAATATCATGTAAAACAACTACATGACATTGATAAAAAAAATATGTAACTACATCAAGTTAAATATATTTAATTAATATTAACTGAAAGTTGGGTCACCTCATACAAAACTAAACAGCTAAATGAAGCCCTATAATCAAAGATGCTTTGTTTTCAAGAGCAAATAGTTTTTTTGTTAAAGTTGAATGCCATTATTTATTTCAGTAAGGAAAATCCACTGGAAAGCATATTTCCCCAAACCGCATAAAGCATTTTAGTACTTGGACTGAAAAAGAAAAAATATTGCTCTAATGGGACACCCTCAGAACCTTCATTCTGAACTCATTAGGAAACTTTTAATCAATGCATCTTTGTTTATGGCCATGCATTCTGCTGTTTTAATTTTTAGTGACATCCTCCACATGCAACAAAGGAAAGATGCAGCACATCAGACAAATGAGCATTCAGCATTAATACAGAGAAGAGTAAAAGCAGGATAGCGAGTACACAGGGCCAAAGCTGTTACACATCTCTCCTTTAATAAACAATAGCAGGCTTCAACAGAAAAGCTGGTCCTCATACAGTACTTAAACGAGTTATCAGAAAAGAGTGTTTTGCTTTGGGTCTGTACAAAACAAAAATGGATATCAATAGTCCCCACCAAAACGTCACGTTTATATGAGTGAAAGAACATTAATATTATATCTCAGATTTGGTGTACAAACAATGCAAGTTGCTATAAAGGTATATCACAATACTGTACATTGTGGTGATGTGACCGCATACAGAGTGTCAAATCAGAGTCCGAGCTCCTGCTGAAGCCATGCATTGTGCAAACAGCTATGACATTTACAGTCATTCAATGGGCCTTTCTCCAGCTGTGTTAGAGAAGCGCTTTGTTTTGTCTTGTGTGCACATGCTGAAGCATCTCCAGCATAAAACAAAGGTCTGTAATACACAACTGTCCGGTTAAAGGAAAGGGCTTCATCAGTATTTTCTGTTGGGAGACGAACAGAGCTGAGAAATATGTGCCCAGTCAACTCATTTTTAGTGCTTGAATTTAAGAATCTCGTGCCTAACAGTGGTATAACAATGATCTGAGTTTACGGAGGCGTGATATTGTAAATAGGCCATTTTATTCCACAAATTACCAGACACATGAGCTGCGTCTCATTTCGAAGGCTGCGTCCTCCGGAGGTCGCATTTGTAGGCTGCATACGTCATTGATGCTGCTTCATTTTAGTAAACTGAACGCTACATTCCAAAGTCATTAAGAAATGACAACAATTTATGCTTCACTAGAAATAACAGCCAATTTTATAATGGTTACTGTTCTGAAATAAGACATTTTTTATGACATATGCAGCCTACAAATGTGGCCTCCGGAGGACGCAGCCTTCGAAAATGACATGCAGCTATGATGTGGCTGACAATATACTTAATATACAACAAGGTATATTCAGGATAACTTTGCTGGTGGTATTCAAATAAATTAAATAAAACAGATTTCAATGCACTTTTTATTTGGCCATTAAGTTTCCTAAAGACTATTTTTGTGATCCATTTGCAAGCATGAGCCTTAAAAAAAAATGGTGCTTTCATTAAAATGTTTTAGTAAAATAGTAATATATTTTTACTACTCTGATGTGTATTCCAATATACTGTATATATGCCATAAAATATTACAGGTCTTAACTCCTAAATATACATCGATATAAGTATCAAAAATGTTTAAAGACTGTAAAATAATTTTTGAATACAGACAGAAAAATGTATATCACCCAGCGCTAAAACCAAACAATATCAATCAGAGCATGGCTAAAAATAAAAATGGCATAACTAAGAATAACATCAAAAGCTGATAAAAAAAAAAAAAGCACAGGCAAAAAAAAAAAAAAAAAAATGGAGAGAGCCAAATATTAGAGTAACAGATTCTTTCCACCTGTGCACCCCCTTCCCACGAGACCCACATGCAAACCGGAGCTGTTCCTGACCTGGAGGACAGAAGGATGAGGTCGGCTGGGAGGTGATCTCCATTGGCTGCTCGGACTACCTCCCCTACCGAAACCTTCATTTATACAGCAGCCGGTGCAAGGGGAATGACACGAGTGAAGTCAGGAGACGGTTGTTCATCACATGAGGTGGGAGGGGAGGGTGACAGGTGGAGATGAGAGGAAGGAAAGGACGTACGATGGATAGAGGAGGAAGAGCACACAGACCAAGACAGGGAAGAGAGACACAAACACACAAATGTTAAATCTTTACAGAGGAAAGAAAACACAATATCCACTGCTCAAAACCCATTCGAACCAAGCTAAACCATCAGTAAAGTGGGGGAAAAAACTGAATTAAAATGCCAAATTACTGTTATCTGTACTTGATATACATATCTGAAAGACCCTTGAAACTTTGGGACTTGAGGCAAATGGCAAATGGATTTTGACAGTTAAGAGGATAATGTTGAACAATGTCATCAGGTCAGTATTATCAATAAGCAAACATCCGCAAAAGGAAGTGTTGATTTTGACTTATTCAACTCAATAAAGAACAACTCCCCCAAAAATGAAAATTCTGCCATTTGACTAAACCCGTTTGACTTTTGGGTGTGGAACAACAAGTGAACAATGGCAGAATCTTAAAAACCTAATTTGATACCATTTACAGTATAATGTCACTGCATTGATTTACTGTTGGGCCTTATCTCAGGGTTATCTTATAGCCTATTAATCATCACTTCCTTTGGGTGTTGAGTGTAAGACAGGGGCATAAGGATGGACAGGGTCCCTTCTGATGACATGGACTCGTCTACCTGGACGACAGCAGTATAGCATCTGCTGGTATGAAATCTTTGCCATTAACTTTAACTATGTCTCCAACCACAACCTGTAAGACACAAACTAGTTGTCAATTCAAAATCTTCAAATCAAACTAGCAGCCACTGGCAAAAGCAGAGAAATAATATATTACTAGAGCAAATACATCTGGCTGACACTGGCAAGAAAGATGCATTCATATTTGATGCATTTCACATATTTCATTCAGGAAGTGCTTGGATCCATACACAAGCCCTCATTTGAGACTGTCATTTAAAAGGAGGCCATTTCATCAAAAACATTCTCTGTGATACAAATAAACAATTTATCTTTTTGGATTTGCATTTTTAATCATCTTATTAGCCATAATCCAGTAGGAGGACGCTGCGTCATAGCTGCTATTTTGATTCGAAGTGGAGGGCTACTTAAATATGCAGAAGTTGATATACCATTTATAGGTATATTAAAAATGCATTGTTCATTCTGTGCACTGTAATTCAAAAGTGTGTCACAGTGTGGTTTCATAAAATGATGGGCGACAAGAAGGCTGGCTCCATAAAATGTTTGAATATTGATGAGATGACAATAAAATTAGATTTAATGAGAACTAAAGCAGAAAGCTATTTTACTTAATTGTCCATTCTAGCAGCACTTAGAAGAATTGCAGCTTCAGAAAATAATATACTAAACGAAGCAACAGTGAGAAGTCATGGTTGATGACATCACATCCTATTCTGTGACATTGTGAGGTCATCAGAGCCCAAGTTAATGCCCTCTTGCAGATGTGCACTAATATAGCAAACAGTAATGAGTGCCCAGTCACCAGGTAATTATATCTCCAGCCATTTCCTTTTGCCTTATGATTATAATTATGGACTGTGTTTCCGTCAAGGTAATTAGCTCTACTCTCTATTAACACATTAAAAAGCTGCTCTGTGTCTGTCTGTATTAAGATCTCTATGGTGACCGCATGTTAGCGGCAGCCTGGCAAGATTCTACACCGTTGCCTCGACCTAAAGGAGAGAGTTGAGTATCAACAAAAGAAAAAGAGTGGAGAGGGAAGTACCCTTTACAGAAAACACCAAAGCATTTGTTTTTGAAACCAAACTTGCTCTGGGTTTCACCAGAGGGTATCTTTATATGCATACTCCACTCTCACTCTCTTTCTAAGAGTACGTTAACTTGTTTTCATTCTGGAGCTCATTGAAGCAGTCGGTATGAGGGAACACCATCTGCTGCAGTACCTTCTCCCAATGTACAATCTCCCAAGCGCCGTTCCTCAATACTGAAAGAGAGAGAAAGAGGAATCACCAACAGGAAAGGCAGTATATAAAAGAAAAGAAAGACCAAACTAAGACACCATGACACTATGGGTGCTTCTCAAATGAAAGGCTGTATCTTATGAAGGCTTCAAATCTCGGCTGCCACATCATCAAACTTCGCTGAAGGCCAACTCAATTTGAAGGATCCTTGAAAGGCAGCCTTCGTTTCGCGTCCTTCATTCGGCCTGTTCTGAAGGACGTATCGGACATAACCTTTGTCGCCTTAAATCATCCACATTCCAGTTGGCACATATTTTTATTATGAAATATAAGATAAAAATTATGTTTTCGAACAAGAAATTATAGATGTTATATTTTGTTTTGCTGTAAATTAATCACTTAACACTAAACTGCCAATAATGTAAGCCACTGGGATACCACATACGATTGTCATTCACTGTACTGTATTAATAAAAAAAAAAGAGTTAATATAAAGATTTGTAATACAAAGTATTTTTCCAAATTTAAGTTAACATTTTCGTGCGGTGACCACGGGGCGGAAACATTTATGACGTAGCATTGCGCACTTCCTATACCGTCTCATTCAAGCGTTTAATGCTGAGGAGGACTCTAGCCTACAAGCCTCCGAAGGACTGGACTAGGAAGGACACAGCCTCAGTAGGAAGCAGCCTTCTGTTTGAGAAGCACCCTGTATATCAGCACTTCCAATAGGGTCGTGGCACCATTTGTTCTCGTCCTTAATAACTGATGACTTCTTTGACCATTCAATTGCTCTCTAGAAGAAAAAAATATTAACTAGCTCATGCCTTTAAGGCATTTAAAAAAATTAAATAAAATAAAAAGTCCCATCTCAACTTTGTTTCAATAGGAAATCAGGGAAGAAAATTGAGCTAATCAGACAAATATACAGTATGGGGTTTTAAAGAAGACCAATGAGCAAACAAATGTCTTACCTTGTGTTTCTTTCTTGTTAACAACATTATCAGCTTTGTGACGTTTCTGAAAACAAACATAAAAAAAATTATTAAAAAAATTAAAATGAGCCTCACCTGATAAAACTTAAAACGTTTTAGAAAGATGGACATGAATAGACTAGATTCAAGAGAATAGATTCTGAAAATCCCTAAGTATCAACAATAAAAGTATACCACATTGGCTTTTACAAGCACACAATTACTACCAGAATGTAAATACAGAATGCATTCAACACAAAGTCATAAGAAAAAATGTAAACCTCTTAGAAAAATAAATAAATAAATCTATTTAGCAAAAGAGTGATGTTTTACAGGTATAATGATCAATAAAACTGTGCTAATCGGAAAGAGAAGAGTCTGTTGAAGCACTTTTTTTCTGTCCCAGATTACAAGAGCTGTTTGACCTGCTTTAAACTGAACCACTTTGAGTGAATGCAAATGAGTGAGAGCGATCTGAAAACCCAGATTAGCCTCTAAAAGCACAACATACTGTATACATCTGTGCTCTTGCCTCCAGTGCTCTCTGATTGCCTAATTATCCTCCTGGCCAACACTGGTAAAATATGTCCATGTCACCCCTATTCATCCAGGATGACTGGTTAATATGCTGTTAGGCTTTTATTTAGAACTTGATGCATAAAATAACTAAATAGTAAAAATGTAAAATAACTAAAACTGAAAAACAAATGAATAAAAAATACAGAAAAAAACCCCCCTAAAACTTTAAAATTCGAATGAAAACAGAAAATATTAAAATAAAAACGAATTCAAAATTAATAAAAATATAACAACATCTCAGTACTCAATACTAAAATAACACTGATATATATATACACACAATATATCTGTTAAGTGAAAAAAAAAAAAAAAAAAACTCTGTTGCTAATAAAAAGAAATCATTGCAGGCTGCAATTAAAGAGACTGTATCTCTCCTGCCTTTTCCCTTTCCTTTTATCCCTTCTTGTATCTCTCTCAAATTTATATTATATTAAAAGGATATGAAATGTGACATACAGCCTCATTCATATTACTGGAGAGCTTAATGAGCAGCCCATGTCACATGACCTCCCCTCAGACTCTGCAGGAGGAAGAAAAAAGTTCTCAGGTCTCACATCCCATTCATCATCCAGATCAGCTCTGGTGCAGTGTTGGATAACTCATTCTTTCCCTTTCTCACACTCTCCTCAGTTTCCATCTCCCCTACGCTTTCCTTTACCACAACAGAGCAGAGATCAGGCTCTGTGGAGGGAATCGATGATTTAATTATGCATCTAATCTAACTGATGGCTTGTCTGCAGTGAACATAAGAGCAAGAGGAAGGAATACGTAAGAGTAAAACAAGGCCCCAAAGGGAAGAAGAGACAGCAGTTTGGGTTTGTGGTAAGATGCAGCATCAAATCCCAGCTGGATTAGCAGAGTACGGTGGGGTGCAGCTGATAAGCAGGCCACGGTGTGGAGAGCACTGGTGCGTCACCTCTTTGTTAGACTCCGTCTTTGTTACAGATGCCGGATTATGACGAGTTAAGGATTATAGCAGAGCCTGCTGGCTTCTTTTGAAACTCACATAAAAAGACACAGTAAGAAAGTACCAAACAAAAAGTGTGACTTTAAACTAAACTACACAACTGTTAAGAGTAATACACATTTTTTTTTATAAATGAATACTTTTAGTCAGCAAAGACGCATTCAAATTTATCAAAAGTAACAGAAATCTTTTGTCGATGACACGTGTCTTTATTATTTCAATTCATTGTTGTTCTTTTGAAATGTTTATTAAAGCACCAAATCAGTAAATTAGAATGATATTAGAATGAATGGTTGCTGAAAATTCAACTGTCATTACAGGAATAATTCAAAACAGATGGAAATACAACAAGGTTAAATTTACAACAAAGTTATTTTAAATTGTCATAAAATTTCACAATATTACAGATTTTACTGTATTTTTGTTAAAATATATCCAGTCTTGGTGAGCTTAAGAGACTTCTTAAAAAATTAAAATAAAAAATTAAACATTAAAAGGTTGAGTAAATGCACTGTAAAAAAAAAATACATCCCCAAGTCAAAAATTTCAAGTGACCGATAACATCTAAATTTTTCAATTAGTCTGACGTATTGTTTCTCATTGAGCCAATGTTAACAGACTATTGCAACAAGAATTTCACTTGGCCCAATTGAAAAATTTAGATGTTATCGGTCACTTGAAATTTTTGATTTGGGAGGGTTAGACATTTTTTACAGTGTGACAATTTAAATTTTCTGGTGAACTATTCCTTTAAATACCAAAACAAGCCATTAAAGTCTGAAAGAAAAGCTAGCACTCGGAGTAGCAATAGAAGCCATTTTCTAGCCTTATGGGATACCTCTAAAAGACAAGAGCTTGACAAAAGCAAAGGTCATCTGACCATTCACAGCAGAGCGGTACATGACAGCAGAATGGTGAATTTATTAAATGACCTTCACTTCCAGAGCTAGTCTTGACCTCTCAGATTTGAATAACACATCAGAGACTCATATAAAATGCTGAGCTGGTTATTCTGACCACAGCATCCAACGTGATGTGATCGGATGGCTGTCCAGAGGGGACCGGGAGAGCAGGCTCTGATTTCAGGGTCACAGCACTATGGTGGATCCACTTGGGCTGGTGGTTTAATCTCTGTATTCACTCCTCTATGTGAATTTCTATGTAAAGAGGTCTTGGAATGAATTTACATGAGACGATTGTTCAGGTCAGAGAAAAAAAAAAAGCTTATTGACTGGAAAGTGTTTCAGCTAAAGGGAGTGAGATCCATTCTGCTGTGTACGTGATCACCAGAGAGTGAGATTGAAATATCAGGAAGAGTAAAGGAGGTAAACCTGAACAAAGTCTAAAAACTGACTCAGATAATATAACAGCTGTGAGGGCAAAGGAGAATAAAATCTACAGCAAGCATGACTCAAGTAGAGCACAGTTCTCTTTCATTAATCACTCATTAACAATCATCCCAACTGCAAACAACAAAAAATCATTAAGATAAACTGAAAAAGGTGAGTGATATTAAGAACAAACAGTATTTGTATTTCTGCTCAATTTCGCTGTTAGAGCTGCATGACAAACTACTGATTTGTTCTCCAGCACGATTTAAGATAATTCAAAGAGCATCTGGAGCTTCAGTCGACGCAAGAACATCTGACCATCTGTATAAAGGAGTTCACATGCATTTCTGCATTTATTCAGCAAGTTTGTGTAACATCAAAAATGTTTTAATGCTCTCACCAGGTCTTCTATAATCTCCTTCACTGCTGCCACCACCAGGATGAAGAGTAACGGCACCAGCGTTGTCCATCGCCCTGTCGGTGACACATCAGGGATTTGCTGCGGAGAAAAAAATAAAATGGCGACATGAATTACAGTCTTTAATCCCTCCCTCCACAAGATCAAAATCAAAACATGGACATTCAAACACATGATATACAAACCCTGTCACCTACAGGGCATGTATACAAATACAAACTAATTAAAGCCTTGCAGAGACCTCAGGAGAAACACTCAGGGGTTTAGATAAACTGCTCTTGTTTTGTTCTCCAGGAATCATAACACAGCCTGAGGGTCTACATCCTGGTGGAGTGTGTATTTATCAGCGGAAGGTCAAGAAAGCAACCTGGAATGGCAATAACCATCAGAAAGTCAGCAGCAGTGACTCTGATGGATGTTCAGAAGTCGGCATGTGACATATCTGTCTACCCTGCTGAAGAGATCAGCTTAGACCAGCATGAATTTCCAGACTGGTCCAGGCTGGTTAGGTGCCGGTCAGGCAGTTGGATAGGGCCCACAAGCTTATATATAATTCATACCACAAGAACTTGATTAAACTTCTACAATTTCTCTCCTGATTTTGGCAAAACTCACAGAGTTTACATATCAAAAAGCGTAACGTCTTTGGAAAGTGTCCCTATCAGATAAAGTGTCAGAGCTGTGACAGGTTCAGTAAGAGGCCAAGAATGCAGAGATATACAATAGGAAACCCGAAACGGAATCCTTTTAACCTGATGCCAACACACTTTCCCTTCTGCATTACGTTTCACTTAAACAGGAGAGTACGCTCAAACCGAACCACAGTGGCGTAGACTAGAGCAGTCGATCATCATGGAACCTTGGTGTCAGTATCAAAATGTCTCATTGATTATGATGGCATTTCCAAAGGCAGGAGTGTGATGGAAGTGAGCAGTTTTGATGAAACTGCATCAATAAACATCAGATGCCCCCTTATTGCCACAACACACCCATCCCTGCTGTTTTTCTCGTTCACAGTACGCCTGTTCATTCAAGGTCACTGCATTGACAGAGGCGTAATGAAGATACACCGAACCTGCGCTTCGAAGCCACCTGACTCTCTCTGTTTTACTCTCCTTTCTCTCAGTTTCTCTTCTTTCGTTATCTCGCTTTTCCCCCAGGTCATCGATTCAGCTACCTTAAAAACAGAGGCATTAATTTAATGTGCATCCACAGGGTCACGTCGGGTTGGTCGGTGGTGGATTCGTGGTCCATTCAGTCTCTAAAAGAACAGCACGTTTATAGCACTCTGGAGCCCTCGGTGACTGCGCCGTCTGGTAATTGCACAGATGCTGAGGCAGTGGAGCCAAAATTTGTTAAAGTTTCAAAAGAAATAAATACAGTACACTACCATTCAGAAGTTTGGGGTCGGTTTTAATGTCTATTATGCTCTTCAAGGCTGCAAGGCTCTCCAAAGTACTTTTTTCAGGATTCCAGGAGAATAGAAAGTTAAACATTTTTTGGAAATAGAAATTATAAAATGTCTTTCACTTTTAATCAATTGAATGTGTTATCGTGCAGTCTGAAACTATTTGGAATGCAACCGACCTTGTGTTGCTAGTAACGTTGGTGTTCACGTGTGTAATATAATGCACTATAACACTAAGGTTTTCACACTTGGTTTGATTGTCTGTCTGATTGATTGATTGGTCCGAGCCAGAGATCGATTTCACCCTGCTCTTTTATCAGTCCTATATACACTTAAGAAACCCAGTATCTGATCACAGAGGGTCTATCTGCGACCGTGAGAGCTGACAGTCCTAATCTCTCCAGCTTGTCATCAGTACTCCTGCCCTGAAGGATTGACATTGCAGTCTTACCTGCAGAAGTGCGATGAAGAGGAAGAAGGAGTTGGCTGCTCTTCTGAACTGAGAGTACAGGAACCGAGGCAGGAACGTAAGAACGTTGTACTTCGCAGTGCTGTATGAGAGAAAGAAAAGACCAGAAGAAATGAGAAAGGTGGTTACATTCCAAATATGACCACAATATAAAACCACCTGACATCATCTGCAGACTGGACTGACATTATTTATTATCCATTTAGTTTTAGTTGGTCACCATTACACCAAAATAGTGATATTGGTTTCACATCATGAATCAAACTTTCTCCCCCTAGCCAAACCCAGTTTTCAGTGCATCCAAAGACACGCACAAACACACAGTGAGCGATGGAGAGAGGCAGTTAATGACCATAAAGAACAGCTAAGTTGTAAGGCTGTAAAGAGCTCTGAGTTTGAGTGAACTATGGTGGGAGCTTGCCAGAGCCTCCATCTCTGTCGACTGATTTACACACACATTAGGCCCAAGGCAGCGAATCCACTTTAGACTGAGATAAACATCCCAGTCTGAACCCTGACACCTGCCTCTTTATCCACCCACTTTCCAAAAGAACGATCCACCAAGAAAACACTCATTCAACACTCAACACTCACTCGGAATATTGGTATTTAAATTTATTCACCAATGATTCAAATAACAAAATATAATATAAAAACATAATAAAATATAATACAATATTCACAGAACACCAAAGAACAGAATCAGATTAATAGTATTATTTTTTTTTATTAATTACTGATTCATATATATAAAATATAATATAAACTAATTTAGAATACAAACTAATATACAATTAATTGAAATATTGTAAACTATAAAATAAAAAAATAAAATAAAATATTCTCAGCCACCAAGACACTTTAGTCACCAGAAAATGTGCATTTCATTTTATTATTAATTAACAGATTATAAAATATAATATTAAATATTGAAACATAAAATACAATTTCACAATAGCACAAAAGACATTTAAAACAGAATATTACTTTTTTTTTAATTCACTCATATAATAATAAAATAATAATAATAATAATAATATAAAATACAGTATTATCAGCCCACCAAAATATAGATTTCAATCAGAATTAGTTTTTTTTATTTTGATTAATGACTCAATTACATATAATTATGTAATATAAAATACAATACAATACAATATAATAAAGGCACATTGGAGAGACTGAGACAGTCTGTGAAGTGTGAACGTCCTTAAAGTGGAAACTGATCTGTGTCCTCTCACTGACTCTACGTTTCACTGATCCGGTCTTCACAGAGATCCTTATCAGTCCACGCCACACGGCACACCGCACACCGCAGCCCAGCAATTAGCAGCACTGTACGAGATGGAAAGTTCTGTCAGGGGCCTGTCGTTCTCGCTTTTCTCTTGGCTAGCTTTCAGCTTTTGAACAGTGTAGCTGCGTGCGTCAGGTGGCGAACAGTAGCTAGTGGCTGCTTTTACTGTTCCTCAGATAAAGAAACACATTTCCATGTTGGAATTCAAATTCATGGAGGAGAGCAAGAGTGAAGAGTAAGATCTCCATCTGTCCTCATTCAAACAAGCACACACAAAAAAAAAAAAAAAAATCCAATGCATCTAGGTGAGAAATTAAGAAACGACATAAGACAAAAACACCAGCAATATTCGGCTGTCAGCAACGGTACCACCCAGAAGTTTTGGACCCATTCACTTTTATAGTTGCTAGGGTTTTTAAATCATAAATTAATCATTTTCAATTAGTATATGAAGCTCTTCAGAACCTTTCAAAAAAACTATTACTGTTACTGACAGTGGCTACTAATACAAAATTGAAATACAATTAAGAATATTTTGGTGGATGTCAATCTCCACATGACATACCAGCAAATAGCTTTCTTACAAAGGAGCAGAGAGAGAGAGATGACCTGCGTCTCTCCTCTCATTTCCTCTACACGACCCCAGAAACCAGATCTAGGTCTGCTTCTAGACCTCAGCCGGCTGCTTAGCCCACACGCTCAGCTCGTTTAGCACTACTTGGCGTCATCATGCTTTTAAACAAACATGTATCGCACAAGAGGGCTTCGGGACGCTGGCTCATCAGGCAGTCACTGGGGTGACTAGTGTAACCGCTCATCAAAATGCACCTCAGGGTTTAACCACGTGATGTTAATCATTTTAATTGCGGCTTTGTTGGCGGTGGTGTATTTGCAAACGCATCAACTTGCCGTTTTGTCTAAGGCACACAGTGTGAGGAGCAAATGTTTTTTTGTTTAGTTAATATGTTAATAATGTGTTTGTTTGAGGTGTACATTTGTGCAATTTAATATAACTTGGCATGTGCGCTATATTCCAAACACCAAAAGGTTGTGTTTGTTTAGCTAAAGCATATGTTAATATTTTGTTTCAAGTGAAATTCTTTGTGATCCCACTTCCTTTTAGACTGGTTTGCAAGTCTTGATTGCACAGGCCTACAGCAATGCTATGAGTAACTGCTTACCTGATCAGCTTTGATAGTAAAGGTGCACTTAGGAGTAACAACTTGAACTTCACCAACAGTTCACATCAGCCACACAATGGAGTATGTATATAAAGGCTTAATCTAACGCAAACAGCTCTCAAAGCGGTCCATGACATAGTACATTTAACTCGTTTATTTCAAAAGAGCAGTGTGTGTAGGCACTATTTATCATTCATCACACAAAGTCAGGCCACTTGTTACAGCCAATGTTGGTGACCTGTTTTTGCAGCTTAATGTCACAACCATAAGCACATGAACATACAACACTAGAACAGTTCTGGAAGTAAAAATCCCATTCATAATTAGCTAGCTATTACATGTATCGTTGAATCATAATATAGTGATGTTTCCTGATAAGACAAAAATGACTAGATAATTAAAAAAAGTTTAGGTCAGTAGAATTGTGAACTATAATTGTTTTTGAAAGAAACATCTTATGTTCACCAAGGCTGCATTTATTTAATGAAAAAATTTAGTAAAATCAGTAATATTCTGAAATATCATTACAATTTAAAAATACAAATTTCTATTTGAATATATTTTAAACCTGTATTTATTCCTGTGATGACAAAGCTGAATTTTCAGCATCATTACTCCAGTCTTCAGTGTCACATGATCATTCAGAAATCATTCTAATATACCGATTTGGTGCTCAAGAAACATTTCTTATTAACGCAGTTTAATAAGGTTGTGTGGTTTAATATTTTTGTAGAAACTGTGATACAATTTTTTTTCCCGTTAGATGACATCTTATGATAATATATATGCCGTCATTGCGTAGTTTTTTTTTTCATTCTGCGTACTGTGAGCTTTTTACATTTGTTTGATTCGCTCCTACCCTCTGTACTCACATACTGCATTTTAATGTTAATGTTCACTTTAATGTGAAATATTAATTAAAACATGGCCCATTAACACCATAGATATGTATACATAGATTCAGGGCTTGACTAACTTTTTTGCTCACAAGCCACTGTGGCTAGTGGTTTTCCAAAGTTACTCAGCATTTTCACTGGCTACAATTTTGACATTGATACCATGGGGGAAAATCTGCCATATAGATCTTTTTTATATTATCTTATTATTTGGCAGCAGGTATATTAGCCTGCGGGCAGCACAATGGCTCAGTGGGTAGCACTGTCGCCTCACAGCAAGAAGCTGGAAACGTAGAGGTTTCGTATTGTCCAAAGCCCTATTCGCACGGGATAAGTATTACCTGGTGACCTCTAGTAATTTGTAATAATCGCGGAGATTGTCTGTGATCTTAATCCCATGCGAATCGGCCATGTCTGTAATTTGTAAAGTAAAAATTCCCCCGCAAATGACCTACCATATTTCGCCGAACACCGAGGTCCTGTGATAATATTAGTCCCGTGCGAATCGGCATCTCTGTGATTTGGCGGGTCGTTTATAATTTTGTCAATGTTTTTTTGTCCGCTTTTTTTTATCCATCTTTCGCGAAGAATGGAGATTGCGTTGGAGTGTTTTGATAGTATTTGGGTGCGGGGTCATGGCTATAGTCTACACTAGGGCTGCACGATATTGAAAAAAAAAAAAAACATTGCAATATTTAGAACATATTTCTGTAAGAATTTGGTGAACGTTCTACGCAATACAACGTGGCGGCGCTCTTAATAGATATTTGTTTGTTCATTAGGCTATAATTCCTAAAAATAAGTAAATGAAATCTCTCTCTCTCTCTCTCTGGTGCTGATGCAGTGACGCGTTCATGTAAATGGCACCTAAAAGCTGTCACTAAGAACCAGCAAAAGTAATGATTCTGAATATGTAAACTATTGCAATGAAACATTTTAATTGTTTATTAATAAACAAGTGTTTTCTGTGTCGGCTGCAAAGATGACGATAGGCTACTGACTCACGATCTTCGCAGTATCCTAATGAACGCGCTGGAGAGAAATGCACATTTAATTTAATTTTGTTTTGAATGGTTTTGTTTAAAAGTAGAGATTTCTGTAGATAATAGAATTTTTTTTTTTTTTACGTGTGTGAGGAGAGTAGGCTACCTTATATGCTGAGTTTCGGTTCATGGATGATAGCGCTGTTCAGTTGAGGCGCTGGCGCCCTCCGTGTCTTGAATATCTATATTTACTATTATTAAATCCAGGAAATTGGATAATAAAACACTGATTAAAATTAAGATACAATTAATACAAAACGAAATTTGTTTTAAAGAAAGGCTTTGTTCTTTCTGTTTTAGGTATCTGTGAAAGTTTTAAAGCAGTCTTTTAGTGCTGCGTTCAGAGCGGTCGCGTCCGTTATGAAGAACGGTCAGGTTTTCCTCATAAATGCGAACACGAAAAAGAAAAGAAAAAAAAAGATATATATTTATATATATATATAAAAAAAAGACAACCATCCACAACTTTATAACACTGCAGTTAAAGTACCTCTTTTTGTAGTCGAAATAGTCCCAAATAAGCGGATCGTATAGCTATAGGATTGCCAGTGAATGTTGGCTGTGAGCGGTGAGCAGCGGCACATTGTTCCATGTTCCTTACAGACATAGCAGCATGCGGTAAGGAACATTCTTCTGTTTATGTTATATCATACAGCTAGACCTATAATAACGACAAGATATTTCCAAGCAATAGCCAGTTGACATCATATCCGGGAGATATGTCAGTAATTTCGAGCAAAAAAAAATCAAAAAAAAATAAATCACAGGCTTCGTTTATCCCGTGCGAATGCGCCACACGAAATTCAGATGTGGGTGGGTAATTTCTAAATCACACGAGGTCCCCAGATAATACTAATCCAGTGCGAATAGGGCTTAAGTTAATTCAGCCAGTGCACATACCTGTATTTTCTTCCTGTTTTCGGTCGAAGTCCACAGTAGTCGATTGTCGAGTTCACACGCGTGATCATAGATACTAAACCTACAGTATGCGCGTGAACTCGACAATCGACTGCTGTGGACTTCGACCGAAAACAGGAAGAAAATACAGGTATGTGCGCTGGCTGAATTAACTTCATTTTTATTCATATCTTTCACACCTACTGCAGTCAGACTCACCACGTTCACTCTGAAGGAATCACTCACAATGGCTGGGCACTTGTAATGACACATCAAGGATGTTAAGAGGCTAAAAGCAGATTTAAAACGTGCCCCATTGAAGTCAACAGGGTGCAAATTTTAAAAAGAGGATAACTTGGTGTAGGCAACGCCGATTTTTGTCGTTGTTCTCTGTACTGACAGCACTCCAAATTTACAAAAAAATGAGCTCAATGTTAAAATTGACCGGAGTTCTCCTTTAAGACCTGAAAAATAACTTCATTTAGAACTGAGAGGCCGCAGATTTTGTGCTCACACCAAAAGTGCCCAAACAAAATCTGCGGGAATGAGTTCAATTATGCGCAATACGCACACTTTCAATTTAATGCACCCCTGCTGAAAAAGATCATTTCAAAAGAAAAAGAAAAAAATCTTACTAGCCCCAAATTTATGAACGGTAATCTTTAGGAGGAGTAAATAATTCATTCCAACCACAAAATCTGTAACCATCTTTTTTCCCCCCCCAATGTTTAAAAACATTTTTACATTGAAATGTTGTAATCATTTTGCAATCATTTTGAAGCTGTGTGACTTGGTTCAAGGCTCTTTATTGAAATTTTTAAATGCCTAAGGAGAAAAATTAAATGAAAAATAAAATACTTCCAGAAGTAAGGCCACCGTGAGAGTAGGTGGTCACCATTACGGTTGGTAACCATAACAAATATCACGTTTCAAGGTTAGCCAATCATAAAGGAGGTAATTTATACATTGACCCCTTTTGCTATACTATTTAGACTTCTGAGTCATGGTGGAAAATGGTCACGCAAAGCTAAATATTTTTAATGCAAGAAACTAAAAAACAAAACTAAAAACAAACAAAAAAAGCCTTTTAAATTGCTGACATCTAGTTTTACTGAAGGAACACAACATGCATTTGTATTATACTATATTAAACGATAGGCCTACTGTTTCTAGACGAACAAATGCACCAGGAAATTAAAATAATATCTTGACCCTTGCATGTGATCTTTCTAAATGAACAATGATTACAAGCAAAACGTGACAGAAGCCCATTACAACTAAAAACTGTTTTCTTTCCATGGCAGCTTACGCCGTAAAACACATACACATAAGCAAGCATGACTTCCCAGTCGCCATTCTAATGCTGCAGGAATGCAAACATTAACCTGGTCTGACAGTGGAGCTGAACGTTTAAAGCTACTGTTTTATCCACTGTACAAGGGACAGCCCTCTATATATAGAAAAGCTAGAAGTACTGATAAACAGTCCAGACATGAGACAGCAAAACTCAGTGTTGTTATTCACTGCAATAATCAGACTACAGCATTAATAATGAGTGCCGTAATGATCACTAGATGCAGATGGAACGATCAAGTAGATGCTTTTGGGTTTCAATGCTGAAAATCTGCAGTCTGAGAGTGACATCTCATCTGAATGATTGCGCTCTCACTGCAGGATGGGAGAAAAACCAAGCAACAACTTATCTGAATGTTACTAGGACAGAGCATCTTAAACCAATTCACATTGGATTCAAAACAAACCATTTGCTCATAATTAGGGTTGGGTACCCAACTCTGTACTTTTAATGGCACCGACCGAATTACGTCAGTACTACAGAGTAGCGATTCACATTAAATCAATCTGTGCCAAATTTCAGTACCTGAGAACGCATCTGGGCGAGAGAGTAAGACCATTTAAATACGAATCCTGCAAGTTCTGCGTGTCTCTGTGTGAATGAGTGGAGGAGACGTGCGGTTTCATTTACCCCCCCCCCCCCATACACACACACACACACACTCGCGGTGTCTCATTATATGAGAACATGAATGCATTTCCAGAGCCACTTTGAGAGTCATAATAATAAATTATCAAATTTATGTTGTAATTTGAACAGTATAAAGCTCAGTTGTGCCGCATGTTGTTTGACAAAAAAAAAAAGTTTAATTTCATATAAGAATCAATTAAATTAATGTTTTGTGTCTTAATTTGATTACTTGAAAATTCACAACACAGAATTTGTGGAAAACAAAACATTTCATAGAAATGAAATTTTTTTTTATTACTAAAATGGTTGTTTTTATTAATATTAAAGCATCACAGACAATGGCAGACAGCGACCAAGGCAGCTCTGGCATAATGTCAATAACACTTCTACAAATGAGCTTAGTTGACAGGTGAAACAGTTTCTCTACAGTTATTGAGGTAAACATGCCTAAATTACATGCCTTCTCAAAATCAGTTCATTTCATTGACACAAGCTGAACTTTTGTGGGCGAGTAAATAAATCACACAATTTTGGTGAACTATCTCTTTAACGTATACAGCAAGTGATTCAGCAGAAATCACATAACCACAGTACCTTCTCCTACCTCCTCTCTGCCTGCCATACATCACCTTACCAATCACTACGAGTACATAATGTAACTTGGACATAGTGAGCCGTTGTGGCGGCTGGAAAATGGCAACACTTACTCTTGTGTCAAATACAGCTCTCTAGTTTTAATGTGGTACTATATTCGTACAGTTCCTTCCTGCTCAGTCTTCAAAATCTTTTTCAAAATCTTCTTGATCCATCCATCCGTGGCAGTACAGTCTGTTCAAGAGCCTTATTAAACTTTCTTTTTTTCCTGACATTAAATATGAGCTCTGTTGTGAAATCTACCGAGATGCATTGCTGCCTACATATTTTTGTGGAATCTGTGATACATTTTTTTCTTTGATGAATAGAACATTCAAAAGAACAGCCTTTTGTAACAATATAAATGTTAGAACAGTTTGTAACAAATGTCTTTACTGTAAATTAACAATTTAATGGATCCTTGCTCAATAAAAAGTATTTATTTCATTATAATGAACACCACAAACAAGTACTAGGTAAAATAATTTATTTAATACACTTAACCATATTTTAATCACTACATTTTAGTATTGAATAAAATAAGTTTTTGTAATCAACAATTTAATGGATCCTTGCTCAATAAAAAGTATTTATTTCATTATAATGAACACCACAAACAAGTACTAGGTAAAATAATTTATTTAATACACTTAACCATATTTTAATCACTACATTTTAGTATTGAATAAAATAAGTTTTTGTAATCAACACTCTCTTTATCCACCGCCTAGAAATGTTAACCCTGTGTTCACCATGACAACCCTTTATGTTGTCAACCCTTTATGAGTTCAACCCTTTATGAAGAAAGAGTAACAAGCACAGGTGTGAGAGTGTGGCTTTACCTGACACGATTATTGCAGAACTTGGTAAACTGGGGCTGATTGAGGAATATTAATCTGGAATCTTCCTGGTCTGCTAGAGAAGTCTTCTCTGAAGTGTCTTCGGTCTTTTCATAACCTGAGACAAAGAAAAGAGGAAAAGATAGAGGAATAGTCAAATAAAAAATAAAGGATGCAAAAAAGGAGCATTAGGCTAGAATGAAATATCAGCTTTTGTTTTATAAAAGCAATGGCTATTTATGCTATGAAAGCTCAGATCTCCCAAACAGTGAAAACAAATCACCTTTAACAAGATTACATTAAAGATTATGTCTTTACCAAGTGTCAGACTTAAGACTTGACCCCATAACCTCTAGCTGAAGCCATTGTGCAGTATGTGGAGTAGCTTAGCTGCCGACATCAAGATGGTTATAACAAAAAAAAAATACATTTATAAAAAAGAATAATACACATTTTTATAAATAAACCATTTTAAATATTACTAAATAAACAATCTACCTGGATATCTGAATTGAGTGATTCTAGTGACCATGATAAACACACATTTATTTGTTTAAGTCATTATCAGGGCTGGTGACAGCCAGTGGAAAAAGAAATGTGTGATGTTACAGGCACACTGAGCCCAAGGGAACAGATGAATGAAAGAAGGGCAGCTCAAATTGATTCGCCTGCAGGCACAGGCACAGGCGCACACACACACACGCACGCACTACTGGTGGCTCAGTCTATTACAGGCCACACTTTAACTGGCTTAAGAGAATACAATTTGTGGCGTATTTGGAGTATGGGGAAAAAAATCCTTGCAATATACAAACCTATAACTTTACAAGAAACTTGGTTTTGATTCATCTGATGCAAAAAAAAAAATCAACCGGCCACAATTTGGAAAATGACTTTTAAAAACAAGCTGTCAAACATCAAAATCCATAGTTCCATATACAAAAACATAAATCAAATCAAATTCAACCAAAAATCAAGTTCAAATGAAGAAAAAAACTCTTGTTCTATTTACTTGCCCATTCCAAACACGTAAGCAGCTAGGCTATTTATAATAATAATAATAATAATAATAATAATCATTCATCATAAAGTTTCCTGACATTGTGATAAATGTTAACACATCAGCATACGAGTTTGTAAAATAAGGGTGAGTAAATAAAAGCAGTATTTTCCATTTATGGGTGAACTACTCCTGTGCAAAAACAGTCAAAGCAAAAGCAACACGACAGAAACACCCTTATAGTCTTTGTTTTATGAGAACAATTTGAACAAGGTGCACTGAGTAATACAGTCATTATCTTCAATGGAGGGTGTGTAAAGTCTAAACATGACTCTGTATCATCAATGGAGTGTGTGAAGTCTAAACATGACAATGCAACAAGAATTTTATACAAGACACATTTCACCTAAACGGTCTAATAGCTTATGAGTATTAACACTACACTCTTTTTAAAGGAGTTTTCCCTTCAAAGTGCTATTTTACCAGTTCAATGTACTTGACACGACTGAAGCTGTAAGACTGAATGTTTCACATACTGAACATGTCTGTGGCATCCTAAATAAAGAGGTCAAAGCTAAAAACATTTGAAGGAGTGTGTGTGTGTGTGTGTGTGTGTGTGTGTGTGTGTGTGTGTGTGTGTGTGTGTGTGTGTGTGTGAGAGAGAGAGTGTGTGAGAGAGAGTGTGTGTGTGAGAGCAAAAAAGTGAAAATGAAACTAAGACGTAGCAGACACTAAAGAGGTTAAAATAACTATGCTGAAAGTGACAGCCTATAGACAGTGAGGAAGTGAGACGTATAAGTGTAGCTGACGCTGTATGTGTGATTGTGAGTGGGTTTACTTAGCTATAGCTCCTTTGGAGAGGAAACTGATGTCAGAGGTTAGCAACATTTGACATAACTGATGTCAGAGGTTAGAAACATTTGACAAAACATCCCCATGTGCCCAAAGGGTACATTTTAAATAATTTAAATGAAGTAAATAACATTTTGGTTTTATTCTAGCAAAGCTTTGCCAAAAATATTGTATTTTAGGAAGTAGGTAGTACACAGTTCTCCACTGTTTGGGGAAATGGATGAATGTCCAATAGAAAGTGAAAATTCTGTACAATGCAGACAGACACATGATGTGGAGCAGGATTTTGGACACCAGAGATATACAAATATCTTATAACATTTCCCTTGTCACAGTTAAGGTTGGTTAAGCTTTATCTAGCAATATATTTATGGCTCGGTTGATTATAATCAACTGACTGATTTAAATCAAGCTTCATTTTGTTGAACAACTATTGATCCCAAGTCTATGCGGTTTTCAGTTGATGCATGAACAAAACTTCACCAAAATGTTTTTATAGAGTGCCTGCCATCCAATAAATTGCAATAACTTTTGTGCGTTGTTATTTTCGATATGAAATAAATCTCAGCTTTCAAATTCTATATAAATTGTATCACTAAATTCAAACATCTGATCATCTCTTCCTCTTTACTACTACTAGTTATAGTAGGTTGAAAAGTATCATGCCTCATGTAATCAATCAATCAATGTTTCAACTGCGAAAAGACGTCAAAAAAACAACGCCATATTAATTCACCCACAAACAACAATGGGTCTCATTCACTAATAATTGCATAGATTATTTAGTATTTGTACGCACAGGAGAACTTCTCACCCTTAATTCACAACACGTTCGTACGCACATGAATTTGTTCTTAACATCGTTCTGATGTTAGTGAATATGGAGTATTTTAAATGAGCGGCCACGTTCACGAGGTTAGTCATTTGAATAAAACACGTCCACTCCAAACCATCTCCATTTAAGGGCTTTCCACACACGCTTTCATTACAGCCTTTCGTCACTCTCAAACTTGCTGTTTGCAGATGGGTTCTTGCCCGATCCTCGAACAATGCCAAGTGTGCCATTTTCACTATAAACACCGTTTATACAGACCCAGATTACAGACCTCTCATTAACCAGATACTGTATACATATATACTAGGGGTGTAACGGTTCACAAAATTCACGGTTCGGTTAGATACGATACACTTGTGTCACGGTTCGGTACGGTACGTTTTCCATTGGCAACAGCAAAAATAAATAAATGCCAGAGAAATTTCCTTGAATACATTTTTTTTAAAAATTATTTTATTTAATGAAACTAACATCATAAAGTATGATTTTTTTTTTTTTGGGGGGATTTTTTTTACTGAGCAATAATGGAGCTATAGGCTACTTGACTCTTCTTATGAGCAAATAAAACAAAACAGCTCCTTGGACAAAATGTAATATTGTAGTAGTAGGCTAGTTATAAACAAAGGTTTATTTTAGTTCAGATTAACATTTGAGGGCAGCAATTGTATTCATAATGTCAAAATAAAACAGATGTAATGCTACTTGAAAGCATTATAGCCCACTATTCCTGACAAACTTCCATACCTTGCAGTTAGTGTTACTACAGCAAATCCATTCCACGGTGAATGTTGCTGATCTGTGGACACCGGCCAGTTCATTCATGGCACGATGTTTCTTCCTGGTTTCCACGTCAGCGCTGTTTGATCCGTTAATAACAGAGAAATGTGCATGTTTCTCACTAGATCTCGCAGCGATGTTATTACTTCAGTGGCGAATTCAAAAAGCATTTGAAATTCAAATGCTTTCTTTTCTGGTCTGGATCTCTTAGCGCTGTGTGGTGTTGCTTGATCAGGCTCGCGCATAGGCCTCGCGAGTCCCGCTTCACAGGTCAAAACTGATAAACGGTCCACACAAACACAATAAGAGTAGCTCAGTTTCGTTCCTTACATTGCATTTGCCAGTTGATGTTGTGGTCGCGCCAGCCTCTATGAGCGCGCTTGCCACCCGCGACGCGCCTTCATTTGAAATAACGAAATTTTGGTCGGCAGAAAAAATGGTCCAACGAACCGTTCGGTACGTGATGCGTACCGAAAACCGAACCGAAAGCCTCGTACCGAACGGTTCGATACGAATACGCGTATCATTACACCCCTAATATATACAGTATCTAACTCTTTAACTGTATATGATGGAATGTATTAGATAATTAAATTGTATTGTTCAAAAATTGTATTGTATAATTTTATATGTGGATTATATAATACAATTAACGCAACCTACTTCAATATAATTATATAGTCGTGTTAGGATGAAATATAACTTAACATGATTATAAGGCCATACCGAGCAAGTGCTTTTTGCATACGTGTGGTTTCAGTTGTTCCTATATTTTATCGTAAATTTATAATGTTTTATTACACAATTTTTGGTGAATTGTGATTCGTTCTTAAAATCGTTCGTAAGCACATTACACGCACAAGTGTGTGTGTGTGTGTGTGTGTGTGTGTGTGTGTGTGTGAATGAGACACAATGTTTGTAAACAATGCCACATTTACCTCATTCAATGTCCATAGCTTGTGGCCAGCTAGAAAAAAACATTACTCAAGAGAGCAGTATTTTGAAAAATATACGAGTATGCGCTATATTACATAGGGTTGGGCATCGACACAAATTTCACATTTAGATTTTGATTCACATTCTAATCTCTATTCAATATAAATCAATTAATTTGGATATATATCAGGTATAGTACAATAAATAAATAAAAAAACTCTACTAATGCTGTAAAACTATACAGGAAAGTTGGTACATACATATGAATGGTAAAGGTTTCTATCCAACTCGTTTTATTCGAGTTATTATTGTAATTATTATTATAAACAGCAATTGAATGTGTTGGACTATTGTTAGCTTCAACCTTCAATATTAATAAGAATAAGATCTAGCTTGACTTCATCTAATACCACACAATGCCCTTCTCAGTGAAAAAACTCTCCATGTGTAAACACAACAGCCCCATTCATGACAGTGCCCAATAAATAATTAATAATTGCGCTGATAAATAATGCAGATGGCACACAGTAAATTGGCTACACTCAACTTAGGATCACTGTTGTGCTATCAGGATATGCTTTCAGTACCACCCTTCACTTTTGACCTCTTGGCCTCAATTAAAAACAAATATGCCCATGATGGTTCACCATCTCAGTCAAGCCGTGTTACAGCACAGCAACTGTCCTAAATCTGACACCGGCAAGTCATTGAGGTTTGTAAACTCTGTTGATCAACCTACATGGACTTTGCAGGTCTGTGGACAGAGTACAACATCATGAATGCACTGTTTCAACAGCTGGAGGAGTGAAATACTGAGCACATGTTCCTCATCTGAAAGGAATTTAATGAATTTAAGGAGTTAACCTCCATTCCCTTTATAGGCAAAACATTGCTCTGTTTGTTTGAGTATCCTGTCACATCAATATTGTCTCAACCAACGGTGTGATTTTGGGGCGGGAATCACAGAACTATCCGTTTTTCCGACCAATAGAAGACAGACGAGTGTACAGGAAACCTGTTTAAAAACAGTCATTATTTTTGCGATTTCATGTTGCTGACGCACAAAATACTTCACATTCATTTAAAACAAACTGCCAAAATCTTATCAACCATCTACTGGTTTCAAAGATTATACGATATGTTGTATTTTCTAAACTCTAGGTTAAGGTGCTGTGTGCAACTACACAACATGTAACAGGAAGTAAGCGGACACATAAAAAACAGGCTTTTCAGAAAAAAAAAAAAAGTTTCCAACAAAATCGTCATGGTGGTTTGAATTCTCCACTAGTTAGCTGTTCTGAAAATGAAGTTCATGTGGGCTGTCATGAGGGAATCAAATATGATTCATTGTACAGCCATGCTTTTGATTTACCCATCCAAAATTTGCCAAACTCTGTGACATTCCATATTATACAGAAAATAAAATTTTGACTGGATTCCACGATTTGGTCCGTGTTTTCTAGTCACAGAAATCATTAGGCTCTACGTGTTAACAGTAATTTAAAGAGAGCTCTTCAGGTCCATTTAATACATAACAAAATATTTTACATATATAAAAATATAAAACACAGCAGTTAATACTTTAGTATCGTTCTAAACGACTGCAAGCCATTTTCAAATTTTATTAGTGTGCGAGTATAAGTACTTAACTAGTATTAAACAGATGACTATAACCTTAAGATTCATTCAAGAACAATGTATTCATTCATTTTAGGGTGTCCTTGGCATCAAAGTTTGAAAATCCCTGGAATCAGTACTTACTGACAGTCAATTCGATTGGAATTCAGTCTGCTTTATTTTGTTTAATTTTTTTGAATGCTTTCAATTATAAACTGCTTGTAGTTTTGGTAAGCTACAGCTTTCCCAACCTTAATATCACAGCACTGTCAATAACCTGTAAATTTGGGTCACTTTGTCCGAGCTCCAAACTATAAACAGCAGCGATTGATCAGATCACCGGCGCCACCCCCATGGCTGCACAGACAATAAGGGCAGCAGACGCCAACGAAATGAAAGAACAACCATAACAAAACCACGACTGTGTCATGCAGACTCCTAGAGGGGTGCTTATGGGGGTTATTGCACACATTTACTCTGTTTATTAGAGACATGTAAGACTCAAATGATACAAAAACACTCATCCACATGCTTTTGCACATCCCTTGTTGTTCTGCGTTGTGAGTCAACTGATACGTTCATGATCACATTCTGTCATCTAGCCAGCCGTGACGATAAATAAAAATAACACAGATAGTAAGCGAGCGAGAGAAAAAAACAGACGTGAATCATTAATCTGAAAGCCATGATTCACAAAATGCATAATGACATGTGCTGAGGGCAGCAGCTGAGGGGGGAGGCTGTAGTGATCAAGGCCAAGGGTTTTCAATTAAGCACAAGTACTTAAGGGATTATAAACACGAGTTAAAAAAAACTGTTTGCTCTTTAGGGCTGAAAGAGTCCGGATCAAACAGGAGGGATTTCCCTGCTGAGATGCAGGGTGCTCTCTGTAGGCGTAGTACAGTGGCCAGTGGAGCGGAACGGATGGAGAGCTGAGGAGATACATGACATACAGCGGCAGAGAGGAAAACGTGAAAACAGGAATTCCGGATGGCATGGACACACGTGGGCTATGAGTCAGGGCTCTTGCGGGTGACCAAAGGCTATGATCTCAATGCTCTCTCACATTTGGAGGTTGAGGTTTCAGAGTGCAAAGAAAGTGAGGAGGGACTCGGCCCAAGTCTAAGGGCAATGTGAGAAGATGCTCATTTTGGTTAAATTGATTACTAAAGGGCCAGTTCACAGAAAAGAAATAAATAAATATAAAAAAAAATATATATATATATAAAAAAAAAATGTTTTATATTTAATTTTATTTTAATTGTATTTCATTTTAATTAAATATATAGAAAGCTTGAAATGTCTAGTTTTAAACAAAACAATTAAAAACCGAAAAGAAACCGACTACTGTCTGCTGCTTATGTAGGCTAATCCGTGTGAAATGTACATTTCTCTCTATAGGCGATTAGGCGCGTTCACTACCTACTGCGAAGATGGCGAGTTAGCGTCGTCAACTTCATCTTTGCAGCCGATATTGACACAGAAAAAACGTGTTTATTAATAAACAATTAAAATGTCTCCTTGCTATATTTGACACATTCATAATCATTACTTTTGCCGGTTCTTTGTGACAGCTGTTAGGTGCGTTATTGGCAGTGTCACCCTCTGGTTACATGAACGCTTCACCACCGCATCAGCACCGGGAAAACAAAATGTAGACAATCGCCCAACCTATTTGATATTCTATAATTAAATCAACTAATCGAATATTCGAATATTACCAATCACACATTTTTGTAAAAATGTTGACGAAAATGGTGTTTTTCATGATCAATCTGTTTTTTTGTTTTTTTTTAACTGAAGCTGAAATAATACTGACATATTGCTGCCAAAGTACCCACACCTAGTGGAAACTTTAATTATCATATTACTTTAATCCAGTTATCGCAGTGGTACAGTTCAATAAGGAAACGACTGTCCTGCATCTTGATGACCAAATCTGAAAACGGAAATTTGATAAGAAGCTTTCAAAGGCTTGTTGCCTGCAAGTTTGTGCGCTCCAAGAATTGAGTGACAACGCACTGGAAAAAGGGATTAAACGGAAACACATCTGCTTACGTTGATATCCCAGCACAACTCAGTGTGCCAAAGGTTCTTCAGAGCCAAAGATTGACATCCGTTGAGACTGAGATAGGTCTTGACAGCCCTAGCCAGTGTTGTCAGTGTTAACTGAAACTACAGCTCATTTTCATTCATTTAAATAAAGCAGAAATAACAAATTAGATGAAATCCTTAAAATGGCTGAAGTACTAAAATTAATTAATAAATAAATTAAAGCTTAACAGAAATATTAGAAAAAAACAACAAAATTACTAAAAATGAAATGCAAATGAAAACTGAAAATATGAAAAATCGAATTCAAATTTAATAAATACTATAATAGTATAATACTAAAACAAAACTAGCGGAAGCACACATAGTCCCCAGTGGGACTAGACCAAGAGGAAGCTCCATGTTAAAACAGGAAAGGGCTGGTAAGGTGGCTGGGTAATTAAAACCACAACAAGCAAAAACAGCATCAAGAGAAGCTTTACGAGCATGGAAATAGCACAGTTGTTATGTAATGGGACCCTTTCTTCCATCCCCTCACCAACTTATTCCAGGACT
This sequence comes from Leuciscus leuciscus, assembly GCF_965113295.1. Taxonomy (NCBI): domain Eukaryota; kingdom Metazoa; phylum Chordata; class Actinopteri; order Cypriniformes; family Leuciscidae; genus Leuciscus; species Leuciscus leuciscus. The sequence continues at coordinate 12,701,617 of NC_138732.1, forward strand.
GAAATATATTTTCTATCATGTCTCTAACAAGCTAATGCATCATATGAAAGTACCCCCTAAATTACCCTAACAAAATTCATGTTGCTGTTATACCATTTCACTTCTTGTATTCCCCAATTCCTCTTCTTGTATTCCCCAATTCCTGTGACACTATATTGTTGCTCTCTCTCAGCTATAGATGAAGGTTACTAAAAATAGTCCTCTTTACCTCCCCCCTCAATGTTTTGATCAACAAGCCACCACACGATCTATGCCCGGCCATCGCGGGTGAGTTACGCAACAGCCCACCCAATGACCGCACAGGATGAGAGGCTTATTGGATTCCCCGAGGCTCAGGAGGAACTTTCCAATAGCACAGGCTTATATAGGTAGCCCAGCTGGAGCCTGAACTTCATCTGGCGTGATACCGGTGCTAATCCTGCTAGTACTCAAGAAGTGCTGGTTATATGAGGCATGACTGGCCGCTAAACTGCAGCAGATGCTAGCTCCAACAGTGCTAATGTAATCCAACCATGGGAATGAAAAGGGACCAAATGATACACACTGTTGCTATTTAGGCTACAACTAATGGACACCATGACGACAATAGCAGCAAACATTAAAATGGCTAGTATAAATTTCACAGGCATTTTAACAGGTGTCCTCTGAATCTGCATGCGAGTCTTAAGGGCTTCCCCTGTTTTACCATCTATTCTTGTTGAGGTGAGATGTAAATAAGCCGTGGGGTGCTGCAAGGGCGAGAATTAGGTCCAATAATTTCAGTAAAACTGTACACCTCAATCATCACCCTTGTTTTCGTAGGCTTAAAACTGAAAACTAATGCAGAGCAGAGGAAATGTATAAGCTGGAAATTGTTGTCATCTCTTGGCTCGGGCAGAGAGGCCGGGGGTCAAGACTCAACCTGAACACGAGCAGAGACAGCTGGCCCAGCAAATACGACAGCAGGAACTGGAGGTGAGACGAAGGGCACAACAACGGCATGGTGAGGGCAAGTGCCCTTCTTTCCTGTAAATAAATGGTGACCAAATGAACCCATATCATGGGACATAACAGCAAAAAAATATACTAAAATGAGCACTTAGACCTATATATTGTTGGGGAAGCTACTTCGCTGCTGTAGCTTGACAAGCTATTCCTAATTTAAAGTAGTTAAAATGCAATGACTTGAAAAAGTTTCTACAGCACTACTAAGAAATAGTACATAGATGCTAATTGGGTGTAACATCCCCTTAAATTAAAATGATCATCATCAATTATAAGATTATATAAAATATGGCATAAAAACTATTAGGATCATAAAATTTTAACATTTACAGGAATAAAATAAGTACATTTATACTAAACAGAACTACAAAAAAAACTAAACTAATCTTGCTCCAAAAATGAACAACACAGTACTGTTCATAAAGGTGCCCAAGCAATGAATCAGCATTCAGCAAATCTACTTTTTAAACAAAACTCAGTATTTATTTATTTTTTGTTGTAGTTTGTTTGTTTTTAAAGAAATGAATACTTCTATTCTGCAATACCTTCTTACATTGGTCAGTAAATACATTGTTGCAAAAGATTTCTATTTAAAATGTTCTTTTGAACTTCATTAAAAGAATCGTGAAAAAAGTCTGCATGGTTTCTACAAAAAAATGTTAATCAGCCCATTGGTTTGCAAAATTAATAAGAAATGTTTCAGCATTATTATTTTAAAATATATTAAAATAAAAAAACAAAAAATGTGATAAATTAATGTTAAAAAAAGACACTAAAAACTTTAATGGTAGTGTAATTAAAATGAACAAACCATTTATACAAACCAGTTCTCTAAAGCGTTTGCGAAAATCCATCCACTCAAATGAACCAGTAAATGAAACCCTAAGCAAAATTCCATGAAACACATTTTAAACATTACTGACACACAATTATAAGTGGTGTCAAGTTTTTAGAAATAAGTTTTTGCTTCAAGTTTGAAATCAAATCTTTTGGCAAACAAAACAAATATTAAATCCAATATGGATGTTTGAGCTATAATTACGTGCCGGTTCGGTCATCACACTGGAACTGGAAGGTCATGTTAACCACAATGCATTGTTGTATATACAGTGTTGTCATCTGGCTATTCTATACAAACAGAAAATTTGCATATTTTGCCAAGTACATACTATTTCTTGTTGGAATTCCAAGTGTTATGCCATTTTAACCATTCAGGGTTCATTTTACTAACTTTACTTTGATGGACAACAAGTTCTCTTATCAAAATAAATATGGACATTAGGGTTTTTTAATAAAGGATCAGGGTGAATTTACAGAGGATTCCTCAACATCTTTGCCTGGAAATCCAACAACAACATAGTGAGTCTGCATATTAAGAGGGCTTCCCATTTGATCCAATGCACTACCACATTAAGGACAAAATCCTGTATAATTAATGACTGCAGTAGGAGCTGGGAGAAAGGAGGGTCGTAAGCTCAGAGTGAGGAGACAGTGACTGATGCCGTGACTGTATTTCACACCCCTACTGAGAAACAAACTGGAGAATGCAGTAAAGGACAATGTCATGGAGACACCACTAAAATTAACCTAAATAAGCCCAAACTCAGTGCAGCAGTTATTAGAACAACCAGAAAGTCCTCCTCTTGCTCAAGAGAATGCGGTGACTTCAATGGTGCAAGAAATCAGAGCATCAGCTCGGTTGGCTGTAAAGCTGCTTGCACAATACAATGTACTGCTTAAGTAGTACAATACAAAACAATAACACTGGCATGTAAAAAAAAAGAAAAAAAGTCTGTATCTGTGTATTATTAATACTGCACCGTAATCATAATGGAGCAGAATCAAAATCATTTTGTTGAAACCCTTACTCAGTTCCAGGAGGAGATTCCTGATAAAGTAATCTTGTATTTCACAGTGCAGAGTGGCTTTCATTGTATTCTGCTCCTTCCATTTCACATCTCTTTTCCTCTAGAGACAGTGACGTTCAGGCTCAGTGTCTGACACACATTTCTCTATGTGATCTTCTCGTAGTATTCCCTCGTCGGCGCACTGCCTCCCTCTGCACTAATTTCATTAACTGCAGGCTAGTCACGCCTCAGCTAAACAGATGCCAACAAACAGTCAGCCAGACACAAGAACAAGCTCCCGATCAGCCTCCTGATACCTCTTACTCTCATCGTTTTACTGAATTTCCTTGCTTTCCATGTCACCCTCTCCCGCTCCACAGATCTGCATTTTGACCTTGATATTCTCTCTTCCTATATTTTTAGTCTTTTTCTAGTCCTTTTCCATTAATAGTAGGGATGTAACATGTACACAAAACTGACAGTTCGGTACGTATACCTCAGTTTTGACATCTCGATTCGGTTCAGTACAGTAGGGGGGGAGAAAACTAAACAAAATTGTTTCTAATCGAATAAAACGCAGAGCATATTGCGATTATTGGTGGTGGTTAAGCTACAAAGCTGTGTTCGTCTTGTACACATAAGACACGAAAATTCGCGGAACGAATACGTGTACGGTTTCACCCCTAATTACTATTTAATCAAATGTCAAGGAAGAAAAATTAGTTTTGTGACATAAGGTAAAGTGAGGCTGCCCAACAATGGGCTAGGGCTGGGGAGCTCGGTACGCCATGAGAGTTTTTTCAGTTCAGTTTGAATATTGTTACACCCCTAATTAATAGAAATTATTATTGCTAAAGAATAATATCTCAATATTTTCAGCATTTTGTCAATATTTCATTAATGTACCTGATGTACATAAATATCATACATGCACGACTTGCTCTTCATTCAAACAAACAATGAGCTGTTCAAAGAATAAAAAAAGAACCGACCAATTCAAACAGCATTTTTGCTTTTTCATCCAGATACTATGAAAACACTTGATGATAACCATGATGGCACTCTCAAACTCATGAGTTGCAACATAGAAAGGATAATGAAATGAATCTACTTTAGGAAAATTAGTGTCCAAAGTTAAATTTAATCCAGTCACAATATTTGCATATTATCATGTATATTATTTCAATATATCATCCATCGCTACATCAGCTTTGGACTTATTTTGGCTCAGGTCTGCTTTGGAGGTCACAGGCAGCCTATGGTTGCCAATGCCATGAATATAAGAAGGAATGAGAACAGGTGTGCCGACAGTCACCTCTCTCTGAAAGAAAGGAGAAATAACGAGAGAGAGAGAGAGAGAGAGAGAGAGAGAGAGAGAGAGAGAGAGAGAGAGAGAGAGAGAGAGAGAGAGAGAGAGAGAGAGAGAGAGAGAGAGAGAGAGAGAGAGAGAGAGAGAAATGACAAACTGTGAGAGACAAAGAGAGTAATAGCAAGTGAAAAAGGAAGCCAATGGGGAGGAAAAGAAAGAGAGTGAGTTAAAAGAGAGCGCGAGAGGGAAGTGTCACCAGAGGGGAAGCCTCCGGGGGCAGGATCAATGGTGGCAGGAGCTGTAATGAGGTTGGAGGGAGGCCAGATTTCAGGATTATTGCTTGTGTCAGCCAACAGACAGCCAGCCAGAACAATGGCACAGGGGTCACGCACTCCAGAGGGGTGCCCGCTGGAGGAAGAGGGGCACAGAGTCCCTATTCTTGACTTGGCACTCTCTGATATGGCCTGAAAGACTATTTGTGCGTGTTAGAGACTGGCCAAATGCAGTGGGAAAGAAAGATAGCAAAAGGGAGACAAAATGTGTGTCATTCTTCCTTTGGCACACAGAGACATTTCTCTCCGAAAAAAGAGACATTATGTTGATAGCATCACTTCCTGACGGCAATGCCTTATTTTGACATTCTGTCATGAATGATTTCAAAACTCTCGTATTTAGATATTGGCACACGTTTGCCACATGACAACGTTACTGAAAACCATTATTTGTATTTGATATACGGATGAATCATAGACTGTAAAAAATAGGGATGAATATATAAAAAGTAAAGAAAAGAAAAAGAAAAGAAAGAGAAAAGAAAGAGAAAAGAAAAAAAGAAAAAAGAAAAAGTAGTCCATCGAACTTGAATGCACAATATTGCTACCATATTGGCTATGGTCTAATATTATGATTTTTATTTATTTATCAGCATCAGACAATTGATATTGGATTTTGAATTATGTATGCTCGTTTCCCCTATTTTTACATTTAAGTTACCATTGCAATCAACTAATGCTCACTTAAAGTTAAAACAGGTAAACATAGATCCATTAGAGTGTAAGTTTCTCGTGCAGACCTATGGCACATGTGCTGACCAACATCATCCTCAAATAACATTTAGAGAAAGCAGCCAATTAAAATGACAATAAGTCATACCGTACATTCACAATGCGTCTTCCATATAGTTTCTGGCCTCTCTTCTGATTTCGCAGCTTTGTTTGTGTGTGTCTGTTGAGAGTGGGTTTGACTTTTGAAGGATTACAGAGGCGCTGCTGTCAACACCAGTGATATTAAATGGATGCAGTGGCATTATGACAGAAACAACAGAGAATGCCATTACCATACATGACCTGTTTGGAGCTCTAATCACTCAAGGCATATAAAAAAAAAACATATCCTGGCAGGCCGGACAGCTGACAGGGGGGCGAGGCGGCATCTGTTGAATTGAATGACACAAGGCCATGTCTGATCCTGAACATTAAAACACCAACACGAGAGAGAAACAGAGAGAGAGAAGAAAACAGCAAATCCATGGCTTGATGTTGGTAGTTCAGTGCAAGGCGGCATGTATTGATTAAGTCCTCAAGGGTGATGGGCTGAAATCGCTGCTTTCTATCACTGAAGTCTCCGAGACTTTTGTAACAGGCTGTGAAATTGGGCTACTAGATCAAAAATATACCCAGAAAACCTGCATTGAAGGTTTTTTTCCCAATAAAGAACTACAATGTCTATGATTACTGTAATCTAACACCCCAGACCTCCATGATGACTAGCTTATTTCAGTGTTTCCGCTGCAAAATCTTCACTTGATCAGTAATATCACGACATTCACTTACACATGGCGACCGGCGGCGCTGCTAATGTGGTGGCTCTGAATCCACTTGTTGACAAGAAAGGAGGAAAGAGCCACATACGTATGGAAATATTTTCGATTAGGCTAATGTCACGTTGCCATAAGGGGCCGTTCACATAGCGCGTTTTTTGCGCGTGCCAATTCGTTATTTCAAATGTAGAATAATAGAAGCGACACGGCACGTTTTTACAGGCGCGCCACTGTTCATGGTTGCATAACAACGACAGACGCCACGGGAGAGCAAGCGCTTGCGGAAAGGAGAAAGTGGTACAACTGCGAAATTGGTACCGAGAACCGTGGATTTTCACTGGTATTGGTACCGAATACTGAAATTTTGGTACCGTGACAACACTATTAGGTAATTATAAATAGGCTAATCACAAACAGACCTTTTCTACTTTTAAGGCATTAAACATACTGTAGGCTACATTCTCTTATCACTAAGTAGAAAGAGTAGAGTATCCTTAGAGATCTTCTATGAAAAGCCCAGAAAAATTAAGTGCTCACAGACTGCGTGTGGCCTTTGCCATTAAGATAAAATTTTCAATAAATTGTAAATAATCTTTTTCTGGGTTGTGCCGTTTAGTTTTTCGCCTATCAATTTCTACCTTATAGCTTAAAATTAACAAAAGAAAAGAAAAGCTTGAAAATTACAAAATGAAGGTTTCTGTTTGTGACCAGTTCAAAGTACGTGCTGCAATAATCATGTCTTGAATCTGTTTATGGTATGTCATATTTGTATGTCTCAAAATGTCCATTTCTATCCACAAAACTTGCCAGATGTCATGGTTTAAGGTCTTATTTTAAAAATATATATTTTTTTTTTTTAAACGCGCGGCTTGGTAACAACGTCCGGCACATAACAGCACCGCTGCTGGAATCATTTCAAGGGGAAACACTGTATTTATACAAAGTCTGTTTTTTCAATAATTAGAAGAAACAATCAAGTCTGTGGTCACGTTCACACAGCAGCAGAATACGGTTGTCAGAATCCTTCATACGGGTACATTCACACACAGTTCAGTTATTTACGGGAGTGACAAATGCATTCCATAAATCTATAATATTCTAGAAGCTGCTCTGCACTGCACAAATGCATGTCTGTGTATTGCAGGTTTTCATCTGGTTGTGTGGTGACTTGGATATAAGAGGGTTTTAGATCCAATCACTGTTCTCCACCTGTCAGCTGCTCCTGTCAGCTGTGTGCTACGCCTACGTGCGACTCAAATGCTCCACATTCTACTCCTATATAAACGCTAATGTTGGTTAATAAAGATTTGACAGATTAACTTGTGGCTTGACTGGACTCCTGTTGTGTTAAAAGTAGGGCTGTCATAGTTAAAGGGATGCTTCAGGATTTAGCATTAAGCTTTGTATCAGTAGAAAACCCGTAGTGTTTTCGAATTACCTTGCTTTCGTTCTTTCCGTTCTCCCACGTCCCTGCGCCTCGTCCTGCTCGCCACAGTAAACATAATGAATGGCGACTGTAGAACGCAAAAGCCGAACCCAGGACATTTTGGGTGATCATTTTGGGTGAATCCCGGGCAGACTCGTCACGGAGACTCACTAGCCTAGTCTTGTTGTTTAACTGCGCTCTCTTACCGGTAGGCGTGGCTTGGGAGTGGCCTCATAGAGCAGTGAAGCAAGTGCATTCTGGGAGTTGTTGTCTTTCATCCACATAAGCCAAAAATACATTTTCTGGCTCTTCTCAGTCTAGATGGCTCCAAATTAAAAAATAATTTCACATTTCTACTACATAAATGACCCATTTTAAATACACATTCATCTTTCCAGAGGTGAAGTATCCCTTTAAAGCATGCGATGAATTTTTGTCCAGTTTAACGCGTTAAAATATTTAACACAGCATCCGTTTTTTCTGTCATCCTAAGCTAGCGTTATATTATATGATCACGCTCTTATTCATGCAAATGCTTTTAAACCATTCAAGTGCGACAAGAGTGTCATGACACACACACAAACGACACACAGAAAGACGCGTGCCAGTATCTTGCGCACAGACAGCGCGCCATAGAGTTCTCTTTTGCGCTTGAATGAACAACACACAATTAGCCTATATGCCAAAAAGTCAGTTTTATCAAGTATCCTCACAAGAGCAGTCTTAAATGAGTTAAATAACGTCTTAAATGAAAGTTATGAGAGAATGAGAAGCGAGTCAGATACGCGTCTCTGTCAGCAGCTGCAGGTCTTAAAGTGACAACAGCCACTAATTCTATCTCTCAATAAAGTTAATCAAAGAACAAAGGTAACAGAGAAAATGATGCACTGCTCTTGACTAAAGAGCTTAAATAAGGATTAATCTATATAAGTTCACTTAAAGCCTAATAAATGTTTTAAATGGGGGGGGGGAGATAATTTTCATCCATACATCAGTAGCTGTATTAGGAAAAAGATTCCATTAAACAAGTATTTAAATTATACTGCATGTTGTTTCTACATTAATTTGGAGATTAACTGTGTAATTTTTACATTTTAAAATATATTAAAAACGTATAATAACGTTAGTGTTTTTAATTGTGATTAATCACAGAAAAAAAATGTGTGATTAATCTATGATGATAAATAGCTGATGATACCAGGCAAAATAAAAAAATAATAATACTGAAGTATTGAAACTGTTGCTCATGTACATTTCACCAGAACCATAATAAACAGACTCTACAGCTCCAGCAGCCATTTGGTTAGCATAAGGGGGCTAAAGCACATAGTAAATGCCAGGTAATCCCGACGGGGTGCCCCAGGAAAAGTGACCTGGCTTAAAGTTAATCGGAGTAGAGGACACCAAGATGCTAAGGCTGCTTAATTAGTTAAAGAGACTGTAATTATTTCCCCAAGAAACAGGGATGGTGTAATGAGGACATTTGGTCCAGCCATGTGCTTTAGTACCAAATCTGTCTTGATGTATTCTGCTCAATATGTGCGGATGAATAGGTTAAAATGTCATGAGTATGAATGTGTGACAAAGTGAATGTGTGTGCAATGTGCATGCTTCCAACATGAATAACATAAATAAATCCATATGACCGTTTCAAATAAGGCATCTCCCACCATCTGCATCATTCATCTAGCCTGGATTAATATTTAATAGCACACGCTATATAATATGCATTCATGAAGCCACATTCTCATCTTGAGAGAATTTAACTGCTCTATGAACAGAGAGCAGAAAATATGACTACATCAGATAGTAACCGCTGATTATGAGCATCCACAGCTGAATTAACTAGGATCAAGTGGAAATGAAGAATCAACTTCCATATCCATCCTAGACCAGCAAGAGCAAGGCGACTGAATAATGATTAAGACCCAGAATCCCTCTCCCCGCTCACTCTGTTCCCTTGAGGCTGAGCTGAAACTAACTAGGACTGTCTGAGGGAAGGGAGGAGGGGCGGGAAAATGAAGGATTAACATGGTGATCACTAAAGAGAGAGGAAGAGATTCATGAATGATGAAGCATATTTTCATGCACCATGTGTACAATCCATTCATAAAAAAACAAATCAATAAAAAAAACAACAATAGACAGGATTCTGTGCGCACACACACAATCTCAACTGACTCTTCAATTCTCATCCAATATTACATCCAATATTACTTGCTTTTGAACACCCAAAATGTAACCAAATAATGATCACTACTTATAATAAATTTCCAATTACAAATATTTTAAACCACACATGGCCAAACATTTAATCTTAACGCAGCATAATCAGGCAAACAAATATATGCTGAAAGCTCTGCAGATTTGCATGTTTAAGAAATATTTCTTCAATTAATTTATGCTTTCAGCTGCCAATAAATGGGTTTGGCATATTTAAATCCATCTCACAGAATTTCCCACAAAATCAGCACAGGAAAATGCCAAATAAATAAACATAAAAAAAAAAATATATATATATATATATATATATATATTATATTTTTTGCCTACAGTGAAAGTCAATGGGGTCCAAAACTGCAACAAACACTTTCATTGTATAGAGAATATATACTACCGTTTACATACACTACCCTACCATGGGTGCACTATCCCTTCAAGACAAGTACTGAATGCATGTTTCTGCAAGTTAATCAAAGTCTATATTATTTAGAAAGACTAACTGCACATGGCTTGAACATCTCAAAGTTGCAAACATTTTAACTGCTGAGAAAAGAAAAAGCAAGATTTTCTAATTAAAGCTAATGGCAAAAGCACTTTGCAAAAGCACTTTGCAAAAGCAGAAATGGTTAAGTAGTGCATAGGTTTAATTCTGACTTCAACTTCTCCATAACGTCACATTTTATCACACAGCACCAACATATCTGTGGCTAACAAAAACTTTGCATCCTCCATAATGATTTGCATGGCCATTAAGCCATTATATTTGAGATGACAAACCAATAAAGTCATCATCACAGTATGTGGCTATTTCAAATATGGTTACATACACTGCTTTCATTACTGTGAGTGTAAATTGTCAATACGCTGTGGCTATTTCAGGCCTCTTGAACGAGGGATCATTAGATGTACTGACAGATCTGACACATCCATCTTCAAATGTGTCAGGGTAAAAATAGCAAACCAGACGCATTGTGAAACACCCTCAGTCTGCTGGGCACAGAAGATGTGACTGTCTGATACCAACACTACAGCCATTATCCGCACAAATGATGAACACAGCCTAAAGAGGCCAATAATGATCTGAACAATCCCATTAGGGCTGGAACAAACGATTATTTTTAAATCGATTAATCTATCAATAATTTTTTTCCGATTAATTGAATAATCTATAAAAAAAAAAAAAAAATCATCCCAGTTATTCTACTGATTTTTTTCTGAATAGTTTATTAATCCTTCGGTTAATTTACAGATAAATAAGAACCAACAATTTACCAATAAATAATAACCGTAACTAACTGATGTATGAACTTTACCCAATAATATTATTTATCATAAAAGGTTTATGCAGTGTAGGCCTAATTAGGAAAGTTGTTTACTATGGCTGCGTTCACAGTCATTCAAGTGTGAATACTGAAATGTTTTGATCAGTCAGTAAATTAAAGTACAGTAGCTGCTTGAATATGTTCATTCACTGTATGATCAAACATGTCCATTAAAACGTGAAGTTTTACCATGATTGACATGATCCATTAGATATTTTAAATAACCAACAACAGTGTTAAATGCTTTGTAACTGGTTGCAGAGAATACGTTTGAGCCGCGTGAGGCACATGAGCTCGTAAAAAGCAGAACACTGAATGAACGCAGCCGTATTAAGCACAAAATATGGGACTGAAAATCGTATTCTAGTGCTGTGTAAAATTTTACTGTAATAGTCCAAATACTTATGCTGCCGTCTTGTCGGTTTGAGGTAAGAGAGCCCCGGGATGTTTTCTTCTTTTCAGATGCTCCTGTATAAAAGTTGTGCTGCTATATTTTGCCATTTCAGTTTTACAGAGTGTGCAGAGCAGAATTTTATCTCGTTAAAAAAAAATTCCACACTTTAGATCGGGCTCGATATTTTTCTAACAACTGATTTTCAGCATGCCTGGGAGCCGCCATCATTGGGGAACATAAACAATGCGACGAATCGACGTACATCAAGCAAATCGACGAACTAACGTAATCGATTTTGTCGAAGCGTCATTCCAGCCCTAAATCCCAGGTGCTTTAATAATTCAAACAGGTTGAGTGTGTGTGAATGAGTATGTCAGCTGTTGTTGTTAAATAACATTACTGTGAGATACAGATAGAGATACAATCACGAGCTGAGACATGAGTCATGACAGCAGATTTAACACAGCATTACTGTTGCAAGAAAACAGAGAAAAACAGTGTGTCTGGACACAAACATACTCACACTAGCAGAAGTATACAGGATAATGGCGGGGGGTTCATGTTGAAAAACAATAATATCAATGTTAAATGTAGCAAATCTCAAAATGAATATCCATGTTTCACACTATATATTAATGTTGTGAGGCCTAAATCCAGTTGTAGCATTTAAAACTATTGATTTTACATTTATTCAGACAAAATAGTGCAACGTTTTAAAACTATCCGTTTATCACCTTATGAGTATTGGACAAGGAATATACATGTATCCCTTGTAGGAACAGTATGATAGCCTAGGTAAGGTAGGGGCAGGCTACCTGTTTGTTCAATCAATGGAAGATGAGGGGATTGCTCTGGGAACTTTTTTGATAGCGGTAATAATTACCGTAACTTCACCTTTAAACGTCTAACTAGAGAAAAAAAAGTTGCCGCTGCATTGCAGATACTGGGTGAGCTGGACCATAAAATAAGTTCTTTGGAAAGGAGTTTGATCAGACTATAAAAAAAAAAGTCAGACTTTTTCTGGAGGTCCCCAGCAGGTCTGCCCACTCCCATCGGTGTGGGCTTCTCTCTGTGATCTTTGCCTATAATCCAAGAATCGTGCCACCTCCGCTTACCGACCGCAACGCAGATAAGGCTGCTTTGGCAAACATCCCAGCCAGGTCTGGCAAGAGCTCTGACATACCCAAAGCAAAGAGACACATGGAGGCTGAGGAGGAGGTGGTGAAGATGGAGTAGGAGGGAGGGTGAAACAGGGTATGAGCGGATTGGTCCAATGTTCTGCCAAGGTCCCGCCCTGTCCTGCCACGAGCCAGCCTGATGCACTGCAGTGATTACAAAAAGACAACGACAACATGCACACATTGTGCCGCACAGCAAGGTCTGTGGAGAAGGTGAAACCAGAGCAAGCAGCAATAAGAAATACATTTCAAAACGGGTCTCTTGCTTTCATTCAAACTGGTACGGTGTAGGTCATAGGCCTGATCAGACATGCAGGCTTATTGATCGCTCAGTGCTGGGAAATGCTTGCACTGACGAACAGGATACTTTTCAAACACGGTAAATGTGGCAGCAGGAGGCATGACGTTCTCTAAAACCAAGGTTAAAACCAGCTAGCTGCTTTTTAAACTGAAAAATGATGAGAGCTGGTTACTGTCTTACAGATTGCATTTTCACCAGCACTTGTGAAAAGAGTAAATTATTAAAGTAAAGTGTATGGCCTCTATTCCAACTGTAGTGATTGCACACGTCTATGACAAATCCAGCATAACAGGATGCATTGCAGAAATGTATACTCTTTCCCAACCTAATTTTCCCCAAGTATCAGCAAGTCAGTGGCACAAGGAAGTGAAACTGTTCAAATGCGCCGACATTCCAATCTAACATTATTTCTGGTCAGCCTTTTGACTGCAAATCAAACTCCGATACATGCGAGCAGTCTGGTTGTTGACAAGGGAGGTCACTGGAAGCATGACATTTTATCCAGGATGCAGACAAACAAGCACGAGAGACAGAGACAAGTCTGATCAATAAACATCAGACAAAGAACATCGCCCCTTACACACCTATTCACATCTCTATTCTTCAAAAACAAATTAAACAAATACATGAGAGAAAGTCTCCGCCATACCCAAATACTGCAGGTGAAGCACTTCGGGGCAAGCAACTTGCTGATGCTGATTCATATTCCGTTCACTTCAGTCTTTCCCTTTCGAAGTGCGAGACTGCTGTCCTGCCTTGCAAGACTGACTAAAACACGAGCCAATAGGATTCGAGCGCGAGCTCTTCTGGAGCATTTCATTGGTTAGACAGTAGACCTATTGAATAAACACTCCTCATCAATAAACAAGTCTATGTTTTTTAACTGAACGAGATTTCGAGCGGCACTTAACGTCACATTCGTGAATTAACAATAAATACAATGCATAGGCTATTTTATTGTAGTTGTCTTTTTATATAGTTAGATTAGAATGGTTGATACTATTTTACTCAAATTATTATAAAGGTTGCACGTGAACGAATCGGTTGAGTGAATAATTTACTCATAAGATACAAAAGCATCACTCGACTCCACCAATTGGCGTAATGTAACCTGCAGAAAAGACCACATGAGATTCAAAAGAATCGAATCACTGTGATGTCTCCTTTAAGGTTTCAAAACTCAGGAACTAAAAGCCAAAATCCCCACCACCTGTAGGTATCATTTTGCTATTTTGCTATTTAAAGACATGTGATATTGACATTTGGGCCCGGTTTCACAGACATGGCTAAGATTAAGCCAGGATTAGGCCTTCGTTCAATTAGCGCATATAGATCACTTTTATAAACGTGGCTTAGAAAAAAAAAATAGTACTGGTGTGCATCTTGACACAAAACAATGGTACTGACATTTTAAGATGTGTCAGTGTAAATTGCTTTCAGTTAAAATAGCTCAAACATGCATTTTAGTCTGGGACTAGGCTTAGGCCTTGTCTGTGAAACCAGGGGTTGATGTTGTGAACATGTGGACTAGGAGAGCATCATCTTCATTGGATAATTAAGCAGGACCAGGAAGAAAATGGTAACACAGAGATAGTATGAAAACAGCAACACACAACTAATCTGACATGACACACCGTTAAGTTACAAACGAGTACCGGCCCACTTTTTATGATAAACTAAAACACAAATAATATAAGGTTACATAATATAATAACTTTAGAATTACACTTACACACACACACCTGAACTGCCTGCACATTACCCATTACTTCACCCTTTACATGTCAACAAAAACGTTTGTGAATAAATAATAAAAGCTGATCACAGTCCTAATATTAAATAAACCATATGGGTAAATGTCCCAAGCGACCATTTATGCAGCTCACATTCACAAAATGCCGCCACTGCCTTTGAAAGCAATTGTGAAATAACTTATTTGTAACCTAGAATCACGCAATGAATCCCAAAGCAATCTTCAGTAAGTCCTCTCGCAACAGTTGTCGAGCACGAGAAAGATTGTAGCAGCTACACATGTCAAGAAACTCAAGATGACAGATGCAGATTGACACAGATCCGCAATAATAAAAACGAGTTTTACCTTCAGCACGGGAACGGAGATCCGACATAGTTCTCTGAACGGGCGGCATCGGTCCACCTGTCAACTAAACGCTTAAAACTCCGCGTTGCGTTTCTCTCTTCACCCGTCTAGGGATTTTAAGCGCCGGTGACAGTAACCAAAGTAGCTTTCCCCCACTCCCGTGGCCGGTAAGCATTTATTTAGGGTTATAATTCATGTTGTTGTTGATGAACAGTGGCAGTTCCGCACTCGATAACACGCTCCAGCATCAGCGCGCGGAGCTGAACGCGAAATCTCTCCAGCACGAGCAAGAATCGATAAGCGCTTGAAACACTGAATGTGAGCGAGCTCTGCCGCCTCACAAATTGGACCGTGCCAACTAAGAGCGCAGAGGGGGGTCGAGTTGAAATAACGCATGCAAGCTGATCGTTCTCACTCTGAAAACCATAAATGTCTTACATAAACGATATTTCTTAAATACCAAGTAAAAGCATGTCTCGATATATACTGAATATGATTTGTACCATGCTAAATAAAAGCTGGACCAAAATACTGTCCCCTAATATGATCTCAGTGTGGAAAGGTCTTCAGGAGATTCCCTGCTGCAGTTACTCTCATTGTTTCGAAGGGGGATTGCAGAGACAATGACAGCCCACTATTTCTTTATTTTAGGCCCTGAAGCAATCACGACTCTGCAATTGCCTCCCATATTACCCTTCAGCCGGAAAACATTATGGGTTTGCTGCTGATTTGCTGAGGGTTTGCTCTCAACAACAAGCCACATGTTGATGTGCAGAATTCTCCATTCCTGTTTCTTCCTGTTCCTCATCAGGCCTACTGGTTTTGATACCATTGACGTTGTTATAATTAAATGAATAAAATAAAATGAATAAATAAAGAACACAACTCAAATGGTTACAATTTTTAAAAACATATCATATTTTCTGCCTTTATTATGTCACTGCCTAAATATCTGAATAAGGCATCCACATCCATTGAGTGTTATTCTCAATATATTTTATTTTATTGCAGACATTATTGTATTGATAATACAAGATCTATGAAATTTCAACCCACAAATAATAAAAGATAAAATTAACAAATAATTGCCCCTTTTTCAAAAGGTTTTTGGGCTTTCTCTCAAGCATCCACCCGCCTGCACAGATTTGGGTCTATTGCTCCTGAGGTTGCCTAGCAACAGTGACAAGATGCCTGCCTCTTTGATTATGTTTGCTGTGGTTTTATCTTTGAGCACATATCAGTCTAAATAATGACTCATCCTCTCAATAGACACACAGACACGCGCTCCCTCATTCACAGACAGATATAAATAGATCAGTCTTCTTTTTTTTTAAATGAATTCTGTTGAACACACATGAATGTCCAACCTTGTTCCCACCTTCCATCTGTGCTGATCAAAAATTATCAGAAGAAAATATTTAATTGTTTCAAAATTTCCCTTTTTAAATGAACATTTCACCTCAAAATGCCATTTACTTCCCCTTAACTTTCTCACATACATTTTATGTATGACTTCAGAAGACAGAGTACAAGTCATATGAATGATTTGGTTACACTTTATTTTAAGGTGTCATTGTTACAGTGTAATTATATATTTAAGTACTGAGTAATAATAATTAACTACATGTATAGGGGTTGGGATTAGGATTCGGTTGTACATGCATAATTTACTGTTATTACTATGGTAAGTATATGTAACATATGTAACAAAGACACTGTAAAATAAAGTGTTAGCAATGATTTTATTGTACTTTTATTGTGCTTTGCATCCTGTTTGAGGAAAGGATGACAGAACTGTCATTTTATTGTATTGTCAGAATTGACGAAAAAAAATATTGTTGGTTTAACTTAAAAAAGTAAGTTACCTAATTGCTTTAAACTTTTTAGTTAATTTAAATAAAAAAATGGAGATTGGTTTAATAAATAGAAACTCAAATTCTATCTATCTATCTATCTATCTATCTATCTATCTATCTATCTATCTATCTATCTATCTATCTATCTATCTATCTATCTATCTATCTATCTATCTATCTATCTATTTTTTTAATTTATTTTTTTAGATGGCTAATAAATTCCATATCCATAAATGCCAATTCTCAGGAAAGAAAGCATGTTAAAAAAAAAGAAGAAAAAAAGCATTATATAAATAAAAAACCACACACACATACTGAATCAATCTTGCCCTTAAAAAACAGTAATTTAGATTGTACAGGCATGTATCTTTCCGTAATATTCCCCAAGCAAATTTATTTACTTAAAAATAAAAAATAACTGTTTATGTTATATGGTTAATGCACTTGTTATTCAATTAAATGAAGGGGAAAAAACACTATACCACAAAAGCAGTTCAACACATTAAATCATCATGACTCATTCATATGTCCTGCATGCACTAAAGTTCAAGCCGCACAGTGACATCTTATTCTCCCGTAAACAGGGCCTGGAATCATCTGTGCTCAAAGCAGTGGTCAGAGGCCATCTCTGTGATAAATGAGCCCATGAGCCACCCGAACACTCTCCTGTCAGGCCACACAAGATCTGCACTCACTGCAGGCTATGAGTGTC
This sequence comes from Leuciscus leuciscus, assembly GCF_965113295.1. NCBI lineage: Eukaryota > Metazoa > Chordata > Actinopteri > Cypriniformes > Leuciscidae > Leuciscus > Leuciscus leuciscus. The sequence continues at coordinate 12,719,086 of NC_138732.1, forward strand.
ATCTACACTTATTGACAGTTTCTCACTGCATGTTCTTGGGACCATTCAATATTCAAAGGAATGCTCATGTATGTATTCATGAATAGCATGTTGATTTTTTGGGGGGAGAATGTCTGAGTTGAGAAAGAAATTATACTTTTAAATGGATGGCATCAATATATGAGTTTGAGATGGACTGGACTAGAATAGGACTCATGAAAGTACCAAGAGCAATGCCTGTCAGTCAACAGTCGGGTGTCACCATCTGTCCTAGACAGCGCTGGCAAGCAACCTATCAGCCGATTCAAAGAAAGGCCCCTTGGAATTGATGGATCTTCTAACAATAGCTGAGGATTCTGAGACATTAAAGCCTGGGTGAAAAAAGACAGCATGCAAGATATTGATTTTGGAATCTAATTAGAATTAAAAACACAGTGCATGTTTATTTTGCTCATAAGAATGCAGGGTGTGGCGTAAGGTAATTGGGTATTTTATGTTGTCTAGAAGAGACTGTCTGAATAAAATATAGCAAATAAATGCATTTTAATTAATAAAGGTACATTCATTAAATTGCTTATGTTGTGCTGGTCAGTATACAGCAGTAGTCTCGGGGTGCGTCTCAATCAGCTCCATATAGCTTCCTAGGTCGTGAACCATATCGTGTACACAAATTCGGGCACTGCTATACCTTAAAGGATATTAAAGGGGTGGTTGAATATGATTTCACTTTTCTAACTTTAGTTAGTGTGTAATGTTGCTGTTTGAGCATAAACAACATCTGCAAAATTACAACGCTCAAAGTTCAAAGCAAAGAGAGATATTTTCTTTTAAAGAAATTGCTTTTTAAGGACTACAACAAACGGCTGGTAAGGACTACATGACATTCCTCCTAAAATTTAAATAAACCCCGCCCCCAGAACACGATTTATAGATCAAGACAGAATATGCTAATCTATGACTAGAAGATAATTACACATAAACTACATAAATTCACCAACTAACCATTCAGAAACGTCCTGTTGCTTCTACATGTTGTCACTTCTTCTTGAGTCTCCATCTTTCTGACTTCGGTTTTAACATAAAAGGCAAAAAAATCGAAATTTCCAGTGCATGTCTGTGTGAGATAAAATGACACAAGCTGTTGAAGCTCCGCCCTCTGTACTGGGAGCAGCAGCTCATTTGCATTTAAAGGAACAGACACAAAAACGGTGCGTTTTTGCTCACCCTCAAAAAGTGACAACTTTAACATGCTATATAAAAATATATGTGGGGTATTTTGAGCTAAAACTTCACATGCACACTCTGGGGACATCAAAGACATATTTTACATATAGTGAAAAGGGCATTATACCACCCCTTTAAGGACCCTGGCTCACTAAACATTGGGACAATTGATGACTATTTGGCGACATGACAACTTCCTCGTACAACTTCACTAGTCTACTGGTATTTATGAACAACAGCAGAACTGATATGATTTGGACATTATTTGTTATTATATAAATACGTTGCTTGTTACGTAGGCTATACATGCAACATTTTTTAGCCGTATAATAAATAAATATTAGCTAGATTATGTTCATTAACTGTCTAGTGATGTACAGTATGTTTATGCTGAAAAATAATTAAATAATGGTTTGTATTTTTTTTTAAAACTATCGAGTGTCACTAGCTGCATCTGAAATCGCATTCTTCCTTACTATAAAGTAGGCGAAAAACAGTGTGTGACAAAAGTCCGAATTCACAGGACTCATAAAAAAGTAGGCAAAAAGTACCCGGATGACCTACTTCTTCCAGGGAGATTCTGAAGTGTACATGCGATGGACACTAGGCCACGGGAGAGGATTTATAAATTCTACCTGATTTAACATTATAAAAGAGATTATTATAAAAACATTATAAATTAATATATTTAGGTTGATTTAGTAAACAGTTTATAAAACAGTTCAGCAACTTTTCAGTTTAGGCTACTATTGTTTTTAGTGTAGTAGCAAGTAGTTTACACCTGGTCATGTGATCTTAGTATGGTGGCTTCCTTGACTTCCTTGAGTCAGCCCAGCGTCATTTGAAATCAAGCAGCTTTTATTAGGCTAATGACTGGATTTTTCAACATATATGAATGCACCTGATTACAAATATATTTTTCAAAAATATTATGCATTCATTTATGTGTAAAACAAAATATGAAGAAAAATACTGAGTGCAACTTGAGGAATGAGGAAACAAACTGGGCCGCGGCGCATTTCCCATTAGCACCAATAGTCTCTACGATCAACTTGGCTCCCAATGCTTTTAAGAAACCCAACCCAGCCCTGACTTATAGATTGTAGCAATTGATTGATCAGTAAGATCAGACTCTGCCCCCTGCTGGTGTAGGACTTGAAGTGAAAGATTGAACCCTCACATTTTGAATTGCCTGAGAGCACCTTTTCAATTATACAAGTATTAAACCATTTTTAGGCCTACAACTTATCAGTCATACAATTCAATAATCCTCTTATAAAATTCTGAGCCACAGGTTTTGAATTTGACTGTTAAGCTCTGAAGCTCGTTTATTTTGTTTATTAAACCATATGTATAAATCACATCAAATGCTCTATTGAATGGGATTTAAGGCAAAATAAGTTTCTGCAAACAACATGGACTTATATTAATCTGCATTGTTCTTAAAAATGATGAGGTGGTTGGGTCAATCATCTCTGTGACTCATGGTGATCCTTGACTTAATCAGGCTTGGTGCGATGGTGATGACAGCAGTGTTGAAAACAGAGTTATATAAAAAGTAAGAAATTGTACAAATAATTACCAAGTGAACTGACTTTTTTTTTAAGCTCTTAGAAAAAGTGCCAAGTAGAATTTCCCTGATTTTAACACTATTGAGGCATTTATCATAGATAAAAAAATAAATAAAAAAATAAACATGCATTTTTCACCATTATCAAACAATGAAAGACAAACATCATTTAAAAATAAAAAAGATATTTTTTTAATTGTATAATGCTTCCTGTAAAACTACTGTATAGCATTATATATATATATATATATATATATATATATATATATATATATATATATTTTTTATAACATTTGATCCTTTCTCTATTTAAGAATCCCCGAAACAAGATACCTTCCTATACACATGGATTTCTTCAAGAACGTTCTTGTGTCAATGTCCTGATCTTGAAACATCAAACTTGAATCTGATCAAACAATCCTACATCAAACCCACCCAGCCTGACTGGTTGGTTAGCAATGTTAGCCATATCAACAAGGATGTTGATTCAGGAACATTAAGAATAGACATGGTGAGCCTTGAGCACTGATCACTGACACTGACAATCACAAACTCTGACATGACATCATTTAGTGAGAGATCAGTGAGTGAAAGATGCCTGGGAACAGCCAAAACTGACACTGACTTCACAGAGAAAACCCTGAACAGGAGATGAGAGAGGGCGGATTTAAATGATTATGGCCAGAGCTACTTTAGATGAGCTCTCCAGGTCATGGTTCACCATATAGTCTTGAGGAAATTGAAAAAGCCCATGAATAAAACGTATGCCTCTGTCTGAGTATATTGGCATGTGGTTGGAAACGGATGATATATTGAAGTGAAATGTAGCCCAATATTCATCAGGAACCAGCAAATCACTGCATGAATATACAGGCAGGAACTCACTGGATGATTTGCGGCATCTAAATTATGCTGAGACTTTGTTTTAAGCTGTTTGGTTCTTCTCATGCTACCATTTGAAATGCAAAGCACATCTCATCTGACTGTGTTTAACTCAGATAACTCCTTTAGGGAGTGGCTGAGAGACTTCTTAAGAACAGACAGATACAGCATGATAAATGAGAGGGCACAAAGAGGCCCCTGCAAGAGGTTTGTCTGTCATTTGCCATAATGGCTTCTTAAAGCCATTACTTCATAAAATAACTTATTTGTAATCTTATATTATGCTTCAGTAAGAATATGAAATTTAAAAGGTGTAACTAAAATAATCTGCCCTTAAAATATCAGATCCATGAAAATGCTTCTTTCCTGTGTTGATGTATTTCTTGTTGAAGCACATTCAACATATTCAGTCTTTGAGCCAATATACAAAATATGCTTTCATATACTTGCTTGTCAGTTGCCTAAATTAAAAACACTACCGTTCCAAAGTTTGGGGTCAGTAAGATTTTATTTTTTTAATTAAAATTAAACTTTTATTCAGGAAGAATACATTAATTTGATCAAAAGTGACCACAGACATTTATAATGTTACAAAAGATGTATGTTTCAAATATATGCTGTTCTTTTCAACTTTCTATTCATCAAAGAATCCTGAAAAAATATATAATATTTTGATAAAATTGATAAAAATGTATTTTATCAATATTTCACAATATCGCTGTTTTGACTCTACGTTTGATCAAACAAATACAACATTGACATAAAAAAAATATCTTACTGGCCTCAAACTTTTGAACGGAAGTGTATATTTTCTAGCTAGTAAAGTAAAAGTAAATAAATAAGAAAAAAATTAAGCTTGAAAATTCATATTCAGCAAAGTCAATTTAGTAGCCAAATTATATTTGATATTTGAATTCCTAAGCTGCTATGACTTAATACTGTCACAACCTGCTCTGAGACACGAAGGTTGAGGATCCAAATGCAGTATATTTTAAAAGGGTAATCCAAAGACATAATCCAAAATACAGGCAAGGTCAAACACAGGCAGGCAGTCCATACAAACAAACACACAAAAAAGGCAGGGGACACAGGCAAAAAGGGGAATCCAAGAAACAGGCAAAGATCAAAAAACAAGAACACGGGATCAACAGAGAGAATGCTTGGGATTGCAGTGTAACACTAAACAAGACTTCGCAGGGAATGACAGAAAGAACCAGACTTATATAGGGTGAGTAAACAAGATGATGAGACACAGGTGAATGTGATCATGGCTGATTAGTCTTGGTAAAGGATTATGGGGAATGGAGTCTGTGGATGTGTGGTGATTGTCCGGGTTGGAGTGCCCTCTGATAGTAATTCCGTGCACTCTCACTGGTGATCGTTACAAATACGTAATGACATAACAAATTTTTATGTATTTTTTATTCATATTTTTCTCATTTATTTGTTCTCTAAATATTCCACCTACTTATGCTTTGTGCTATATTCATTTGCCAATAAATTAATGAAAGTATAAATATATTCGGCTGCATGTGGTATTGGGGGAGAAGGATTTTCATTAGAGAGCATTTGATTGGACAAATCTGTATAATACTCTTGAAGGAAAAGTTGAATTTGGTCAATTTACACAAATATGAATTCAAAAGTAATAGATAAAAACAAGCCACAAATCTTTAACATAAAAAATGATTTTAAAAAATCGTTGCTATATTTGACATTTTTATTTCTTGAAAAATGCTCACTTAAAAAGGCCTTTTCTCTAGTACAGAAAATGTATCGCATTTTCATCAACTGTGACACAAGGTGTGAGTCGGCCTAGCGCTCTGGCACACAATGTGGCGAGGCCCACTTCTGCAGTGCTGTAGTAGTCACACAGCAGCTGCAATGCTTCCTGCAGATCCCACTGGAGGGCGGATGGGTGCAAAAATGCCAGCCAATGACAGTTGAGCTCCATTTCCCCTCATGCTCAAGCACAGCAGGTGTTTGCATGCAGACCGAGCGCAATCTTCTAAGTGACATGAAACTGCAGTGCATTAAGAAGCTCAGAGATCCATTGGGAACCACAGTAGATAATTAGATAGAAAAAGTCTCTCCATCGTGCTGACAAGCAATCATAAAAGATTTACCAGAACTTCTAGCTGGTGAAACCTTTCAGAGCAAATCAATGTACCTCTCAAATTATATGTATGCACTTGCTATCTCAACTAACAAACATAATACAATTTTTAAAGAGAATGTTCAACCAAAACTGAGAATTCTGTCATCAAGTCAAACCTGTATGATTCTTTGGTTACACTTTAGTTTAGGGTCCAGTTCTCACTATTAAGGTGGCTTATTAGCATGCATATTACTACTTATTAGTACTTATAAAGCACATACTGTATCATTGACTTATGCATGACCTTATTCTATATCCCTTAATCCTACCCAATACCTAAATGTAACAACGACCTTACTAACTAATAAGCAGTAATTGAGAGTTTATTGAGGCAAAAGTTGTAGTTAATAGTAATTGAATAGTGAGAATTGGACCCTAATCTAAAGTGTGACCGATTCTTTCCACTGTAGAACTTTTGTTTTGTCCATACAATGAAAGCCAAAGTTGTTTCGGACTTACCGGTTTAAAACGACATGAGTGTGAGTAAATGAAAGATTTTTTTCTTTACACCTAAAGGTCACAGAGACAGGCATACTTTTGGTCTATGAGTCAAGGCTATTCATTGTCAAAAAGAGACAAATCTATGGCATGATAAATTATTTAAAAAGACTATCAGTTTCTTCATGGTCGGTTTTCTCAGTAACCATGGCAAGGCCACATGCATTATTAACATGTACAGGAACACTGGTGGTGAAGCTGACGGTAACTCACAGATCTGCCTCTTTCCAGGTCTGCTCGCTGTGCCTGGGCTCCAGGGGACATCATGGAGCAATACCGGGGCTAATTATATTCATCCACCCATGAATCCGAGGGAATAAAATGGCTTTTTCTTTTTGGACCATGTAAGTCGACGCAATGGAGGAGGCTTTGTTGACACCGGAGGATGGAAAGAGGCAGAAGAGGGTGAGATTCCGGGTGGCCTCAGGGAACAGCGGGCGGGTTTTGAAAGAGATGTTTAAGGATGAAGGGCCATCGGATTCCCTGGATTCAGACTGCACCAGCTGCTCCGAGGCAGACCGGGCCAGCACTCCATCCACCAGCGGGGAGGCGAACGGACACTTGTGTGGATTCTTGGGCTCGGAGCTGGATGACAGCGGAAGTGAGCCCGATGACTTGCTGATGTTTGCAGGGGGAAGAGACAAAGTGTTGGGTACTAAACGAGTGAATATCCTCAGTAAAAATGGAACGGTTCGAGGAGTCAAGCACAAAGTCAGTGCTGGCCAAATACGCTTTGATAACTTGGCTAAAAACAATGGGGTAAGTCATAGAGGGTCAGCTTTCTCAAGCATCTCTAAAATCTTTAATCCCTGACTGTGGACGTCAATGCACGTTAAACGGCTAACATTATCAGTATCAGACTGTTGACAGCTGCTCAAAAGCTTTCAAGAATTGTTTCTTGTGTCCTTAACAGGGTCAGAACCTCTTTCCTCAGCCGCTATTGGTTACAGAGTCTGTTCCCTTCTCTCAGGTTTTAGCCAGACAAACAAGCTGTCCCACTGAGCAAGATCACTGTACGATTAAAGATTAATGATGCATTTCTTTAAGTGTTTTGGCTAAGTTAATCATCTTAATGTATTCTCTGGACCTATGCTTTGTTGTTGAGCACTAAAACAGCTGCTGAAAGCTTAAGTCATTAAGTCATCTAGATATCATTTTTAACAGGGGGTAAACAAGGATTTTCATAAACTCAATGAAAACTACATACCCCCAGTTTAACAGACAAGGCATGTTGACTTGACGAGCTGTTTTAACTGAGAGCAACTTGCACAGACTCATCTTAAAATATGTCAGTGCTATTGTTTTTTCTCAAGATGCACACCAGTGCTGCTTTTTTCTAAGGCAAGTTTATAAAAGCTACTTAAATGTCCTAATTAAAGCACTGGTAAATATAATTTAGTTTCTTTACTTTTAATGAAGAGGATTGCGTGTTGAGCTTCTGCGACTTACTTTCAGTTTTATTTGCGCGGTGGCTCTGTGAAGAGATGCTCAGCTGCTCATTTGCGGCAATGCGCGCTGTCATATCAGGCTACAACACGTCATATAGCCTATAACACGCTTTATTTTTAGCATTGTTGGGAGGAGTACATTTGTGGTTTCAACAACCAGATGCAATTAGACTTGTTCAGTTTTGTCTGGAACGCATCTCAAACAACCTCCTGAAGTGAGCGATCGGATTTAGATCCATCTCAAATGGATTGTATGTATAAAACTTCACAGAAATGCTCTTAAGAATAGTCTTATAAGTGTCAAACAATTCTTAGGAAAAATTAGGACTTGTCTAAGACTAGGAAATGTTTTGAAAGCAGCAAAAAGCAACTTTCAGCAAAGTCTAGACTGATTCTTAAGTGCTGACTGAAGTGGCAGTTAAGTGTTGTCAACCAATGATGTCAACCCAAAATGGCCGCCCTGCCATACAGACAGTAGTGGCCAAAAGTGTTGACCAACCTTTAGGAAAATGGACATCTTCACTCTTCACCCTTTATCCAAATATTATTAAAAATGTGTTAAAGCTTTTGTAAGCATACTGCGTTTTATTTGTGATAATGCTATGAAACATGCAAAATCATGCTAAGAAATTAAGAGCACATGCAAAAACAAGAGAGAACCAGTTAAATATTAATAACTGATTATGTTGTTGCCATTGCATTATTTTTCATGAGCTTTTTCCCCCTAAAACCTGTAGCTGTTGTTTGTCTTTTTTGCCAAATAATTTGGTCAGAAAACCTTCACTAAGTTTAATGTTTTGTTCTTCCTTCGTATTTTAAAATATTAGTATTTTAAAATATTAAAATAAAATACAATATTTTCCTAATATTTGAATGGTTTAAGCAAAAACAAAAAACAAAACAAAATTTGCACATAACTTTTGGCCACTTTGGTTTTAAGCGTGTCAAAATTCTAAGAATATAAATATATAATAATAATAAGAATATAAAGGCTGATTCAGTGGTTGAGAGCGGCCATTTTGGGTGGACGTCATTGTAGTCCTTAGTTTGCAACACTTAAGTGCCACCTCAGTCAGCACTTAAGAATCAGTCTTAGACTTTGCTGAAAGTTGCTTTTAGCGTCTTTATAAAAGTCTCTTACTCTTAGACAAGTCTTACTTTTTACTAAGAATTTTTTGACACTGAAGTCAAAGCTTAAGACTATTCTTAAGAGCATTGAGAAGTTTTATACATACGGGCCCTGGTCATTTCATGTGTAAACAGGGCCTAAGTGTCCTGTCCAAATGCATTGGAGACACTGTATATTTCTTCTTCTGCAAAACTGAATCTTTGTTTACCAAAGCAGCTAAAGCACATCACCACCTTTGTCTGATATAGTAAAATGTGTAAACGATTTATGAGCTGCTATTTGATGTCAGATAAGGATGGTAAAAATCAGAAGTGTGATAATATCTTTCATATGCGCTGTAGATCAAAGTACACAATAAATTGCATTACTGCAGGTTTTATTGGCACTTCATGCTTTAATCTTAACACTTAACGCATGCTTGACTTACAGTGCTACTGTATTTGCTCTATGCTTGTAATAGTGTTGTTATTGGCATTTAAGAACTAGTAAAAGCTGCTTGTAAGATCACATCAGCCAAACACAACGTTGCACAAGGCAGTGCAGGTCCATCCTCACTTTAAAATGTGTGAAGGTTGAGTCTATTTTTGTTCTTTGCAAAAAAAAAAACAGCTTCACACTTCATGGAAGCTGCTCTTCTAAGAAAGAATGCTGAAGGTCAATCTCAAGAACAGTGACTCACAAAATCAATAGATGCTGTTCAACTGCTGCCTCATGTTACCTGCAAAAAGCTGCTGACAATCTTGTACACACAATCTAGTTTTATTTTACTGTTCAATTGCAGTTAGAACTGCGCTTTAAAGATATTGAACTGATCTATTCTTTTAATTCTGAATGTTTTGATGCAAATTCCTTTGCTCACTCTTGGAATCAATGAGATGTGATTGATTACTTTGAGAGAGAGAGACTCTCGTCTAACACCAGACTTATGTTTTCTTTCTCTCAGCCAGAAATGACTCTAGAGTTCGGGCGAATTGTAATCTACACCACCAGTTTTCGAGTGGTCAGGACTACATTCGAGCGATGCGAGCTGGTCCGAAAGATCTTTCAGAACCACAGGGTGAAGTTCATAGAGAAGAACATCGCTTTAGACAGTGAATACGGAAAGGAACTGGAGACACGCTGCAAACGAGTGGGTGAACCTCCCTCTCTGCCTGTGGTCTTCATTGATGGACACTACCTAGGGGTCAGTGTTCAAACTATTCATACTGAACATCATTATGCTAATGTATGAACTCTGAATAATGATTTGCATATGTTTTGCACATCCAGGGTGCAGAGAAAATACTTGCAATGAATGAATTAGGGGAGCTTCAGGATCTCCTCACCAAAATTGAGGTACATATTGATATTTTACACTAAAATATATTTTCTAAAAGGGACTTTCTGCAGAGAAGAACCATTTTGGGTTAACAGTTCTTAAAACCATTTCCCCCCCTTAAAAATACAGTGTGGCATCTATGGTTCCATGAAGAACCTTTCCATTCTGCAAAAAGTTATTTAGATTATTAAAATGTTCCTCACACTAAGAAAACTGTTCACTGAAAGTTTCTTTGGGGAACACAGAATTGTTCTTCTATGGCATATTTGCAGTAATCCCTATAACTTTATTTTTAAGGGTGTAGTGTGAAAAACATTTTAATAATCAGAAGAACACTTTTCCACTATAAATAACCTTTTGTGCATTTAAAAGGTTCCATGGATGTTAAAGGTTCAACCATCAATTTCAATAAAGAACCATTATTTTTAAGAAGAGTATAGACCAATAGCCTACATTAAATATATGTTTTTACATAAAAAAGACATTGGTTCTAATAGCTCAAGTAAAGCCAAATCTGGTTTATTGCCATAGTTTATTCTGTCAAGGAAAACAGAACCACTTATGAGAGGAAAGGTTTATTATTGCTGGTCGTATCTCTTGACACATACACTGTAAATATATCAGTGATTAATATTATTTGCTTTACATTTTCTACACATGCATACATACATTTAAATACTTTTTCTATAAGCTATTCTCAAACAAAGTGTGTCAATAATTACAAACACTTTTTAATAAAATAAAATAATAAAACATACAGTGCACAGCAGAGTAGCCCAAAATATAATAGATAAATTCAAGCTTGTACTTGTCTTATTTTACAATATATAAATAAAGCATCACTCAGATTGTATCATAAAGAGCATCTGCACACGGGTCCATTGTTTAATTCAAATTCATTTCTCTCTGTCCAATCGCAGAGGGTTCAGCACCCCGACACATGCCAGACGTGTGGGGGATTTGCCTTTGTCCCGTGCCCTATGTGCCATGGCAGCAAAATGTCTGTGTTTCGCAACTGCTTCACCGACTCCTTCAAAGCCCTGAAGTGCACAGCGTGCAACGAGAATGGTCTCCAGCCCTGCTCCAGCTGTTCTCACTGAGGTCCTCTTCAAGTGCCTGCAACCCCTTCCCAACACCATCTCCACTCCCATAAGCCATGTATAAAACAAGAGATGCAGAAAGAACTGCTATTTGTGAATAAAACATTTTTTTTTTAGAAAACTTAATTTGTCTCTACAGAGTTTTTACCATATTTGTTATTTGATAATGATTATTTATTACAGTATAGGCTTTTTGTCACATGCCAACAGATGTCTGGCAACATTACTCAATCCAACAGCATGGACCCTGTCTGTCGCTGTAAATAAATATAGCAATTAAGTAAATTAACTACTGGTTCAGAGAGGCATATCATCTTTCTGAGCCATGTGATCCCAGCATGAACCAAAATTCTAAGAATTATCTGCTAAACATCAAAACGAATGATGCTGTTCCCCACTGAGAAAAGATCAGGAGTGACAAAAAAGACCATGTGATAATAGATATTAGTATACGGTATATTTAATTATTCAAACTTATGCAGGAATCAAATTGCAAGACATTGAAACAGGATGACCTAATGTCTGTATACGAATATCGCTTTTCAGTTCAATTACAGGGCTGATTAAACAAAGCTTCAAATCTATTAATAATTAAAAGAAGTGTAAATCTCAATGATACAAAATAATCACCAATACTCAAGGTTGGCAGAAATCCTTCATAAACAGCCAGGCTGACATGGAAGTGTGTCTCTATGCTTTCATAGCCCTGTACAATGCTGCTTGATTCTGGGTCTACAAGGCAGCATTGTAAAGAGGCTCAAAGCTCAGAGTAAACCATCTGTCCGTGATGTCTACTGAGGGTACATAATAAAACCACTGGCTGTCTCTCAAAATATAGCGAGCAAGAGCAGCATTTTTGGACACCATTGTATGAGCATCATAAGATGGCTCATAATGTGGGTATGATGCCCCTAATGCTGTCTAGGTAGACAGCTCGTTAGGTATTCCAGACACAGCCAGTGTCACATTAAGGTTAGCCGAATGACAATACTGAAAGGTAAAAAACTGATAAATATAGCGTGATGTTTTCATTCATTACTACCTAACGTTACTGAATTAATAAAGGAGGAGGACCTGGCCATCAAGACAAGACCGATAGCGCCCCCTATTGTTGTGTTTGCTACGACAAACATCAATAACAATAGGAAAATTCACACGAATATCAAATATCGACAGTCGATAAACAATTAAAAATATGCAAGCGTACGGAAACGGGATGTATAACAGTTAAACTCAAACAATGAAGCAATACTGAAACAATATTCAGGTATTTTAAATAACATATAACGTTAAAAAAATATATCGTGTGTCTGTCTATTTCATAAATATAAAGCTAATTAAACATTGGGCGCCATGTACAAAATCCGCACATTTCAAAGAACCTCCGCAGAATCAGTGATTTATTTTGTGAGATATATAAGCATGTCAACGACAATATAATTTTTTTTCTACGATTTATCGAATAAACATCAATCTGATCAAAAGAACAAAACACTATACCTTCACAGACGTGATTTTTTCCTCATCCGACCCGATGTTCAGCCGCGGTGTCTCTACCTTTCTTCATGATCACCATCACAGATGCGCCACACGTTTCTCATGTCCCTCTATGGCTGTGTCTCACTGCCTTTTTTGCTTCCTACATAGAAAGCAGTTTTGGGAACCTGAGGGCGCAATCGAGTCAAATGCTCACAATGCTCTTACAGATGTTGTCTAGGTAGGCTGCTCACTAAAATGTGACACACAGCCTATGTACAACGTCTCTGCTGCTTAGATGCATCCTGTACACCGCAAACTGAAATCACGGTTGCCATTGACCATGGCATCCTAGCCTGTATGATGCTTCATTTGAAGTGTGCAGATCAATATGGTTCCATTATGTTCAGAAACGCCTTTGTAATTGAAGGTTACAGTGCCAATGATATTTTAATAAAAACACAATCAACATATAAGACAGGAATTTCAGTCTGCTGGCCAATGACATTGTGTTTTTGAAGAGAAATGTTAAATTACAGCCTACATAAAGAAAGGATTTTTAATCTATATTAAAATCTATATTATATTTTAAAATGTAATTAATTCTGTGAAGGAAAATCCAAAACAAACATTTATTTGAAACAGAAATCTTTTTAAACATTATGCATGTAATGTCCTTTTGATCAATTCACTGCATCCTTTCTGAACAAAAAAGTATTAATTCCTTTCATAAAAATAAACATCTTACCCAAACTGGTGCACAATAGTGCATATTCATAAAAAAGGACAACTATTCAGTGATTTAATAAATTAACTGCAATTTATTAACCAATTTTCTTCACCAATTTTCTTCAGTAGCTCCAAACAGCTCAAAGATCAAACCAAATAGCACAGTCAAATAAACATATTTAAAATATATATAGTTTATAGCCTTTTCCCAAAGCAAATGTCAACTTTCTAACCTTGAAGGTGTTCATCCAACCTGCATTAGATATAGAAATGTTTCTGACTGTTCCCTAAAGGGAGCTGAGAGAGTTTCAAAGCTCTGATCACATTACAATGTTTAAAAACCTTATTCCGGTTAGACTTCAGCACAAGAGAGCACATAACTACCACAAAATGTATTGTTTGCATGTGTAATGAGGGTATTTCAATGGGCTGAATGCTTCTTTTTCAGATATTTTCACAGTCAAGAATTATTTAGAATGGAAAAAAATATATATATATAGCCCATAGTGTTCACAAACTAGGTGACAAATCAACAACGCACACCCAGAATGTATTTTAGTGACTTTAGAAACATGGATTGGTCTTTGCGGATCTTCTACAATGGATTTCTTCATTCATTCACACAGAATTACAGCGTAAACACTGTCCCAAAAGCAGCATAAGGACATTAGTGCTGTTAGCATAGGAAGGATGTGAAGATCAGAGCAGTCTTCATCAGAGATGCCTGAGGTGGGCGATAGATCCCAATCTGATTCTATAGTTCTGTCATTACTGATAAATATGGATATAATATATCAATATAGTTTAGAATACACATTTTGTTTTTAAATCTGTTATTAGTACAATTTAAATCTTTTTTTTTAAATAAGTGGAAATTACAAAAGAACCTAACGTTTTTTAAACCGTTTAAACTGATTTTTTCCCCCAGTAGATTACAATTACTGTTTATCCTTTTTGTAACTTACTCACAAACATTCAACAAATTAGCTCTTTCCATTCAATGATAATGGCATTGCTTGAACATGCCATCATCTCTGGGAATCCAGAAAGCAATAGAGTAACAGAACAGCAGAATAGACAATTTATCCTTTATGTGAACTATTTCTAGAGATATCCTTTTCACCAATAGTTTGGTGTTATGCGAGAACTCTAGTGAAATAGGAGTGTTTATGCTGCTTTGCTTGCAAAGTGTAAAATGAAATAAGACAGTGGTCCTTCTGGTGGTACGAACTACCATCTAGACCTGTTTACAATGACTGTTAAACAATCTTTATTGGCCATGTCTCCATCCAGTTGGAGTTCTCTTTGTATTGGCTAAGGGGTTGCTATTTTAACAAGCTACTGAAACCATGTACAGGTTAGTGCTTTGGTGATTTGGGATCGGTGTAACATAAGACCTCAGCTGCTTTTTGGAGAGAACGGGACGGGAGGTTGCTTGAGATTAGAATAGTTCTCCTTCCACTTCATCCTGATCCCCATATCATGACATTATAAAATCTCCAGATCCACATGCCGCACCTCAGGATTACGTTGCTGTTGAAGATACAGAGCAGGAGTCGGTCGAGGAAAAATAAAGACAAAAAAGTAATAACTTGCTCTAAAAGACATTCGATCCATCACATACACTACTGTCCAAAACTTTGGGGTCAGTAATTTTTTGTGTGTGAAAGAAATGAATACTTTTGTTCAGCAAGGATCCATTCAATTGATCAAAAGTGACAGTAAAGACATTTACATTGTTACAAAAATGCTCCATTTCAAATAAATGTTGTTCTTTTGAACTTTTCTATTCATCAAAGAATCCTGAAAAAAATATGAAGAGTTCAGATGCAAAAGCCTCTAAGTGCCATTTGAAATTTTCTTCTAGAATGATCATTTTTATAAAGCTTGTATATTTAAGTAATTTGCATTGCCATTTAAGTGAAATTATTGAACTTAAATATACGAGCTTGATAAAAATGATCATTCTAGAAAATTTCAGATGGCACTTAGAGCTTTTGCATGTGAACTCTTCATATATATCATGGTTTCCACAAAAATATTAAGCTGTTTTCAGTGTTGATAACAATAAAGATATTATAATGATTTCTAAAGGATCATGTGACACTGAAGACTGAAGTAATGATGCTGAAAATTCAAATTAAAGAATAATTAAAACAGTAATTTTAAATTGTAATAATATTTCCAAATATTACTGTTTTTACTTTTGAATGATAGTATATGGTTTAGAAATACATCTCCTTTTTGTTAATTCTAACAATATCAGAAAAAATTATAAATGCATTCAAAAGCAAAAAGAAAGATCACAAATTTAGCAATTGTAGTGACGCTTTCTGTGAAACATCAAATCAGATTTTTCTATTCCAAAATTAAATTACTGGAGAGTGAAACTTTGATTTATTTGAACAGCCGTGGCTAATGTTTATGTGTTGCTGGAACTATGGTGCACCATGACTGTGGCGTCTGCTGAATTTACTCTACAGCATGCATGTCTGATTAGAGTCATGGTGGTCACTATTACTGAAAGAGAGTCAGGATGGAGATACAGAGAGATTTTGAACAATAGTCTCATCAGATACCTTAAGTTCTTTCTCCAGACGGTCCACCTCTGCTCCTAAGGTGTCAATAATGTTCTCCCCGTGCTTCAGCATAAAGTTCTCCAGCTCCTCTGGTGTCTTCACCAGCTGAATTTCCTGCAGGCCAAACACACACATTTATAAGCACACATGACTGTACAACAGATGTGCAGAGGTCACAAAAATAGATTCTTAAGCAAAAAACTACCATCAATTGTTAAAACTGTAGCTTCTACGCAACCATAGATAGACCTCAAACAAACACTAGAGTCATGTCAGATGATCTGCATCAGATCAGAAGCCTTGTCTCTCAGCACGTACGTTCAGGATCTGTTCAATGTCTTGCTTCTCCAGGTATGAGCGTGTCACCACCCGCCCATCAAAGTCCACCTCCGCCTTGAAGCGCACTTTGCTCAGCCCCATATCTGTGGCTTTGACATCATGAATTGCCCTGGAGACAAAATGACCTGCAGTGAGGACATCAAATCTAATCTCATCAAAGCAAGAACGTACACTGATGTAAATCTGCCCAAGCAAGCTTATATTTGAGAATGTCATGCTTGTCTGAATTTGAAAAGCATTTGAAGCAGGTTGCTTCTGCATTAAAGTCCTTTTTTAATGGAATAATGCAGTGTTCATCATAAATGATTTATTTGTGCACATCATTATTTTTTTTTATTCATTTTGTAATCTTTAATCAAAATAACTTCTCCCACATGCAGCGACATCTCTTTTCTTCTGACGACGTGTTTTTACTGACACAAAAGCAGGACAACCAGTCACTCACATGAGATGACTTCAATAGAAAACCACAACCGTCCAATCAATTCCCGATGGACAAAATCAAGTCCCGGCCTACTTTTTTCTTGTTCGAAAAGCCGTTTCATGCCAATAAACGTCACAATAGTGAACAAAAGACTATTGCAGATTCCATTTCATGCCGAATTGAAAGTACTGTTATGATCTGTAAGATGGCAGCTTGTTTGCTGATTAAGCTCTTCTCCTGCAGACTGCAGGTACACAGAGGACACGTGCAGTGGACAGAGGACTGACCTGACAACAGGGTCGTTTTCCAATAACTCTGTGAGCTTCTGCACATGCTCAGCCTTGATGGAGCGGCCCAGCAGAGCCTCTGTGTTAGTGTAAATGAGGAATGCAGACACTGTTCCTAACAGGGTGCCCACACCCAGAGAACCAAGACTGTCATAGTAGGGGCTACCTATGTAGAGGGAGAAAGAGAGAGAGGATCAATGCAGAAGAAATGCAGGTAATAATGAAACAGTGGCAAATATGGACATGAGCTGCATTACAAGTCATGTCCTACCCGCCAGAAAATAGAATGTGAGACTAGTATTAGTAAAACCCAAAGGTGCTGATGACATACTGTCAAAGTAATATAGCATCTACTATGAATAAGATATATTACCCACAGACCATTGCATTATGGAAAAGTTGGAATTTGTTCAGACATTTTTAAACTGTGTATAAGCTGCAATGGCAACAGCAGATTTTTACAGTTATGAACTATAATGAATCTTGAGGTATCCATTTGGCTAGATGCTAACATTGACACATTAACTGTCATCCTATCGTATGACTTTCTCAAAATTATGAATCATCAACAGCAAAGCAAATTCTTTTTTTCATTTCAAATAAATGCTGTTCTTTTGAACTTTCTATTCATCAAATAATTCTGGGGGGGAAAGTATCATGGTTTCCACCAAAAAAAAAAATCAGTACACTGGTTTAATTTTCAAATGTTTTTTGATCATCTTGGCTGTAAAAAAATTCAGCTTTGCATCACAGGAATAAATTATATTTATGATATTTCTTAATTTCACAGCATTTACTGTATTTTTGATCAAATAAATATTGATTCGGCATTCATAAGACTTATATTATAAAAATTATATTATCTATATATATATATATATATATATATATATATATATATATATATATATATATATATATATATATTTATATATATATATGTATATATGTATATAAAAAAGTAAAAGATCTCAAACCTTTGAACTATAGTAAATATGAAATTGGATGCAATAGTCTTAAACAGCACAATAGAGACCTCTAGTGGTAGAAACAAAAGTGCTATTTTTCTTTTTAAGCTCTGCTATGTAAAATAACACTTCTGTTAGTTTCATGGTTGATTAAACTTCAATAACATACTGTAGTAAAGCACCAGATAATAAAATGAACTGAAACTGCCATCAGGGCTGTTCTCAAGCATGAAAGGAGGTTTACTGAATAGAGTATTTTCCAGATCTTTACACACATTTCCCACAAAGCCATGAAACCACAGGGCAAGAGGAACTAGCTTCTGGGCAGCCGTAGATGTTGACTTTGTGAGAGCACAGTAGTGCGTTTAGAGAGGTGGATTTACAAAGCTTAAAAAGAACATCAACTGCTCTTACAAGGTTATAAAGGTCAATCCCATACGCTTATTAAACTTGACCCTGTGGTTGAGACCATAGAAAAAGGAAAGAATGACAGTTGTTAGCGTGAAACAGGGGGGTCTGGTACGATGACGCTTACTTTCCTGAATTCAAAAGTCACGTATTATTCTTGAGTTTATTTTTACCTGTAAGAGACGTGAGTCCCATACATCCAGATGCCAGCATCACTCCGAGCACAGCGGCAGCGTCCTCCAACAGGACCACGTTAGTGCTGGGGTCTCGACTTTGCATCACTGTTGTCCACAAACAAACAAAAACTATCAAAACTGTGTCAAAGCTATAATAGTCAATTAATATCCAAGGCTAACGGAAGAGTTAACTAAAGGTACATACCGTACTCATAAAAGGACAAGCTTTGTTTACGTGCGCTCTTCTTGATCTCATTAATGGCCACTAATAGTGTAGCTTTATGGGAAAAACAGCAGGTAGATGATATTAGTGACAGTCAAACCTTTGTGAATGCTAATGAAAATATGCAAGAAGAAACCACATCTCACCTCCTTCAGACACCAGAGATCCTGCTAAAATAAAGTATGCCTACAAAAGAAAAAAAATCTTTGACAAACAGCTATATACCCTACTGTTCAAGAGTTTGAGGTCAATAAGATTTTTAAAATTTCATTTCAATTCAGCAAGGACATTAAATTGATCAAAAGTAACAGTAAATGCATTTATAATGTTACAAAATATTTCTTCTTTTTTTTTGCCATTCATCAAAGAAACCTAAAATTAATGTTTCAGGGTTTCCACAAAAATAATAGAGAGAGTATATTAAAAATAGATACAAAGATATTAAAAAATAATAATAAAAAAGTAAAAATATATTGCTGATTTTACTGTTTTTGATAAAATAAATGCACATCTACAAGTTCTAAGCGAACGCTACAAACCCAGAGCAGTGATTCTATTGGCTGAGGGTGCAGGAGTCCCATAATGCCGTGATACCAGGACAAGCCAGCACCCATCATGAAGATGCCCACTCCGCTGATGAGAGAGGCGATGTACCGCATGTTGGAGAAGCCGTACCTTTATTAAGAAAGGACAGTAGGCTTAGACATGAACAGTGGATATGGAGGTCAATATGGAGGGATCAGACTGCATAAGTTGTACATACGGATGGATGGCATCTGGGTTCCGGACAGATTGACTGATGCCTATTGCAAGAAGAGCCTGTGAGAGATTTAAGAGTTTAAGACATTAATTAAAAGAAGGAACATGTATACATGTCTCTAATTTATTTTTAAATCATACATAATCCTTTGTAGCAGTGTCACAGAGGTCAAAGGTGATAAGACACACATGAATTCCACCTCACCTGATTGCAGGTATCAGCCAGTGAGTGGATGGCTTCTGAAAACATACTGGCAGATCCTGTATAAACCCATGCCAACAGCTTGAAGAAAAAATTCAGCCCATTTCTGCAGATTACAACAGTGAAATTAGACATTTAGATCTCCACTTGATGCATGCATTGAAAAGTTTATTCATGCATTAAACTGATCAAAAGTGACAGACTTTTACATTGTCACAAAAAAGTTCCAATTCAAATAAACACTGATCTTTTAAATTTTCTATTCATCAAAGAATTGTGGAAAAAAATTGATCAGTTTCCACAATAATATTAAGCAGCACAACTGTATTCAACATCGATAATAATAAATGATTCTTGAGCAGCAAATGATTATAATGATTATAATGATTTCTGAAGCACCATGTGACACTGAAGTGACAATTCTGTTATATCATCACAGGAATAAATTACAACTTAAAATATTAAAAGTCAAAAACAGTTCTTCACAATATTAAAACAATTTCTGTATTTTTGATAATAAATAAATGATTACCACTGTCACATGACCTTTCCTTTTAGTGACACTTTTTAATAATTTGGGGGAATTGAGGATACTAATTGCTAATTGTAGATCATAAATCATAAAAACATTAAACAATATTTTGAACCGTAGTGTACACACAAATTAATTGCATTACAAAGTTCACAGAAAACATTAAAATGGCTTAATGTAACTGATTCCACAAGCAACTTCTTGTATAATGAACTAGGACACAGATCTGGTTGTTTGAAAGACAAAACAGAGTGTGTTAAACCTCATGTGAGAGCACATGCTCTATAACTCAATATTCTTAATCTAATAGATATTGAGCATTGGATTGGCTTCTCCTTTATGCATAGAACTCATTCATTTTCTGTTTCTAGACTGAATGGCCCTGATATTAATGGCAGTGTAACACAAACTCAAGCTTACATGCATATAGCCACCATCACCACTTTTCCCGGCCCTTCTAGAAATGTTGCTCTCTTCCTAGACCGAGGCTATAAGGAGACACACACAATATCAAAAACATAGTTAGCTGAAAGCACAATGTACACACATCATATTCACTGCTTTGAGATTAAATAGGAGCAGCATGTCCATACATGACAAATATGAAAAAGCACCAAGAAAGGGACAGAAGATTACGAATATCACGAATCATGAGGATTGATTACACCCAGGAAATGGTAACAAAACACAAAAATTATAGTGACAGGTTTGACCTTGTTCTTACCTTTGTGTTTCCCCAGAAGTCTTTGTATTCCTTCAACAGCTGCTGATTTCTAAATGTGCCTTGAATGAGAAAGATAAATACAAATGGTTATTAAGTCAGCAGACGACATGAAAACAGCAGAATGCAAATCATGTAGTGAGAGATGAGAGAATGACATACTTTCTTGGTACTCCTTTTCCACTTCTTTCCTGAGATTCCTCTCTCGAGTGAGTGCCTCTTGACTTCCCCATACATCCAGCGCTCTAAATAAGAAAACCAAAAATATGCGTATTGATCTCTCTACGTATGATTTTTAGACACTTGCACCTGATGCCCAATAGAATATAAATGACCGGTAAAAATGTTTGGGGTCAGTACGACTTTTTACTGTTTTTACAGAAGTCTCTTATGCTCATCAAGGCTGCGATTATTTGATCAAAATACAGTAAAAACAGTAATATTGTGAAATCTTATTACAATTTTAAATAAATGTTTTCTATTTTATTATATATTAAAATGTAATTTATTCCTGTTATGGCAAAACTGAATTTTCAGCATCATTACTCCAGTCTTCAGTGTCACATGATCCTTCAGAAATCATTCTAATATGCTAATTCGGTGCTCAAGAAACATTTCTTATTAGCATCAACGTTGAAAAACAGTTGTGTTGCTGAATATTTTTGTGAAAAAACGTGAAATTTATTTTTTCAAAAGTTCAAAAGAACAGCATTTATTTGAAATAGAATACCATAGTCTTTGCGGAATAAAAGCATTAATTACTTCAAAAAAATCTTACTGACCCCAAACTTTTGAATGGTAGTGTAAGATAGTTGTACAAACTTTGCCTCCACATCTGATCGCAGGAAGACGGTGAAGGCTTCTGTGTCATCATGGGGACTACGTCGTCGGATTTTCCTAAGCTGCTCAAGGTCACTTTGAACACACACACACACACACACACACACACACACACACACACACACACACACACACACACACACACACACACACACACACACACACACACACACACACACACACACACACACACACACACACACACACACACACACACACACACACAAGCATAGAATCACATGTAAACATGGTGGAAGGGGGCAAACTGCAAACTACAAAAGTTGCATGATAAAGGTACCTGGGTTTGAGGCAGAACTCGTTCATAGCTCTAACCGCGGTGATGAAATTATTCTGGGTGTATTTGATGCCATATTCCCTTTTTTTCAGGACAGCCCGTACTGAAAACACAAGAAACATACAGTGATAGTTAAAATAAATAGAATAATGATATACATTCTGATCGGATTTTCTGTGAATAAAACAAGACTGAACTACCTTTCACTTGAATGCTCTCCGCTTTCGTCAGACCTTGAGGTTTGGAATCTCAAATGCAAAAAAGAAAAACAAATGAATAAAAACAGTTATGATAAATCATAATTACCACATATATATTATATTCCCCTACCAGAGCTAACTTCAGCACCTAAAAAAACAACAACTCACAGAAACATACATACATACATATATATATGTATATACATATATATATATATATATATATATGTGTGTGTGTGTGTGTGTGTGTGTGTGAATTAAAAAAACATAATGAACACTTATTTTACAAAATGTACTCAAAGTGCACTAAAACCTAAGAAAACAAATGTTTTATAGAAATGTTCTAGAAGTATAAATTAGCTAATTTTAGACACCATTCAAATGCCTATGAACAAATATTAGACAATGTGGAATCATTATGAGTTAATTACCAGCTATTTTTGCAGAGGGCTGTGCAGCTTGTGCTTTCTCAGTGGGTTTTGGCTCTACAGGGCCTGCTGGAGATCCGTCTTTACCACTGCTTGATGTGGAACAGTTCTGGACCTGTGTCCATGTTAAGGAAGTGACTCTGGAATCGGGGAAGCTAAACCAGAGTTTGTGCACCCCTCCTCCACTTTGCCAACCTATTGAGAATCACATTTGTGTAATCAGAATAATATCTGACTCTAGTCTAGGATAATTGCATCTAATTGAAACCAATGTTGAATGAGAAAACATGAAACACAGAATGAAAAAAATACATTCAAGTCACAACACCTTACTTACCAAAACATGGCTTAGCTATTTTGAAGGATCTCTGAGACAGAGGGGCTCGTTGTTGCAGGTAGACCCGGCAGAGGACTTTCCATGGTCTATGGGCCAGGCAGGGGAACATCCTCTCTGTGGCAAGTCCAGAAGACACACACTGAATCCTGCTGGACATTTACATTATTTTATGTTAGTAAATTGTGCACTGGTCTAAAAACATCAGATTAAGCCAATTAGAGCAACATGATCATGTGTACAACCACATGACATTTGTCAGATCTCTATGCACAAAATGCAACACATTACACTGGATATTAAAATAACTTTTTGAAATAAATGTTGTCCACAATCATACTGACAGCTATCTATCTATCTATCTATCTATCTATCTATCTATCTATCTATCTATCTATCTATCTATCTATCTATAAACACTAAATCAGCTAAATGTGACAGAGGGATCTAAGTGAACCGCTCTGAACAGTTACATAAATAACGTTACCTTTTCAATTCAGTAAAAGTCAAAGTTAGGACGATATTTAAACCCAATTCCGACAGTATAAACACTTAGGCTAACGTTACATGCTCTATTAAAAGAGCATAAGCTTAGAATTAACCCCTAAAGATATCAGTACCCGGCTAGATATCCCGTCCCTGAGTCAAGCAGCAGATGTCTAAACGTGCGACTACTTTAATTTCTATCAGATTAAGTGAAGACTGCCGCTCAGTAAACAACACACACTGCTAACTGAACCTGACTGCAGCCGGTGTCTTTCAGTTAGCCTAGCCTGACAGCTACAGCTTAGCAAGATGCTACAGTTGTATTTACATACATATTACACACAGAAGCGGAAATAAATAACACTCCGTAAGGCATGCTTTACCTTTATGAAGCTCAGTCCATTATTTATTTGAAGTGTTCGGTTAACTCAACACAGTCCATAACGAAAAGCAACAGCACAACACTGAAAGCAGTGAAGACGGAGACCTCGCGAGATCCTGAGTGATTGAATGAGAGAGCGTTATTTCCACTGTGTCTGCAGTCTAGCAGAGCGGTCTACTAGTGGAGGAGCTCCTCACTGGAGCACGGCTGTCAAGAAATTCAAAACTATATGTCTTTATGGTTACAAATTGGTCACGTTCTATTAAAATATTAAGCAGCTCAACTGTTTCCAACATTAATAATTACTGAGTATCATATTAGAATGATTTCTGAATGATCGTTTGACACTGAAGACTGGAGTAATGGCTGATGAAAATTCAACTTTGCATCACAAAAAATTTATTATATTTTAAAGTATATTAAAATAGAAGAACATTATTTTAAAAATATTTTTTTTCTGTATTTTTTATCAAATGAATGCAGATTTGATGAGCTTATAAGACTTCTTTTAAAAACTTTAAAAATAGTTGTTTTCAAACTTTTGACCGGTATTTATATACAGTATATACATAGTTTGGGATCGGTAGAATTTTTATTTTTAATGTTTTTAAAAGAAGTCTCTTATGCTCACGTGAAAATTAAGTTGACTTGACAATTCCACATAAATATTTTTTTTCAATTAAGCATGGTCACATTTATTTACTTACTAATTTTAAGGTAACAGGTTTTCAACTGATCACTTTTTTCAGGGTATTTAAGTATCTATCTATCTATCTATCTATCTATCTATCTATCTATCTATCTATCTATCTATCTATCTATCTATCTATCTATCTATCTATCTATCTATCTATCTATCTATCTATCTATCTATCCTAGATATACAGTAGCCTGAAAATTCAGACCTAAATCTGAAAGATTAATGGTCTGGGATCGACTAATGAAAATCGGCCAGCTCGAGGGCTCAGCTCAAGCATGCATTTGAAAATCTCACTGCACGCAATTGGATAACACTACGACCAATCACAACAAGCCCCATACGCTTAGCTACCAGCGGAGCTAACTGGTAGATTAGACTCTTGCCGTATTCGGTCGGCAAAACAGCAAAAACGCCCTTCTTGCAAAGGAATGATTCGAACGCCGTCTTCTTATTATCTCTTTTTTATCTCTTTTAGATAAAAAGCCAAGTCTAACTTGTTCATGTAGTGGCCAAAGCCGTTTCAAACTGATGTTCATCCATAGCCATCTTGCAATGTTTACTAATGACTTCGATGTCACAGCGCTGTCGTCATCTGTTTAGCTCGCCTCTGGCCCGCCTATATCAGATAACCCGATGTAATTGGTGCAGCTTGGATACAAGGGCATATTTAATGAGCATCATTACTCGACGCCAGAGTAAACTCGCTGAGCAAATTCAACTTGTGCTCTCGTGGGAACTCTGGATTTCCAGGGTAGATATAAAGTACATTTAACATAAATTTAACAAGCATTTAGGATATATTTTTTAAAAACAGTTGACATTTAATGTAGCCTACAAAATAACAAATAAAATACAATTAAATTACAAATGACAACAAAGACTTCTATCTTAAACATACATAGTAGTAGGATATACAAAGATTAAACATTTAATTCTTTCAATTATGTTTTGAAGATGTGAACAAAGCAACAACAGTTGTTGATCTCAATAGTTTTTTCTCAGTCCCATTCAGCAAAGTTTTCAAGCTCTTGAAGCCACTGCTTCTCCACCTTTACAAAGGGAGATAACAAAACCATTAGGATATGCACAGTATACACATCTTTTGTGATTGAGTTCTTGGCTACATATCAGATTGAAGAAGCAGCATGAAGTATTTACAATAATTATCCACCTGTTCATTATTTAGTTTAGCCAGGCTCAGCGCTGAGGGTATGTCTGCCATCATTCCAGTTAGCTGACTTTGCGGATGCTGTATAGGGGACAGGGGAATTCTCTGGATGTTTGCTGCCTCAAAGACACTGTTCACGAAGGCGTCTGAATTCTCAGAGAACGGCTCTGAGCATTGCCTCTTGTTAGAGATAAAGCTGAAGGACTCATGGTCACAGTGAACCCTCTTAGAAGGCAGTTCTGGTGGATTTTCAAATGCTGAAAAAAAGGATGAATCAACAACATCTTTCAAAAAATCATCTCAACCAACTCTATTAATGATTTCTGTGGTGCTTTAAAATCAGTAGCTCCCCAAAGACAGGACATGAAAACAACTACGATTAAAAGTTCCCTTGTATCATAAGAGTTCTAGGAAGAATGATTGTATAAAGACATTCATTAAAACGTACCTTCCTCCCAGCTGTCAAGACTACTTTGTTCAGGGCTAACAGCCTCCACCACCTTCTGAGGAGTTTAAAAATCACAAACATTCATAAAGAAGGCAAAGTCAAGAATGCAGAAATTAAACAGTTTAAAACAAGGTTTGCAAAAGCACCATTTCATTGTTACACATGCGCTTTTGAGCAAAGCGCCCCTCCACAATGCTTTGAAGCGACTGTTGTAGCGATACACGGAGCTCGCAGGAGCTCTTGACCTAAAACAAACCCAGTTTGAAACAATTTTCACAAGCAATAAATCACTGTTCTTAAGAATAAGAAGTGAAATGACACATAAAATTGGGTGTTTTGGGAACCAGTATAAATTATAGCCATATATTATACCCTCATGCTATCAAAACAAGCTCTTCGAAACTCTCCACTGCTGCTGCTGGCAATTATACTGTTCACTGAGCTCAAGACAATGGATTTGGCAGAATCCAACCTCTGCCTGGCCTGAAGTAAACACAGAAAATATGTATGGTTCAGTCGTGTTTAAACAATGACTAAAGACTTAAGTTTCACAATTTTTCCATGTACAAGACTGTTCAAAAGTTTGGGGTCGTTAAGTTTTTTTTATGTTTTTGAAAGTCTCTTATACTCACCAAGGCAATTGAAAAAGGTATTTGAAAAAAAAAAAAATGTATGTAATGTAATATTGTGAAAAATTATTACAATTTAAAATAACTTTTTTGTTTTAATATATTTTAAAATGTAATTTATTCCTGTGATGGCAAAGCTGAATGGTCAGGAGCCATTACAAAAGTCTTCGGTCACATGATCCTTCGAAAAATATTCTAATATACTGTTTTGGTGCAACAAACATTTCTTATTATTATCATCAATGTTGAAAACAGTTTTGCTGCTTATTATTTTTTGAGGAAACAGTGATACATTTTTCAAGATTCTTTGATGAACATTATAAACGTCTTTAATGTCACTTTTGAACAATTTAATGTGTCCTTGCTGAATAAAAGTATAGTATTTCTTTCAAAAAATTTATATTCATATTACCGATCTAAACTTTTGAACTGTAGTGTACGTAAACATCATGCAGACAAATCTTACAGTGTGTCTCTGCCGGAATCTTTTCAGCGTTTTTTTCATGATAGACTGTAGAGTCGCCCTCACTTGATCTCCATTGTACCAAAGAACTGCATCCAAGTCTCTCTCAAAAACCTCCTCACTGCCTAACACATATAAAAGCAGAACTTCAGCAGAAAATATTAAAACCTTAAGATGTCTGCGTGACAGGGCAGGCAAATGGTACTCACTTATAAAGTCAGTGATCTGGGAGCGGAAGGGGTCAGTGTACTGAGTGAAAATGAAGACAGTCAGAGTCTGTTCTACAGCACCGCTCCATTCTGGCTCAATGTTCTGCTGTACAGCATTACTACATCTGGTTTCCTCACTGTAGTCAGTTTCAACAGAGAATTCTACATCAGAACACAGACAGCCTATAAAGGGAAAAGCCAGAATTAAATAATATATACACATGCTGGATAACCGTCTGAACAACTTTAGCCTCAAAGCCAATGGTGATTTGTAACAGTGCCCTTAGTTTATGCTTTGCAGTAAGGCTGCCATCCATAAAATTACAGCGCAGTGAGCGAATTGGCTCTCAGTTTCCCCAATTTATCCCCATTTAAACCTGTAATTTACCCTGGATGTTTTGTGCTTCCATGCAACAGACTTTAGAAAGGCCGAGATCTGCCCAGGAGAGTGAAGTAGCCAAACTCTGGAGGAAACTCATCTGTGTTTGTTGCATTAGAGGCATCCCACATGGACTGTACACTAGCATGTGTGATGAATGTCAAGGAAAATATTTTTTTTGTTCATTAATATGAATAATGCATCAGAATCACAATATTTATTTCCAAGCATATTTGTAAGGCAAGTAGCCTAAAATCATATGCATGCTCTTAAATAATAATAACGATTATGTGACCATCACGAAGGATATCCGTATGCATGAGAGCTGAGAGGGCCAGTTGGAATACTGCTCCATACAGGGTGCAAGTGTTGCCATGGTAACCATGCTCATTTCTCCACACAGTCCAGCCTCTATTATGTCAGTAGGGAGCACACAACTCAGTGTGTCTCCCAATACTGGGTGCATTTGTGGACAGGACGGAAAACACCGCACAGAGAATGGACTCCTTCATTATAAAATTACAGAGGCAAAGTGTGAAGAAAAAAATGCAAGTAAAGACATATTCAGGATGTGGCCAATCAGGTGTGTTGATTCTGCTTGACACTAAGTTGTCCTGTTTAATACAAATTTGCAGCAACTGACTGTCCGTATGCGGCAGTGTCCATAGGAATGCTGTGATCCAATACTGAAACTTTACTTCCTTTCTGTCCACTATAAAAGAACAAATAAAGATTATTGCACACATATCTTTTTTAAACATAATAATGAGAAGGTTTAATGACCTGTAGGACATCAATACAGAGATGAGTAAAAGCAACAAAAACATTAAAAAAACTTTGGGTTTTTATTATTATTATTTGGGGTCTGCAAGATTTTTTTTATTGTTTTTGAAAAAAGTCTCTTATTTAGCTTGATCACAATGAGAGTTATCAGTAATACTGTGTAAAAGTTAAAATAACCATTTCTATAATATATTTTAAAATGTAATTTATTCCTGTGATGGCAAAACTGAATTTTCAGCATCATTACTCCAGTCTTCAGTGTCACATGATCAATGTTGAATATGCTTGTGTTGCTTAATATTTTTGTGGAAACCGTAGTACTTTTTAAAGGATTTTTAAGAGAATAGAAAGTTCAAAAGAATGGCATTTAGAAACATGAAAAAAGCTGTAAGATTATAAATGGCTTTATGGTTTTAATCAATTTAATGGATCCTTGCTTAATAAAGGTAAAAAAATTATAATCTTAATATCTTACTGATCCCCAAATTTTTAACGGTAGTGAATATATTTATTCAGATAACCTGAACATTTGCTTGTGTGTTGTTGAATCTGTCCTAATCTCAAAGATGATTTCCACCTAAAACATAAAAAAACATAAAAAGATTAATAGTTTAACTTTAATCTTAAAGAATTAGTTCACTTCAGAATGAAAATTTCCTGATAATTTACTCACCCCCACGTCATCCAAGATGTTCATGTCTTTCTTTCTTCAGTCGAAAAGAAATTAAGGTATTTGAGGAAAACATTCCAGGATTTTTCTCTACATAATGGACTTTAATGGGGTACAACGGTTTGAAGGTCCAAATTGCAGTTTAATGCAGCTTCTAAGGGCTCTACACGATCCCAGCCGAGGAATAAGGCGGGTCTTATCTAGTGAAACGATCTGTCATTTTCTAATAAAAATAAATAAACATTTATATACTTTTTAACCGCAAATGGTCGTCTTGCACTAGCTCTGCGTTGAAAGGTCACGTTGAAAGGTCACGCGAAAGCATGCACTTTGTATTTTGCGGCTTTGTACTTTGAGGTACAAAGCGAACGTGCAAAGACTAAATCAAACGCCATTTACGAAATGAATAAATAAATAAAAGGTAAAACAACGATGTCGGACGATTTTGAAGTTGGAGGAGAAAATGAGAATTTTTCGAGAATCCTACCTTTTTGAAACGGAACACGCATGACCTTTCAACGTGATTACGTAATGCATGGCGCATCGCAGAGCTAGTGCAAGACGAGCATTTGTGGTTAAAAAGTATGTATATATATTTTTTTTTTTTTTTAAATGACAGATCTTTTCCCTTATTCCTTGGCTGGGATCATGTAGAGCCCTTTGAAGCTGCATTGAAACTGCATTTCGGACCTTCAAACAGTTGATAACCGTTGAAGTCCACTATATGGAGAAAAATCCTGGAATGTTTTCCTCAAAAACCTTCATTTCTTTTCGACTGAAGAAAGAAAGACATGAACATCTTGGATGGCGAGGGGGTGAGTAAATTATCAGGAAATTCTCATTCTGAAGTGTTCTAACCCTTTAATGGTGAACATTTTGGTTTATTTCAATGTAATTGTGGGAAATTATCAATCTTGTTAGATTAGTTTGAAATAGGGAGGTATCAAATGAACACCACTGGTCTCACCTGCGCATGAACAAGACTGAGTCTGTGCAGAAATCTTTGGATATTTGACTGTTCTTCCTCCACTGACTGACTAGAAGCCTTTCCAACATTTTAAAATGAAAATAAATCAAATTACCCATAATTTGTGATTACCAGTATACATGAAAAAAAAAAAAGTCAACACAGTATTACTATAGTATGAGAATTAAAGCCAAATTTATTTAGCCAAATACAAATTTATTGATAGATTATTCAGTAAGGAAGCACTTACGTGAAAAGAATAGGTGAAAAACAAAGACCCAAAATCGTCAGTAAACCTCTGAAGCTCTTCTTGATGAACACTCTCACAAGGTGGGACCTGTAAAGAAAGTCTTTCCACAGCCTCTAAAAAAGGAAAACAGAAGAACCAGCGTGAATTTGAACCTAACGTTACTCACAAGTACAATTATCAGTGTATAGGCCCAGTAACACACTCACCCTTCAAAGCAGACGTACACACTTTGCTACACCAAGCTCCAGCAGCAGATACTGTGAAAGACAACAATTGCCACGATGAATGAAACATTAATACAAATCATTAAATTCATTTATCAAGCTTGAAAAATGAAATTTGTTTAATAAGTCAGAATGGCTTTAGTTTGTTCGTTTTTTACCGGTTAAAATCGCCGGAGATTCACAGAGCGCCCTCGTGACAACCATCAGACCTCCTGTCCGTTTAACGTTACACTCACCACACTCACGATGAACTAAAGTCAATAAACACCTCAAAACCTGCAGAAAATCATGTAAATTAAACAAGCCCAACACAGCCGCAAAACAGAAACACGGCCAAACGAAACGTAACGTTACCACCTATGAGTAAAATACATTTCCAGCAAAACAAACAAAACTTTTTTAACATTAAAAATTCCCCCGTTAAATGTACCTGTCGCAATTTACAGTTCATTTTCGAACCCTATCAAACTTTCATCCGAATAAAAGTCCCTCAGAAAAGCAAGCAACCGCTTTGCGTTGTCCATCCGCTCCACTAGATGGCGCTAAAGCCTGCTGAACGAGACTCTAGCTCACTGTCACGTTCATTTAGTGCTTCCCACCTTTGTAGCCACTGTAAATATAGGGAAGTCTGTTCTGGATTTCTGTTGTTACCAGTTTCGAAGTGAAATATATCTGATTATTACATCCGTTTAACCTTTAATTGTGCAGGATGAGCGCACAGCAGATTCTGAAAGTGTTCGTCACGAGACGCATTCCCCAGGAGGGCATGAAAATACTCCAAAAAGCCGGCCTGTACGAAACTTTATATTGTCTTGTAGTATGCATTAAAATGTAAATTTTGCATGTATAAAATATCTGAGATGCTCTATGTGGAGGGTTAATGAGAGGATGTAATGTAGCTTGTGTCAAAACCGTGTTCATTGGCAACATGTGAACCGCAAGGATCTTTGGAGGAGGCAGATACAATAGTTTGCCTTCACTCCTGCATTTAAAGTTACACCTTAGCATGCTTACAGTCTAAATGTAAAACGTCACACTGTTTCGTCACGAGCCTTATTGCACACGTTGATATTTTACAAACAAAGTTGCACAACATGAACTAATGAAGCATTTTTCGTTGATTCAGATGTCTCTGTTGTTCCACGTTATGTGCAGGTGTAATTTGTCGGTGTGGGACTCTGATGAGCCTGTGCCCCGGGCAGAACTTCTGAAGGGGGTGGCAGGTGCTCACGGGATTCTCTGTTTACTCTCAGACAAAATTGATACTGAGGTCTTGGATGCGGCTGGTAAGGCAAACCTCTGTTTAAGCTGTAGAACAACTGCAGGTGAAGATACTGATTAGGTAATATTGATAACACACATATTAAATATGCTCAGGACCCAACTTGAAAGTGATCAGCACTCTTTCTGTTGGATTTGACCACCTTGCTATAGATGAGATAAAGAAACGGTGAGTTTTTGTTTTTTGTAAGCCCAGAAAGTGAAAAGATGACACAGTGGATCGTTTATTATTGATCAGTAATGTTCATACAGTTTTAACGCATATATTCTCTTTCTTCATCCCAGAGGGATAAGAGTAGGCTACACTCCTGATGTTTTGACGGATGCTACTGCTGAGCTAACAGTGGCTCTGCTCTTGGCCACTGCCCGACGTCTTCCCGAGGGTGTAGAAGAAGTGAAAAAGTAAGTCAGACACATTTTCTACTACATCATATGACATATCACAGCTATGTAGAGGAACCGATCCGAATGTTCAACATAATCTTAAGCCATCATTAAACAAAATGGTTTCTCTGACAAGAGAAAATGTAGGGCGGGTCATGATTTTGTTCATCAGGAATTGATTGGATTGTTGTGTTTTTCCCCCTGTGATTTCATATGAGTGACAGGTTGTCCCGTCCGCGTGCCAGTTAACAAGTCTTTAGAGAAGATATGCAAGATGGAGGGGGAAGTTATTTAGATTAAAGATAATGAGGGCACATAAATAAATCAATAAATAAAAAAAGAGATTTGCACGGATACATCATTTAAAATAATTACTATGGTGACTATTCAAAATCTTGGAATTTAAAACAGTCAGTAATAATACATTACCTATGTCTAATTTTTCTATTATTATATTAATTGAATATTTATATGTTCCCCATCTCTCTCAGTGGCGGCTGGAGTACATGGAAGCCTCTGTGGCTGTGTGGTTATGGTCTTTCGGGCAGCACTGTTGGGGTGATTGGATTGGGCCGCATAGGTACGACATGAAGGATTCATTTTTCCTCCCTTCAGTACCATAAATAAATGCATCTGCTCTGGTTCATACACCATCTGTTGTTTTACTTCAGTGACAAATTCAATGACATTTATAGTGCAAACAAGCCACTTAACATGGGTAACCTTGTTACCATATGTAGTGTAATCTCTCAGGGTAACTGAAAACATTGCCCTATTTATGTTGTTAAAACGATGAAGGTGAACACTTTAGACCTGTTTCATCCGACAATATCATTATAGGGAGAAATACATTTTCACAAACGGAAAGCATTCTGTCTATTGGGCCTGATAGATTTTTTGTTTAATCTGTGATTTGTAGGTTTGGCCATTGCAAGGCGACTGAAGCCGTTTGGTGTGAAGAGACTGCTGTACACAGGCAGACAGCCCAAACCTCAGGCCCAAGAGGTTGATGGGGAATATGGTACGAAAAGAAAAGAAATTGCTTCATGCCACTCCATTGTAGCAGATTAGCTCAAAAGAAAAATATGAATAATTAATCATAACTTGGTATAATTTATTATAAATATTTGGGTCAGTTAATAGAATTATATTAATGTAGCTGAATTAAAATGACAACCTGTTTACAACAGATTACAATTAATCTGTTTGACCAGCGAACACTCAGTGTTGATCCTCTATCAACTCTCAGGAATGATATTTTTCATGGCCACAGAAAAATAACTCTCTTTCTTAGTGACATTGATTTACTAGCAGTGACCAAAATCAATTTGCATGAATGTGTACAAAAGTTTAATTTGACTAAATCTCGAACGCATAAACAAACACATACACACAATCAACGCATACATTTAACCATCTGAACCATCCATTTCTTAGTTTAAAACACTTTGTTAACAAGGGGTCTACCACTTACACTTAACCTCTGTTTAGTTTGTTAATTGTACGATACTTAGCCATTGAACGAGCATCTGGGTGTGAGTCTTGATGGTTCTGTGAGTTGATGGAGTTGAAGTTGTAATTGCTTTTTGGGCGAGGGGGTTTGCTGGATTATTAATGAACTATAATGAATAATTGTGTCCGACTGGTCCAGATGCTACACCATGTATGATTTAAGGTTATTTAGAAGGGATATGAAGATTGTATCATGGCCTCGTCTCATCTTCACCTCTCTCTCGCAGTGCCATTAGACACTCTGGTGAGCGAGAGTGATTTTGTGGTGGTGTCCTGTTCTCTGACTCCTGACACTCAGGGTCTTTGTGACAAAACCTTCTTCAGCAAGATGAAGAAAACATCAATCTTTATCAATACCAGCAGGTATACCTCACTAGTAAAAGCAGAGCATCAGTGGAACTTGTTTGATTCTTTATTGCTAAAACCTCCCCCTCAAAAAAAATTCCTAACTAGTCTGAAAAATCCTTTATTCTCCCTTCTGTAGAGGGGCAGTTGTGAATCAAGAGGACTTGTTTGAAGCCCTCAGCAGTGGTCAGATTGCAGCAGCGGGGCTTGACGTCACAACCCCTGAACCTCTGCCCACTGCCCACCCACTTCTGACTCTTAAAAACTGTGGTGAGCTTTAAATCTCAGCAAGTCATATCATTGTAGAAAAAACCCCTTGTCTAACTTGGTTTTTATTCTGTTTTACAGTGGTCCTCCCTCATATCGGAAGCGCTACCTACTCCACACGTGGTGTCATGAGTGAACTCACTGCAAACAACTTGCTGGCAGGACTGACAGGCTCTGAAATGCCTAGTGAGCTGAAAATGTAGTGCTCTTGCGTGTGCCTTATACTAACAGAAAAAAGTCAGTACTGTGACATCTAACCATTAAATGCACTACATTAACTATATGAGATTAGTGGGGGTAAAACAGAATTATTTCACTTGGATAATCTCTATTATAACTGGAATAACATGTTTTGATACGTTTATCTTGCTCATTTGTTCTGCTGTGATATTTCACATCTGAAGTAATTCAACAACTCAAATTGCATTAATACCCTCAGAATTGTTGATTAAAAACATTGAATGAATTACATGGTGTTTATTATGCAACAATAATAGATTTATCGAAACTCCTGTATTTGGCATCTCATGGAGAAGCACATTTCAAGTAGCTGAGTCACTTTTTCTAAACATCAGGAATTGAATACAATGTGAATGACATAGTTATTACATTTTCAATGAAATCATATATAATGCATGTTCAGTTTTTACCCTCGTAACACTTCTGTTACGAGTGTAAGAATTAATCTAAATGTACCACAGGGATTTATTTATTTATTTTGAAGCAAATCGTATAAATCTCTGCTTTATGATCCAAGTTCAAGTTTCAAAAACTCCGTCAAAGGGAATAACTGATGAAAGATTTATTGCTTAGACCTTAGTGAACATGCCAACATTTTGGTAGACATCTCTTGTTTGCAATTGAGATTGGATGTAGATGAAGTACATTCAATAGCAACCAGTAAAAAAAAAAAAAAAAAAATTAAATAAATGACATGAAGTTACAGTATCTCATCATTAAACTGTAACTGCTGTTGTAAGTGACTGTGCAGCATCGTCCAGGTCCTGCATGCTCATCTGTACAGGGAATGTTTCTGTCCATGGTGAAGTTTCATATGCTGTCAAGCTTCTTCAAAACATAGGGTGCTGAAAAACAAAAAGCCACATATTAACATAAACCTTTTGATCGACATGGAGACGTTGCTGTACACACTGCCTATAATATACTTCAAAGGTGACCTCTATCCTTCATATCCATAGTGACCACATATAATTGATAGTATGCGGAATAGATCATCAATAAGAACGTCTCAAATGGAGCCTCGAGAAACTCAGTAAAAAGAAACGAACATAATTTCAGTTGTATAACGATCACACATGCACATCTGATCTAACCAAATACATGAAGAAGCGCCTTGATACTCACTGAGTCGCAGAAGCGCAACATAAATCAGAAAGTTGCGAACAGACGTGATGACATCCTCGCGCATTTTCTTCTTCATCTCTTCCGGGTCCATCTTTGGCCCAAGTCCCTCGATTTTAAACATGTTAAAGCTGGAATAAAAGATTATATGTGACTCAAATGATAGCTCCAAGCCACATTCAATCCAAGAGGCATGCGAAAAGGGAAATACGTCACATCGGATCTGCTGGTAGGACCCTCGCTATTAGCCCACGACGGTGTGCCTGATAGTAAATTGGGTATTGTCTCAATCAATACATGATTAAAAATATTCTGTTCCTTTTATAATAACGTTTTATAGTACTTCAAGGTGAATATATTCAAGGAATTTTTACATATATTCCAGAAAAAACATTGAAAATTAACCATTTGAATCAGGCAAAAGAATTAAAACACTCATTCACGGCTCATTGTTTTGATTTTTGGTTCGCGCTTGTGAATCGCCTGTCTCTGTGTAACTAAAGACATAGCCTTGACATTATTTACTTTGTGTCGTTTTTAAATTATTTTTAAATAGACACTGTCACAGATATCCTGGCGTTTATTTTGTATCCTGTGTCAGTGTGGCACCGAATGCTTCAAAGCCACGAATATTGTAGCTGCATGTAATAATTATAGGCTACATACAAAAAGTCCACTTTACTGTATAGTGAATCATGGACCCCAATGGAACACTGTCCAGTAACGTTTGTCAGACACATATGAAATGGATTAATGGATTTACTGAAATGTCGCCCATCTGTTTACCCAGTAAACGTAAACGAAATGATGGGAATAATTTTAATGGCAACGAAGAGGATGTTCCTAAGTTTTTTCCCTCCAAAGAGAGCTTGAAGAAACGTAAGTATGGCACTTAGTTGAGTACAAAACCAGATTTTGAACTTAAAACATTAATGTAAAAAATTAAAACATTAATGTAAATGTATGTATTTAAAATAATTGCATTACATGACTCATTACAAACGGACAACTAATTGTATCTGTATATAGAAATTCACATACATATTTTATCTCCTACAACTGCTATATAATATGCATTAAGTATTTCCAACTATAAACCTAAACATGCATCAATCTGGCATTTCATTCCAGTTGGCTTATTGGCAGATACATCCTTTTAGAATTTGATTATTCTGATATAGGATTTACTTCATTGATAAAATTTGTATTAGGAAAAATTGCAAGTCTACATTTAATCATAAATGTAATGCATTTGACTCCTGCGAGTTGTCTTACCTCTAGGTGGTTTTGTCTCAATTGATGGCCAGAGAGGTGTGTACTACTCTGAGAGCTGGGAGCCCAATGGAAGCACTTTATACCTCCCGGTAAATGGCACTTTGTTAGCCAACATTGAAAAATATGATCAGATCAGCTTTGAGCAGGGATGCTTCTGCATTGGCAATGCAGCAGGTGGATTTCAACAGAAAGTCCAAGGTAGGTCTCATTAGTATGTTTGAATAATATGATCCTTTGAATTAGTTTTTCATGTTTATTTCAAATCTGCATTTCCTGTAGGCATGTTTTCCAGTAAACGGGTAATTAAAATTACTAATAAGAGAATCTCTTTTTGCTCATGTAGGTCAAGCGATTCATTGCTGGCGATATAGTGAACATGAGCGAAAGCTTTTCATTGCACTGTCTTATTTGTTTACAAACTTGCAAGTGAGTTTAATTAAAAAAAATATACAGTACAGGCCAAAAGTTTGGAAACATTACTATTTTTAATGTTTTTGAAAGAAGTTTCTTCTGCTCATCAAGCCTGCATTTATTTGATCAAAAATACAGAAAAAAAAAGTAATATTGTGATATATTATTAAAATGTAAAATAATTGGTTTTCAATTTATTATACTTTAAATGATCATTTATTTCTGTGATGCAAAGCTGAATTTTCAGGATCATTACTCCAGTCTATCACACAATCCTTTAGAAATCATTCTAATATGATGATTCATTATCAAAGTTGGAAACAGTTCTGCTGCTTAATATTTTTTCATAACCTGTGATACTTTTTTTAGGATACTTTGATGAATAAAAAGTAAAAAAAAAAAAAAAAAGATTTATTTCTTTTTTAAAAATAAATCAATACTTTTATTCAGCAACGATGTGTTAAATTGATAAAAAGTGATAGTAAAGAAGATTTATATTATTAGAAAATATTTTTTTTTATTTTGAATAAATGCAGTTCTTTTTAACCTTTTATTCATCAAATATGTGTTTTTTGGCAGCAGAACTGTTTCCAACACTCATAATAAATCAGAATATTAGAATGATTTCTAAAGGATCATGTGATAGACTGGATGTCACATGTGACACTGAAGACTGGAGTAATGATGCTGAAAATTCAGCTTTGCATCACAGGAAT
Organism: Leuciscus leuciscus; assembly: GCF_965113295.1. NCBI lineage: Eukaryota > Metazoa > Chordata > Actinopteri > Cypriniformes > Leuciscidae > Leuciscus > Leuciscus leuciscus. The sequence goes on from NC_138732.1 coordinate 12,757,623, forward strand.
AAATATATATTTTTTAAGTATATTGAAATTGAAAACCAATTATTTTAAATTGTAATAATATTTCACAATATTACATTTTTTTTCTGTATTTTTTATCAAATAAATGCAGGCTTGATGAGCAGAAGAAACTTCTTTCAAAAACAAAATAGTAATGTTTCCAAACTTTTGGCCTGTAATGTATAAAAATGATATATCCATTAACTTAGCCTAAGGTATGGAAGTTTTGTCTTCTCATCATCAAACTCTGTCTTTACCCTCCCTATCCTGTAGGTGTTCCAGGAAGTTGTCAGCACTCTTGATTGTCTCTGAGGATTCTGGGTAGACAGAGTTGGCCAGTATCATCTAAACTAAAAAAGTACACACCATTCCTATGTTATTTAGCACAACCTAGACATTTCTCTTCCTTGTTACAATGTATTTTTTAACATTATTTTACATATTGTGATATCAACTGACATATGTGCCTTTATGACAGTATATTTCTGTTCTGTGCTGTTACAGTGCTTTCTTGTATGACTGCCAACAACAAAAGAAATCAGTAATGTTTGATATCTAAAAAAGTGTATTACAGTATAGTTATACAACATCATTGTTTTACTATGGATACTTATTTGTTTTGCATGACAAACAGTTATAAGCGATCCTGCAGCCTCAGTTATTGCTGTGAACCAAAACATAACATGAAAATACTGTATTTTAGATGCCTGTCTTGTGACACTTGTAAAGCTGGTTTCTGATTTGATTTAGGTGACTTTATATTTTTTACAATAAAAAGTAAGACTAAAACTATAAATCTGTTCAAATCCATCCAATGGCAAAATGTTACAAAATTGAACTGCAATGGAAAGGGCAAGGGGCTAATTTTATTTTCCACTTACTTTAAATATTGCTCGCTCTTGTTAAAGTTTGTTAAAGTATGGAGTTTTAGAGGCTGTTCACACTCCCCCTCCTCTATCAGTCTCAGCGGGTAGCTTTCCATAGATCATTCATTACGTAGATCCTGTGTGAGTCAGAGGCCTGCTGTCAGACTGGAGAAATAAGATGAAGTGGAGAAACTGTTTGCTGTTTATTTGTTCTTCGTGAATTTTCATGAGTTATTGCAATATCTTATGTAAGATTATAAGCTATTATTCCTGAAGTAACTTCAGGCTTCATTACTCATAATGCCAATTTGGTGCAAGGAGACCTTATTGCACCAGTCAATCTAATTTCTTACTTTTAGAGCCAAAAACAAAAGTGAAAAAAGCACCATTAATGCCAAAGATCCAGAATCTGCTCTAACTAAATTTACGGCCGCTACTGGTTCCCATCATGGGATCATTTTATGGGTTTAATTTCAAATCATTTGTTTCAATTCATTTTTCATTTTAATTAAATGTTGTTAACTAAACAGCTTGTAAACACTTTATCACTAGAAATAAATTAAATAGTCCATTAAAACATGAAAGTATTATGCAATTATTAAGATATTTCTTTTTACCTGTATATAGAACCTTTTGGCACTGTAAAAATGTGGGCTAGTAGAAGCTGAATTTGCTGAATTTGGTTGATAACAGACCCACTACAGAGCGTCCGGTGAGAGACTTTTACCAGAGTTGATTAGGTATACGGGAATAACCCATTTATTGTCACCACAACTCAGTACACTGAATAAATTTGACTTTGCATGTGTGTGTGGTTTTTATAAATAAAGATAGAAAAATAGATACAAATAGGCTGACAATAACAAATAATAGTAGTCATAATAACATAGTAACATAATCTCCACAATGAATGTTAAATTATAATGATTAATACAGTACAATAGGAAAAACAAATGTGCCATTATATGGAAAAGTACACTGCTAGAAATAATTACTGAGCGGTTGAAATTCGACACCTTTGCACGCTGAGGACAGAAATAGAGCCGCTCTGTCGAGTATGGGGTCTATGCGGAACAAAAGTGGGCGTTTCTAAATTTGTGGGTGTTTTCAAACTAGTAGGTGTTTATAAATCATGCAATGAAAATGATGCCCTTCACCCGACCCCACCCCTAAACCCTACCCTCTCTGTGACGTGGTCAAATCAGGTAACACGGTGGAAAACGCCCCTCTGTTTATGGCCTCGCCCACTGATCTGGTAACTCCTATTACTGTCCTGCAGAGACCTATACTTGGCTCTGTCTAGCACGTGCGCATGCGCCCAAAGAGTGCTTTAACTCTAGAAGTGAGCGATATATTAAATAGACCATATAATGACTAAAAGGCAAATAGATTATGTCTTCTAAATATAACAATGAAATATGTGAGGAAACTAGTATGTAAATATACACACGAACATCTTTACGAGCTAGGTGGTATTGTCACTCGCATACATTAACTTTTACACATGCGGGGCTATTCAAACGTTAATAAACTAAGTAGAGATAGACCCATAGACAGTATATAAACTGGACACAGCGACCCCATAGGTTTCAACAGAGAAAAGTGAAGCAAATTAGAAGCATAGACAGTATATAAACTGGACACAGTGACCCCATAGGTTTCAACAGAGAAAAGTGAAATCAATTAGAAGCTCTCACTTCCTGATGGTCGAGCGTACTGCGCAGACTCAAACTGAGCTTGACGACGTAGATGTGACGTGAGCAACCCGTCTGTCTTCTAGTAGCTGTGCAAAGAGAAATCTGAATCATTCCCTTCTGAATCTCGCAGAGACGGAGATTGTGAGTAGGAGGTGTCCATGAGCTAGGAGCAGGAGCAACTTTTGCTAAGTATTCGGATTAATTATTTTGTAATTTTGCCTCCACGTCCCCCCAATTGCACGCGAGCTTCTCCTCCTGTCCATATGGTAATTTCTCTACTGTGCGACAGAGAGTCGCGTGGTTATGACGCAATCGTTAGCCTATTTGTACAAAAACTGCATTTACGGGGCCATAACGTAAGATACAAGGTAATGGAGCCTTTTATACATTTTCGTGTTTCTTTAGAAATAAATAATGGACAAATGGAGTCTTTAAACGCCTCAGATGTAAAGTTATTAGCTGTCAAAATGATGCCAAAATTAATGGGAGTCAATGGAATGCTAACAGCAGGTGATGGTCCGCTAATCAATGGCGGCGCCCGGGGAAGCTTCAATATTTTATGAAACACTGCCCCCCTGATTAGAAGCACTCACTTCCTGATGGCTGAGTGTACTGCGCAGACTCAAACTGAGCTTGACGACGTGGATGTGACGTGAGCAGCCTGTCTGACAGTTGTAAGTCTTCTAGTAGCTGTGCCAGGAGAAATCTGAATCATTCCCTTCCAAATCTTGCAGAGACGGAGAACGTGAGTAGGAGCTGTCCATGAGCTAGGAGCAGGAGAAACTTTATGATTCTCTATGGGCTTCTCCCTTGACTTTATCGGACTTTATGCCTCCACATCCCCCCGATTGACTGCGAGCTTCTCCTCCTGTCTATACGGTAATTTCCAGAGAGTCGCGTGGTTATGACGCAATCGTTAGCCTACTTTTACAAAAACTGCTTCTACGGGGCCATAATGTAAGATACAAGGTAATGGAGCCTTTTATACATTGTCGTTTTTCTTTACAAATAAACAATGGACAAATGGAGTCTTTAAACGCCTCAGATGTAAAGTTATTCGCTGTCAAAGTGACGCCAAAATGAATGGGAGTCAATGGAATGCTAACAGCAGGTGATGGCTTGTTAGCCAATGGCGGCCCCCGGGGGTGGTACGGAATTCGAGAGCTCGATTACCCCCCTGGATAGACCTTATATAGCCCCGCCCCTTTTCAGCGCTGCGCTCGTTGTCTTTTGTCTTCCATTCTGTATTTTCACAGCGATGTTGCGTATTTTAAAATCTTCCCGGTCGACTGAAATTTGTTAAGACATCTGCTTTAAACATTACAATCCTCATGATAACTCCCGTTAACTTTACATTAAGTAAATCCACTTCAAAAGCGAATTACTCCTGGACAGCGAGATATACAGAGCGACTGCAAAAACGGAAGTTCAAAGACAATATTCTAAATATGGCTGCACCCTTGTTTCTCTGGTGCATAAGGTTTATAGCTTGCATCCCACTTTCCCGATTGGTCAGACTGTTCAGTGGGCAGGAGCACTGACCTGCACGTCTTTTCCGCTGCGCTGATTGGCCCGCTGGATGGATGCTGTGACGAATGCGTCAATTTTGGCATATAGCAAAGGAAACTAAGACACTTAAGAGGGGTTTTCCAAGATGGTAACCTAACCGTGCAAAAAATACAAAAACTAAGTGACTGACTAATTCGATTCTGAGCAGAGTCTGGACGTAATCAATCTGATCATCCATATGTCTACACAGAAAAAAAGAGAGTGATGAAGGCAGCTAAACAGGCAGTTGCAACAGGTTCGACAAACCTGTGTCTAGCTGTCATGACTACGCTAACTCGGTAGGCCAGCTGTCTTTGATGGCTTCTGAAGATGATTTTCCCTCGTATCCGGCAACACCATGTAAGCCTCCTGCATCTAAAAAAGCTCTCCTAAGAGATGATTGTGTGCGGGCTCTCCATCTAACTCGGAAATTGTTGATACCCTCTCGACACTGATCAACGCAAGATCGGATCCCATTGAAAAAATGGTAGGTGAAAATACCGTGAAAATAGAGGGTCTAAAGTTGACAATCGACTTTGCCTGCAGAGAAATAAAGGATGTGAAAAAAAAGGGTTGAAAATGTGGAGAAATGCATGAAGAAAGAAGAAGAGGTTGTTCATCTTAAAGTCAGAGTCACAGAGTTGGAAAACTATTCTCAAGAAGATGGAACCTGAAACTTTATGGAATTCCGGAATCGATTGTGGATGTTAAGATCGAGACCATTCAGATATGCCAAGCCATACTTCCTCAAGATCAGAATAAATTGGTGGAGGCAGTTGACATTGTGCATCGACTAGGAAAGAGGCAACCGGGTGTGTCAAAACCAAGAGGGGTCATACTTCGCTTTCTATCGAGAACATATCGGGATGCAGTCTGGGCTGCAGCGAAGAACAACTAATTTCTACGTGAAAAGGGCCTCCGATTTCTTGAAGACCTTCCGCAGGCTGTTAAGGAGATCAGAGCTAAATTATGGCCTGCCATTCAAAAGGCACGTAGTGAAGGGAAATCGGCGTACTTTGTCGGGCGTGCCTTCATCGGCGGCGTCGAACTTCGTCTACAACAGATCGAGGAAGATCAGCGGAATGCAATAGGTGATGAGGACAAAATGTCTTAACTCTTTAATACCCGTATGTTGCCCATTTGGGCGCTTTTGGGACTTTTCAATAGGGGTTATGCGCAACATTCTTCCGGGTTCTACAAAACAGGTTTAACTACTTCCGGCCATCAGCTACTGAGGTAAACACAGCGTAGTAATGGCGACCTTCCATAGCCGGTGTTTACAGGAGTTACCCCTAATATCAATTTCCGATGTACACCGTATTGCCAAACGGACATCCAGAGCCCCAAGTACTCTGTTAGACAAGGGATTTAAGTTTTACACTTCCTCATTTATTCATAATTATGAAGGTATGTAGTATATGTAGCTTTTGCTAATGGCACCCGATATAGCGATATATAACGTTAGCATGCTATCAGTAGTTTAGCCTTTTATTTTTGCTCGCAGACGATTAAAACAATCAAATGAAGACTGCATTTTAGCGATGGGGTTATATTTGTAAGGCCCGCTATATTGGCCCAATCTGCCGGTTCGCCAATACACGGGGAAGGTTGTCACGCGTTCTGTCCTCACTCATGCAAAGTATTTGGTTGGTTAAATTTGCAATACATTAATCATATGTATTTACTCGTTAATTCATCTGACTCCATAAATGAAAGGTTTTTATAATATCTGTGCCTCACTAAAAGTGAGCGAATGTTTGACTATTCCTTTTAACCATTAAATAAACAATGTCAAACCCAGTTGGAATAATCACATTGTAGCAATTTAATATTTCAGATATCAGAGATCAATTCCACAATCTAGAACATGGTTATACATTGGTTACACCAAAGAATCTTACCCAGCTTGTACCTGAGATAGAGAGAGAGAAAGGGAAAGAGAGAGAGAGAGAGACAGAGAGAGGGAGAGAGACAGAGAGAAACCACCTATCCAATTCCACGTCCAGCCAAGAAGAAGCGACAGAGAGAGCCAGAACACCTTCCTTTATCCTCTGTCCAGGTGACAAGGGGGATGGGGTGAGACCACCCTCAAATGGCTTCTATCCCACAGAAGGGGGGTTGCCTTATCTGGCATTATCTCTAAACCATTTTCCTATGAACTTCTATAAACCTTATTTCCTTTTATTTTATCTATCTGGATATGAGATATCTGTACCACTCACTTTGAGACATTTCAAATGACACCAAAAACATAACAGTCAATGTTGAATATTCACATTAAACCATGTTCTTGTGTGAGCTCCTAGTTTCTGAGAGGAAGAAAGGCTGTATTGGGGGAGGTCAAATGTTAATCAGCCAGCAGGGCCCTTTTGTCCCATAAATCAGGCCTCAACCAGTATTTTCAGTCTTACAGTTTCCCTCCTTGATCCCGTGGGTCACATTCCGATGAACACTTACGGGGTCACAGTAAGACGTTTGTTATAGTCCTTGAAGATGTAGCACAAAAATGGTCTTTGCAATGTTGGCATCAGTAGAAGCTCAGTGGGCTGTGTTCACCTGCAGAACACCTGTTCCCACCAGGTGTATAGCTTGAGTCCAGCAGGTGGATGAATGCGTTCAGGTTCTCTTCCTGTAATCCTGTGACGTGAGCAAAGTTCATAGAGTCAATCTGGACCTTTTGTGACTTGTTCAGTTGACGTGTCATTCCTTCATGGAGAAACTTCCGCTTCCCTGGCACCTTCTCCACGATGATGATCTGACCCTTCTTGACCAACCCTGTCACCTCCAGCGGTACGGTTGTCTGGCCAGACCTCAGTGGATGAAGGGGTTCTCCTTTGGTCCACACTGCTTTGTGTGAGACACCTGAAAAGCATCTTAAATGTCCGCTTCACGATTGAGCACATATGAACTTACAGTCGTAAGGAAATGCATAGGAACGCATAATGCAATAAGGAAAAATCATGTCATGTTCAATGTAAAATACCATGTTCATGTCAGCAATTGTGAGTGGTACGTTTGGTCTCATTAATTACCTGATTTTTAAATTACCACACCAATAGTACTCCTATAGAGGGTCAAGGAAGGACAAAGGAAGATCTTACAAGCTCTTACCCTGTTTCTAGAAACATTTAAATAAATGGCATTCTTACAAAACAACCAGTGCTATTTTGGTGTAACCAAACATAGAGATTCAATTGAATTGATGTCCAAATACATTGTTGCAAGTAAAATGGACAATATACAAATATGCAGATAAGTTTCAGAAATGTTTTTCTGAATTACTCAAAGGAAATAAAAATAAGTTTCAGAAATTAAAATCAAAATAAGTTTCAGAAATGTTTTTCTGAATTACTCAAAGGAAAAAATGCAGAAATCAAAATAAGTTTCAAAAAATTAAAATCAAAATAGGTTTCAGAAATGCAGCAAGAGGTCGGTGTAAACCAATCAATGGTTTTGTGTGTTTGTGTGAGAATTTTTTAGAATGTCAGTGTGTTTTTGTCTGTGTGTGTGTGTGTGTGTGTGTGTGTGTGTGTGTGTGTGTGTGTGTGTGTGTGTGTGTGTGTGTGTGTTTTTGAGAGAGTGTGTTTGAGAGTGTGTTTTGAGAGTGTGTGTATTGATCTGGCTAAGTCACAGTCGATGACAGAGTTGAATTGTAAATTTTTGTACTTGATTGAATTGGTCTCACTTCAGATTTATCCATTTTACTTATGTTTCTGTTATTAGTGGTAAGTTGAGAAATCAGGGGCCCTCTGATCTTCCAACTCCCACCAACAATCATTGAGTTTGAAATTTAATGGCAGGTCTGCCTTAGAATTTGTCTTGATTTGTGACTGTAGCCATTCAGTTGTTCATGTGTGTTACATTAGTTAGCAGTTTGTTGTGAATAGCGTATGCTATTCTCTGTGTCTCTGTTAGACCATGATCATGAGATCAGCTCCACCCTGTGTGTGTGAAGCTATCTGGATCTGTTAGTGTGAAGATGACACATCTTCGTCTGATGTGCAGTGTTCAGCCTGGATAGACCATCTACCCCAGGTGATGATGCTGTGAGGGTATAGTGATGGAGGGGTGTGTTCAGTGTTCATGTCTAGGAGATGGGTGGAATCTAATCTATAACAATTGTGTTGCAAATTTCGATCCAGTTCTAAACTGGGAGGCCATATTTATGCAGTAGTGTGATAGTGTGACGTGTGAAAAGGCCTTTTATAATGTCTTTTCACCCATCTCCCGAGTCTCAGGTTATGTTCGAACAATTCCGCTGTCCTGGATTTGCTCCAGGTGGGCTCCACCATTTTGCAGAAGTAGCCTAAGCCTGAGACAGAAAACAGAGGAGAGCGAACCACAGATAATTCCAATATTTCAAAAGCATTAAATTCAGACGTGTAGAATTCTTTTACTTGTTAGCAATTTTAATTCCAGATGTCACATGAAACCGAGTTTCATTGACCACGTCTGAATTGTTGCTGTTGTCTCAGTGTGTTGTGACACCTGAAGCTGCTTTTTCAGTTCAGCCTTCAGTCTGCTGCATGTGCAATGCATTCACACATTTTAATTTGTGCAGATATTTTTTGACCTGCAAAAAACTGTGGTACTTCTGTCTGCTGTTTAGCATTTCACACCCTCCTCGTAAATGTACTTATCTTATCAGATTCAATTCAGTTGGTGCACCCCAGTCAAGGATTATTTAGCGTGCTATTACCTGTGCCACACTCCTAGCCGTGTTTTCTAACGGTGAAAAATAAAGGCATACTCCGCCCCTTTTTGGCACTGGGTAGCACACAAATGAAATTCTGTTTCAGAAATTCAATTTTAATGACGAAAGTCACATTTCTCCAATTATTGTCCTGCTCGGCGAGTGTAATATAATGTTTATTATAATTCAAGTTATAATATAATTATATTCTTTAACAATACAAGTCAAATTATATTGTTTTCGGTCTCTGGACCAACTTAACGCATGGTCAAATCTCTACTTGTTCTCATGTCAATACATTTGAATATTAAAAGGCCTTTTGGCTCAGGGCTGATAAGATGTACATTCGCTGTTTTTCTTTTTCCCTTTGCTAGGTTTCAAATACCTTTTCTTCTCATTTAGTCTTTTTAAATGGCCATTATAACGTTTGATTCTTCTATTTACTCTTACTTTATATTTTTCCGTTTATAGATAAGGAAACTATATCGCTTTGCAGTCCTTCTCCTAAGGATGCACGACACAAGTGGTCAGTCCCGAAGATCAGAAGCTGAGGCAATGGCTAAATATCTAGGACGTTGCCGTAATCCCAACGCGCAACAATCAAAGATATATTCAGTAGCCCTCTTGGATGCCCTTCAGGAACTCAATTCAACCGTTTTCCAAAACTATTAAATTAGAACAGAAGTCAGCGGAAGCGTCCAAGCTAGGTTAATCAACCAGCGTAAAGCTGATCCTAGTCGGACTAACCCATCCTCTCATCCAAGTCGCCCGCACACTTCCTGATATCAGCTATTAGCCGTCCCGTCGCCAATCTCTGACACAATCTTGTGGAAACATACGAATCCGTTAATCTATTTTGGAAAAAACAAATCTCAGAGTAATTCAGAATGCATTCAAACATAAAAATATTTAGTTCTCTGAAGCCTTAAATATGAGCTGTGTTCGCTGTTTCTGATTTTCAAATTCATTGTGAATCACATTATAGCCATCAAATTCAGCACAGACACACGCGTTTACTTCAGTTTACACAGGACACATGGCCTAGAATACAACATCTACAACCCTTTTACCTAAGTGTTCCAAATACATCCACAGCAAAACAATAGAATACAACATCTATATCACCTTTGCCTAAGTGTTTCAACTACACTTACAGTAAAGTAATCCTGTGTTTAAAGAATAAACTTTAAATTAGCCTATGTGCATGTTGTAGCACAAACAACCAAATTGTGTTCTATGTGCACGATGTGTAGGGCACGATGTGTTAAGCACAATTTCAAATTTGAAAATGCAGACAGGTTCAATGAATTTAGATGTTAAACATTTAAGCTATTTGCTATTGGGCTGCTACCCGACTAGCAAATGACGCTAATAGCTGAAGGCCTTGAGCGTCCAAAGTTGTTAGGTCAGTAAGAGTTTTAGATGCATTTGAGCTTTGGTTACTTGCAGAGTGCTGGTTTTTGTCATTAGATTGTGATTGTCTGCGTTTTATGAAATAGGGTGGAGGTCTGCCTCTGCCCAGTGACCAACACTTTTCCTCTGTATGGCCTGTTTTGTGACAGGAATTACAGAATCTGTTCAGTTTGCCACAGTGTGGCTTTCTGAATTCTCCTGCAGATGGAGGATCTTCATGACATTCTAACACAGCTACCTCACCATGCATTTGTTTTCGTGACTCAATTCTTGTTGCCCAACTAACAATACCTTCGAATGTGTTTTGTGCTGGAGAAGCACCACACATGAGTGATTGCTGTACACGCGGCCCTGCATTTGTAAGCAGGAATTCAAGGAGAATTACATTGTTGTGGTTAATACCTTCAATTCCAGAATACTCCTCAAAAAGTTCAAACATATTTTCTGCATATGTCTCAAACGATTCTTCAGTACTCTGTTTCCGATTGAAAATCAATTCCCATCCAACAGGACTACAACCACGCAGCTCGCGAAGGCATTGTTTTAGTCTATTCAAGATTTCGCTCTCAGGCTCATTTTGATGCATTGACTGCACAATGGTGCCTGTCATCAAAACCTGTGGTATCTTATAGTTCAGAACATCTGGAATTGAGCTGATAACAATTTGCCAAATATCTTTTGGTTCGAGCTGAAATGCATGTTTTAGACTAACAATGTGTCTCCACCATGGTTCGAATGGCCCTTTCAAAGGGAACGGTCCGATCTCTGCTTTAAACAAGCTACATTCAGTTACTGTTAAAGGACGCCGAATGGTTGATTCTGTGCCGTTTGGGTGCCGTATCACCTTAAGGGCAGAAACAGGCACTCTTTTCATAACTTTATCACATGCTTCATCTGCCTGTAAAGATACAAGATTATTAGAGCAGGCTGCCTCATCTAAGAAGTGTACATTTTTAGCCCAATCACTGTTAAGCTTGTTGGGAGACTTGCTTTTAGCATTTAGCTTAGCCTTAAGATCTGCAATGGTGTCTTTGTGATTTTTACACTTTTTAGTCAGGGCTAACAGCTCAGCTAGTAATTTATCTAGCTGTGTTTGAAGATCTTGAATCTTTTCCTCAGACTTTTGTGCCTCTGCATTTTTAGAATGCACTTCTTCACATTTAGCATCCATAAGCGAAGATAGAAATTTTGTTAACTCATTTAGCCGTTTATGACTTATGAAGTTTAGAGCCTCAATTATTTCACCATGTTTTGATTTCTTCTGTTTACTACCCACTGTTTTCCACCAAGTGAAAATTTCATTGTCAATAGCATCCATGTTAAGACCTTTTCTACTGAGTTTGTACAGTGTAGGCTGAACCTTTTCAGCCCATAATGTAAACAAGACATGATCAGTACACATGATTTCACAATAATGGGCTTACAGTTAATTTTCCCAGATTTTTGACTAGATAGTCTTCTTTCTAAAAAAGATCTATCTCCATCCCAGCATATCAAATACTTTAGGGGTTTACTTCTCAGAGGAACTTAAATAAGCCAAATTAAATTGAATTACTTAATTTAATTCCATCTGTGTCAAAGTTTAAGATTTTAATGGAATATAGAGTTTGTCAAGATTAGTTTAGGTTTAGTATAGGATATTAATGTTTTCAATGTGGCTTTTGGGCCTACCAGTCAGTCAGTGAGACAAAACATGGTTTAAGCGTTTGGACGCAGCATGGCTTTAGCCTTTAGCATTAGCCTTGGGCACAGCATGGCTTAGCATTGACAATAGCACTTAGCATTAGCCTTGATATTTGAGTTTTAGCTTGTAAATCATATCATCCTGTTTTCCCCAAATTTTCTTTTCATAAACAATGCATCGATCTGCCTTTTTATTTATAAAATCATGTGTTTTCCGATCTTTTACAAACTTAGATTTTTCTTTCTCTGTTTTCTGTTAGTTTGCTCATTCTTTTCACGTGTTGCTGGTTTCAACAATGGCCGGAAAACATGCGCCTGATTTTAAAACTTTTCGGCTTTACTTTTTTAGCTCTTCATCGATTATTCATTATTTGGAAGATGCTATACTTTAGGTTTCGTTTCTTGTTGCTTAGGCAAAACAAGGAGATCTTTAAAATCTAATGCACAAGGGTTTTCATTCTTCATCTAGCTACCGCATCACGTTCTAAACAAAGGGCTTTAATTCCGACCCGTAAACAATGCAAACATTTCTTCAACACTTCTATAAAGGGCAGAAAAAGTTTACTTACCATCGCGGCGGAAGAAAGATAAGATGTTCAAACCTCTTGTTGATTTTAAAATCCCAAATACTTGCTGAAAAGGACATTTCTCGTGAAACTGTTTTGATCTGTTTTGAGATCACGTCCGAGGTCACCATTTTGTAAGGCCCGCTATATTGGCCCAATCTGCCGGTTCGCCAATACACGGGGAAGGTTGTCACGCGTTCTGTCCTCACTCATGCAAAGTATTTGGTTGGTTAAATTTGCAATACATTAATCATATGTATTTACTCGTTAATTCATCTGACTCCATAAATGAAAGGTTTTTATAATATCTGTGCCTCACTAAAAGTGAGCGAATGTTTGACTATTCCTTTTAACCATTAAATAAACAATGTCAAACCCAGTTGGAATAATCACATTGTAGCAATTTAATATTTCAGATATCAGAGATCAATTCCACAATCTAGAACATGGTTATACATTGGTTACACCAAAGAATCTTACCCAGCTTGTACCTGAGATAGAGAGAGAGAAAGGGAAAGAGAGAGAGAGAGAGACAGAGAGAGGGAGAGAGACAGAGAGAAACCACCTATCCAATTCCACGTCCAGCCAAGAAGAAGCGACAGAGAGAGCCAGAACACCTTCCTTTATCCTCTGTCCAGGTGACAAGGGGGATGGGGTGAGACCACCCTCAAATGGCTTCTATCCCACAGAAGGGGGGTTGCCTTATCTGGCATTATCTCTAAACCATTTTCCTATGAACTTCTATAAACCTTATTTCCTTTTATTTTATCTATCTGGATATGAGATATCTGTACCACTCACTTTGAGACATTTCAAATGACACCAAAAACATAACAGTCAATGTTGAATATTCACATTAAACCATGTTCTTGTGTGAGCTCCTAGTTTCTGAGAGGAAGAAAGGCTGTATTGGGGGAGGTCAAATGTTAATCAGCCAGCAGGGCCCTTTTGTCCCATAAATCAGGCCTCAACCAGTATTTTCAGTCTTACAGTACCAACAGTATAATTTGATGGCCTGCTGCTGTGCGTCAATTTTCTTGCAGGCCAGATCCAGAGCTGAAGGTCTGCTATCAGAACCAGAAGTCTGCTATCATAGTCATGACACCTCAAAGACACGCTTGCATCGATCAGCTCCTCATCCTCCCCTTAACGCTGTGTCCTCTGCGACCGGCAAGCTGAAGTTGTTCAAACGGCATTGGCCCCTTCAATTATATCTTCAGGCATTACATGCCGACTGCAGACAGTGGTGTGTCTCCTTATAACGAAATTATCCCGCCTAATGTTTCGGACCCATATCTCCCTGACTGACTCATCCTTTGGGAACTGGTGGAAACCTACCCCAGAGTTAATTTTCCTCGACACAGAGCAGATCGGCGCACAACAAAAACTGCTGTTCGGATGTTCCCGTTTCAGGTATTTCAACATTCGTGACATTTTAATAAAAACAAATACACTAAAGTTTGATCAGAAATAAGAATTTTATAAGCAAAAATTAACAGTTACCGCTCAGAGATCACCAACCGCTGCAGATGTGTACGGAAGTGAAAAGCGGAAATGATTAGACCTGTTTTCCGGTTCAAACGCTGGGCGCTCCGCATAACCCCTGTTCAGGTAAAGATCACCTAAAAGGACTTGTTTGCTCAGAGGTTATTTGACTTCACCTGTCACTGCTGGAGTTAATGCGCCGTGTTCGGTTCATTCTCTCAAGGATACCTACTTTCCGTTACAAAGGTGACATTTAGATTTTTCAAGTTTGTTGTCTTTTTCGATTTTATCTTTAAAAGCCAGAGGATTGCGACACACCTTAAAGCGTAAAGCTCTTTTTTTGTTGGTCAAGCAATTTAAAACTGACCTTTGTTTTGGACAAGAATCGCATTCTATTCCTGAGGATAGCAAATTTTGGAGACCGTAATGGGGGAGTAAAATATGGTTTTCCAATTGCTCTGAGTGTTCAGTTGGTGTTATTACTCTGTTGAATTGTTTTAATGGCAATGTTTTACTCTGAGGGGGATTGTAATGGTAATTTTCTTATTCATGTTATATCTGTTATTAATATTAAGATTTTAGTTATCAATATGTACGGCTACAACTCCAATGCAGAAAATACACAGCTACTTAACTTGATACTATAGAAAGTAGAATGAAACACTGGTTGTCTAAACGTCTTATTGGAAGCTCAATAACTCGTATTTAAAAAATGAAACCGTTAAGTTAGAAATTAACCGCTTACTTAAATGCTATCTAAAGAAAGCCATTACAGAATAATCTTATTTGAATAATTGGGAGTTATTTAAGTACCAATCCTATATCGTATATCCTATATTCCTATATCCTGGCTGGAAGGTGAAGGGTTAAAATTTAAGAATCTATTTCAGATATGCTTCCTTACATAACATCACGGTGAAGAATACTGATTTTAGCTTTTAAGGTTAAGATGTCAGCAAAGTTGCAATCTCTATTGTGTTTTAAATGAGTCAGATCACTGAGATTCTCACCTTTCGGAGCCCAGACATTGAATCGTTCACCTTTGTCTTTAATGGCTCTGGGATGGCCCTTGGAACCGGAGTTCCTGGCCAATATCAGCATTTGAATAGGTATGCTGATTAAATTGAGACTGCCGGTCTGGGGCGGTTCCTTAACCTGTATACTCATTTACATGCTTTGTTTGAATTTGTCTCCACCTTCAAAAGTCCCTCCTCCTAAAATGCCTATAAAGACACCATGTAAATGTATATACTTTAGATTATGTTGGACGAAACCGCAGCCGCGCTCAAATAAAGAAACTCTTCTGTTTGAACGTGATCCCAACTGTCTCCTGGTCTCTGCTTCGATAAAAGAAAACTTTACAACAAAGGGCAGAGGAGGATAATGTTATATCAAGCACTTCTTCTATTATGGAAAAGGGGTTAGATATGTTTACAGATGAAGATCAATTAAGTCTGGAAGAATTGCAGAACAAATTATACAAGATCTATAAAAGAAAGAAGAGGGTGCTTTTATTCACTCCAGAAAAGAAATGGCTCGAGGAGGGGGAGCAAAATTCTGCTTATTTTTTCCACTTGGAAAAACGTGCTAATATTACTGTACACCAAATCAGTATTAATGGCACCGTTACCTCTGATTCGAAGCTGATTTCTAAATTCTGCTCAGTGTTCTATAGTAAGCTTTATACCTCTAATTACTCGGAACAATCAACATCCTCCTTTTTTGCTTCTCTAGATAAACCTAAGAGTATACTACCAGAAAATAAAGATATTTGTGACAAACCTCTAAGTATTAAAGAAATAGCAGATTCAATTGATCATTTAAAAAAATAACAAATCTCCTGGGACGGATAGGCTTACTGGAGAATTTTATAAGTTATTTGCCCCAAAAGTGGCGCCGTTTTTATTAAACATATTTAATTAAAGTATTTCCGTTGACCAGCTTCCAGCAAGCTTAAATCAGGGTCTTATTACTTTGATACCGAAATAAAAAAAAGGATTTATTTTTTTTTGAAAAATTGGCGACCAATTTGTCTTCTAAACAATGACTACAAAATACTTGCGTGTATATTTGCTGAGAGAATTAAGACCGTCCTAGACTCTATTATTGATCAAACACAATCTGGTTTCATGAAGAACAGACATATTTCCTTTAATATTAGATTAGTTTTAGATGTTCTTGATTATTCTCATCTGATTTCGGATCAAAGTTATATTTCATTTTTGGATTTCTGCATTTGATACTCTTGAGCAAATATTTGGTTTTGGTCCTTTTTTTAGTGATGCTGTCAGAACTTTATATTGTAATGCCAACAGTTCAATTAAATTAAAACATGGGACTTCTCCTAGATTTTATGTCAAAAGGGGTATACGTCAAGGTTGTCCTATCTCTCCCTATTTGTTCTTATTAGCAGCTCAACTAGTAGACCATATCAAGCAAAGCAACCTTGTAGGTATCTCAATTGCAGAGAGGGAGGTGATCATCAGCCAGTTGGCCGATGACACCACTCTTTTCTTAAAAAAATAGTGAGGGGTAATTGATGCATTCTCTAAAGCCTCTATTTAATACCTCAATATATCTAAGTGTGAGTTATTAGTACCTATTACAGAGTGTGACATTTCATCCATTTGTAATATTCCTGTCAGAGGAAAAGTCACATATTTAGGAGTTGTAATAACTAAAAATCAAGCTACATGATGTTCTGAAAATTGTATTCCTGCTATTGACAAAACCTGTAAAAAACTCAACCAGTGGCTCCAAAGAAATATTTAATTAAAAGGCAGAGTCTTGCTTACTAAAGCTGAAGGTTTATCTATTAACATTATGCAGCATTAGCTCTACATTTGGACAATAATACGTGTAAAATGATAAATAATCTTCTATTTAATGTTTGGAGGAATCGTACCCACTATATATATATAAAAAACTGTTGTAATGAACACATATGAAAATGGTTTACATTTTCTAGATTTTAAAACATTAAATCACACTTTTAAAATCAATTGGATGAAACACTTCTTAAAATGTCCCTCTTCAATTTGGAACTTTATCCCAAATTATATATTCTCCCAGCTGGGTGGCCTACACAGTTTCTTTCGTTATGTAATTATAATTTACCTGGAAAGCTCTTTTCATTCCACAAACAAATGCTTCTGGCTTGGTCTCTTATTTATAAACACAACTCTTCCCCAAATTCATATTTCATATGGAACAATCATAATATTCTTTATAAAAATAAGTCCTTATTTTTTCAAAACTGGCATGATAACAATATTACGTTAGTACGTGATCTTTTTAATGAAGATGGATGTATATATACTTATGGCGAATTCCTGGAAAATGTAATTTTCCTGTCACGCCTAGAGACTTTGCCATAGTTGCTATTCCCACAGGTGTTATTACATTGTTTAAAGGTTTTGATAGGTATCTGTTACCATACCACCTATTTTTGATCCCACTCAAACAATGCTGGGCAAGATTTGTCTAGTTTCATTCTCCAGCAATAGGTCCATTCATGTTCTCTTTCAGAAAGATATTGTTACCAAATCTTATGCAATTACCTATTGGAACAATTTTGTGAATATTGTGGACTGGAGAAAACTTTAAACCTGACATTGACATAAAGTGTGATTTCTATAATGTACAAGATGAAACTACACTTGTTTCTGGACTGTAACTTTACCAAAACATTTTGGAAGAGCTTTAGCAGGTATATTATTGATTTTGTGTACCCTCAATTTTCTTTATTTTGGAAATATGTTATATTTGGTTTTATTAATATGGAGGAAAAACTTTGAAAACTTTATAAATCTATTACTTCTCCTAGCAAAATATCATATTCATAAATGTAAATTTTCTAATCATAAGCCATTATTCAAAGTTTTTCTCAACGAATTTCACCAATACCTTCAAACACGTTCTGTTTCAGAGAAGACCAAAGCAAGGAAAACATTGTCTTGTTGTGCTCTCTTTAAAATCCCCCTTTAAATTTTGTCGCATACTCTTGTCCTAACATGCTCTAACTGATTGCATCTCCTTTATTTGTTTGCTTATCCTTTCTTGTATTATTATTGTACGCTTTGTCTTGTTTATTTTTTTCTTCTCTGGTGGTTGTTCTGGTTCTTGTTTTACATGTTGATAGATACTATTTTTTGTCTATTGTATAATTATATATATATATATATATATATATATATATATATATATATATATATATATATATATATATATATATATACTGTATATATAAACTAAGACACTTAAATATAAGCCTAATACTGACCTTTTTTATAGGCACATTTTGGCAACAGTTGAACAGTTGAGAATGATTTATTATTATAGTATACTGTATACATCGCATACCTGAGTATATGTGGATAAAGTTACATATGTATCCAACTTGTTATAGATCTGTGCATTAATATAGTTTATATCCATTACTTTGTGAAATTCTTGCCAAAAAAAGATATAGTTAGCATTGCATGCTAATATGCTATTCTAAATCAGCCAATGACTTATCAAATATGTTTCTGGAACACAACCTCCTTCTTCTTCTATTGGTTAAACAAACTGAAAGCCCTGCCCCAGACTCACCCCACTGGCAGAGTCTCAGTGTTGCTATTTCTCCTTATACAGAACCTTTTTGGCATAAAGCGTTCAAGTGTTGGATAATCCTATTAAATAGATCACAAATTAACCTCTTTTTTTTTTAAAGAGAGTACATTAACTAGACTTTTACATGTTCTAAAGAAATTAAGAGTAATGTCTGCCCATGCAAATTCAAAATCGTATACAATACATTCGTTGACATTATAGTGAACACAGAAAAGGTGTAGTTCATCTCTTTGAACACTAAACTGCAGCATAACACAAGCCATCTTCCATGATGCTTTGACACAGCGGTTAACCTAAACATGAAATTCAAAGTCTGGATATCAAGTCACATGTGTGGCACAGTGCTAGGATGCACAATATAATACACCAAAAAAGCGCCCTCACCTGTTTGTTATTGTCTTAGAGATTAATGTTATCATGCTTGACCTATTTTTTACTTCACTTTTTATATATCTACCACAAAATCTCCCCCCTACTGAAAACCAGCACAAAAAGTGTATTTTTCTAGCCCCTAACTCTTCTCAGGTGGGGTTGAAAGCAGTAAGCACGCTTCATTAAAGACAGCAGACACCGTGTGCCTCCTGTGAGGATAGAGTTTTTAGCTTTCATTCACAGACTCAGGGACGTGGGAACTATATTTTGAGAGGGGGGGCGGGATTCTTGGGGGGGGGGGGGGGCTATAGTAGAATTAGTAAAGGCCTATAGTAGCCTGTGTTATGTATCCTGATTGACTTTATGATTAGTTAAACCTGTTTTGCACATGCATCGCCACAGAGTTAACCATTTCAGACAGTAGGCTACCGGACAGCCTCTGTCTCGTTCACTTCAAGTCTGTGGGCGTTACGCACAGCTCAGTGTGGCCGCTCCAATTTACCTTCAATGAAATCTATGTCAAAACGCGTCAAAAGAGGCAATGCATTTACGCAGAGCAGGGTCATAAACGCGCAGAAAACGTGGCCATGTGTGTCTGGAGTTCAGCGAGCTCCACGGACCACTCCTTCAGTCTATCCACGGAGCGCTCTAAAGTCAACAGCGCTGAATGAATGATGATCTGCTTTTATGTAATTTTTCCTTTTTTATTCAGAATATTCACAAATGTGTTAGATATGGCATGAAATATCTGATATTCCGATTGTCAAATATATGCAAGTGGAAGTGTATTGTTGTTTAAACACCTTTATAACGATCGCGTTAGTTGAGCTGTATGCGCGATGGGCGCCGCCGTGTTAGTTTGTGCCGCAGACGCAGTTCAGAGAATCGGATCTGTTGGATTTACAACACGTGTAAATTTCACATTCATCCACTTCTCCCGAAATACATAAAAGTAAGTGGCTGGTGAACTGGGAGAAGAATAGAGTAAACATTAAAGTTACTTACACAATGTGTATCTGATATGAATAAAACGTGTCGAATTATAATGGAAAGGATTATTATTACCTCCGAAAACAATACATTTAGAATTTGTAGAATTTTTACAAATTCTAAATGTATTGTTTTTTTTAGTAGCCTACTTATGTGAATTTATATGTCTGAAACCTAAAATAAACAGTATGTGGTTGAAAACACTGAAAAGTTGTGATATATGACAGCTCTGAGCGCGCCTGTCTCTGGCTAAATTCAACATTTGAATTTGACATTCAACATTTGAATTTAGCAGTTGATCATGTGATGCACTGACCGTTCTGATCACACCGGTGTGAAACGCTCCAGGGACCAGCCTAGACTGATCACAACGGTGTGACCGTACGTGCGAAAGGCTTAAAAACAAGAAATTTTATGACACAAAATGTTGAAATGTAGGCTTAAATCAAACAGATTTAATTCAGATTCTGTATATATAAAACGGAAACCAAAAACAACGAAAAAAACAGCTGGCTGACCCCTAGAGGGGTGGGGAAAAGGGGTGGTGGGGGGGGGGCGGCCGACCCCCCCGCCCCCCCTGTTCCAACGTCTATGCACAGACTGCTAGATATTTCATCCTGGCATTTCAGCTAGCGGGGAGCATTGGACTTACCTAACCCTAAGTTTCTTCCTTTCTAACTGAGAATCTGATTAAATGAGGCCTGGTTGGCTCTGACAGATACCGAGTGCTGGTGTGGTGATGAGAAAATGAGCTCTTTATCACCGCCTGAGAGAGTGAGTCAGCATGTTTAGTGGGGATGCGATTTGCTCATTTCAGAAGCTACGTGGTCACTGAACAAACTCAGATTCTGCACTTAAACATTCGAAGAGGGTACATTTAGTTAAATGGAGATATAAATCATTTTGAATGTAACTCTGCCTATTTATCCAGCTAATATGCCATTAAAGAGGATATTGCTATTGCGATAATGAGAATTATGATGATAATGGCTTACTGTATGTCTACGGTAAGCTTCCCCAACATGCGTTTATGGTTTCTCAGACTGCAGGCTCGAATTTTAGTAAGACACATAAGGGAATACTAACAATTTTCTTTTGTCCTTAACTTTAACTTTATTTAATTTTTTTAAAGCAGTGTATGAACTAAAACTTATGATAGTCATATTTCTGCTCTTCCTTCTACAAAGATTCAACAGTTAAGGTAAAACAGCTGAATTTAGAATCGTATACTAGAGAACTATACTACTAAATAAATTAATTGACTTTTGTAATTTTTTATAAAAATTTCATAACTGGATCTTCTGGTGAAATGACAGATTTCTCTAATCATTTATTCCACATAACCCCACCCCCTGACACCAAGCTTACATTCAGATCTGCCTCCATCCAATCAAGAACCGATGGACAGAACCAAGTCCCTACCTACTCAACATTTAAAAAATGTCCGATAATACATATATATTCATTTATATACAGTATAAATCAGATAAATTCACAATACTGAAGAAAAGATAAAGAATTTTGAGAGAACAACCGGCTGGATGTACATTATCCCGCTTATTACACGGCTACTTGCCACATAAGTAAATAATTAGACACGAAATATTGATCTGAGTTGAAATATTTTATTAGGTCTTTAAACGCAAAGCTTCCGCAGAGAGAGCAATTGCAGTGTGGAAAGTTCAGTCATGCCACTTATTACACAGCATTTAGCCACATAAATAATTATGGAGATAAGAGATATTGATTTCAGATTAAACTGTAATTTATTCAGATTTAAAATCGTACCTGTTTGTATCTTATAATCCAACAGTGTACAAAACAATAGTCACAAAATGGCAGCAGCTGCGTTTGTATGAAACGAGAGAGCGAGTCCATGTTACTGTATCACTTAATTGTCCGTCTAGTTTGAACTTGCCGAATGCTAGCAACTGATTTCTTCCCAGAAGCTTCACGTTTAAAATATTTCAAGTCAATATTTCATGTATTTACTTATGTGGGAAGTAGCCGTGTAATAAGCAGGATAATGTACATCCAGACGGTTGTTAATAAACCCATTCAGAGGGGTTCAAACACCCTGTCAGGGGTTATTCTGCGATAACAACAGGCTGGATGCACATTATTCCTTACATACCATACCATACCATACCATACCATACCATACCATACCATACCATACCATAACATAAAATTATAAATACATTCTTAAACATTCCTATGTCCAAAGACATAGGAAGCGCTGCATGCTAATATGCTATTCTGAATTCAGCCAATGACTGTTTTCAAACATGTTTCCTGAACACTCACACCTTCTGCCATTGGTTAAACAAACAGAAACCCCACCCCCAGACTGACCCCATTAGTAGATCCAGTGTCAGTGGGTCAGGTTTATCAAAAAACATTTAACACATCACCTTTTAACTTAGCAAATGGGTTTTATATAACATGTCATGTAGGGCTTGATGGAGGCATCATAAAGCGTATTTAAAGATGAATTACCTAAAGTCTATCTTGTCTATGATGGAGGTGTTATGCCATTGAGTTATTGCTCGAATTTAGCGCCACCCCAATGCATAGGCCAGCTGTAAGAGCCTCAGTCTGATGTGACATGAGATCAGTGCTTACAGGCATCTGTGCTTGTCTAGTCGGAGCCAGCTGTCCTGTGCTATGATTGAGATCACACCGGCACCTCGTCTGTGCCAGACTAGCGGTGTTTGGCACTCACCATCAGCCATTATCCAAGACCCTGCAGCTCCTCCATGCACTGCTGCACAAATGCAGTGTAACTGCCATCTGCTGAAAATCCTGTCACAGTCAGAATCTTTTAACCAGTCAGTGCATTAGCCAGGGAATGGATTGCTACGCAGGTGGATGATGATTATGGTTGGGAATGAAAGGACAAAGGGGTGGGGCTAATTCAGACATATAATTACTATACAGCAAGTCTTTACTTTGAAACAATTCTAGCTTTTTAAGCTGCTGAAAATTGAACTACAGTTCAATATAGTTATTAGAATTAGTTATAAAAACAATAATAATAATAAAAAAATAATAAAACAGCTAACTATATATTTACTACAGTTCAAAACTTTGGGGTTGACAAGATTTTTTATGTTTTTGAAAGAAGTCTCTAATACTCATCAAGGCTGCATTTATTTGATCAAAAATACAGTAAAAACTGTGAAATATTTTGACCATTCAAAAATATATTTGAAAATGTAATTTAATCTTTAGTGTCAGTCACACGATCCTTCAGAAATCATTGTAATTGCTGATTTGATGCTCAAGAAACCTTTCTGTTAAACATTTTTAAATATTTTATTTTAAATAGAAATCTTTTGTAGCATCATAATGTCTT
Organism: Leuciscus leuciscus; assembly: GCF_965113295.1. Lineage (NCBI taxonomy): Eukaryota > Metazoa > Chordata > Actinopteri > Cypriniformes > Leuciscidae > Leuciscus > Leuciscus leuciscus. The sequence continues at coordinate 12,780,905 of NC_138732.1, forward strand.
TACTATAAGTGATTATGATCAGTGAGTAAAAGTAATTGCTTTCAAAAAAAAAAAAAAAAAAAACCTACTGAATGAAAACTTTTGAATGGTAGTATTTAGGGTTTTTTGTTGTTGGAATAAGCCTAATTAAGGTGAAAACTTGAACAGATAAATTAGTTTACATGAAATATCTGAAGGAACTGATTGACTACAATTAATCAGATTTCCCGGTGGAGAAGAGCAAAGAAAAATAATGGTCCGCACATTGAAACTGCAGCTCCAAAAATGTATTTACCAAACAGCGCAATATTTAGACCAGTCAGGTCTTCATCAGGCACAATACCAACATGAGAAAAAGAACATCTGTTTATTGCCTCTATTCACAGAAATGTAAATGTGTATGTGCATTACAACGTGACATACTATTGTAAAAAAAGAAAAGAAAAAGTATTTAGGTGACTGGTTTGTACAGATTCACAGCACATTTTAAGCAGCTTGTCGCAAATGATAATGGTTATCACACATATCCAAAGACTCCCCAAAGGTGTGTGTGACACAAAAAAGAAATACTTTCTGAATGATTGTGTGAGTATCTTAGAAAGCCTTGTGAAAGTTTTCCCCAGGGAATGTATTTTCACCCTCAATAGGTCATCATTTTAACAACAGGTATCTTCAGTGATGATAAGACTATATGAGCCATATCAACAGAGGGTTCAAAGAGCCCTTGGTCACACACTCTCCTGGCTCTGCATAAATACCAATGCCTGGACAGGAGGATGATAAGGGATGGTGATAACTGGTTGTATGAATCAACACAGGCTTCTAAGAGAGCAGCCTGTGGACATGTTTATGCAAAAACATCATGAGAGGAAATAACATTCAGTGACTAGTGTGCGTTTATTCCTCTGTAGGTTAGGGGAAGGCTTTGCCATGCCCTGTGGCTAACTGTCATATTCAAATGGTTCCCAAAAGATAAAAAAAAAAAAAAAAATCCTTCTTGCACACTGCTTCCTCTTGACAGCTGTCTATAAGTTTCGCTATCATTGTGCTACAGGATTTTCCACTTGACACTTAAAAGCGACACACTAACACAGAAATGACTCACATTAGCTCTCTCTTTTATAATATTTATTACAGGTTATGCACAGAATATGGCATAATGATGATTACCACAAAAATGTATTTAAGGTGACATATTATCCCCCTTTTCACAAGATGTAATATAAATCTATGGTGTCCCCAGAATGTGTCTGTGAAATTTCAGCTCAAAATACCCTCCAGATAATTTATAATAGTATAATGCAATTTTTGTGTGTGTCCCTTTAAATGCAAATGAGCTGCTGCTCGCCGCTCCCGTTCAGGTGTTGTGCCGAATTTTGACCCGCGCCAAATTATTACCCCCATAGCATTTGTAGGTTTAGGATTAGTTGTGGGGGAGGGGTTAGGATTAGAGGCGGGGTTATGATTAGTCAATCAGGTACTGACTTCAACGAGGGGGGTAATAATTTGGTAGGGGGTCGAAATTCGGCACAACACCGCCGCCGTGGGTGGAAACGTGCAGATTAAGGGGCGGTAATATTATAATAAGATCCCCTTCCTACGTCAGAAGTGTAGCGAAATCTGATCGGCTTATTTTTTTATGCTAGCAGAGAAAGGCTTACCAAAACAAAGTTCCTGTGTTGGTAGATGCACCTGGGACCCGATCATAGCACTTAAGCACTGAAAAATGGATCAACAAAAAATACTTGACAAATGCATTCACAACCTTGCAACTATGTTATTGAACTTTAATACATAAAGTAATACATCCTTTTCATTCAACTTTTAGAATAATAGTTATAACAACCCCCAACAATAGAATAATAACAACAAATAATAATAATAAAAATTGTTTAGCTTTTAACACCTTTTACATGACACTGTTTCTTTTCATGGCCATAGGTTAAAATAAAATAAAAAATCAATTGCCATAAAAAAAACTCCACTATTTCAGTAAAAAATCATTTCAGTCCTCCTGATGTTCTCTTGTATACGTTCCTTATATGGGCTTCTAGGTCGCTAGCACCTTTATTTGACATTGACATGTACGTGCCAGCATTGCAGGTCATGCATTCTACTTCACACGGATCCCGACCGAGACGAAACACAGGATTTATCTCTGTAAATCATCTGTGAATTTACTTTTTTTTTTTTTAAAGCCGTTCAGGAGCCATGTGCCACTGTTGACAAGCAAGCGCTGCTCTGTCTCTTTGCTGTTGCCGTGGTGCTGAGGGTAATGATTGAGATGCAGTTTGACCAATGTTTGCGCTACGTAGGCTACATGACCGACCGACCAATGGTGGCGTGCGAGAAGGCAGGACCTAAAGCAATGCAAAAACGCAACCAATGAATGGCAACTGTAGAAAGCAAAAGCCGAATATAGAAGGTCTTTTTAGGTCCAAAAAGAGGACATTTCTGGGAAAAAGAGGACATATGGTCATTGGTTACCCTAATTAAGGGCAGTCTCAAAATGTTAAGATATTCACTATACCGACATTTACACGCACCTAAACAATCCACTAGTAATCGGACTGATGGCTCATTTGGATTGAAAAGCCTTCATGTAAACACCTCAATCCATCTGAATGAAATTTCGGATTGGGATTGAAAGGGGTGGTGTAGAACTAAACTAATCTTTTCAATAAGAAACTAAAGCCCTATTCGGACGGGATTAACTTTACAAGGGTAGATGATGGAGTAATGTAATTTTACCACAGGGCGTCTGTAATATTAATGGCCAATTCGCACGGGATAAGATATCTCAGTAAAACCAGCAGAAGTGGGAGAGGTAACTCGATTTACGCACCGCTGTCACTCCTGTCGTCATGTATGTATTAAATTGCTTCCTGATATCACATGCACAAACATATAACCTATATTTATATATATAAAACAGTTATGTACGGTCGAACGATGTATTAATTAACTTCAGATTGGATTATTCGGATGAGACATTAAACCGAGGTCCTGACTCTCTGTGGTCATTAAAAATCCCAGGATGTCTTTCGAAAGAGTAGGGGTGTAACCCCGGCATCCTTGCCAAATTTGCCCAGTGGCCTCTGTCCATCATGGCCTCCTAAACATCCCCATATACCGATTGGCTTCATCACTGTCTCCTCTCCACCAGTAAGCTGGTGTGTGGTGAGCGTTCTGGCGCAATATGGCTGCCGTCGCATCATCCAGGTGGATGCTGCACATTGGTGGTGGTTGAGGAGATTCCCCCCTTCTATGTAAAGCGCTTTGAGTGCCGAGAAAAGCGCTATATAAATGTAATGAATTATTATAATTATTATTATTATTATGTTGGTAATAGGCACTTACCTAACGCTAAAAGATGTTTCGTCCCTCTAACAAGTGCTTTCGATCTTCTTTTTGATCTGGATGGTATGAAGAAAACACTTGAGTTTTGCCATAGACTAGTCCCAGCGTTTAGAACGCAACAGAATGCTTTTTTAAGCGTCTCCATACTTGAAAAACTGCAGAAAACTACTTTTAAACAGGAAAGGCCGATTTATTTATGTACATATTTACAGCGGGTCAATTCGCACGGGATTAGTATTACCTGAGGTCATTTTTCCGGACCTTTTTACAGAAGGTAAAAGTCGTTAATCTTTACTGACATTGTCCATAATGATTACTGAGATGGCACATTCGGACGGGACTAAAATCACAGAGAAGCACTAGTGATAATTACTTTACCCCACCTCTCCATGTTAAACTAATCCCATCTGAATAGGGTTTAAGAATGTAAACTCTACAATATGACAATCTTCTGAATTGGATTCAAAAATATCTTGCACACATGCGCTGTGTCGTGATGTGTATGATTACCAGAGCCCTTTCAAAATCTGTTTACATTTTACTTCTAACAAACATACATATAGTTTATTTAGGACTTACAAACTGGTCAGTGTAGGAGACAGTTGTATTTACTAAATATAATTTTGTTCGGAATACACTTGTAAACATAAAATCAGATTATAAACAGAACTTTAAAGGTGCTGTATGTAATTTTTTTGACTATACTAAAGCATAATATGTTAGCAGATATTTGAAAACATGCTAAGTTCACATTGTTTCACTGAAAAACAATGATACTTGTTTGTTCACAGTTTGAACGTTCTTGTTTCCATTTGTTTAATTTCAAGATCTGAGGTGAATTATCCATTGTTGCTTTTACAGCTACAAAGCTGGGAGCACTAAATGATATTCAAAGTCACATTGCATGCTTTTAACATTAAATTAAGCAAACGGTACCTGAGATTATTGCCACACTTTGTGTTTGTTGTTCCAGCCGCGACGTCGCATACAAATAGAAACCGTTTCTAAAACAGAATCGTCATGTGTCGCCGTCGCGGCTGGTTAGGAGGGACAAAAACTATAACATGGAAAAGATGCCATTTATCGCGTGTCGCGGCGCGTGTTGTTAGGACACGGTGTTACAGTTACATGATGTGTTTCGGGTCTCAAATTTCTTAATTTATACATTTCTGTCATGATGGTTCATTCCCATAACTCGTGATGAACGAGAGACCTAGACCCGCGAGATTAACTAATCATATTGATAATGGGAACGTGTCAGTCAGCATATGGGAATGTGACGTGACAAAATAACGAACGACTCGGGTTGGGAGCCGAGGTGACTGCTTAGTTGGGTCTTCTGGCTGTGCAATGAATTAAACATTTCTGTTTCTCATAATTTGGCCATGGCTGCATTATAGTTTTATTTTATTTTAAATGAGATCAACATTTACATAATTTGATATGTTGGGGAATTTGGCTATTAACATTTCAATTATATTCTGCTGAAGCGAACGAAATGACTGGAGAAATTATTTGTTTCGTTGATTTGGCTCGTCGCCTTCCATGGTCAAATACTCTCATTCCTGTTTCGTGTCCTCGGTCTGGCAACCCGCATGAGCATCAAGTCTGAGGAAGAGGGGAAAACAATGCCAATATTTTGAATTTGGTCGACAGTAAGTAGGCTATCCATTTCAACTTCTATATAGCCTACTGCAACTTTAAGAATTGGAATTGGATTCACTTGGATTGACGAAAATGACGAAGCGCTTAAGTGAATAGGGCCTATTAATGTGTTACAATTAATGTGTGCTTTTAGAAATTGATATACTTCACATTTTTGCTTTTAAATCTTATATTAGCCACATTTACTTCTATTGTAAGTGCCTCACATTTTTGCTTTTTTTTATGAAAAAGAGGGAAGAGTCAAAATAATATTTTGTGGTAATCAACATTATACAACAAATGTTGTCGACCAAGTTTAACTTATACAAGTTAAGGATGCACACACGATTGAAACTAGAAAAAACTATGACACATCAAGCTGTCTCCTGATTATGGCCATTTCTCTGTGATAGGCCAATTGTGGCTTACTGTCAGTTTGTGGAAGATTAGCAAAACCGTGCCATCTTTCCGATAAACTCTCTCTTATTCCCTTTCTCACTCCTTCTTTTTCATCTCTCCTCTTGTCATTAATTATGCTGGAGCTTCTGAATGGTAATAGCCAGCAGAGATATCATAAAAAACTCTTATCACTTTTTCATTACGTTCCAAATCAGGCCTCCCGGTCAGCGGCTGCAGGATAACAGATTGGGCCGTGTAATATTAGGTCATGGTTGTTGACAGATAGTGGCCTGAGGTTGGATCTGATACACTATAGGTTATCAGAGTGATATGGTTAGAGCTGCGAGATTGGTCACTCATTGGCAAGGATGCTGGTTCACCAAGGGTATCACGTCAACAGCAATTATAGTCTGAGCAGTATTGCGCATTGTTTTGCTTCATCAGTACAGATCATAGGCATGTGATATCTTCTGTAAATTAAAAACAATATCATCCATCCATCCATCTGGTTTTTAGACTATTAATTGGAAAATAATGTCTAAAGAATAAAACATTTGTTTTGATTTTAGCAAAATATTTTTCAGTTTTTGCTTCAGTAATACCTCTTAAAATATAATCATTAAGACTATAATACTAATTCTTATCGCAAAGCGGAAACATCAAGGCCAATGACGGTCTTGATGCCGAAAATTAATACTAAGCTTTAGAAATGGTGATTAAGAAGCTGTTTGATGTCAGCGTCTTCATTTCACGTACATTCTCAGACATCTTTTAAATCTTTTGATGAGTCATCGTCACAATAATACTGTCATGCGTAGTTCTTTTACACAGTGGGCTTCTTGAAAGATCTATAGACGCACACATGCACACATCTTTTTTTATATTGCCATGGTAATGTGTGTATTCAGAAACCATTCCTGTGTGCTCAAGCTCATTCACATTAGACATTTTCAAACATCCTTGTTATACAGAACCCCATGAAGATTGTTACTTTTCAGATTGCCAAGACACTAATCTTAAGGATGAAAGACACACACACACACACACACACACACACAAAAACCCATTACTGTCTGTATCAGCATGGTGACGGAGTCTACTTCACAGAACAGTAGACAAATTAAACTGCAGCTTCTAGCTTTCTCTTATTTGACTCGCTGGCTAACAACACAAAATACGTGCTTGTAAATAACAGATGTTGCATTAGTTATAGTCAGTGTGCTTGAGCATATGGATGATGTGGAAAATGGAGTGCCTGTCAGTTATTGTAGATAAGTACACATGCTGTTAACGATGTCTTTTTTATACTACGTTTGCAGCTGTCTTTGTCCATTTACAGGAAAAAAGAATCTTTAAATTAGCATAGTCAAAACTTTAGCAAGGAAAACAGCTACATAATGTCAAAGATTTTACACAGGGAAAAAATACTTTTTACTAAAGGAAAGAAAAACAGGAAGAAGCCTAAAAGATAACAAATCCTTAAATTGCCCATTATGCTTCAGCCAAGAGTGGTGCTGAGATGCCAGGTTGTTTTCAAGGTATCGATCCAGAATATCAAAGTTCTGTTGTAGCTTTTCTCCTGGAAAACAGCCACCTAGCTCTTCATTTCAACCAACATGGAAAGTGCTACGCTTTGCCTATGACAAAGATTTGTGTTTGTGCATGTACAGATGTAATTTGGCTAAACAGTTAGCAGATGATTTTTTTTATATAAAAAAAAAACAAGGGCTTTTATTATATACATCACTGTTCAAATGTTTTAGAAAGTCTCTTAAGCCTGGAACACACCAAACCGAAGCCAAAGAACTAGCACTGATGAAAGCCGACTGTGTTGTCGCCTCGCGTGGCCTGCGTCAGGGGGAAAAAGCTGCACCTGAACACACTGAGCGAACTACTGCCGACTGTCAGCTAATGTGCGTTCTGCGTCTGTGTGTAAATGAGACAACTGTCTATTTCTGAAGATATATTCATATATATTCGTCATTCAAAAAGGGAAACCGACGCTGCAGCCTGCAGATACACAAACCATAAACAAAGCAGTGCGTGCTTACCATTTTGAATATCAATCCTGCTAAACACTTTCTTTATTCCACTCCGCTCATGTTAATATTGAATATTCGCCAAGGAACACTCAGGTAAGATGACGTTACATTAGAACAGCCTTATCTGTACCGTTTTGACTACTTTGCTCACTGTTTTGCTATTATTCTCGTGCAGTGACTCGTTCACAAAGCTGATCAGCCAATCAGAGTTCTCTCTCTCACCGACGGCCCGACGCCGATTCAACATGTCGAATCGGCCGAAAAAAAGCACACGAGGACCAATTTCAGCCAACTGTGCGGAACACACTGAGAAAACTTAGTCGGCCGACGCACAAAAACTGCCGACGGCCGGTGTGTTCCAGGCATTATGCTCACCCAAGGCTGCAAAAAACAAAACAAAACAAAACAGTAAAGACAGTGATATTGTGAAATATTATTACAATTTAAAACAGCTGTTTTCTTGAAGATTACTCAGACTAACAATTAGGAGCATTGGCACCAGTGCCACCAAGTTTACAGATGGTGGAACCAGCATCTGATTTGGTTGCATTGGACATGTAATATTAAAAATATTACAACAACCTCTTACAAACAAACTTACCATGAACAATGCAATACAAAAACCTCTTACAACACAAATGTTAGCATGACAAAGTCTTGTTTAAAAGTTAAAAAAGGTAGAATTCCAAGTCTAATAAGTCCAATTATAAATTGACTAGTTTACCCAATATTTATGAGTATGTACTTTAGACAAAGCATTAGTTTAGCAACATAAGACAGCAGCTCATGCAAATAGCGCTCATCCCACAAGTCAGGCTTTTTTTTGAGAGCAATGTTTAAATCAGTCATTAATGACACTGCATTTGAGTTAGGATGCTGTCTTAGAAGGTAGTTGCCTGTATTAAGGTATGTTCACAAGGTTTTGCAGACAATATATCTTGATGTGTAACATTAGTCATTAGTAACTATGTCATGTTGTTGATTGCCTGAAATATGAAATCTCATTTAGCCTTTCTACAGCCATACAAGTCGAGACAGATGGAGGCTGTCTGAATTGTAGAGAGGTATTTTGCCCTGTAAAAATGATTATCCATGCTACACATCAGGGTTTTCTTCTTGGCGTTAAATTTGCGGAATTCACAAGTGCAGAAAATGAAAAGCACATCCATTTTAAAAGAGAGCGCGACTGTAGATTAACATTGCGGTGGGCTATTACTCTGACCAGTATTGGAATAAGCTCCTAAGGAATAAGCTCCACAGAGGCTTGGCAGAGTCCCCCCCTCCCCCCCATCTCCGGCCCTAGTGGCACTTGGCATCATGCAACAATAATGAAAGCAGCATCTGCTATGAATTCATTCATAGATCATCTGCTTCCTTTATTAATGCGTAAAGACTTACTGGGCGGGCTGCGCACCTCCACATCCAACCTCTTTGATTAATGTTTCTTCTGAAAACGGCATCAGTTAGGGAAGGCGCTATCTGGTATTTGTCTTTACAAGATCGTATCGACTTTTGTGAGACCATGCAGAAAATGAACTGTCATGTACGCAACCGGTCACAAAATGAACGCCATTAATACCTCTGGACTAGCGTGGACAGACTCGCCATCCTCCGCCTCGAGTGTTGAGAAAATAAGCACGTCTGTCTGGCTGCTGTGATGAGGGACTGCCGACATCCATTCAGTCACATCAGAAGAATGGCTGTAATAAGACCGACTATCAGCACTTTCCTTAGAAAAACACATTAGAATGGGCATGAAGTGGGGAGATGATACAACAAACTACTCCAGCTAATGACATTATTATCAGCACAAGCACAAGCAACACAGAGACTTCCACTCCACGCAATGACCGCCATCTGGCTTTTACAGGCGCATAAACTGAAGCTTGAAGCTGGATCAAAGTACAAACAAAAGCATCTCAGAAGAGCAGACATATTGCACAACATTACGCTATCGACACTAGTTGGATAATGTTACAAGTGAGAGATGCAGTTTTGATCCAAAGTATTACAAAAAAAATGGCTTATATATAAAATATTCATGATTCATAATACACTAGCCTTCTTGTCATGATTTAATTTAATTTATACAAGCTCTCTATTTGATTAGATTTAAATTTGATTCGATTCTTCATTATAAAGTGCATTTTGCTTACATATTCTTACATAAAGAAAGAAGATCTCTTTCGACTAATGCTGTAAATAATACAGGGCGAACTGCTAGATGGACTTGTGGAAAGAACCGACTCAAAAGGCAAACAGGATACATTCAAATTCCCGTCTATTCCCTTTAAAATGACAAGCTTAATGTCATTTCCAGGAATAACAAATCATACAGCCTTGTGATGCACAGAAACAAGATCCAATTTCTTTATATGAAGAGTCACTGATTGTAGAGGAAAAGATTGAATAGCATACAAAACATGTTTTTTTCTTTCTTTCACCAAGTAAACATTAACCCAGACACAATCTAATTTAACCTCCAGGGGCCAAATACAAACCTGTAAACTTCTAGACTTCCAGTGAAGCTTCACTAACCCTGTTCGATTAGTTCTGTCCAGGATCTCTTTTAGAGCCCTTCAGTCAGCATTTGATTTATTATTTATTATTAACCTTGACAAGGTTAAATAAATGCTAAGAGAGAGATAGAGGAATGGAGACAGATATTGTATGAGCCAGTACACAATAAACTGGGAAACAGTATTAAAATATTAAATAGTACGTAAAGTGTGATTTGTCATGAATTAATATTCATATCACACAAGGATGTTGAAAAGCCCAGCATTGTTGGCTTTGGGATGCTGGTTTCCATACTCACATTTTAAATTCTGAATGTTTGCTACACCAACAAATATGCTGTCTTTCAGGATCGCTTATAAATAAATAAATAACATTATAAAAAATTATATGATCTATATATAGCAAACATTCAGAATTCAAAATGTGAATATATCTCAAATAGCTCAGTGTTTGGAAACTGCTCTGGTTTAAGAGGACTTGATTTTAGTCCAGAATTCTATTTTGACAGAAAATTTAACTTTGTGATTGAGCTAAACAAAAACTCAAAAAGCTCTGCTCAATTGTAAATGTCTAAAACAACAATAACTTTACATGCATGAGAGACTTCTGTTCAGAGAGTGAAATCCAGCTGACATCGGCCTGAATTCCCCACTATTGAATTTGACACCTTGGTGCACGATCAATGTTGAGGATCAATGTTCAGCCCCTGCTGAAACAAACATTTTCAGACCACCTAGATGATAAATTATTTATTTCACTCAAGAATTATAGACTATGGATGAGAGACAAAAACAAAAATGGACTCCAAAATAAAACCCATCCCTTCAAAATCACTTCAGCCTCGTTTTCATTTCTCGTAGTTAGTACCGAGAAAAACATTGTGTGTAATAAAATGGCCAACACCTCAAAGATTCAGACAGAATCAGATGTTTACTTTTAACTACCTAAAGCCATTAAGTGTCTCAGCTGTAATTGGATTCTCAAAAGAATGCCTGCTTAGTAACCATAGCTCAAAGCCGACAGCAAATGCACATATTTTCCACCATCATTGTATGTGTAAACGCATTCTTGAGCTTCCTTGATCCTTTCGTTTTCACATTGTGGAACGATTTGCATAGCCCTGCAGATGCACCTGCTGTGCTTTGTCTCCAAAATGTGTGTCTGACGTTCCCCGCATGCACTTATATCCACATCGGAAGATAAGAAGCATTTCAATGGCGAGCACCAGAAAAATAGCATCAGAAGTATAAGCGTTTTTAAAATGAGATTTTTTTTCCGCTGTGATACCTCTGGGGCTCTGAGTCCACTTAACTGCAATGTCATTAGTTAGGATTTAAATGAGGACTTTGTTGTTCCGCAGTGCCATCCATTTAGACTTTAATTACAAACAGAATGTTTTGTGGCATCAGGGAACAGAATGCCAGATTCTTATTCTGTTGTGCTATAGTTGTGTGGATTTCGTTTAAAAAATGAAGCTAAACAGTATAATATTGATGTGGATGTATAGAAGTTGAGCCTCCAGCAAGCACATCACAATCATGCAACTCAATTATGCAAACGAATATAAGGGATGGAGTATCAAGTAAAACAGCATAGGTTGACATTGTTTATTTATTAGTTTAGACATTCATGAAGCATTTCCTGTGTCTGGAATTAATGCAAGGGCACCTGAGGGCCGTTTGCAATCTTTTAGAATAGATTCTCAACTGGTGGGTCGTGACCCAAAATGGACAGGAGGTTTTTTTTCTAATAGGGCCAGACAGCAGGGAAAAACAATGCTAAATGGAAATAATAACATAGTTACATAACTAATATAATTGTGTGTGGGTATAGGGTTGTAATATATCATTTTAAAAGGCATGATAAAATGCTTAGATTTTTGATGATTTATCTAAATTGTCAAAGACTTGTTTGTTTAATCAAACACAGCAACATTACAAGTAAAAAAACAACAACAAAAAAACAGCCTTAAATTGTTAATTTGTCTGTTCAGCCTATGTCAGGGGTTTTCAAACTAGGCTTCAAAGGGGTATGTGGTGAAAAAGAGAGAGAGAATTTCAATTTAAAATGCCACTTAAAATTTTTAAGTGTTTTTAAACTGCGTTGGAACATTATTTATTGTGAAAAGACCTCAAAAGTCTGGGGTGAGCCTACTTTTTTTCTCAAAGAAATAAAACTTTTATTTAGCAAGGACACACTGAATTTATCAAAAGTGACAGTATAAAGACATTTATAATCTTATAAAAAATGTCAAATAAATGCTGTTCTTTTGAATGTTCTTTTCATCAAAGAATCCTGAAAAAAAGTTTCATGGTTTCCACAAAAAGCAGCACAGCACAGATTGATAATAATAAATGTTTCTTGTGCACCAAATCAGTATATTAGAATGATTTCTGAAGGATCATGTGACACTGAAGACTGGAGCAATGTTGCTGAATATTCAGCTTTGCCATCACTGGAATAAATTGCATTTTAAAATATAATAAAATTGAAAACAATTAGTTTAAATTGTAAAAATATATTTCAAATTATTTGCATCAAATAAATGCAGCCGGGAGCATAAGAGACATCTTTCAAAAACATTACAAATATTTTCAACTTTTCTTTATGCTAGTATGTCATGTTAATCATTTTGTACTTGCAGTTCATGGTAACAGTCATACATGTTTGATTTTAAGGACATTTTTGTTTACTTTTGTACACTAAACAGTTTTGATGTTGGGTCACCACTTAGCATGTCCAATGTAAAACCAGTCCACAACCACTGCTTTAGAACTTCCAGTTGCACATCTGGTCACTCATTTCCATCACTGGGTAGTGGGTACTTCTAAAAACTTAACACATTCAATGACTGACTTCCTATTACTTAGACGGCCAAAGTGCCTATCTGATCCTTCACTCACAAAGCTCCTGTAGCTCAACCACTTGAACACAGAGTAATCCATCATGCAGATAGATATCGGTTCTCTCTTGTTCGCCGCTCTGAGCATGGTGAAACCTAACCGAAACAAACGCACAACTCACTTTTATGCAAATAGTCATAAGCTGGCTACTGGCCCTCTGGGTATACAAGTACAAAATTTCCACAACTCACCAAACGCAATTACCTGAGATATTGTTTGTTTGCTCATGATTACAAATGCCACCACAACACTGGCTATACATCATCAGACCAGACGAAATGGCAAGGAGAACCGAGCTGTGTTGGAATTCAATAGCAGTCTGCAGAGTGCGGAACAGTGTTAGCCTCAGATAACGTCAGTCAAAGGCTGCTTCTGCTTTATGCAGGCAAGCTTGTCTGACGCCCCTGAAATTGCAAAGAAGGATATTCAATAGGTTGTGGAGCACACAACTCTGCTGCATGTAATAAGTGCACCAGGCCCAGCGTCCCAATGTCACCAGTTAAGCAAGGCAAGTATACCCTGGCCCCTGGAGGGAATTAATTTTATCATTCTACTTTCCTCAAAAAATGCATTGGAGTTATTCTATGAAATAGGAGTCTTTTTATTTTGGAAAAGTGTTTTTAAAGTTAATTTCTGTGTGATTCTGTTTGATAAATGCATAAAGCACACATACAAATAAAAAGAAATGTCTTACAGTACTGATGAATTGAATTTAACCATTTAAAAAAAGAACTTCATAAAAATTAATGTTTGTCACTGATGTTCGGTTCGTTTTGTTTTCATTAGTCACATCACATGTGTTCCTTTGTTTCCATGGACACTAATCTATCATCACAGCTGTGGTTAATCACCATGTGTATTTAAGTTCCTCACCTTCACCCTGTGTTTGTCCGGTCTTGTTTGTGAAAGTGCTACTACCTTCTGTTATTTTGCCTGTTGAATTATTATTATTAAACCCTGCATTTGAACTATCTTCATCTGTCTGTCTGCAACCTTGCTAATAATGTTGAGATATACTGAAATTTTAATATCAAATATTTCAAAATAGCTGCAGAAAATGTATAAGTCAACAAATTGACGTTTCTATAAACAGTAGAAAATGGTTAAATGGTAAATTAGAGCAGTACTTGCCAACTTTTGAACTTCGGCTCCTCTGAAAGCTCAAATGATATCACTTCCTCATCTTTCTTTCCAATTTACTATTTTAAGTCAAGTAAGTGGTGTGATGGCGCAACTCAAAATTCACGGTCACACAAATTATTCTGCTTTAAATTTTATATTTATCCTCAAATATTTTGATCTGATATTTAATCAAAGATTTGGCATTACTTTTCAATTGCAAAATTGCAAAATATTTATAAAACGCACACCATCATAACATTAACTATTTTTAATAGAAAATGTTTAATTAAATTTGAATTAATACTTAAGCTAATATATATATATATATATATATATATATATATTGTTAGGCAAATATTATGAACAAAAATTATAGGGAATAAGTGTCATACATGACAGTAACTAAACATGACAAGTGAATATAGCATCATTGACTCTTAAATAAGCATTCATTATTTCTGCATAATTAACCATGTTTAATGACCAGTGTTTTAAATGGACAGTGAAGGAAAGCACAACAGTAGTGTCTAGCAACCTGTTACAATCGATTTAATAACGAATGAATGTGCACAGCAACTACGAGTCATTAGTGAAACTGATTTTAATTTTCCTCCACCATGGTTTGTCTGCCAGTTCACTGGCTGACTAGCCAGAGATTAGCTTCAGATTCTCAGATTTGTGGTTTAATCAACCTTCTTTTCATAGCTGTTTCCCAGCACATTCGTTTAGCATTTCCTACACCAATATTTGTTTGACTTGAGGGTGTGTGTCTGTTAATTTGATCAACAAGATTCATTATATTTGTTGAAAATATGAAAGATATTTGCTATTGCTATTTCTCTTCATTTTCAAGTAATTTCTGAGTGAACATCAACTTTTTTCAGTGATGTGAAATTACTAATTCTGTCATATTTTTCTCATCCTAATGCCACCCTAAACCGATAAAGATTCACTGTGCTCTCTCTCCCATGCCATGAAAGATGGTCACCATGATCTCCCATATCTGTATGTAAAGAGGATATCTGCTATTAGTATGTAGGCTACATCAGTAATCACTGTGAAGGTACTTGTCATTAGCACTTCAAGCAGTTCAGAACTCACTTTTACCTTGTAGGATGCCCTCTGTACTCTACCGCAACTGCAGTCGGACTTCACTACTGAGTTAATTGGCAGACAGCGATCAGGCTGGTCGAACAGATGCCAGGTACATGCTATAAATAGATAAATAGGGCTCCTCTCTTATGATGCACTCCCAGCCACACCACCTTGCTTGCATAATGGATTTATGCTAATGCAGCTCACCATGAGGAATGTGCAGGTAGGGAACATGCATTTCACCTCCTGAAGTAAATTAAATAAATAAATCAAGACACAAGAAGGCATTAAAGGATGCAGGCATAATTTATCACACTAGAGATGTGGATGTCGTCACATGACTGTGTGCGGTGTACGGGAAATACATTTCACCCACTTAACTGAGACTAAGATAAACTGGAAGCAAATCTGTCGAGCCAGCCGTTGGTGTCCTCCTTCAAATTCTCTCTGCAGCAATGCTGTGAGAGAGCGTATTGAACATAAGTGATGCAGTCAGCCATTTTTGTGTTTTAAAGAGTCAATGTAAAAGTTTGGTAAATGAGCTGAAGTGCGTAAGTTTTTATGTTACAATACTTTCTCCTATTCCATCTTAATATGCAGTGACAGTTGTATGTTAATATTCCCAAAACAGTGTAAAATACAGACTCTGTCGTTATAAAAACAAACTGTCAGCACTGGGTCAACCACTGGTGTAAGTTTGGGGCGGGGCCAGTGTACTTATTATTTTATTTATTTTATTAATTCTTTATTTCAGACCCATGGGTCCATATAAATAACTTACAACATCCATAGACAAAAAACAACATACATAGTTTAAAATACATACAAGCTTTCTCTCCAATGCTTCCAGAAACAAGAAAAATACCTTGTTTCACTCAACACAATATTGTTTAAGTCTCTTATGATACTATTTTTAGAATCATTCATCCGACATAGAAACTATACATATACTTCCTCAAGACAGCATTCAACGTGAGTATATTATTAGCCACAAATATTTGACTTGCACTTGACCACCTTGGGACCTTAAGTAAAATTCTAAGAGCATCATTATATGCCACCTGTAACTTTCTCATCTTTGCTTTAGAATATTTACACCACAGGTGGGCTGTATAGAAAGAAGCACAGTATGCTTTAAATAGAGTTATTTTCACATCGTCTGAACACATAGAAAACTTACGAGCCAGCATATTGGCTTGCCCATACAATTTACAGCACTGGCGCTGCACATCATCATCATCATTTAAATCATCTTTAATGATGTGGCCTAGGTACTTTACTTTAGTTACTACATTTAAAGCTTTATCATCTAAATATAAAAAAGGAAAGTTAATCTTTTGGTCCACTTGGGTTTTAACAATCATGATTACACTCATGATTTATTAGTTAAATATTACAATTGTTTTCCTTAAAGTGCCCCATTATGCTATTTTAAAGTTTCCTAATGTTGTTTTGGAGTCTCCTACAACAGGTTTACATGCATCAAAGGTCAAAAAACGGTTTAATTTCCTCATAATATACATTTGCACATCACCACATTTTCAATGATTCTCAAACGACTCGTCAAATGAATCAATCTCTCTAAATCCCTCCTTTCCGCGAGCTACTCTGCTCTGATTGGCCAGACAGCTCAGTCGGTTGTGATTGGTTTACCGCGTACAGCGCACGCGTCAAAAACAAAAACGCCCATTGCCATAACGTCGGCTCTGCTTGTCCTGAAGATTCCTACACCGTAAACTAAACACAGTAACGAACAATGACGTCAATTTTACCATATCAATGCGAGCGCGAGTCCGATGATGAAACATTGAAAGAACTATTTATTTATCCCAAACCTCCATAGCAAGGACAACTCGAGCAGGGCATTTCTTAGTGATTCGCTACTTAGCTTGAGGTACATTATGAGATGTTGCAACTGTAATTCCTCACCATCAGCATGAACAAGTGCATGTCCATCAACAAACCGATTATTTTACTTGTAATAATTTACTTACTGAGTATTTTTCTAATATATTGCGGTGAACATGTACCCTGGAAATCCAGAGTTCTCGCGAGAGCACAAGTTGAATTTGCTCAGCGAGTTTACTCTGACGTCAATTAATGATGCTTATTAAATATGCCCTTGTATCCGAGCTGCACCAATCACATCGTGTTATCTGATATAGGCGGGCCAGAGGCGAGCTAAACAGATGACGACAGCGCTGTGACGTCGAAGTCATTAGTAAACATTGCAAGATGGCTATGGATGAACACCAGTTGTTTGAAACGGCTTTGGCTACAATGAACAAGTTAGACTTTTTATCTAAAAGAGGAACAGAAGACGGCGCTCGAATCATTCCTTTGTAAGAAGGACGTTTTTGCTGTTTTGCCGACCGGATACGGCAAGAGTCTAATCTACCAGTTAGCTCCGCTGGTAGCTAAGCGTATGGGGCTTGTTGTGATTGGTCATAGTGTTATCCAATTGCGTTCAGTGAGATTTTCAAATGCATGCTTGGTGCCGCCCCTCGAGCTGGCCGATTTTCATTAGTCGATGCCAGACCATTAATCTTTCAGATTTAGGTCTGGATTTCCAGGCTAGTGAACATGTGGGAACTGTATCAATATATACATTAGCCGAGCTCTAGCATAAATGACTGATGTAACATAAACGTTGGTAAAACAAATCTTGCTCCATGCTCAATCTTTACTCAAAGCATTAATAGACAGTTTTAGGTAATAGTGGCCCCCAAATGATTAGCATAAGTATTTCAGTAAGACAGTGATAACGTGAGTTAGCCAGTTAGCAGAAAACTCAAAACTAAGTATTTTGAACACCATCTTTCAAGAACAAGCGGTTTGCGAATCCTGCATTGAACTCCGAGATTTGAGAAGCAGTTTTCAGTAAAATAAAGGGGACAGCAAAAGTTTAGAATTATACTGCTGTGGTACCGTGGTAAAGATGAATTTTAACCACGGATTCTTCACATGCTCGTCCTTGGGCATTGAAAAAAACTGGCTTTACCTTCACATTGTTGAGCACAGCATCTTCTCGACATGATGCTATCCAGTATCCACAGGAATCAGCTGCTGGTTTGAGGTTCAAGTTTTCCCTGGTGTCTGCGCGCGCAATAAGTGGGCGGGCAATATGCTAATGTTCCGTCTTGACGTCACAACGAAACGGCTTATGATTCTTTTGAAAAACGATTCATTTAATTGACTCAGAGTCGACTCTTACTTTTGAAAGACAATAACGGTGCACTTTCAGATTTAAAACTTTGCAGGATGTTTTCATTCACTTAGAGTTAAGTTACACACTACATGAAAGGTCATTTTCAAAAATCCATAATAGTGACCCTTTAATTGAAATAAAGCTGAAATAAAATAAAATATACATATTAGATTTTTTTAAACTTATACGAACATTTGAAATGTTTCCTTGGTAATCGACAAAATTAAATAAGTTAAAAATGAAGTATTCTGGAATAACATCACTCTTAAAGGAGAAGTTCACTTTTGAAAAAACTTTTGCTGATAATTTACTCACCCCCATGTCATCCAAGATGTCCATGTCTTTCTTTCTTCAGTCGAAAAGAAATTAAGGTTTTTGATGAAAACATTCCAGGATTTTTCCACATATTATGGATTCCATTGGGACCCAAACGGTTCAAGGTCCAAATGACAGTTTCATTGCCGCTTCAAAGGGCTTTAAACGATACCAGACGATGAATAAGGGTCTTATCTAGCGAAACGATCGGTCATTTCAAAAATAAAATAAAAAGTTGACGTTTTATAAGCACAAATGTTCGCCTTGCTCTGTTCTGTGATGCGCGTTCGTGACGTCACGTAATACGCAATTACGTTGAAAAGGTCAAGTTTGATGTGTTTACAAATGTGCGGAAGGAGGACCATATAAACATTTTCAAATGTATTTGTGTCAGTTTATCGTTTAAAATGCCCATTTCGTGTGCGCATCCTGAGTGTTTTAATATTAAAAAGCCAAAAAGAACATTTTCTTCAATTTTTCAAGCGTGACCTTTTCAACGTAATTGCGTATTACGTGACGTCACGAACGCGCATCACAGAACAGAGCAAGCCGAACATTTGTGCTTATAAAACGTCAACTTTTTATTTTATTTTTGAAATGACCGATCGTTTCGCTAGATAAGACCCTTATTCATCGTCTGGTATCGTTTAAAGCCCTTTGAAGCGGCAATGAAACTGTCATTTGGACCTTGAACCGTTTGGGTCCCAATGGAATCCATAATATGTGAAAAAATCCTGGAATGTTTTCATCAAAAACCTTAATTTCTTTTCGACTGAAGAAAGAAAGACATGGACATCTTGGATGACATGGGGGTGAGTAAATTATCAGCAAAAGTTTTTTTAAAAGTGAACTTCTCCTTTAAGCAGAGAGCTGGTGAACACAGAGTGAAGTTCAGTGAATTTTAAGCAGGAGCGAGTGGGTGTGGAATAGAACCTAGCGGGAGCGGGACGAAACAGTTCCGCGCAGACTTCGCACACACCTCAGTTCCCTCAGAGTCTGGCCTTGAACAAGGAATACGGTTCCCCAATTCTTTGCCTGTAGGATCTCTAGCGTGATGCTCCCTCGTGTGTCTTCAAGTGTGTTGTTCTCTCCTGCTAGACTCACCAACACTCTTAGTGGACTCGAGGCAAAAATAGAATTCAATTCAAAACAAAAGTGCAGAATATGGCACTTTTAAGAAGCAGTGAGGCTGTGTTTTCAGTATACCGTATACCAAGTATAATACTGACAGTTAAAACTTTTTACAAGCTTTGCTAAGTAATGTGCTTATTCAAGAGTCACTGATTCACATCAAAACATTTTATAGTATTTATTCTTCTCTTACCTAAATACTTTTCTTATATTTCCTGTTTTATGTTGTGTTTTACCTGAGCATGAACCATACCGATCAAGGACAAAAAAAGGACGGGGCTGCTTCTCTCAGACATCACTGGTGTTCACTTGACTGTCTGTCTGTGTCAGATGTGACCTCTGTCTTCTAAGACCCACCTGTCTGGCTTTTCTCTCAGCAGATGCCTGAACAGAACAGGAGTGACATGTCAGATTAAGCTATGACAGTTGTCGTGTAGAGCAACTGCTTGTGTGACATTCGGCTCCTGCTGCATAGTACACTGTAAAAACTAAAGGAGCCTCAAATATCCTGTCGGATACTCAAGGAACTTCAAAATGTAATTTAGGTGCCTCAAAGCTCTTTCTCCTATAGTAGGGTTACTGGAGGAGCATTGACATTCTTTGAGGTTCTTGCTGGAACTTATGGGATCCTTTAAGCACTTTGTATTTAGTTCAGAGGTTCTGGAGTCACCTTTTCATTACCATGAGACCTCGAAGTGCTTTGGGGGAAAATAGAGGAACTTGAATGCGATAAAAGGGTTATTGGAAGATCTTTTAACATTTAAGTGGTTCCTGGAAGATCTCTTATGTTAAAGCCAGCATCTGGAGGAACCCAATGGTTCTGTGAGGCCAGAATGAGAATATTATTATCCTATTATTATTATTATAGGCTACTTAAGTTTGATTCAGTATAGCCTACATACCCAGGTGAAAAAAGACGTAGCCTACTATTAAAAATGTACTTGAGTGTGTTTTTAGTAGGCCTACAATACAAATATACTTTAATGCATTTTTAATACATTTAACAGTAGCCTACGTCTTTTTCACCTGGGTAGCTTACATTTATTTAGTATCTATAGGCCTATTTTGTTGATTAATTTAAACCTTAAACAACAACACTAAATTATAATAATATTAATAAGAAGAATTCATTAATTATTATTGAATAAATAATAGTAATAAAATAATAATTTTTACCTACTTCTTCATAAATTATTATTTGAAGAAGAAGAACCAGGAGGAGAACAGTTTTATTATGTCACGAAACTGCTGCTATTCCTCTGCTGTCGTCACTTCAGTGATCCTCGCGCTGCTCGCGCGCAACAAAGCTCAGCTGATCGACGTCATCGGGTAACGGCTCCGTCCTCTCAACAAAGCTTCCGCCGTTTGATCGGCTCTCCGTTACAAGGTTTGTAAACTCGCCAAATAAATATAAATACAGAGTCTACTCACTATATATTCAAACACACATATATATAAACTAAATTGATTATACATTACTACTTTTTTACAGTGTTTACCACTCGTTTATTGCACAGTATCTGGTATGAAGGTTTTATAGCCGCGATGCTAACTACGTCTAACGTAAGTTAATGAACAAATGGAAATTATTGACTCATTGTCTTAGATTGATTTAGTCATTCAATTCAACATATTCTGTAAAACTGTGTCTTCAAATTGCTGAGATAGCCTAACTAATGTAGCTGATTCCTGCTGTTGTCATTGGCGTTTGTTATGAATAACAAAAGCCGGTTAATATAGTTTGGTCTGTTTTTGTTTAGCCTAACTTTACTTACTACAGGTGCCCTCATTCTCTCAAATACCATTTTAAAGCCATTTACTGGTCAATAAATATTATGTTGTGAATAATCAGCTTTGTTCTTTTGTTTCCCCAGAACAACCAGAACATTTCTAAAATAATCTGAACATTTCAGAGGCAACATTGAATTACAGTAAGTTACCTATACACCACATGCAAGTACTTTATTACTATGAACTTTCTCTGTGTGAAATTGTATTGTTTGACTGTGTACTTTTTTAATAAGTTATTCTCTGAAAATCTTCCCTCATGCTCTCAAATCTCATTCATGTTACTCAGAAAAATAATATCACAGGTTTGGAGCTAATAATGCTATACATTTTTTATAGGCTATACCTTAATCATATGCATTTGAATATAAGACATTTTGAACCCTGAATTATAACTTAAAGTTTAGTCTTTTTCGACAAAAAAAGGAAAAAGCTATTATATGACTTCATAAGACTTACAACACAACCCATAACACATGAGTTGTGAACTCATTGACTATTTTTAGGATCTTTTCTGGGACATTTTTGGAGCTTAACTATTTTTTACATAAATTGTTGCATTGAATTGAACTAGACAAGTGTACATAAGAATAGTTTGAATGAATTACAAAAAAAATGTATGCTTGTGTTTCATGCAGTGATATTGAATGGTGACGGGTTGCATTATGCCTGAGATCTGCTTTCGGGTTTGGAACGTCACAAGGCTGAGGAAATTATTTAATAACTTTAATAACCTTACTAACAGTAAATGTTGTACTTTGCAGGGATCTCGGTAAGCTGAAATACAAGTTTGATCAAGAATAAAAATCCTCCTGTAGACCTGAAAATCACTGAAGTGCCTGGACCATCCACCAGAAAAGAGGAAAAGCAAACAGAAAATGAAGCTGATGCACCTTTTCACTTTTCTAACTCGTTAAGTACCTCACGTGTCCCTTGTGAAGATTTTATAATTGATTGCATTTTATGTTGCAGCGAGTAAAGGTGCATCACATTTGTGAATTTCGTGAAATTACACGGGCAAAAAGACAAAATTGCTGATCGTGTGGATTCTTATTGAAATGAGTGAATTCACCAGTGAACATTCACAGAACAACAGATCATTTTACTGCACCTTAACTCTGTTAAAATGGAAAATGTTTTCTGCTTGTTGTGACATAAGGAATACTGTTTCCGGGTCGAAGTCTCTACTTCTACTTTCTCTATCTTGTTTCTAGATATTGAGAATACTCAACAACCATTTATGGGAACTGTTGATTCAAGTCACACATTTAAGCTTTTCAAAAGGCATAGTGTACATTACAGTCTCCAGTCTCACGGCATCCCAGACTTCAACATTTTATGATTCAAAATAGCTGAATAACTAACCATCTGAGATTTCGGAATATAGATAAAGGTTAGGATCCTAATTTTCAGGAATATTACAGCACAATGAGTGTATATTAGCACTGGTTGTTGTTTGTTTTTGGCATCTGATAGAGCTTTTGGACTTGGAAACAGTGACATCAGACTTAACAAGCGGACTGAAACACATGTTTTAAAATTAAGTGAAGATGGACATTTTTAATTAGTCAAAATTGTAATTTTTTACATTGATTTATTACATGGAACATGTGTTTTCCATGCATTTTGTTGAGATGTCTTTTCTTGTGTAGCCTATTGTATACACATGGTTGATTATTCATGTTACTTATGTATTATACTATTTTTTGTGTGTGTGTGTATTCATTGATATTAATCTATTACTAGCTTTTTTTTTTCAAGTGCATGGAAGTGTATGTATTAAAATGGATCTAAAATATGTAATAAACAATTCTTATTTTGTATTTGGTTCAGTTTGTTTATTATAATAGAAGTTAATGGTGGTAACCATAGTAACAACATGAAATTAATTTAATACAAATAAAATAAAATTGAAATTTGGTTCCTGGAGGCACCCACAGTGGTTCCACACAGTGCCTTATATAAGAGTTCCTCAGGAAACCTGTGTGGTTCCTCAGAGAACCGCCCCTTTTTAAAGGGTGCCTAGAGGATCTACAGACGGTTCCGCCGGTGTGGCAAAGTGAAGAACCCCAAAAGGTTCCTCCAGGCACCTTTTATTTTTACAGTGTATGCGGTCTTGCGTAAGACTCGTGCAATGTGTAACGGTAGGTGAAGTTCACAGTGTGAAAGATACAGCAGGCCTAGTTTGTCAACACAAAAAAAACAGCAAACAAACATGTGTGCTGTTGTCACATCTACCAGTGTTACATTAACAGGGCTAAAACAGTTTCTGCTCCTTCGTTAACAGAAATCTCTAACAAAGGCAAACATTATCACGCTAAGACAAAAATACAGTTTGAGAGTCTAATATTTGCTGGCAAACAGATGCTGTGTTTAGCATTATTTAATTCCAGTGCAACAATAAATTAATGATTTTTTTGTTTTTGTTTTGTTTTTCCATTTATGCATTTCGCAGATGCTTTTATCCAAAGCAACACACATTGCATTCAAGGTATAGGCCTACATTTTTTTTCAGTTCTTGGAACTTCATGCATTCCCTGGGAACTGAAGCATGACCATGGCATTGGTTGCACCAGTTTTACTATTTGAACTAATTGAAAATACAGTCTCATCTCTTTATTTATCGCATACACTTAAAAGCCATTTACTAAAATGACAATTTTATGTATATGATGCAGCATAGAAAATAAATTAATTCATTGAACAAAGTGTTACTTAATTATTCAGACAAACAGGAAAAGAATGAACAAATGCAGGTTTCATTGTGTCTCTTAAAATATAGCTTTCGCATGAGTGACATTAAGTTGAACGAAAAATGTCTACTATTGTTACATCTACTTGAAAAATGTAAACTGAATGAAGTAAAGATTAAATAAAGAAATTGCAGGCTTAAAGACAGAGAAAAAGAAATGGAAACCAATCAGGCCTCTTGGCCCCTGAGCATGTTAATGTTCAGTGCTGGCAGCCAGGAAGTAGAGGAAGGACATTAACACTGTGGTAATGACTGCTCCCCCAAAGCCTTGAATAATGCCTGATGCTGCAGGAAGGGCCAGGCAGGATTACCTGCTGCCACTGACACACTGCCCTTGCAGCCGCCGACTTACAATTGGGCTGGAAAATGGCTCATCTCACACCCTGCCATCCAATTTCCTCTCGCACAGATAGAGAGGTGTAGTCGCCTTATCCACTGCCCTTCAGATGCTCTTCTGCATGTGCAGGCTGACTGGCACATTTTAACACACTCAGGACGGTGGAGTGTGCACGCTAGTCCTGTCAGATGTGGAGAATCCTGTTAGCAACGTCTGTGAATGCTGACATAAATCCATCGCGAGTCTGTCTGCTCTTCTGATAGAGTGCAAACAAACATTGTATTTTGAGAATCTCCCGATTTGACCTCAGAGCTGTTGATTTCCAACGGCATTAATTCGATAGAAATTTCCAGTGATCTGCAGTCTTCTAGGGACTGTCATGGTGGATGCTATCGAAGCTTGTTGGAAATCATTGAAATGTACAGCTTGCATCATCTTAGCTACTCTGGGCATTGCTCTGTGATTGATCTCGAGTGCAAATAACTGGCTTACGCAGCTTCGAACCTGGAAAGCAGCTTGCTCCTCTCTGATGTCCTCGCTGATTGCTGATGATACTCGTTGCATCATTATTATGCAGAATATGTTTGCAGAGGGATAGCGCAGTTGATGCAGCAGAAAGAGTTGCTTCATTTGGGTCGAATCAGGAATCACATACAGGTTACAACTTAGATTTGAACCGTTCACAGTGGAGACCTTCAGAATCGGTGTCCTGTTTGTGTGGTTTGCAGACTTCTGTGGCTGGAGACTCTGAGATAATGAGCATTCAGAGGGGATTTTCTTCTCTGTCTGCTGGTAAAATATGAGGAGGAGCGTCTTTCCAAGCATGTCCTCAAGAGTGTTCTGGATCACAGTGCTATCAGAGGTTGTTTTGATTGTCTTCTTGTTTGCCTCATAGCCTTTATGTCTTGTTTTTACGTGTCAGAACAACTTTGGTGTCTCAGTCTGATGACATAAGTAATGATTGCACACCTATCATCTCCTCTTCAAGCTGTCATCTCACAAAAAGCATTGCTACAAGCTGTCAATCAAAAGACTGACTTAGTTCATATCGAGTCTCCTAAAAATACCAGGAGGGAAAACATTTTGAGGGAATAGTGTTAAAAATATACAGTCAAAATATGATTAACTATGATATTAGTAAAAATTTTAAGATGGTATATCTTCTAAGCTGCAAGTCTGATTTCTTAGTCTCCATTCTGTTCATTCATTTGCAGATTGGCACTCAATTATGACATATCTTGACAAATGTAAGTGTGTTTTCAGCACCCTGTAAAAAGTCATTATATGCACCGGACTACATTTAGTGATAAACTATACATAGTGTCGAACTGTTGTCATATGGAAAAAGTTGTGCAAAGATCATTAAAAATCACCCTTTTGTGTTCCACAGGAAAAAAAGCATACAGGTTTGGAACAACATGAAGGTGAGTAAATAATGACAATATTATAATTTCTGGGTGAACTATCCCTTTAATGCTTGAGCAACACATGGCTTGCCAAGATCTCATTGTAATTCATGTGTGACAGTCTACATTGCCAAAACAGATACTATCTAATGCTTTTGATTCTAATGCAAATTCACATCACATTAATTCATTTTAAGGCATTTTCAGTTTCTTGTCTTGATTGCCTCAGGAAATATGACAAAAGATTTATAGTGGTCATTCAGTAAATCCTAGTGCAAAATCACCATCTATTCCTCAGATGCTTGATAGAATCAGTATAATTAGTCTGTGTCACTGTTTAGCCAAAAAAAAAAAAAAAAGGCTTGATCTCTATTTATATCGCCGATATTAAAGATCTACAAGCAGTCAAGAAATTACAAGAGTTGGACTTGGTCAACTTGCAGTTTGGCATCGTTTCAACTTTTTCCGTTCTACTCCTTTCTAGCTTTCTCTCTCCGCTTGTCTCTGTCTCTCACAGCAGTCTGTCTAACTGTTCCGGGGAAACCGAGGCATGTGAATCCATGTGGTGCTGCAGCATCAAAGACAAAGCTGTCAAAAGACTGGGAAAGGAAAGCAGGAAGTACAGGAGGATGGAGAGAGTGGCAAGGGGATGGGAGTATAGATGTTAAAAAAATGTCCTGCATATATTGACGGTAAGACAAAATAAAACTATTTTTACATCTAATCCGTGATTAACAGAATTAGATGAACAAGCTCCTCCCAAACCTTCATTTAGACCTCTATCTGAAGACAGATTTCAGGTAATCCTGCCTGTTTGCTCAAAATGGCTCAGTTGCTAGTTGGCGTATATTTGGTTGGGCATTTGCCCAGAATGTGATTTATTATCCAAAAGGGCTCTGCCCACAGGTTACTTTAAACCACTAGGTTGATATAGTGTATATTCAGGCTGAGTGTCCCTTAATGGGAGTCAGAGGAATACTCTTCTCTAACTCTAACTTTTCTAACTCGCAGTTCGAGCCAAACAGCTGGTCTGGGGGACATTCTAGTGTGTGCCGCCTGGTCGTTAACCTTCCCTATGGAAAAGAAAATATTTAAACTTGTAATATTATTCTGTTAACTGTTATTATATGGTTCAGTAGACCAAAATTAAGATCGGAATGCTCCCATGGTGTTCAATTGCAGTTTGTGTGAAATTATATTACAAACACCTGTACTTTGTATTTTCAGCATTCTCTCCCTAGCCGATCACAATTCAGTCACGCTCTTTACACACTCCTGTGACATATTGGTGTACTGACACTGAGCTAATACACTCCTCATCCTTTTATCCTACCACTTACAGATTGTACGCCTTCATAGCATAGAGCTGATAATCTACTGCCTGCAGCAAAACAGAATCTTTTTTTATTGAAAGATTTCAGGATTACTCGCAGACTCAGTGCATTTAGACTCCTGGCGGGGGCAGTGTTGCCTTGTGCAGTTTGTCGCATCCACGTGTGGCTTTGTGGAGGTTTTGACAGGTCACTGCTCTCTCCAGATGCCCTTTATTTAAAATGCAGCAAAGGGGCAGGGAATGCGTGGGCTTGTTGTATGACAGAGTCTGAGTGCAGCCGTAGTTCATTGCACACATACTCAGACAAACAGACACGCGCACTGACTGTCAGCGGCATGGGGGGTCAAAGAGCTATTCACTTTTGCACCTATTATACATCTCTCTCTCTACACTCAAGGTGTACCAGTGAAAGGAAGAGTGGAGGGGGGTGAGACAGAGTTCAGGCTGGGTGTTTGTCATGTCTTTTGTTCAAGAAGCATTTTTAGGACCAGATCTGGTCGGAGGCTTTGAGAAAGCTCAAAGATCGAGCAGCTCTAGATGTCCATGGAAGCGAAAAGTAAACACTGTGGCAGTGGGAAGCCAACAAGAATTTGCGTGAAATGCTTACTTAAGTATCTCCTTTCAAATCTATTAGTTTACACTCACTTTTACCCAGTACTATGATGGTGTGAGAAGGTAATATTATGGTACTTTGATTAATACCATACTGAATGTTTACCACATTCATATACATTGGCATTAAAAAAGTATTGTGGCTGTACTATGATACAGTGATGGTAATACTATGGTACTTTTATACCAGAATACCGTGGTAGATGTCCAAACATGTCAATACCATGTTAGCAGCATGGTACATGGCGAACCACAAAAACAACAAACAAGATAATACCATGGTACTTTTGGGTAAATGGTCATTCATGTCCAGAAAAAAAAAAAAGAAGAATGACTACATGGTTGGCTCCAAGGTCTCAGTATTTTTCATGTCTGAAAAAGAAAATGTGGCTCTAAATGCCACGTTTTTAGTGAAAGTACTATTAAAAATTATTTTAGGTGCAACAGAGTGTCGACTGTTTGTTTTGACATCATTCATGTTTGTAATGATTGTGAAATTTCCTTTGTATAACTACTTTATTTTGAAAAACTGAACAAATGAAATGCTTGAGAATTTGGATGCATGTCTAAAAAGATTAAATACTTAGTCAAGTTATATGCATTGAGAAATTGTTCTATACAAGGTCAAGATCAATGCTCTTTAACAGGACAAAACTGACGTCACACACTTTGTGAAAGCAGCAACACAGTGTGAATATTCTGTTCACCCATGTCTTTGATTATAGAGGCAAGTGAAGTCCATGAAATGTAGAAATTGCTTGTCAAAACTACCGCCTGCCTGTGTGACTTACTGCCTGCAAGAGCTTCTAACACAACCTCAATTCAACCAGGCAATAAATCCAGTTCGAACCCATCACAGGTCCCATCAGATAACCATTAATGAGTTAAATGAATCACGGACTTCTATGCAAATCGTCACATGGATCTATCTCATTAACAGGTGTAGAATATTATTCCAGCATTCAATAAGAATCATCTACCCTCTGAAAATTCCAGCTATGATCCTCTGCCCATTTCCTGCCTGCTGTAGTTGTGTAACATTTCTGCAAGTGACTATACTGATGGTGCCCCCCTTCGGTTTCCACGTCTTGCATTTAAGAGTCAGTGACTACTGTTCCATATCAGCTTCTGTAGCTCAAATCAGCCTCTTTAAACACAGGCAGCTTCGCTCTCCTCTCCTGGTGGTCGGATCAGCTCACTCCCTAAAACCTAATCCCTGTTGTGCTTGACAGAAATGCCAGCTTCAAATAGTGTTTTGCCTCCAAAAGCGCCCCTGCAAAGCCCAAACATGGCTTTTATTTAGCCTTACAATTTCGACCAATCGTCCCCCTCTGAGCTGAATGGAGAGGGACAGGCTGACAGAAAGACTGAATGCAGAGCTCATAGAAACATGGAGATTAGAGCTTGTTCTCTTTAAACCGAAAGTTGTAATGTGCTACGCTTAGTTTGAATAGTCACACTGAGTGAACACGGTCCTAAGAGCCGATCAATCAAGTGTTTTTTCTTATTTCAACCGTGTTGGTAATCAGGAGAGAAGGTGAGGGATAAATTGAAGAGTTTGGTTCCAAAACGCGATCCATTTTGATTAATTTGAGTAAAAATGTGTTTTCTTTACCAAGAAAGTGGCAAGATGAAAACCCCTATTTTCTGTTTCAAACTTTCACATAGCATCTTTAGGTTATAATAACATAAAAAATTCAAATCCAGATTTTGATTGTCAAAGATTTATTATAAAAATGTATTATTTTTGCCCAAAATGCAATAAATTCATGACACTTTTTTTTTAATCATAATAAAAGTTATTTTTCAAATTGAAACTGTTGAAAATACACAACAAAGTAAGTTGATCCACATATGACAGCCTCGGTCAATACTAATCTATACAGGCACTGGACTAAAAATACCTTCAATCAGCCATCGCTTTTTTGATGGCAATCAGCTGTAAAATGGCTTGGCCCTTCTCGGTTTTCGTTGACTTTGAGTAAAACAATTGAAAGTTTTTCAAAAGATCCCCTGGGGTCAACGTGTCAGCGTGACAGAAGTTTGATGCTGTCGTGTGAGAACAAGCAACAGCCAGTATTTTTCCTCCTCTCGAGTGCCTCATCTTCTTAATCTCCTCACGTAAATGATTAGATTTTGTTGGCTTACGTTTCTTCCGCAGAAACCACCACAGGTTCATCAATGCCGTCAAAATAATTCTTTTTTTTTGTTTGTTTGTTGTTCAAAAAGTACAAAGTAGATAAGGAAAACTAGGATGCTGGGTGTATTCAAAGCGCCGCCATTACTGTTTACAATGCGTGGAATGTTGCGCTGTGGTTGCTTGAGTGGATTTATCGCATTATGCAGAGAAGGGAGACTGGCGTTTGTCGCGGTTTGGAAAGAAAGGGAGAAAACATGACAGAATAACACAGCGGATATCACATTTTACATGAAATTAAAAATTGACTTTTCAATACCGACCCTATACAATACTGATTTTTGCGGGAACTCAATTTTTAAAGGGGTCATATAATGGTACATGCACTTTTACAAGTTGATTGTACTGAAATGTGTGTTGGCACAACCATCATAAATATGAAAAAAATCCATCCACTGTTTTTTTTATTTTTATCTTCTTATGTTTTACCCTGTCTCAAATCAAGCCGTTCGACCATGTGACGTCACACGGTCGGACACCCCTCCCACGATTGTTGATTGACAGCAGCGTTTCAACACAGACCCGCCCTCGCTTGCTCGTGAGAGAGCTGTCAATCATAGTCCGCGCGGTCATTGTTGATATGCTGGAGCACTGTCTATGAGCAGAATGGCGTCTAAGCGATTGTGGTGTTCTGTTCTTGGGTGCAAGAGTCATTTTGATGTTCCAAAATCCGAACCGCTGAAGACGCAGTGGCTGAGTTTTATTTTCGAAGAGAATATTCCCCACGATCAACGTCAATACTTTCATGTTTGCGCGAATCATTTCACTCACCAGGCTGCTTTACAAACGAGTGTCAGTAAAGCTGGTTTTGCTAAGAAGCTGCTCCTGAAAAAAGGATTGGTACCAACTATTCGTGTTCCTGCTGCACCTCCAGAAGAAGTAAGTGTAACGTTTTATTAACCTTTATATTAATCTTTATATTAATCTTTGCAAATCGCTAGCACGCTTCACGATGAATACGGCTAAGGTTTACACTCAGGGTACATTACGGCATGTTTTCTATGTACGACGTTCTCAATATAATTCATAATCCCACGTTTATAATGAACAACGCGTTATGGTTATTGTGTTATTGTGTTAGAAACGGTGTACGCACAGAGCAGAGGGGGCGGGGTGAGCAAAGCTCATTATCATTTAAAGACACATGCACTTAAACGGCGTGCTGAAAACAGAGCTGTTTTTGACCAGGTAAAATGAGTGTTTTCTTACAATACTAATGAGAATTTTTGATTAAAGTATATTACAAACTTTTAATTTAGACCCTAAAGAATCATATTAGCTTGTACAAAAATGGCATTATATGACCCCTTTAAAAAAAATGCCGTTTATCGCGTTTTGGAACCAAACTCTTCAATTATAAATAGACACTGAAAGAAACACAGGGGAGCTGAAAAGCTCATGACATTATAGTCTGATCCATAAACATAAAATGTGTAAACATATACTGTATATCAAAGAATATTAGTAATAAAAACCAAATAAAGCACTCATACAAAGACTTTTCTAAAATGATGTTTTAAAATAATTTCAATCTTAATGAATCATTTGCATGACATTCACTAAAGTTGACAGATCGTTGAAGCCATATTCAGGGTGTGATGATCTTCGACCCTTACCCATATTTATTATCTCTGATTAGGATTGACTTTATTCTTAGTTTGAAGTAAAAAAGTATTTTCTTTCCTTTGTGATGTAATAATTGAAACATAATTCAAATGCTGTTTCTGAAACGGCTTGAACTAACCGCCACCTACTGTGGTTGCTTGGTTAGTTGGAAGCGAGGAAGAGTTGATCACCTTTGGCTTTGTTTGGAATTATTTTCATTGGCAGAGCAAAAACTCTGAATATTGTGTCTGACACGTAAGTTCCTCGATATTAATACATTTTTTTATTTAACTGTAATCACCAGCAACACTCTTGCTTAAATATCATTTTCATGTCAAACCATTTAAAATGAATTGGTTCAATAAGGTTAATTAGTTAACATTAGTTAACTACCTTAGTAAGAATGAACATTACTTGTACGGCATTTATTAATCTTAGTTAATATTAATTTCAACATTTACTAATACATTATTAAAAACAAAGGTTGTATTTGTTAACATTAGTTAATGCACTGTGAACTAACATGAACAAACAATGAACGGCTGTTTTTTTATTAACTAATGTTAACAAAGATGAAATAATACAGTACCAAATGTATTGCTCATTGTTAGTTCATGTTAGTTACATTAACTAATGTAAACTAATGAACCTTATTGTAAAGTGTTACCAATGAATTAGTGCACCTTTAAATAACCTGCAACCCCACTTAGCATTAGTTCATGTGTTCATATTCATAGACTTGTTAAGCTTGTTAGTTTGTCACTATTTACAACAATAGTGAGAATGACAAGCTTAAAATAGTGAAATTGACTTGGCTGAAAACGAAAACCATTTTAATTGGTGTGGGAGGCTCCAATTATCAAACCAGTGTTTAAAACAAAAACAAACAGCTGGGGCTCTTTAGTGTTTATGTTCTCGGTGGCAATGAATCAAACAGACAAATGTACATCAAATTGAAACTCAATTTTTATTGCTATTCAGAGGACTATTGGAGATAGAGCTCTGTTGGCATTATCGTGTGTTATAATAACTCTGATTTCAAGAAATAATGTGTTAACATAATTATTTAAAGATGCATACTGATACCAAAACAATCAAATAAATCTGAGTGCGCTACATAAAGTCCTGACAGGATTTTCACAACTCCATCTGTGCTAAGGCTGTTGCATATGGAAGCTGCTGTAACTCATTTCTAATTGCAGAGTTTTGATGGATCCAGGAGATGCTCCCACCTTCAGCCCTGCATCTGTCTCGTCACCTCCCAGCATCCTCAAATTCATTTATTGCACAATATTAACGCAGAACTTCCAAGAGCTTGCTTAATTATTTAGTGACTTGGATCTCCAGAGAGGTGCTTGAAACTGTTCTTGAGTTTTATTATGCATAGCCTGTTCTTCTTAAAGCATCCTTCATGAGCCTTTATGGCCACCATTTCAGAGAGACGCCTGCAGACGCGGTGTCTGAAATACAAAGCTGGTGTCTGTTGATGAATAGCAGTTTATAGTGCAGTCACGTAGCTCACATTTCATTGAAGTGTGATTATATGATAATTTGATGTTTGCTTCTTACTTTTCATCTCCATCACTCTTACAGTGTCTCCATTCAACTCAGCTAGATCCCTTTTCTTTGAACAGACATAACCTTCCCGCAACACAAACATTCAATAAATTATCTGGGGAAACAGGCAATATACTTTTGATTGTTCGTTTCGAACAGTCACAAACTTACTTTACAAAGGACCAATAAAGAGAGAAAGCAAGGAAATGAAATACACTTGGGAACAATTGTTGTCACATTGGATATTTTATTGTTTCTGCGAGGTCGGGTATTGAGACTTGTTCAGCAGGAGGTGTCCCGGGGGTTTTACCTTCCAGCGGCTCTTTTATCCATTCTCAAACAACCCAACCAATCACACGACTATCACACAACCCAGCTACACCAAGTCCACGGCACTATTGAATCCCTCTGTGAGACAATTATGATTAACTGCCCGGACACAGTCAAATTGATACAGCAGTAAGACCTTTAACAGCATTTTCATCTAAAGATTAAATGGCAATTATTTAAAAGTGATGTTCCAAATGTTCATGTTGTTATTTTTTTTTCTGTGGAACAGACATTTAAAAGGATCTTTGTCATAGTGACGACATCTCTCAAACTCGATTTTCTACTTGCAATATTGCCTAAGTCATATGGGAATGTGGTTTCAACTTTGGCCACATATCCCAGGAATGGATCTTTATGAAAAAGAACACATTTTGTTTTTACTTTACTTTACTTTACTTTACTTTACTTTACTTTACTTTACATTACTTTACTTTACTTTACTTTACTTTACTTTACTTTACTTTACTTTACTTTACTTTACTTTACTTTACTTTACTTTACTAATGAAGGTCATATTACAACTATCTTGGAAACCTTTTAGGCTGACAAAGCCATAAAGACTTTATTGCTTTATTTTTCCAGACCCAGACTTTCACTCTTAAAATATTAAAGTCCATCATAAAAATATGAATTATTTAAAACTACAATAATCTAAAGAAAGACTGAAATATACAAAAAAGCATTTCTGTCACAATTTCCCCTCATTACGTTTTTTTTTTTTTCAGAAGTAAGTGTACTCATTCTGAAAACGTAATATAAATATATATAAAACTGTATACAGTATTTAGTATACTATACAGTGCAAGATTTTGGGTCATTTCCAGTTAAACCAATTTTGTAGTTTTTTTTAAATAATTTTAATTTGTGTTATTATAGTACCATTGAGACACTATTATAGTTTTATTAATATTTAGACTTAGTTTTAATTTAATTTTAACGTTTTTTTGTTGTTGTCATTTTGTTATGTTTTACTGTTTATTTTATTTCAATTAACATTTATTTCAAGGAAGTTTTTAGAAAACCTGGGTTACATAAAATGTGAGGAATGTACTGTGAGGAGATGGCCCTTTTATTTCAAAAACATTAAAAAAGTTATTTCCATCACATAATGTAATTAGATACGTAATATGAGATGTGGTGACAATTTATTACTTTCAAAAAATACTTATGTATCCTTGTTGGGTTCCACTTTATTTTGATAGTCCACTTTAGACATTCTACTAACTATAAGGAACTTTGCAACTACATGTCAACTAACTCTCATTAGAGTATTAGACTATAGTAGACTGTCAGTAGGTTATGGTTAGGTGTTAGGGTTCAGGTTAGTAGAATAAGTTGACTTGTAGTTGCCAAGTTACTTATAGTCTGTTGCATCAACATAAAGAGTTAGCAGATATTAAGCATACAGTCAACTAATACTCTAATGAGAGTTTGTTGATATATAATTACAAAGTTACTTATAGTTAGTAGAATGTCTAAAGTGGACTATCAAAATAAAGTGTTACCTTTTTTTCAAAACTCTTCCTTGTGTGTTCCAAAAAAACAAAACAAAAAACATACAGGTTTATAATGGCATAAGGGTTAGAAAATAATGATTTTTTTTTATTCTTTCCTTTATCTATTCCCTTCACTCAGTAATACAGCCTGAGGCTTATGAAACCTTTCTTAGAATAACAAACATGGCTCTAGCCCATAAACCTAATTATCTGGCAGAGGATTGTTTCAGAAGCTGTCACTGCAGGATTTTAAATGGGGGTGAGGTTTATTCAAACTTGCAGTACGCCCATCAAATCTACCTGTAATATTCTTATCCTGTAATGATAAAGCTCAATCACTGACCCCTAGATCTCACATTACAATTGAAATGAGAACACTGGAGGAACAATGCCAGTGGGGCGTTCCTCCATGCGGTGCAGTGATGGTGGGTAATGCAGGGGTGATGGAGAAGAGACAGGTGCCACAATGGGAGCTAGGCATGGCCATTCAGGCCTACAGGAATGCAGGATAATAGCAGATGATTGGAGAGGTGAAATTCCCCCCCATTCGCAGAGCGTCATGTAATTACAGCGGCGACCCCTCAGCTCTCCTCCCTGACTCCCCTCAGACACCATGTCTGGGCTGCAGTGAATGAGTCTCCATTATGTCCTTTATTTATCCCTTTCTGTTTCTTTCTTGCTTTCTTTTTCACACCTTCCCACTGACAAACAAAACATGTATACATAAAATGACAGGCTTCCTAATGGTGTGCTGTGAGAATGCTTGTTTTTTCTTCTCTGTCGCATTTTCAGCCACTTTAGTACTCAAATATAGTCCGTTAAACCTTCAAAGTACCCAATTATCCTATTTCAATTCATTAATATGCAATGTTTAAACATGAGGAATAATTATTATACCCTAAGCTTTGATACTCTCTAAAAACATTTGATACACTAGTGTGCTAACATCTAAATTAACTGGTCTTATTGAAGTCAAAATTATTATTGAATCGGCCTGACTACATTTTACGTCAATATCAACTCAAAGTATAATTGCACTTTGCATCTGATTTTTAAACCTTGCGAGATGATAAACTGACCAGAATCTATATGAAAAAGTAGACATATAATCAAACTTTAATTCCCCATACATTCTAAATGAAGTTGGCCTGGGAAATATTGAATTGTTTTGTTAACTCACCTTTTGCTAGTCAGCTTATTGTCATTTTCCCCCAGCATAGCAAGAAAAGAAAGCAAATAAAGTGTCTCCTAAAGTGACAGTAAGCTAAAATAAGCAATAAAATGCCCACCATTATAGATATTTATGCAGATGACTCAAAAGTCATTGCTCAGGATAGTAAATGTGCCGAATGTCTTAGATCAGTTTAACACTTAAAGCTTAAGGTTAGAACATCTGACCTTTAAATATCAGTTTAACACATGCCCTATAGTTACCCTCTCAGCTTGTAAGTCATGCAATTACAGAAATTGGAGTATGACATGAAATGCATGACTTACATCAGTCTGAACTCTCTCTTGCGATATGGGGCTCTCTATGGCATGTGGTCATGTCTTCCTCTCTGATGATGGGACATGTTGGATACCATGGTTACCATGACTCACCCAACCGCTAAATGATGTGTCCAGTCTCTGGCTTACCGCAGACTTGTTATTATACCTGCATTGGACTGAAGAGGTTGTTCCTGACTAGACTGAACCAGAAACCCCCTAATATGCAGTAAATCAGACTATTCAACTATATTTTCTTTTGAGTTCCAGCTTGGCACTGAGAATTTGATTGGTGCTAAAATCTTATTTATGCCTCCTTGCATCTTTCTTGCTTTTTTCTCACTTTCCCACCGACAAACAAAACACTTACGAATAAGCGCAATGTGCAATGCTTGTTTGTTTCTCTGTATTGCGGCAACTTTAGTACTCAAATACATGCTCTGAAACCTTCAAAGTATTCAGTTATTTTGTTCAGATTCCTTATTTGTTATCTTGTTCACATATTCACTATTAACTTCAACTTTTTCCTCAATAAACTCCTAATTGACTGCTTATTAATAGTTAGTAACGTAGTGTTTGTAGCGTTTAAGTTTAGGTATTGGGTAGGATTAAGGGATGTAGAATATGGTCATGCAGAATAAGGCATTGATGTGCTTTATACAGTGCTATGCATAAGTTTAGACACCCATGCTAAAGTTGACCAAAAAGAGGAATAAAAAAATCCTCTTTTGGAAATTGAACTTAATGCCTTAATTAAAAAAATTAGGAAAAATCCAACCCTTAAGTACACCAATTTTCTTTGTCAATGAATAATGTATCGTAAAATAAAATAAATGTTCTTCCTTAAAATACAGGGTGCATAAGTCTGGACACCCCTATGTTAAATTCCCATAGAGGCAGGCAGATTTTTTTTTTTAAAGGCCAGTTACTTCATGGATCCAGGATACTACGCATCCTGATAAAGTTCCCTTGGCCTTTGGAATTAAAATAGCCCCACATCATCACATAGCCTTCACCATACCTAGAGATTGGCATGGAGTACTTTCCATAAGATCATCTCTCAATGTAAATCAAACCAGCTATTAGGCTAACTGAAATAAAACCATGCCAATCTCTAGGTATGGTGAAGGCTATGTGATGATGTGGGGCTATTTTAATTCCAAAGGAAGTTAATTCCAATTTTAAGGGAGAACATTTATTTATTTACAATACATTATTCATTCACAAAGAAAATTGGTGTCATTAAGGCATTAAGTTCAAATTAAGGCATTAAGTTCAATTTCCAAAAGATGATTTTTTTTATTCCTCTTTTTAGTCAACTTTAGCATGGGTGTCTAAACGTATGCATAAGTAAGGTAACGCTTTAGATTACAGCCCGGAAAGTACTGCGTAATTAAAATGAAAGTACATTATAACTTTCGGTAATTACAGTGTACCTATAAAGTACTTACGTGTAAGTATAGAGGATGTAAAGTTTTGAGAATAAAGGTGTAACAACCAGGAAAATACTGCGTAATTAAAACAAAATTACAGTGTAACTTTCGGTAATTACAGTGTACCTATAAAGTATGTACAGTACGTGTAAGTATAGGGGAATAATATGTAAAGTTTTGGGAATAAAGGGGTAACAACCAGGAAAATAACAAATTATTTAGGCAAATTATTTAGACTAGTATTCCATATAGTTACAGGGTAAGTATGACATTGCGGGCTGTAAATTAAAGTGGTGCTTCTTACCCTCTTGTTTCATGTTACAGGGTAAGTACAATAAAAACACATGTACACACACACAATCTGAAATCACTAGGAAAACCTTTATTTGAAAAACAACTTATTTCAAAACAGATTTACAACATAGGCCTATTACACTTCTTATTCTTTATTATTTTTAAAAAATCAACTTTTCATTTCAAATACTAAAGTCCTGACAGAAAGTAGCATGTTTTGTCCGTTTTTGTCCCTCTTGGTCCTCCTCTTCTTTTTCTATCGTTCCACTGAGTCTTTTTCTATTCTGTATTATGTAGTAAAAGAAAATACAGTACACCCAGAAATGTTCTCATAATTTACTCATCTTTTCGCTACCGATCAACTGTCACCAGCGAGTGCATGAGAGTCGGCTTCATAGGGTCGGCTTGAATGGCATTGCATTCTCGCGGGAGTATGATGTGAAACTCGTGCGAGAACTGGTGTCTGTTCTTCTGCATGGTTTGTTTTTCATTATTATTTTTATCTGTTATTGTTTGTATTTTGTTGTAAGAAATAATAAAAACATTTTAAAAAATAATAATTCGACATTCGGTTTTTCGGTGCGCTTACGTCACGCTTTAAATTGTCAAGCGTAAACTTACTCAACCCTCTCATGAACGCGCAGGTGACAGTTGGTCGGAAGCGATAGTCTACAGTTTAAAAATTTAAAATATTTGGTATTTTTCTTACAAACGCTTCAGAAGACATTTATTCATCCATTGGGGTCGTATGGATTACTGTAGTTATATGCGCTGTTGTCAACTTTTAGGAACACATGAGCTTGCATTACATGCATTCACAGAGATTATTTATAATAACTTTTGTTTGTGTTAATCTGAAGAAGGAAATTCGTATACATCTCGGATGACATGAGGGTAAAAGATGAGTAAATGGTGAGGACATTTCTGTACTGTATTTTCTTTTAACACATAATACAGAATAGCAAGAGACATGTCATGGGATTCCTTCTTAAGATTCATCAGTGGAAAGAAAGAAAAAGAAGAAGAGGAACAAGAGGTGGAGGAAACCAAGCAAGAGAAACACAGTGCTGTAAATCCGTTTTGAAATAAGTTGTTTTTCAAATAAAGTTTTCCGAGTGATATCAAATTGTCAAGTCAAGTCAAGTCAAGTTTATTTATATAGCGCTTTTCACAACACAGACTGTATCAAAGCAGCTTCACAGTATTAAATTAAAATAATACAACAAAGTTTGTTTCAAGAGGAATTTATTGATTGATAAAATTAAATTAAATATCCCCAACTGAGCAAGCCAAAGGTAACAGTGGCAAGGAACCGAAAAACTCCATCAAGTGACCTAATGGTGTCCTAAAACTCCATCAGGTGACCTAATGGAGAAAAAAAACCTTGGGAGAACCCAGGCTCAGTCGGGGGCCAGTTCTTTCTTTCAAATGTGAAAATGCTCTCCCTCCTTTGGTGGTTCTGGATATCCTAGGTATGACCAAAAGCCTTGAATTTAGTGATCTTAAAGAGCGCGATGGATTATAGGGCGATAGAAGATCCGTTAAATAGACTGGAGCTAAGCCGTTTAGGGCTTTATAAGTCAGTAGCAATACCTTGTAATTAATACGGAACTTTATAGGTAACCAATGCAGTGATGATAAAACCGGTGTTATATGATCATATTTTCTTGATCTCGTAAGAACTCTAGCGGCGGCATTTTGGACTAACTGTAGCTTGTTTATTGAGGATGCAGGACAACCAGCTAATAAAGCATTACAGTAATCCAGTCTCGAGGTCATGAATGCATGAACTAACTTTTCTGCATCAGAAACTGATAGCATATTACGTAGCTTAGCAATGTTTCTAAGGTGGAAAAAGGCTGTTTTTGTAACATATGAAATATGATTTTCAAAAGACAGGTTGCAATCGAGTATAACACCCAGGTCTTTTACTGTAGAGCAGGGGTTTTCAACTGGTTCTGTGCCAGGGACCACCATTCTGACTAACAAGTAATTGGCGGCCCACTATTGTGTGTG
Organism: Leuciscus leuciscus; assembly: GCF_965113295.1. Taxonomy (NCBI): domain Eukaryota; kingdom Metazoa; phylum Chordata; class Actinopteri; order Cypriniformes; family Leuciscidae; genus Leuciscus; species Leuciscus leuciscus. The sequence continues at coordinate 12,821,267 of NC_138732.1, forward strand.
TCTGTGTGTGGATTCCTTTGTCAGATAGCACAGTCAGAAGTCGAATTGAGGAAATGGCATAAAAAAAAATAAAAAAAAAGAGTTTGTCATGTAATTTTGCTGTGTACTGAACCTATTCACGGCTCCATCAACATTTCATGCCAAATCGCTATATTTCCTTGTTTAAAATGTACTGCAAGATGCAGGTTATTTCCAAATCGCGATAAGCGCCAAACCTATTTTTAGCCTAAACGCGATACATCCTCTCGACTAATCAGAATTCTTTCTCTCTCTCTCTCGCTCTCACCCTCAAATCACTCGCGCGTATCGCGCCAGACGCTCAATTTTCCTCATTCGCGCTAAACGCCTCATTCGCGCTGCAAGACCTCCAGATGCGCGTAAACGCGTCTTTACATTGACTTGACATGAAAATCACTTGCGCCAGACGCTCTATTCGCGTTTGGTGTGACCGCTACTCACTCACTCACTCACTCACTCACACAAGGTCATGTTGTGATTTGTTTTATGTAAAGCGGACAATGGTTCTACTTGTTATGGGTTTGACACTTTACTGAATGCCAATGTATTTATTACTGACTGACTTGCCTTTTTTTTAAGACATATATATATTTGAGTGTCATCAGCATAACAATGGAAACTAATTCCATGTTTCCTTATAATATTTACAATATTATATACAATAATATTGTATGTGTGTACATGTGTTTTTATTGTACTTACCCTGTAACTACATGAAACAAGAGGGTAAGAAGCACCACTTTAATTTACAGCCCGCAATGTCACACTTACCCTGTAACTACATGAAACAAGAGGGTAAGAAGCATAAAAAAAAAGTTGCAATAGTTTTACTTGCTTTGAAACTTAATCAGTGCACCTTTGCAATAATAACAAATTAGCCTACTTTATAAATGCATTGATATGTACCCCGCAATAAAAAAAAGCCTTTATGTATTTTTATACACTATTATTACAAAAAGGTGCAGTGTATGTTCGCTCCCAAAAGTAAGATTCTAAAATACTTAAATAATCTAAATAATTTGTTATTTTCCTGGTTGTTACCCCTTTATTCACAAAACTTTACATATAATTCCCCTATACTTACACGTAGCCTACATACTTTATAGGTACACTGTAATTACCGAAAGTTACACTGTAATTTCGTTTTAATTACGCAGTATTTTCCTGGTTGTTACACCTTTATTCCCAAGACTTAACATATTGTTCCCCTATACTTACACGTAAGTACTTTATAGGTACACTGTAATTACCGAAAGTTATACTGTACTTTCATTTTAATTACGCAGTACTTTCCGGGCTGTAATCTAAAGCGTTACTAAATAAAGTGGTAAATGACATGTTTAAACATGAGAAATGTGAATTTATTTATGTCCTAAGTGTTTGATACATTTGATACATTGCTAAAAATGTGCTAAAATACAATTTAAATCTAAAATCAAAGAAGTTTTTGATTTTGTTTTTTAAATAAGTAATACAAGCTGGTTAAACAATAAATAATTTAGCGTTTTTGTAATATAACTGTCACGATACAGAGGGAAGCAGACAAGTAAGTGATACGTAAACAGTTTTATTGAGCAGTGGCACAGATCCGAACAGTTATGCAGACAGGTGAGTTTGTGGCAGAGAGACAGAATGGATGAAGGACTTAGCTGGATGATAATACAGGTCTGTGTCTTGTAGATGAACGGAGAGAGAGCGGCAGGCTGTAGGCGGATGACAGGTGGCTGAAGATGGATGACTGAAGACGGAGTGCGGGGAAGGAATCCTTGAAGCAGGTAAGTACAGGTAGGTATCAGGATAGAGTCTGTATGCGTTCGTAGGGACGAGACCAGACAAGGGAGTGAAGGAGAAGAGAGTCTAGATAGTGTGCGCTGATGATGATGTGCAGGTGCAGTGAATCATGATGATGTGTGGGTGCAGGGAATCGGAAGTCTGGAGAGCGTGAACGAGTGGGCGGAGCGTGCTGATCTGGTGACTCGTTACAATTACTCTATTGTTATTTTTAAATTAGGAGAATAGAGGAAGAATGTGTAAAGGATTTAATATGAATAAATATCCATGTAATGTAGAACTGTCCATTTTACATAATACTTTTATAGACCTTGTGTAGCCCCGCCCCTTTTCAGCGCTGCGCTCATTGCAGATTTATGAATGAGCCACTCATTTTAGAATCTTTCCAGTCTACTGACATTTGTTATGACATCCGCTTCAAAGATTACATTGCACATGATAGATTTTGTTTACTCAACAATAAGTAAATCCACTTCATCAGCTGATTATACTCTTTCGACAGCGGCGCACAAAGCGAGCTCCGCTAAAACGGAAGTTGGACACAGATGTAGTCAGTAAAATTCAGGGGGTCAATCCATCGCTCGAAAACCGTACCACCCCCGGGGGCCGCCATTGGCTAACAAGCCATCACCTGCTGTTAGCATTCCATTGACTCCCATTCATTTTGGCGTCACTTTGACAGCGAATAACTTTACATCTGAGGCGTTTAAAGACTCCATTTGTCCGTTGTTTATTTCTAAAGAAACACGACAATGTATAAAAGGCTCCATTACCTTGTATCTTACGTTATGGCCCTGTAGAAGCAGTTTTTGTAAAAGTAGGCTAACGATTGCGTCATAACCACGCGACTCTCTGGAAATTACCATATAGACAGGTGGAGAAGCTCGCAGTCAATCGGGGGGATGTGGAGGCATAAAGTCTCCTAGCTCATGGACAGCTCCTACTCACGTTCTCCGTCTCTGCAAGATTCGGAAGGGAATGATTAAGATTTCCCTTTGCACAGCTACTAGAAGACTTACAACTGTCAGACAGGCTGCTCACGTCACATCCACGTCGTCAAGCTCAGTTTGAGTCTGCGCAGTACACTCAGCCATCAGGAAGTGAGAGCTTCTAATTTGCTTCACTTTTCTCCGTTGAAACCTATGGGGTCGCTGTGTCCAGTTTATATACTGTCTATGGTAAAATTCTCAAATACATTCATTGTCAAAGGAAGAATGAACTTGATTTGATGATGTTCAGGCTTGGGAATGCTGACTCTAAAAAGGATGTATGTGCACATGCAAGTTCAGTGGCACCTTATAAAATGCCCCGCAGGCCTCGAGTTGTAGAGAATTGTTCTAAATAGTCATTTAATCTGCTAATTTTAGAACTTTTGATATGAATACCCTGCATGTATTTTCTGTGATGCTGTGTTTTCTTTTGCTCTAATCAGTAGCTAGATGTGGAGTGTCTGATGGGCTGGCTTCCTCTTCCTCTGCTTTGATCATTCAGCTGTAATATACTGCATTATCAGGCACCTGTAACTGTCGCTCAGCCTTCAAAATGCATTATATTCAGGGCAGTACTGGAGGTGACTCAATATTTAAATAATACTACACCACTTTGAGTTGTCAGTTTACATGCACTCCCAACACAGATGTACCAAGCGGGGATTTACCATCACTCTGCCTTAGGTTACCTCGTGTGCACTTTGAGCTATCCTGCTTTTGTTTTCCTTTTAGACTAGCCTACTTATTCTGTCTGGTTTTTCTAAATGCATTAAGTATGGGCTAACAGTCAGCTGCATTATAGCAACACATTATCATTGTACATTATCCCGCTTATTAGAAGGCTTCTTTCCAAATAAATAAATAAATAAATGGACATGAAATGTTGAACTGAGTTGGAATGATTATGTTAGAAGACCTTGAAGTGACCAGACATAAAACTAGCAGTTTTGTGGGAAATCACTTGTTAATATGGTTTCTTAATCGGTGATTCGCAAGACCATTTTGAGTGGGTCTCGGTGTGTGTCAACGACACAACAACAACAAAAAACGTAATACTAAATGTTTTTTTTCTGATGCAGGACTTTTATTTTGAAAGACGTGCATGAAAGCTTTCGACTGTTCTGCAAAGAGTTTTCTAATCTCTTAGAACGCTCTTTTCCATTCCACTGCATTACTTTTCCATTCTTTTTCTATGACCATTGTGCCCACATTTTTTTTTCAGCGTCTTATTCTAACCTAGACAGACAACTATATAGATGAATTTGGTCTTCTGCCGCCTTAAATACTCGAGCTCTTTAAAACAGGATGCATTCTGATTGGCTGTCAATGTTTTTATCATTCATCAGCTGGAAAAAAAGTGATCCCAACAATATCGTTTCTCTGAGTCATTATCGTTATAGTTGTGGTGCAATGTATGCAATAGCAATGTAGTCTTGAGTTTTCTTCCGGGAACGAACACGCCACAGTATTCCTGTGGATATAGTTCTTCAGCAGAAGAAAGAAATTCATACAGGTTTGGAACAACATGAAGGTGTGTAAATAATGATAGAATATTTGGGTCAACTATCCCTTTAACTGAATTACACAGTATCATAAGCACAGCATTAGCACAGATAGTAAAATAAAGGGTGATCAAGCACATAATGGAAAATGTGAGTGCCTTGGCTAAACTGCCAATGCCATATTTCAGAGCACAAGATTATGTATCATAATGTTAAATTTAGAAATTTAAATAATCTTCCCCATATTTAAATCCTTTTTTCATTGGGCTTGCAATGTAGTACATACTTAGCATTTTCTAGTTGGTGACATTTCACATAAGATTATAAGATTAACATTTTCCTTCAAACATACTCTGTATAGTCTCATATAAGTAAACATAAAAGGTGACCTTCTGTAAATCCATTTGCAACTTTGAGTCTCATAGCCTTTGATATTCAAATAAATGTTATGTTACTAAGGATATTTCATGGAGTTTTTCAGTTCAGCTTTTGATTTGTTTGTAACATTGATGATATTTTTTATTTATTTATTTATTCTTCTTCTTGCTAAAATAGCTTAATTTGAACAATACTCAATTTTGGGTCACACATTTTTCAGGATTTTTTGAAGTGCGTTTTTGTTCTGTGCTGTAAACCGGCCCACAAATGTTATCTGTTAAGAGACTAAATGAATAGTGCAGCAGTGAATTTTATTGCCTTATTTTCTTGTATGCAATACTAGTAGATCTAAGGTTGCTTAAAGCTTACAACCAGAATGCTGGAGGCCTTTTTTTAACGAGCCGCTTAAAAACAATAATGCAGTCTCCTCTTTTCCTGCCACTGACGATTAATGCATGAGCAGTGCCCTAAACTGAAAATAAATCAAAGTATAACAACTTCTTTCCCCCAACCAAACATGCAAATTCTCAATGACCCTGACAAAAAGACTCTGCTCTAATTCTTTGTTAAATAACTTGAATTTTTAGCATAAAGGGGCTCATTGGTTTCTTGTTATGAAACCAGCAAAGAATTGATTTTGGTTCTGAAACAGTTTCTGATTATTTTCATTCGTACAGTCTCTCTCTCCAGTGCAGTCATTACTATTATTCTTTAGCTTTGCAATTAAGTCTTGAAATTGTCTTGCTTTGAAATGTCTTTCATTTGGCCAGGAATAAATTATTTCTCTGTGTTTTACAAAAAGTGCCATATTGTTTATTGAAGAAATCAAGTGTCTTTTAATCACGCATTTTCAGTTTCCCTGGGGCAATTGTCTATTCAAAATGTGAATCATGCGCTCTTAGTCATCATTATTTAGCAGTCGTCAAGATATATTCTTGTTTCTGTTTGTAGTGGGTCCACTTAGTGAATTCAAACATGATTTTAATAAAAAAAATGGTTGGCAGTACATAGTTTTCTTATGCATTTTAAATGAAACAGTTCAAAGGGATTTATTGAAGTTTGTTATTGTTTTAATTATATATCATTAATGTCTCCTTTCTGAGACTTCATGATTTAGTTTTAATGTGATGCATCTCTCATCGCTCATTCTTTTGCTGTAGTTATGTCAATGTATCCTATCCCTAGACATGATAGACTACACGGGCAAATGAGTAGATATATCTCTGTCATTAACATAACAAAGTTCATTAGCTATCGTATACCATTTAATGGCATCGGTTATGGAGTTATTGTGTTACTCTTAAACATCTGAATGCTTAATAGACTCAGCAATGATAGACGTCTATGTTAGCTTTTCTCATGTCATTTTTCTCAAGACATGTTTTTTTTTTCTCCCCTGTTTTCTAAATTGCATGTTTTTCAGACATTGGCAAGTGTGTCTTGGTGATATTTCAGTCAGGATAGAATATCTTTCAAAAGGGGGTTTTGGTTACCAGGCAACAAGTGCTTGAACCAATCAGGAGCTTAACAGTAAACACTGATGGTCTCATGCTTCAAGTTTGTCTCTTCGTCATTCTTAGCTGATGTGTATTACAGATGCATCTATTTGCATTCTGGATTATAGATGGTGTTTTGTTGTCTTATTGGTTAAAGGAAGGTTTTGAAGATGATGGGGGTGAAAATATTAACTTTTAGAAATGATGAGTTTTGTTTCAGCTTACAAGGGCAGTAGTGACCCTGACACTCTAAGTGAAATCTGACGTAAGGTTAAAAAAATACATAAATAAAATGTAAAAAACAAATATTAAAACAAAAATATAAAAAAAGAAACTAAAAGTAAGAATTAAAGCTAAAAAATCTAAATGTCAAAAACACCATACAGCTTGTTAAAGGCAAATCATGTAAGTTTAGCCACTAGAGTTCGCTTATTCAAAACAATAACAAAGGTTGTGATGAGCATGAATGAGCGTGGAATCCTGGGAGTTGTAGTCTTCACCTCCACAGCTGTTGGAAAGCAATCCGATGGGACTCAGGCAGAAATCATGTTTATGGATGAGCTAATAAGTATTAAAGTTTTATTAATGTTACTGTGGTATGAAGCAGGGCGGGGAAGAGAGCCTGGGACATTTTACAGCACTGTTTTTATTATGCTTATATGCCGCAGTCGGTCGCTGTTGCTCTATTCTTTTAGTTGTTAATGCATATTTTACGATTATATTTATATTTAACATTCGCATTCTAATGAAACAGTCACTAGTTCTGAATTACTACTCATACAGGTAACTTTATTTGACAAATTAAAATTGTGGGGTAACACAGCGCTGTTTTAGAGTGGGTTGAAAGTAATGTTGGTAACACTTTATTTTGATGGTCCCTTTTGAACATTCTGTTGACTATAAGTAACTTTGCATGACTACATGTCAACTAACTCTCATTAGAGTATTAGTAGACTGTCTGCTTAATATTGGCTAACTCTTTATTGTGATGGTCCTCCAACAAACATTTTACTGACTATAATTAATATCTAATATCGGTCAATAAAGATATCCAAACAGTTGCTCACCTGTCTAATAAAATGCATATTATATAAAGCGTCTTTGGTGTTTCCATGGTGTCTACGGAAGTAAAACCATAAATCGAGAGTAACACTGATATGATGTCATTGACAGGCGACACAATGACATTGGACGTTACACTCGTTAAAACAGCTGATTTCTCTGAATTTAAACATTTTTGGAATCATTTGAGATAATGTAAGTACACAAGTCAACAAAATATATAACATTGTTAAATACCTTACATATTGTGCCTTTAAAAATTTTTTATTTTTATTTTTTTTTATAAAACACAATTGTATATCAGTGCGCGCATATTAGCCGGGGATTATTCATTTGGTCTTTACTTTTTCATGGGCAGATGGCTAACCCTATTCTGTTTCTGACAGATCGTGTCTTAAGTGAGAGGTGCTCTAGCACAGGAACTGCATGGGGGGAAAATGTGGTTACAATTGTGTTCCCACTAGGTCACAATTCATTTTCATTGAGAGATGTAAGCGGGCGGACATGCGAGTGCAGTGCTGTGAAACTGGTACGCATGAGTGAGAGAAAAGTGGGTGCCATACAAGAGGAAGCTACCACCCGAGACGACTGCCTATTATATTGCCACCGCCACAGTTAGACATGACCTTTAAAACATGGCATAAGGCATTCTCTAATTCATCAGAGACACTCTCGTAGTTGCAAAGTGTGTTGCAGATGGCCACATAAGCCTGATCAGATAGGTCAAACAAATAACTAATGGATGCCAGAAAAAGTATTTACGTTAATCTCACTTACAACTGACTCATCTCTCTAACTCTCACCCCAATCATCGTTGAAACTCACCAGCTGATAGAGCTTGAGAAAACAACTCTTCCCTCCCCATCTGTATTGTTCTCCCAAAGCGAGTGTCACATCATATGATGTGATTCATTAGTTACAGAACATAGGCACTGCGAAATTCATAAAGTCTGATGAGCGTGCAGTCCACCCTTGTAGAAAATCAATATTTTTCTCTATAGGTGCTTTTCCTTGCCTGTTTGTCCTTGACTTCTGTAGATTGATTCTACAGACAGTGTGATAATAACAACAACAGCAACAACAACAACAACAGGAAAGCCTATTAATTAATAATCATTTATGCCAAGCTTCACTTGAGTAACATGCTGCATCTCAGCGCTGATAGACTGGATACGCAGTGGAAGTGAACAGGTATTGTGCTAAGCTGTAATAAGTCTCATCAGGAGAAGTCAGTTATTATTGTGGACTCAACAAACCGTTGAAGCATTGGATGTGAAATGAAAATGTGCGAGCTAAAACTTTGCAAAGTGCAGTGGGAGAGAAAGCGGTGAGCGAGTGAATACAAAGTTCTGTCATGAAACTCTAGATGGCGTAGGCTGATAGGTCTTTAACTCAATCTGCTTGCAATCACATCATTCATAGGGCACATCAGTAGCTAATGAGATCACATTCTCAACCTTCAAATACTGGGTCAGCATTTGCTGTAGCAGTTGTAGAGCACTGTCAGAAACCCTCCACCTTCCCCAGCTCCACCTGTATAGATTTGATAGGGGTTAATTCATGTATGCTATATTGTACAGCAGCAGCATTTCTTTCTTGCTCACAGCAGCGTGTCGTGTATGTATTGACAGCAAGTCTTGTACTTGCTCTGCAGCAGGAGCAGCAGCAATAACCAACAGCAGCAACAGCGTAGCAGATCTATTCCACCAAGACAAAACATATCCAAACACTCATAAACATCTACGTTTGAGCAGATACCTCTGTACCTCTCGTTGGTTTCATATGGATAACATAATTCATTTAGATTTGAATCGGTTCATTTAAATTTCACATTTCAAGCTTTCTATAGATATAATTCTTATTGTGACTGAGACACGTATACATTTTTCGGTTCATTTTAGTGATACGCTCCAGAAAGGAGATAGAGATGGCAGAAAGTGCATCCTGTTTGTTTGTTTGTTTGTTTGTTTATTTTACAAAAGCATAACAATTTGTTGTTATTATGAGTGTATACAAATAAAAGAAGATCCTTTACAGTTTTGAATGATGTCTTGGGCCGTGTGTGTCCACCAAAGCATTTTTTCCCGCAGCAGTATTTTTCCAATTGTTTTCAATGGAGTGCCGTGTTTTTAAACCGCCAGGAGTGTAGATCCTGAAGCACTCTGCGTTTTTTACTAAGTTTTAACTTTTTATCCAGCCATCCAATCACAGTGGAGGAGGGGCAGGACAAATACAATACCGACCAACCGCCACATTCGCTGCTTGTACAACGTCAACAGATTACAACAGGCATAATAATGGAACAAAATAATTAAAGAACCGAGCCAGAGAAAGCAAAATGGAAACAAACTATCTGAGAAATTAGATACTAGTAACACTTCTGCGGATATTCCGTATCATAGCAAGCAAAGAGTCTCAACTGAAAAAACAAAAAACAAATGTTGCGCTGCCAAAACACTCTCTAGCGCCCACAGCTAGGCGTTTTCAGCACCTATACAGGTGGACACGCGGCCTTACTATTATCTGTATGATCAAAACCAACAGAGTATTTGATGTTCTTTCCTCTGTTATGAGAGAAAAAAAAATCCCGATGCTCGGCCAGGTGTGCCATTAACTTCAATATTTCATACGAAATAATCACAAAACGCAATAGCGAAAAATAAATCAATAAATAGATAATTGCTTGAGTCAGCATGAGCATGGGAATTCACCTCCATCTAAAAAACAGTGGTTTTCAGTAGTCCCATTCTCAGTTGTAATATTTCTAGGATTTTTTGTAAGGGGTCTGTAAAACATTATGACGTCCTGCTCTGAATCATTTGTTGTTTTGTTGTATAATTAAATGTGTTTCCATGTGGTGGTGGTGATGATGGTGGTGGACCTTGGCATCCCAAGGTACGTGTGGAGAAAAGGAACAGCCCCCCCCCCCCCCCCTCAGCATACAGAGCTAGTGCAGCAGAATTAAAAGCATGGACTAATTTAACTATATGCTTGGCTAAACAGATAATTTTTCAGTCTCAGCTTATTCTTATATAGGAGTCATTCTTATTTAGGAGTCATATAAGAAAATGCTCTTCATCCTCTGGTGGATTTAACTATCATTGACACTATCCAGTGACTAGCGTTTTGGGAGTTGAGATGGTTCTTTTTCAATGATGACAAAGCCATTCACCACAACTGACAGCAAGGTCAAGGTCTGAATGACAAATGCCAGATATTCTACCCATGATAATTCCTTGTCATGTGCCAATATTTGAATCCACAATCAGGTGCAGTGATTGGTTGATGAAGAGACAGAGGCAGGTGATGATATCATATCTCATATACATCATCATCAGCATCATCATATACTCTTAAAAAGAAATATGAAATACACTATCGTTCAAATATTTGGGGTCAGTAAGATTTTCTTTTTCAATTGTGTTTTAAATTTTTTTGTGCACCAAATCAGCATATTATAATTATTTCTGAAATATCATGTGACTCTGAAGTAATGATGCTGAAAATTCAGCTTTGCCTTCACATGTCTGAATAAAGTACATTTTAACATATATTAAAATCGAAAACAGAAATTTTAAATTGTAATAGTTATTTATTATTATAAATAAATATTATTTTTTCTGTATTTTTGTACATTTCTGTATTTTTTTGTGAATCTTACTAACCCCTATTTTACTAACCCTACTTTTTTCGGTTTATATTTCATGTCATGTCAGAATTGTATGTACCTAAATGGACTTCACAGTCAAGTAATAAAATGATTGGTGACTCACTCGTGCTTCAGGCTAAATGGTAAAACACAAAATGGACCTTCTTATGACGTAACCAAACATGAGATCATCCTGGAATGACAAAACAAATTTGCCCTTGACTAAATGTTTCCTATACATAAAAAAAATAAAAAAATAAAAATAAATAACCATTATACCTGCAGGTTGTTCTCCTACCATTTTTAGGTCATTTGCTCGCCTTCCCATTTGTTTTCTGACCTCTCACAAAGCCTTTTATCTTCGGATTTTCACTGGGCTCAAGCATCCTTATGAAAATATGGAAATGTAATTTGTCGAGTGTTCCTTGTGGAAACCATAATCCAATTATGAAGTCATATCAAAGCAAAAGTTCTAGCTGCAGAGAAAGGGAGAGAGAGAGACTGAGCAAGAGGGGGAAATTGGTCATAAAACCTGTACAGAGAGAAGAAAAAAAAAACTGATCAAAAGAAGTCTTTTATTCCAAGAAAGAAAAATCACATTTGGTCCACAGGCTTGTTGGGTGGCATTGAGAATTTAGGCTGAAAAGGACATCTGTGTCTCAGACATTTATTTGAGTACTTACAAGCCTGTGACTCATTTGTTAGAAGAATTCAAAAGGTTCAGAGACTTCTGCTGCATATTCAATGAATGGTCTGACTGAGGTTGAAGAGACCGTGGATAATGTTTTTGTTGTTGTACTGTATTGTTTGTATTGTGTCTTTGCAATGTTAGCCTATGAGCCACACACACCAAGACACTTCATTGGCGGGACTCATATGCTCAAAGCGTGCTTGTGTGTCTAACTGCTGTCACAGTTCTGGCATCAAGGTAAACACACCAACAAAACGTCATTAGGAGGATTGTACCAGCCGATGTTTGTTGAGTTTGTGTGGAATGGGATGCTGTGAAGGAAATTAGCTGATTGTGGCATCATAATGGCTTAGAGTGTAAATTGCTCACGATCTCTGTCTACATGACAAACGAGAAACAGAGAGATATGCTTTGTGACAGTTTTGCCATTCTTTTTTATTTTGTGACATGGCAGATATTTGCTGAATCATTTAGTCCAGGTAGCATCAGATTTCTCGTACCATTAAAAACAATAAATCGAGCAACTTGACACGACGCTTTGATTGACACTCACGTGATCGGTTTGATGCTATCAGTATCATGGGTTTGAATTTCACAGTTTTCACTTTATCTCTGAGTGATTTCCCTGACTTGTTTTTAGTTTTACATCCATCAAGTTGATACTAAGCAATAAGAACGTTGGAGTTACTTTTAGTCAATTAGTTACTGATTTAAATTGGCCCTGTCAGCTCCCATCACTGCAGGCCTTTGGGTGATTAACTTCGTTTAAAATTGAAGTGAAGCGCCTTCACACATGGGAGTGAAGACAGACACAACAAAAAGACGAAAAAAACAAAAAAAAAAACACAAAAAGACGAATAAACAGGAGGCGTGCATGGAGGAAAGGTTCAGCAATGATAGGTTCAAACATGGGGCCAGGCGGTCATCAGATTAGCAATGACCTGGCCATATACAGTAAACAGTTGTCCACCCAATCCCATATGGTGAAAATAAAATTTTCTTGGCAAATTTTATTTCAAATACCTTTCAAAAGTTTGGGGTTGGTAAGATTTCTTTGTCACTTTTGACGGTTTAATGCATCTTAAATAAAAGTATAAAAAAATAAATTAAAATAAAATAAAAAACGAATCCCAAACCTTTGAATGGTTATATACACTACCAGCCAAAAGTTTTGGATTGGTAAGATTTTTTTACGTTTTTAAAAGAAGTCTCTTCTGATCACCAAGGCTGCATTTATTTGATAAAAAAAACTAATAAAAAAAAAAAAACCCTGTGATTTTGTGAAATATTATTACAAATTAAAAAAAATTTTTTATCTGTTTTATATCTGGATATACTTATAGTAAAGTGTAATTTATTCCTGTGAACAAAGCTGAATTTTCAGCATCATTACTTCAGTCTTCAGTGTCACATGATTTTTATCTAATAGGATGAAACATCATTGAAACATTACAAAATATTATATTTCAAATAAATGTTCTTTTTTTTTTAACAGTTGTTTGAAAGTTGTTGAAAGTTGTTTGAACTTTCTATTAAACAAAGAATCCTGAAAAAAATTTACATAACTGTTTTCAACATTGATAATAATAATTAATGTTTTTTGAGAATCAAATCATCATATTAGAATGATTTCTGAAGGGTCATGTGACATTGAAGACTGGAGTAATGATGCTGAACATTCAGCTTTGATCACAGGAATAAATTACATTTTAAAATACGTTAAAATAGAAAACATTTATTTTAAATTGTCATAATATTTAACAATATTTTTTGTTGTTTTTGTGTATTTTTAATCAAATAAATGCAGCCTTGCGGTGAGGAGAAGAGACTTATTTTAAAAAACATAAAAAATCTTACCGATCCAAAACTTTGGACTGGTTGTGTATATTGAAAATATATATTTTCAAATGTCAAAATCCAAGACCAAGAAACATTTTAGATTGAAAATAAATAGAAAACTAATCTATTAGATATAGATGTATATTTATTTATACTTTAAAATATATATTAGTAATATGTTTTCTGACATGTACATTTAAAAAAAAATTAAACAATCAAAGCTGCCATAATATACTAATAGTTTGGAAATAAAAAGATGCTGCATTTTGAAAGTGCTCTCAATTTGATCATAGCTTATATATTTTCATATTTCTTTGCATATAGTTTGAATTAAATATATTTTATAACTATTTTTATATTATATTACATTTATATTAACTTAATATGATTATAATTAATTGAAATGATTGGCAGTATGGTTCGTATCGAGTCGCTCGTGTTTTGTAAAAGGATTCACTCATATCCACAGACATAATGACCTTCATTTATTTCTGTTTCTAAGGTGCTGCAAATATAATTGGTCCTTGCAGTGTGGTTTGTCTGACTTTTGAATGAATATTTCTATAAGATATGAGAAACAGATTTCGCAGTGTGTGTGTGCGCATTGTGGGGTCGTCTCATCTACTGCATTATGAACAATAATAATTATACTTTACTGTCCTCCATCTTGGAGCATGTTCTTGAATGGGGGGTGGGAGGGTTTTCCTAATCAGTCCTGCTGACCCATCTTGGCAGTTCCGTTACCCCAGTGACCCTTGTTCGAAAATGACTTATGAGGGATGAATTTACTGCTCAGTATGCCAGTCACAGCCTGACGGGACATTTAGGGCAGACAGGTCTCGCATGAATGTGTTGCGATGCCTGATTTCACCTCGGAATGACAAACTGTACATCTATCACAGCTGTCACATAGGAGGACACTCTCTATAGTAGTGAGAAAGCTGTTAAATGTTGTCAGCATGAATTCTTCACTCTATGCTTTTCAATTAAATGCCTTTAAAACACCTTCAAACTTTGCTGAAACACCACTGTGATCATTTGTGTAAAAACGAATTATTTGAATATTGAATTGTGTACTTATCTGACTTATAGTTTGAATGATCATATTTATAAAACTGTATTAATATTTTCAGGTTGAAAGCAAAAATAAATGATGAAGCCATCGCAAAATGTTTCCAAGACTTTTAATGTGACCTTCATTTAACAAAAATAAAAACATTGGAATCTGGTATGTAAATGTGCCTGTATTTTTTAAATTTATTTTTAACCTGTAATTTTATAATTTCACCTACACTAGTTGAACAGACCTTAAAATGTTTTTTCCCCCCCACCACAGTAGAGAACACCTTCCTCTTAAACAAGAAGTTGTTTCTTATCTGTGTGTAACAGACATGCAGTAGACTCAACTTGCCAGCACACTTATTTCACCCCACTGCATTTGAACTGTCACAACTCCATACGCTTTCTAAAGCATTCAAATGAATACTGATATACATGTTCTTTCAATGCACAAGGCTGCACTGATCTCTATGAACCGTTCAGTGATAAGGCAACTTGACGTCTTTGCCCTTTAATTTGAAACAGCAGCTTCAGATAAGGTTGTAATGCTATATGGTTTAATCTCTCTGTGACAAGGGGAAGTAATACCTGAGGGTTCAGGACTGTCGTCTTGATTATCTCCTTGCGTTTTGTATTTTCTCTGCGGCAAAAGAGTTATTGTACTAGCTCAGAGATGGTCTGCAAAAATAAAATCTTAAGGCACACTTTATAGGGCAACTATAAAACTAATCAAGGGCAACTGTCAATTCTAATAGGCTGTTAAAGTTGAACTACCCAACTAAAAAATTCAGTTTAAGATGGTTGCTGTGTTTTAGAACATGGTTGCTGTTTTCTATTCGGTGTAAGATATTCATTAGCTGGTGCAGGCTATGGTTTAAGTTGAAAAAACTGTTTCATGGCTGGTTGACCAATTAATGACCAGCTATTTTCCAACAGGGTGATAAGCATGCCTGTCTTTGATCACATGCTTCTGTTAGTTCTGGTCCTCGAATTTGGTAACCCATGTGGCATTTATTTTTTGTATCCCTGCTTATTTGCATTTCTTTTACACAGACTGTTGCAGTGGCTCTTTCTGCAGGTTACATATGAAAGTAACAATAACTGTCTTTATGTGTCATTTAAATGATTCATTCAAAAACACTGATTCATTCAGGAATAAAACTAGTGACTGTCTGTATAAGTGAGTCACTGAATCATTCCTTCAACAGAATTGTTCCAAACCCCTGATTTATTCGGGAATGAAACTGTCACAGTGTCTGTTGTGTTTCCACTGGGTGTACACTAGAGGTCCCTTCCTTCCTTTCTGTCTCCATTCATCCTGGAACCACATTTCCCATAATCCTTGTTTGTTCCCATCACTTGTGATTACACCCAGCTGTTCCCATTTATGTTGTTAGTGTGTGCATAAATACCCTGTGTGTGTTAGTTCATGTTACGGAGTCATTATTGTATGTCACTCGTCAACGCTAAGGTCTGTTTTCAAGTCTGTTCTCGTTGTTGTTCTTGCTTGTTTTGTGTTATTGTTTATTGGACTGATTAAATGGATTTCGACCCTGGCATGGATGACTACGATTCTAATTACTTTGATTTTGACCTTTGCATGGATGACGACGAGTTGGATTGCCCTGATTACCATGTTGCTGCGTTTGGATCCACCCATTTCTCCGCTAGCGATCGTGACAGAATGACTCCGTCTCACAAAGGATCCAGCAGCATGAACATTTTTCAGGGCCTGGCTTTTTGGGCCCGCCAGACTGAGGAGGCCATGGCGCTGAATTCCCTTAAGCACCCTTCACCACTGATTCCGCCCAGCTCAGAACCTGCACATTGCCATCGGAGACAGAGGAGGAGAAGGAAGACCTCCTCCGTGACTGTTCTGGTGGTCCCAGTGCCGGTGGTCCAGAGTTCGGTGGCTCCGAAACACAGGAGGAGGAGAAAGGCTCCCTCTGTAACTGTTCCGGTGGACCCAGTCCCGGTGGACCCAGTCCCGGTGGTCCCGAGTCCGGTGGTCCCAGTTCCGGTGGTCCCGAGTCAGGTGGTCCCGAGTCAGGTGGTCCCAGTTCTGGTGGTCCCGAGTCAGGTGGTCCCGAGTCAGGTGGTCCTAGTTCCGGTGATCCCGAGTCCGGTGGTCCCAGTTCCGGTGGTCCCAGTTCCGGTGGTCTCGAGTCCGGTGGTCCGGAGGCGGAGGAGGAGGAAGACTTCCTGCCTCCCCAATGGCCCGGAGGCCGTCCCCTCTGAGCAGCCCTCTGTCGTTCCGGAGGCCGTCCCCTCCGAGCAGCCCGCTGTCATCCCTGAGATCGTCTCGGAGCCGCCCACCATCAGTCCTGCCACGGCCAGGAGAGTGGTCTTCCTTTTTTATGCAGTGGCAGTACTGCATGCGTGGAGGAAGCACAGGACGTCTGCCGATCCAGAGACTGTTCCTGAGCCTGTGTCTTCGGACAAGATGGCCGCCGCCGAGAGTGTTCACGTCACGTCTGCCGAGCCTGTGTCTTCCGACAAGATGGTCGCTGCCGAGCCTGTTCACGGCACGCCTGCCGAGCCAGTGTCTTCGGACAAGATGGCCACCGCCGAGCCTGTTCACGTCATGCCTGCCGAGCCTGGATTTTCGGACAAGATGGCTGCCGCCGAGAGTGTTCACGTCACGTCTGCCGGGCCTGTGTCTTCAGACAAGATGGCCACCACAGAGACTGTTCACGTCACGTCTGCCGAGCCGGTGTCTTCGGACAAGATGGCCGCCGGTGGTGTCTGTTCCTGAGCCTGAGCCGGTGGTGTCTGTTCCTGAGCCTGAGCCGGTGGTGTCTGTTCCTGAGCCTGAGCCGGTGGGGTCTGTTCCTGAGCCGGAGCCGGTGGGGTCTGTTCCTGAGCCGGAGCCGGTGGGGTCTGTTCCTGAGCCTGAGCCTGAGCCTGAGCCGGTGGGGTCTGTTCCTGAGCCGGAGCCGGTGGGGTCTGTTCCTGAGCCGGAGCCGGTGGGGTCTGTTCCTGAGCCGGAGCCGGTGGGGTCTGTTCCTGAGCCGGAGCCGGTGGGGTCTGTTCCAGTTCCTGAGCCGTGGCCGCCCGAGGGAAAGTCTCCGCCGTGGCCGCCCGAGGGAAAGTCTCCGCCCTGGCCGCCAGATGGACTGTTCGCTCTGCCCTGGTCGCTCGAGGGAAAGTCTCCACCCTGGCCGCCCGATGAACTGGCCGCTCCGCCCTGGCCGCCTGAGGGAGAGTCTCCGCCCTGGCCGCCCGATGAACTGTCGTCTCTGTTCTGGCTGCCTGATGCACTGTCACTCCCTGTCCCCATTTCCCTCCATGGACCTGGCCCCCCATCCCTCCCCCTGATCCTCCACCAGTCCACCTCCCGCCTGGACTCTTGTTTTGGTTATCACGTCGTGGAGCGTCTGGTAGCCGCTCCGTAGAGGGGGGGTTATGTCACAGTGTCTGTTGTGTTTCCACTGGGTGTACACTAGAGGTCCCTTCCTTCCTTTCTGTCTCCATTCATCCTGGAACCACATTTCCCATAATCCTTGTTTGTTCCCATCATTTGTGATTACACCCAGCTGTTCCCATTTATGTTGTTAGTGTGTGCATAAATACCCTGTGTGTGTTAGTTCATGTTACGGAGTCATTATTGTATGTCACTCGTCAACGCTAAGGTCTGTTTTCAAGTCTGTTCTCGTTGTTGTTCTTGCTTGTTTTGTGTTATTGTTTATTGGACTGATTAAATGGATTTCGACCCTGGCATGGATGACTACGATTCTAATTACTTTGATTTTGACCTTTGCATGGATGACGACGAGTTGGATTGCCCTGATTACCATGTTGCTGCGTTTGGATCCACCCATTTCTCCGCTAGCGATCGTGACAGAAACAAGTTGACTCTCTTTAAGAGTGAGTAATTTTAATCACATAACCAAAACCGATTTGTTCAAAAAGTCTGATCAGTTTAAGAATGAAACAAGTGACACTCTTTATCCATGAGTCACTGAAGAATTCATTCAACCGATTCATTCAGGAACTAAATAAGTTGACTATATTCATGAGAGAGTCATTTGAATCACAGACTTAACTGATTTGTTAAAAAACTTCAGGAACGAACTTGCTTTAAATGAAACACTAAATTAATAATTCATTCAGAAACGGCACTGTATGTTTCTCAGAGACGCACAAATACACTGTAAAAAAAAATTACATCCCCAAGTCAAAAATTTCAAGTGACCGATAACATCTACATTTTTCAATTAGTCTGACGTATTATTTCTCATTGAGCCAATGTTAACAGACTATTGCAACAAGAATTTCACTTGGGCCAATTGAAAAATTTAGATGTTATCGATCACTTGAAATTTTTGATTTGGGAGGGTTAGACATTTTTTACAGTGCAACAGTTTGGAAATATTTTCATTGCCAGAGCAAAAATGGTCAAACTACCAGCCAATAATTTGTCTAAAATGAAAGTTACTCAATATTAACTTCATGTTTAGCGAACTGTTGTGTAAAAGCTATTTCACAATAGGCAATTCAAAATCAAAAGCGTTATTATGTATGTAAAATGTATAAGAATTTAATCAAGCGTTGTTTATTTTATTTCACAGTTATTACATATGAAAAAAAGTGCTGTATGGAACTGCATGAAGACATTTAATGCTCATATGTGTAACAGTAGTTGATTCATAATCCAAGTAAAGCATATAGAACCTCATAATTTGCAGCACAACCACTTTAAAAGAACCCTACGCACGTTCTCAATCCTGGCGCAGTTCACATCAGCATGACTGAAACATTCACTGGAGATCTAGGGTGGGAGGGTGGGGGGCATGGCACAGTATAGAGCTCACAGCATTTGTCCGATGAAAGAAGGGCGGCCTGTCAAACGTTTTGTAGATTAATCAGCAATGGCACATCCAAGGGGTCAGCGGGAGAAGAAGGCCTCCCTCGGGCTCCTTAGCTCTCCTAATCAAGCGCTCTGTCGGCTCTCTGAGCTTTTGCTTTTTGACTTTGAGGATGAGGCAGTAATCCAGCCTGAGTTCTCTTTAGAGAGCTGTGCAACCTGGAATTCAAAACAATTATAATCGACATCCTGTTGCGATTGGATCAGGTTTCGATGCGATCAGGCATCTAATCGGATTCCCTCCCCACAGGTCTTGGGCAATCACCTAAGATATCTGAGGACTTAACACCATTTTATAGGAAGGGTTAAAGAAAAACTGAACAGCATGTTCCTTGTACTACCTATAATTTGGCAGGTAATGCAGTACACGTGAAAGCATAAGCATAAAACCCTAGAATTACAACAGAGAACAAGACTTGGCTCTGACAAGAAGGTCCTGTAATGTGACAGCTGCTCTAGGAGTTACTTCCACAAGTTCAAGACACTCCATGCTGACTTTTGCAATCTAGCATATCTAATGAAGAGAGAGAGAGAAAAAAAAACTAATTGTGTGACCAGCGAGGTTGCGGTTAGCTGTTGTTCTCATGGGGAGCTGGGTTTGAATCCCACTTCCTCCCTCTCTATCTCCTTCCACTTTCCTGTCTGATTAAAGCAAAAAGCCAATAAATAATATTGAGAAAAAAGCTATTTGACTACTAGATAAATTGAATATTTGTCAAACAAGAACATCTAATAGTTTCCTCAATTAAGACCACAGACTAATCCATGCCAGTTTATCACAAATGTGTGTAATGAGTCATATTGCAGCATTCAAAGTGGCTGCAAGAGAGAGAATTTCAACAAAGATTACAAAAAGAACAAATTGTCAGTGCTAGAGAGGAACGGAGCAATACGCAACAGCAATTAACTCAATCTCTGGGAGGACTACAAAGAGAAGAACAGGATGAAAAAGTGTCACTGAGTATTTGAGTAAAACAGCGAGTCAGTTGTCGCCTGAAGAGGAAGGAATGTCCTTACATTACTAATTATGTCAGTGTTCATTTTGTCCTTTTTTTCCCCTTATTGGTGCTTGACACTATCAGAAAGAGCACACATAAAGATACGAACTGGCTGGTAGCAAAATGTGAATTCTGCATTATCTTTATTCTGCTTTTTTCAGTATATATACTGTGTGTGTGTGTGTGTGTGTGTGTGTGTGTGTATATACACTCACCTAAAGGATTATTAAGAACACCTGTACAATTTCTCATTAATGCAATTATCTAATCAACCAATCACATGGCAGTTGCTTCAATGCATTTAGGGGTGTGGTCCTGGTCAAGACAATATCCTGAACTCCAAACTGAATGTCAGAATGGGAAAAAAGGTGATTTAAGCAATTTTGAGCGTGGCATGGTTGTTGGTGCCAGACTGGTTGGTCTGAGTATTTCACAATCTGCTCAGTTACTGGGATTTTCACGCACAACCATTTCTAGGGTTTACAAAGAATGGTGTGAAAAGGGACAAACATCCAGTATGCGGCAGTCCTGTGGGCGAAAATGCCTTGTTGTTGCTAGAGGTCAGAGGAGAATGGGCCGACTGATTCAAGCTGATAGAAGAGCAACTTTGACTGAAATAACCACTTGTTACAACCGAGGTATGCAGCAAAGCATTTGTGAAGCCACAACACGCACAACCTTGAGGCGGATGGGCTACAACAGCAGAAGACCCCACCGGGTACCACTCATCTCCACTACAAATAGGAATAAGAGGCTACAATTTGCACGAGCTCACCAAAATTGGACAGTTGAAGACTGGAAAAATGTTGCCTGGTCTGATGAGTCTCGATTTCTGTTGAGACATTCAGATGGTAGAGTCAGAATTTGGCGTAAACAGAATGAGAACATGGATCCATCATGCCTTGTTACCACTGTGCAGGCTGCTGGTGGTGGTGTAATGGTGTGGGGGATGTTTTCTTGGCACACTATAGGCCCCTTAGTGCCAATTGGGCATCGTTTAAATGCCACGGCCTACCTGAGCATTGTTTCTGACCATGTCCATCCCTTTATGACCACCATGTACCCATCCTCTGATGGCTACTTCCAGCAGGATAATGCACCATGTCACAAAGCTCGAATCATTTCAAATTGGTTTCTTGAACATGACAATGAGTTCACTGTACTAAAATGGCCCCCACAGTCACCAGATCTCAACCCAATAGAGCATCTTTGGGATGTGGTGGAACGGGAGCTTCGTGCCCTGGATGTGCATCCCACAAATCTCCATCAACTGCAAGATGCTATCCTATCAATATGGGCCAACATTTCTAAAGAATGCTTTCAGCACCTTGTTGAATCAATGCCACGTATAATTAAGGCAGTTCTGAAGGCGAAAGCGGGTCAAACACAGTATTAGTATGGTGTTCCTAATAATCCTTTAGGTGAGTGTATATATACTATATATAGTGGGGAGAACAAGTATTTGATACACTGCCGATTTTGCAGGATTTCCCACTTACAAAGCATGTAGAAGTCTGTAATTTTTATCATAGGTACTCTTCAACTGTAAGTGATGGAATCTAAAACAAAAATCCAGAAAATCACATTGTATGATTTTTAAATAATTAATTAGCATTTTATTGCATGACACAAGTATTTGATACATCAGAAAAGCAGAACTTAACATTTGGTACAGAAACCTTTGTTTGCAATTACAGAGATCATACGTTTCCTGTAGTTATTGACCAGGTTTCCATTTTGGCCCACTCCTCCATACAGACCTTCTCCAGATCCTTCAGGTTTCGGGGCTGTCGCTGGGCAATACGGACTTTCAGCTCCCTCCAAAGATTTTCTATTGGGTTCAGGTCTGGAGACTGGCTAGGCCACTCCAGGACCTTGAGATGCTTCTTACGGAGCCACTCCTTAGTTGCCCTGGCTGTGTATTTCGGTTCGTTCTCATGCTGGAAGACCCAGCCATGACCCATCTTCAATGCTCTTACTGAGGGAAGAAGGTTGTTGGCCAAGATCTCGCGATACATAGCCCCATCCATCCTCCCCTCAATACGGTGCAGTCGTCCTGTCCCCTTTGCAGAAAAGCATCCCCAAAGAATGATGTTTCCACCTCCATGCTTCACGGTTGGGATGGTGTTCTTGGGGTTGTACTCATCTTTCTTCTTCCTCCAAACACGGCGAGTGGAGTTTAGACCAAAAAGCTCTATTTTTGTCTCATCAGACCACATGACCTTCTCCCATTCCTCCTCTGGATCATCCAGATGGTCATTGGCAAACTTCAGACGGGCCTGGACATGCGCTGGCTTGAGCAGGGGGACCTTGCGTGCGCTGCAGGATTTTAATCCATGACGGCGTAGTGTGTTACTAATGGTTTTCTTTGAGACTGTGGTCCCAGCTCTCTTCAGGTCATTGACCAGGGCCTGCCGTGTAGTTATGGGCTGATCTCTCACCTTTCTCATGATCATTGATGCCCCACCAGGTGAGATCTTGCATGGTGCCCCAGACCGAGGAAGATTGACCGTCACCTTGAACTTCTTCCATTTTCTAATAATTGCGCCAACAGTTGTTGCCTTCTCACCAAGCTGCTTGCCTATTGTCCTGTAGCCCATCCCAGCCTTGTGCAGGTCTACAATTCTATCCCTACACAGCTCTATAGTCTTGGCCATTGTGGAGAGGTTGGAGTCTGTTTGATTGAGTGTGTGGACAGGTGTCTTTTATACAGGTAATGAGTTCAAACAGGTGCAGTTAATACAGGTAATGAGTGGAGAACAAGAGGGCTTCTTAAAGAAAAACTAACAGGTCTGTGATAGCCGGAATTCTTACTGGTTGGTAGGTGATCAAATACTTATGTCATGCAATAAAATGCTAATTAATTATTTAAAAATCATACAATGTGATTTTCTGGATTTTTGTTTTAGATTCCGTCTCTCACAGTTGAAGTGTACCTATGATACAAATTGCAGACCTCTACATGCTTTGTAAGTGGGAAAACCTGCAAAATCGGCAGTGTATCAAATACTTGTTCTCCCCAATGTGTGTATGTATGTGTGTGTGTATATATATATATATATATATATATATAAAACACACACACACACACACACACACACACACACACACACACACACACACACACACACACACACATAAAAAATATTCAAAAAGAAAACATTTTATTGTATGTATATACAGCGGGGGAAATAAGTATTGAACACGTCATCATTTTTCTCAGTAAATATATTTCCAAAGGTGCTATTGACATGAAATTTTCACCAGATGTTTGTAACAACCCAAGTAAGCCATACATACAAAGAAACAAACAAATATAAGTTCAGAAATTAAGTTATGTGTAATAATGTGAAATGACACAGGGAAAAAGTATTGAACACATGAAGAAAGGGAGGCGCAAAAAGGCATGGAAAGCCAAGACAACAGCTGAAAACTTACAGTAATTAAAAAGCAATCCAGCCCCCTGTCAGTGGAAATTAATAACAGCTGGTTCAGTCCCAAATGATGACCTACAAAAAGGTCTCATTGCCAAGGTGTCACACAAGACACATCTCATGATGGGTAAAAGCAAAGAGCTGTCTCAAGACCTTCGCAACCTAATTGTTGCAAAACATAATGATGGCATTGGTTATAGGCGCCATTCTAAGCTTCTGAATGGTCCAGTGAGCACTTTTGGGGCCATAATACGGAAGTGGAAAGACAATAATTTCACTATAAATTTGCCTCGACCAGTGCTCCTCGCAAGATTTCTCATAGAGGAGTGAAAAGAATAATCAGAAGAGTTGTCCAAGAGCCAACACCAAGTTGTATGGTGTTTTTAGGGTAATGTGCACTGCCATTTCTCCTCCAAATATGGTGTGTATTATGGCATCCAAACAGTTGCTCTCATGTCAGCACACTATATTCTCCCAGTATTTCACTGGCTTTTCCAAATGTTGTGCAGCAAACTTTAAATGAGCTTCAACATGCTTTTTTTTCAGTAATGGAGTCTTGCGTGGTGAGCGTGCATACAGGCCATGGCGGTGGAGTGCATTACTTACTGTTTTCTTTGAGACAACAGTACTTGCTATCTGCAGGTCTTTTTGAAGCTCTTTCACAAGTGATCCTTGGCCCTTGGACAACTCTTCTGATTATTCTTTTCACTCCTCTATCAGAAATCTTGCGAGGAGCACTGGTCGAGGCAAATTTATGGTGAAATTATTGTCTTTCCACTTCCGTATTATGGCCCCAAAAGTGCTCACTGGACCATTCAGAAGCTTAGAATGGCGCCTATAACCAATGCCATCATTATGTTTTGCAACAATTAGGTTGCGAAGGTCTTGAGACAGCTCTTTGCTTTTACCCATCATGAGATGTGTCTTGTGTGACACCTTGGCAATGAGACCTTTTTGTAGGCCATCATTTGGGACTGAACCAGCTGTTATTAATTTCCACTGACAGGGGGCTGGATTGCTTTTTAATTACTGTAAGTTTTCAGCAGTTGTCTTGGCTTTCCATGCCTTTTTGCGCCTCCCTTTCTTCATGTGTTCAATACTTTTTCCCTGTGTCATTTCACATTATTACACATAACTTAATTTCTGAACTTATTTTTGTTTGTTTCTTTGTATGTATGGCTTACTTGGGTTGTTACAAACATCTGGTGAAAATTTCATGTCAATAGCACCTTTGGAAATATATTTACTGAGAAAAATGATGACGTGTCCAATACTTATTTCCCCCGCTGTATATATATATATACATACATATATATATATATATATATATATATATATATATATATATATATATATATATATATATATATATATATAAAATGTTTTCTATTTTAATATATTTATATATACTATAATGGGAAAGCTGAAGGTTCAGTATCTTTACTCCAGTCTTTAGTGTAACATGATCCTTCAGAAATCATTCTAATGTGCAGATCCAGATTTGGTGCTAAAGAAACATTTCTTGAGGTTGTGCTACTTAATATTTTGGTGAAATCTGTGAAATTTCAAAAGAACAGGATTTATTTGTAATAAAAAATAAATTATAAATATCTTTACTGTTGCTTTTGATCAATTCAATGCATCCTTGCAGAATAAAAATATCAATTTCTTTTGAAAAAAGTCTCCAAATGGTATTTTGCACCAATTGTGTAAATGTGTACAACAGTAAAGACTGCATGGATTTGAGAAAAGTTGCTAAATAAACATATAGGCTAAAATTGCAATTTGCATACTTTTAGGCTCCTCTTGGACCAGCCGACCACGACAAGTCTCTGTTTTCTCTGGGAGAAGATAGATCCAAACCCAAGTTCCAAAGAATTTTTCCTCCACCGAGTCAGCCAACCTCAATTCCCATCAGTGTAAAGCTGGCATGTCATCAGAAGTCCAATCAACAGTCACGATAGAATCTGAACAGCTGCAAGTCAATTTGGATTAGCTCCCTGAGCTTCTCTCCTCGTGAATTGGAGAACCATACTTTTATATGATGCTCTAATCCAGCACAGTTCAGGAACACTGGGGGAGATGCTGGCTAGGGCATTGAATGAGTTTACAGTTCAAACTAAAATACACAGCACTTTCTGGCTGCATTATAAACACAGATTTATTAATTTAAGCTAGCAACTATTTTGTCTTTAAATTGAACCCTTACAGTGCCAGAAATCTTTTAATTAGATCTATAGGGTGTAACCCCGGTATCCTTGCCAAAAATTTGTCCATTGGCCTCTGTCCATCATGGCCTCCTAATCATCCCCATATACTGATTGGCTTCATCTCCTCTTCACGAATCAGCTGGTGTGTGGTGAGTTTTCTGGCGCAATATGGCTGCCATCACATCATCTAGGTGGCTGCTGCACATTGGTGGTGAAACGATGTATGCAGGGAAGCTGAAGACAGAAGACTCAGGTTCTCACAAAACACTAATAAGTTTAATTCTAATTCAAATGCAAGCACAGCAAACATTTACGTTGTGGCAACATCTGTGACATGTTGCATTTCTGCTATGGCAACGTCGCTGTCTACGTGCTCGCAACATTGTAACAACGTAGAATTGTAAGATGCGACAGGGCTGTAGCAACGTTGTTGTGCGACATTCAGCAACTGAGAGACGACGTTCTGAGAACTAAACAAATTTTGTAATGCTTGATAGGCCTAGATATCCCTCATTTAGCATTTTATGTTTTGAGGTTAATTTTTAATTAGTCAGATGTTAGATAATTCTATACTTTTTAAATATTTGTTATCCTTATTAGTTAATGGGGCTATCAGTAAATTAGCCTAATTATAATCAACACCTGCAAGTGTACACTTTGAAGAGTAAAAAAAAAAAAGGAACTATACGGTTATCCGGACCACACGTGTGTCTTTTAGTCCCGAATAGTCCGTATAGTCATCCCTGATTGGTCTTACCCACAGTGACGGGTAGGTTTAGGGGCGGGGTTAGGGGTAGGCCATCGTGTGGTCCGGATAACCGTATAGTACCAAAAAAATGACAGAATGTTACGTTAATTCAACTTTATTAAAACTGCATATGGTAATCAAATTGCACTTCCAAAAGTCATTGGCTACATTTTTGAAAAAATGAAAAAAAACTTGACAGAAGAATATACAAATGTATTTTACGTATAATAAATAAAACATAAAAAGCAAAGGCAGATCAGAACATTTAATGTACAAAACCTGGTTCTGTACATGGCAGACAGGGGAGTGTAGTCGAAAGCCGGGCGTCGATAAAGGTCGGTAACCGGAATCAGTCCAGGAAACATCCACAAATCCAGAGGAGCAAAGAAACGAATGAGACTAAATAGCAGACCAAATGAAAAACTAAACAGTGCAAGCGAGGCTACATTAGCCACATTAGAAAATGAAGTTGTGTTTGAATAATTACGTATCTTATTTAGCTGAGGTAGGCTAAATTAAACGCAATACTCACGTATCCTTATCCTTGCTCGCTCGATGAAGAATGAGACAACACAATGAATGAGACCAAGGGGCGGTTGAAATTTAAAAGGCTGATTTTCGCGCTTCAGGGCAGTGACGAGTACATATGTAGTCCAGTGGTTGTCAAGACACCCTTGGCACAACCTTAAAGGAACCGTATGTAAGATTGTGGCCAAAACTGGGACTGCAATCACTTTCAAATTACTGTAGCGCGGTGTATCCCCTCCCCCTCCCCCCTGACTCGAGGTTGCCAGTTAGGCTGCAGGATCCAGCAGGAACGTAGGCTGCTACAAGGAGCTTCCAATGGCAAGTGACAAGTCCTACACAGTACGTTTTTTTTTCGGACTTTGTCACGACGTATTTTGGATTCATAACGAGGTCTTTTAGGTTTCGTAACGTTAGACATTTTTTATCCGACACGTTTGTAGCTGCAGCTGTGGTAACTAGAGCAGAGCTGGCAACCCGGATGCCGAAACACTACTGACTTCGTGATTAGTAGATAGGTGGAGGGTGGAGCATCAGGCCAAAACACAACATGACAACATCAACATCAGTTGAGGGCTGCAACTTCACTTTTAAATGACAAAAACCTGGCCGGACTACTGTTGTCAGTGATATAAGTATTTGAAATGAACATGATTTCTTAATGTCTAGTGACATATGAGGGCCATTATATGATTAATTGAAATACTGTACATTTCTTATATTCGGTTCCTTTAAGTAATGGCCCTGAATGGTGGTTTAATGTTAACATTGTGACAACGCTGCAACAACCTTCACCACACAACGTAGTTATAGCAAACTTTTGGCCATGTTGTTAAAACGTTGTTAGAAGGTTGGGTACGTTGTGCCAACGTTCTGTGTTTGCTGGGAGGCTGTGCAAACACATCTAAAAAACAGAAACTGAACAAAGAAACATGTGACAGATTAAAACACTCAAAGTCCATGAACAAAACTAAACTGAACGTGACAGGTGGTGGTTGAGGAGATTCCCCCTTTCCATATATAAAGCGCTTTGATGACATAGAAAAGCTCTATATAAATGTAACAATTTATTATTATCATTATAATGTTTCAAGTCACTGATAATTTGCATCTCATTTGGACCATCTCAATAAAGAGTTAGCAGATATTAAGCAGACAGTCTACAAATACTCTAATGAGAGTTAGCTGACATTGCAAAGTTACTTATAGTCAACAGAATGTTCAAAAGGGACCATAAAAATAAAGTGTTACCGCATAAAGCTTCAACTTTGTTACATTAAATGTCCATGCGCTTTGTCGCTAGCAGTGTGAATTCCCCTTTACACCTCTAAGCCACAGTAACTGTAATGAGAGCCCACCTTTAATGGACACACCGTCTGAAAGAGATGTTCTCTTCACTGAACAATGGAGCGCCATCGCCACTTTGGACAGGTTTTAGTCACACATGCCACTCCTGAGACTGACTGTCTTTCAGGCAAAACCAGCCATCCTTGCCTTCAAAGGGGTCTCAGAGCATATTGTGACACTTTCCCACCTCCCATTGTGTCAGCAGCCTGGGCTGACAGAACTTCCATCGATCTACTCCAGAGCTACGATAATTGGGCCATTAAGACGTCAGAAAGACATCCAGCATGTAGTTTAAGAAACTCTAGGCTAGTCATGCTTTTCAGATCGCAATCTCATATCATTTCATGATAACTATTTGAATCACACACGCAAGCTAACCTGTCATTGGACAGTTTAACATGTAGACATTATGGAATTTGTGTGGTCAGGCTAAATTGTTGTGTCATTAATATTTTAATCATAGTTATGGCAGAATGACCCTAGAAAACAAGCTGGGCATTGAAATAAACATGCGAAATATTTTCTTGACAAAATATATTATCAACATAATTCATTAGCACATTAATATGAACTTCAAAATGTCTGTACAATGGAGATCACATGCTCAATGTCACAAGTGTGCTTTTTAAATAGTGACCTAGAAATTTTTATTCTATTTCTTATTTTAATGTCATTTAATATTTTCAGAATCCTAAAACCTTTGTTTATTTTTAGATGTACATTCAATTTTGAATCCTACTCTTAAAAATGATTAAAAAAAATGCCATAGAACAACCATTTTGGGTTCCCCAAATATCCTTTCAGTGAACATTTCTTACAAGAACCATTTTGAGAACAGTGTTGAGAACATTTCAGTAATGTATAGAACCCTTATCCACTATAAAGAACCTTTTGTGCAAATGGAAAGGTTCCATGGATGTTAATGGTTCTTCATGGAACCAGATGCCAATAAAGAACCTTAATTTTAAGTGTGAAATACGCAATTGTCACATATTTTGAAATTATGCAATACTTTTTTTGAAAAGCATTTTTATCTCTTTATTACTACATTTCACTCTTACATCCAGCCTGCAACTCAATGTAAAGGAATGCTTGAATGAATACCTCACTCTATTTTTAAGTAAGAAGTAATGAAGCCATGTACTATGTACTAGCTTTAAATAAAAGCTGTCCTGACTGAACTTAACTGTTTAACAGTCTCTGAGGCCATCTTTACCTCTTCACTCTCTATTCAGTTGGATTTCAAAGATGACTGTGTGTCCTTGGAGACGAGCTGTTCCAGCTTTCAGCAAAGCAGTTTGCCGAGATCCTATTAGTTAGACATTCTTGGATAGGCTGAGTTTGAACAGTTTCACTTGTCCACATAGATAGGTTCACCTCGTCCCTCAGGCATCTATTTTCAGAGAACTAGTTCTGTACTTTCCTCTCTTGTTATTTTTTTGGTTGCTGTTTAATGTCAAAGCCACTCTTATCCATCGTATTTGACTCTTTTCTTGGAACAATGTCTCCATTGCTTGCAATCAATGGTTCCTTCTGTAAAGGCATTTGTGGCTTTGCTTCATTTTGCCTGACAATAAAGAAAGAGATGGTGGACTGCATAGACAATAGAATGTACTTTCTGAAGACATAAAAGCCCCTATGGTAAGATGCACCACATGAGTCTCAAAATTGCTGAAGATCACAAATTACATTGGCTCTCTGAAAGGTCATCTCTTTATTGCTGTTCTCATTTTTTCCTCCTGTTCTTTTACAGGTCTTTTATCCACTGCTTTCGTTTAACAAAATTATTGGTATTACAGAAATGGGGTATTAGAGATATTTTTTGACAAGTAGACCCCTGCTGAGTTTATTTGATTATCACCTCACTTTCATATTACTATCAAAATATTACTTCTACTCTACTATTAAAGCCAATTTAACCTAAAAGTGAAGCGAGTACAATTTCACACAAAGAAATAAGGTGCTGATAGCTCCACAGAAATAACTCAGTGGGCTTCTAAAATGATCAAAGTTTATGTTACTGAATGGATTATGTGTTTAATCACAGTGTTAATGAATGTGCACTTTTTTGGTTCTAAGGAAAATGATTATTACGAATGGCTAACATGTAGTTTTATTTACTCGGCACAACTGTATTGTGCACATATACTTTAAAAAAGGGAACATGGTTAGTTTAGACGTATCACACAACAATATGGCGACTGTGTTTTAGCAGAAAGGATTAATCAAAGATGGTCTGTGAGTCTTGATGCGATTCTGAGGATCAACTTGCACCATGAACTGCAAAGGGACCAAAGTGTCATGGAGAATTGCACATCTCTTTCCTTTCCTGACTGCCAAAAGGTCATTTTTCTCCCTGATGCATGACAGAAGACCCTCAGCAGTCTCATGGGGTTGTGATAGAATCGATACAGAACTTGAAATAAGGCCATAACCCTCTCGGTCTAGTTTCACTGTTGTGGATGACACATGTGACTAGTTGAGGGACTTTGGGATGTTGCATAGCCATTGCTTTCCTTTCCTCTCAGTCCAGCACTTTTAAAAGAAACACATAAAGAAGCAAGAAGAGAAAGCGGTGCTCATTAAGTTTCCATTCAAGGCTTATTTTTCCTGTCGCTAGCACAGAACAAGCTCTCTTTTCTCGCCCCTGACCCTTTTCTTTCTTACTCACAAGGCCTGTCATATTGCACTGCCTCAGTGAATCACACAGAGAGCTGGATGTGAGTGCCATTCACTTCACATGAAGAGTGATCGTCTCCTGGCCAGGGAGGAAAAGGGCCAGTATATGCCTGGAGGAAACCTGCCAGAGCTTTTGATATTCGTCAGAAATCAAACGCTGATCAGGGCTCTCCGACGGCATATTAGTAAGAGCTGACGTTTGATTGCGTCTGAACTTCTAAGTGTAATTCTTTTCAAACCCAGCACCATTGTCATGAACAGCTGACGCCTACGAATGAGGAGTTAAGATGAAAAGAGTCTTTTCAGGCCACATATCTTTCGTAGGAGTCATAACGCATCAGTCCCCAGATGCACGTGGATGCGTAATCAAAAAGGTCACATATTAACGTGACAGCTGAGTTGGGATTTAGGAGATAATTAAATCATGTACATCATGACAAATCAAGTGATGTTGGTTTTTAAGATCAGGCCTGGTTTATAAAGAACAGTTTTGGTATAGAACAAAAACAATTTTTTTTCATACGGCGAGAAGTTGAATAATTTTAACTTTAAGAATTAGAACAGGTCATAATTTCTTATTAGACGATAATTATATACATGGCTTAAAATTAGGAGATGTATTCACATGTACATTAAATAATTCATCAACAACAGGCAAGTACAAACAATGCATTTATAATATAGTGTATATATTAAACAATATAATTACATATCATATATTTTACATTAAGCAAAATGCTCCTAAATAGAATTCTTTATAGTTTAATATTGAGCTATGACCACTGAATGACTTAAGGTAAGGTCACGTGACATGACGTTTGCAAGATATTCTTGATGTTGTTTCTGGTTCAAATTAGCCAATTTGGTGATTGCATGAGAAATGATTTCAGTGATGGTTTCAGCCAGGTGTACTGTGTTTTTCAACATACCCTCTCTGATGATTATTCATGGTTTTGTATGATTATGATCAGTTCACTCATATTTAGCGCGGTGTCAACACAAGAGTTCTGAATGGCGTAGCCTACTACAATTAACATACTTTAAAAACACTGTAGTGGCAGCCAGTATCTGCCAAGAGGCTGAGTAGAGGGAGTAAAAGATGACGCAGTTACGTGTTTCCACTGCAAATTCAGGTGGTTTGTTGTAATATTGAAGAGAAAAGCAGCACGTTGAACGATGACAGCAAAATAAGAATAAATGCAATGAAATGAAAAGGAAACGAAAACGGCCAAACGAAAGTGAGCGTCTCAGCTACTCACCCCCTTCCTCCATGCTATCCACATGCAAACTAACTAACAGATTATATGCATGCACCTATACCAAATGAAGTAACAAACGGGAAGTGAAAAAATTCAAAATAAAAGACATCAAACCGTACCCGGCACCTACAAACACAAAATGTAAAAGTTTTGTGTGTGTGTGTGTGTGTGCTCAAAATCGCTTTTCCCCACTATGGATCATTTCGACTTAAGATCTTAAAATAATAGCGCCTCTCACATTATAAGTTCTATTCTATTCTATTCTATTCTATTCTATTCTATTCTATTCTATTCTATTCTATTCTATTCTATTCTATTCTATTCTATTCTATTCTAAATATAGAATTAAAAATACAAGGAAATTGGTGTCAATATGCCAAGATTAATAAACATTATAGATCTATCTAAACAACTAAAGTTTTCCAGCAAACTTTATATTAAAGAGAGAGAGAGACTGAAGGAGATAAATAATAAAAATAATAATCATACTTGGAAAGATGAAAAAAAAAAAAATATGGAAAATATAAACAAAATGAAGAAAACAATTTAACAGGCTTCTAAGTGCCGGAGGAGAAGGCAGATAATGAACAGATAGAGCAATAAACACAGAAAGCAATACCTGGATTATACGTGGCCTTGCAGGCTGCTGTCCAGTGGTGTTTATTATTTAGCAGGCAGGTTAGTAGGCCTGCAGCTGCAGATTAGATTGCATTGCGTGCCGTGCAATAACATAGTGAAGACAGCCATGGGCCTGTGTGGTTTTGCACACTTCCCTCCATACGGAGAGGAAGCACAGACAGGAAGCCATTAGTCAACTTGCTGCTCTGTGATTCGCATGTCAATATTTTGCCCAATTATAGACTAATGCAGAGCGACTTGCATGAGCTGATAATGGGAAATATTGTCATTGGACAATGCAATTGGTGGCAATACAAATCTTTACTTTGTTCCTTATTTTGTTTTAACTCTTTCCTTAAACTGTTTTAATTCTTTTGTATCATGATCCCTTCTCATAAATATACATTGGCACAGATTAGTTTTGAACTGCAGGTGGCTAAACCTGCCCAGAGGCTCTGCAAAATGTAAGCTTTAAGAAGAAATTTCACGCTAATTATATACGTGAATCTTGGACAAGGACATTATAAACGAGGACAGTATTTTGTTGAATATAATTCAGTATATGTTTTTATTTGCAATGAATCTCGTTCCTGACTCAAACTAATTAATATTTTATCACACGGCCACCTACACTTACTCACCAACAGTGTCTATTTAGTGTTCACCACAAGTGAAGACACATGCAATCAGTAAATCCATAATCAATAACCATATTCAGTTATTTTAAGTAAATTTTTTTTATTTATTTTTTTACACAGCAGTAGAGAGAGAGAGTCTCTCACTATAGCGCTATGCCAAAAATATAGGCCGTTATATATAGGCCATTTCAATAAAAGCTGTCTCTATGTTTGAACATGGTCAAGTCTTTCCTGCCTTTGTACAGTGCCATTATATTCTTTATCTGAGCTGTACTGGACCACAAAAACCTCCTTGATGGAGAAAGAGAAATGAGTTTCGGAAATAAGGGCATCGATTTTACATGAGCGCTATCATAGCTTTTTATGTTTGTTTGTTGGTAAAATTACATAAAATTACATTAAAACAACATTAGAAACAATGTTTTTGTTCTAACTACAATGAACAAAATTATAAACGCAACACTAGTTTTTGCCCCCATTTTTCATGAGCTGAACTCAAAGATCTAAGACTTTTTCTATGTACACAAAAACCAGTCAGTCTCTTGTGTGTGACCACCATTTGCCTCAGACAGTGCAACACATCTCCTCTGCATAGAGTTGATCAGGTTGTTGATTGTGGCCTGTGAAATGTCGGTCCACACCTCTTCAATGGCTGTGCGAAGTTGCTGGATATTGGCAGGACCTGGAACACGCTGTTGTATACGCCGATCCAGAGCATCGCAAACATGCTCAATGGGTGACATGTCCGGTGAGTATGCTGGCCATGCAAGAACTGGGATGTTTTCAGCTTCCAGGAATTGTGTACAGATCCTTGACAACATGAGGTGATGGTCGTGGATGAATGGCACAACAATGGGCCTCAGGATCTCGTCACGGTATCTCTGTGCATTCAAAATGCCATCAATAAAATGCACCTGTGTTCGTTGTCCATAACATACGCCTGCCCATACCATAACCCCACCGCCACCATGGACCATTCGATCCACAACATTGACATCAGCTCACCCACACGACGCCATACACGCTGTCTGCCATCTGCCCTGTACAGTGAAAACCGGGATTCATCCGTGATGAGAACACCTCTCCAAAGTGCCAGACGCCATCGAATGTGAGCATTTGCCCACTCAAGTCGGTTACGACGACGAACTGCAGTCAGGTCGAGACCCCGATGAGGACGACGAGCATACAGATGAACTTCCCTGAGACGGTTTCTGACAGTTTGTGCAGAAATTATTTGGTTATGCAAACCGATTGTTGCAGCAGCTGTCCGGGTGGCCGGTCTCAGACGATCTTGGAGGTGAAGTCTCTGGATGTGGAGGCACTGGGCTGGTGTGGTTACACGTGGCCTGCGGTTGTGAGGCCGGTTGGATGTGATGCCAAATTCTCTGAAACGCCTTTGGAGACGGCTTATGGTAGAGAAATGAACATTCAATTCACGGGCAACATCTCTGGTGAACATTCCTGCAGTCAGCATGCCAATTGCACGCTCCCTCAAAACTTGCGAAATCTGTGGCATTGTGCTGTGTGATAAATCTGCACATTTTAGGGCGTTTTTCCACTGGGTTCGTTTGCTGCGGTCCGAACCCGAGTGCGCTAGTTCCCGGCGCCTCCCGCAGCGTTGGTCTGGTTTCACACTCAATTAATTGTATCGAACCCAGGTGCGTTTGCAGTGATCTTACGTCATCGCAAACGCAATCAAACAATGATATCGACAGTGATACGCATGCGCGGGATACTATACTTCCTGAACAAGCGCGCACCCGAGTCCGTGTTGCTTGCACATTAACGCGAACCGCGCCACGGTTCGGGAGCAACCGAGCTCAGACCACCTCCTCCAGGTAGTCTCGGGTTCGGTACTCTAGTGCGCACCCGGGTCCGATGACAGCGTTCACATTAGCGATTTTTCATGCGAACCGTGCCCCGGTCCGCACTAAACTGCCAGTGTGAAAGCGCCCTATGAGTGGCCTTTTATTGTGGCCAGCCTAAGGCACACCTGTGCAATAATCATGCTGTCTAATCAGCATCTTGATATGCCACACCTGTGAGGTGGATGGATGGGTGGTGGATCACAAAGGGGAAGTGCTCACTAACACAGATTTAGACAGATTTGTGAACAATATTTGAGAGAAATAGGCCTTTTGTGTACATAGAAAAAGTCTTAGATCTTTGAGTTCAGCTCATGAAAAAAGGGGACAAAAACAAAAGTGTTGCGTTTATAATTTTGTTCAGTGTACTTTAACTAAATATATATATTTTTTTGTGTTGTGCTGTCAGCAAAATGCAATAACTTTCATTTGTTTTGTGCTTTAATTACAGGCTTAACTAGCATGATGCATAATTCATGGTCTAAATTGCTCATAATTCATAAGTCACCTCTAAAGTATTTCTTACAATTTAACATGGCACAGCAGCCACAGCAGAAATTAAACATAATACTTGGAAACCAAAACATAGTTAGGAACTTTTGTCTTGTTATCTTTACATAGACATGGATTAATATATTTAAAGCATGAAATTAAATAGAATAAAATTTCCCCCTATCTATTTTGCAAATGCAAATGCAATTAGTCATCCATGTACACGTTTCATTATTTAAAAAACATAATAAATTAGTTTTCATTCACTTTCCTGAACTCTCCCTTCGTTCTGTTGGTTGGTCAAATAGATAGCAATGCCAAGAGACATATTTATGTCAAGAGGCATAAAAAAGGAAACAATTTGCGCAACTGAAGAACAGGTGATGTGGTTGTTCCATACAATAGTAATTGCTTTCTCTGTCATTCTCCTAACGTTGTGTTTAGAAGTACTGAAAGGTAGGCACTCTCCACTTCTTCACAAGTGTAGAGCGGGAAGCGGGAATGCATGCGGGAAGAGTAATCCACTTTGACTTCCTGCCGATCTGACTGTGCCCCGTCTCTTTCTTTAACAACAAGACATTTATCAACCACAACATGCTGTTCAGTATT
Organism: Leuciscus leuciscus; assembly: GCF_965113295.1. NCBI lineage: Eukaryota > Metazoa > Chordata > Actinopteri > Cypriniformes > Leuciscidae > Leuciscus > Leuciscus leuciscus. The sequence continues at coordinate 12,858,030 of NC_138732.1, forward strand.
CCCATGAAGAGAAGACGGACAGCTTGTGTTATTCTCTTCATGCTTTTTCCTGACTGAAAAACATTTGCTTTTGCTATCATAGATGCATATCTATGAACTTTGCAAGACTTTCATAAATTGTGCTATTTTGAGTGTAAGCAAAACACTGTCCACAGAAGTGAACCCTGGAAGATGTAAAAGACTAAGTATTTCTTTACCTTCTTGACCCATCCTTTAGCCATCTTCCATATCACCTGAGGTTTAAGTTTGGAGTATGGGTTGGCTTAACCGTTTCCCACAAACAGAGTGAGTCAAAGGACCTTGGTTTCTGTGGCAACCTTCAGACATCCTTTGCTAACTTTACAGCTTTGGCACCAAGTTAGACTTTCAGGAATGCATTATTGAGTGAGGGTATATTTAGGCTACACAACAACGATGTACTGAAAATGGGAAAAAAATTCCTTTGCGTGTTTCATGTACAGATGACAACGTAGTCAAAATGATTCCCATTAACACGGATCCGTGAAAACGACTAAAAACGCTGTAGAAACGTACTAAACGAATCTAGCATTTTATAACTGAATTAAATAATATCATAAAATTGTACTGTGGGTTGCAAATAAATGCGAAATGTACACCGTATATATATATATAGACTATATATATGCCCTTAAAATACTGTTGAACATGTAGACCCTAAAAAACTAATAGTCATTTATGAGGGTTACACAAAAAGGAACATTGTGTCAGATCTGTCAAGAGCACCATCTAGGTGACCTTGGCAGAATGAGAGTCTTTAAAGATCCATTTAATTGATGTCTTCAGTCTGAAGTTCACTTCAACTAATAAAACCTGTGACCTTAGCTTTAATTATAGACCTGAAGTTTTACTCCCCTCTGTAATAAAACCACTTCATGTAACTTGGATGGTCCCATAAAACACTATCCATCTCATCCCATTCGTTTAATGCACATCACATGAAAAAAAAAGAACTTCAAACCAGAAATTTGTGTGCTGTACTTGTCTGCCTTTTGCAGAATTAAATCGAATCAAACATTGCTTTAAATTCAAAGCCTCAGATTCAGTGTCTGCCCTGAATAAAGCCATTTTAAATCAACTTCTTTTAAATTACTTCAAAGAAGTCAAACTAATAAACTTATTGAAATATTGAATTCATAAATTCATGCACAGGCAGCAACCTTTGATCGAGCTACAATCAATGCTCACACAAAACAAAAAATATAAAAAGAACAAAATAAGCTTTAACTTGCTTTTGGTAAAGTTAAAGAGTTACACAAGGCTTAACTCAAAAAATAAAATAAAAAATAAAATACTCCACTCCTGAAATTTTCGAGAGACCTTTTAAAAGAAAGGCTGCAACTGAAAGGCAGCATACGGAGGTAGGAAGGCAACAAGGCACATTCGAATCCAAAGAACGTGTCACACCCAGTCTCCTGAGATACCTTCATCTGATACATTTTTGAAGGCAGCATAGATGTATCCTTTGCTGCCTTTAATATCCCACAATCCAGTGCGTTCCATTCCGTGACAGTTAAAAAACAAACATGACATCTGAAAATTGCGGTTGGTGGTCAGTGTTTGTCTAAATGTAATTTTTGACAACTTTTGAAAATGGGTTTCAAAGCGCAAGTTTTTTCGAAAATGACACAAATCAACACAATATAACATTTTGTCATCATTAAAAATTAAAGGTTCCTTACAACAGATTCAATGATACAGTATATGTTTTCGACGTCTTTGTGTTCAAAGTTTTGGACATTTTCTTAAAGGAAGTAAAAAGGGACTTTATATCAGAGGAGTACATTCTAAAATTGGGATTACAGTGAATGTTTCTGGCTTTGTGAAAATTTTACCCAGAAGACAAAGTAATAAGTATTATCAAGATTAACATCCTTAGAATGAAATTGGGACAAAAAAAAAGACAGATTATGTAATTTGTGTCTATAGGCATGAGTGTTCGGCTCAATTGCACTGTAGTAAAATGATGCCTGTGTGCGCAGGCTCGTAGTCTTTCTTTACAAAGTGACATCACCAACTACTTGTCTGGCATGCATAATACAGTGTGAACGGGGCTCGTTTTGATAACGTTGTCATCTGTACAAACAAAACAACTTTTTCCATTTTTAGCACATTGTTGTCGTGTGAATGTATCACATACTCTAAAGTATTCACATTTACATGGCTGCTCAGTCCTGTATCTATATGTGAGACTTTCCAACACATTCCTGTTTATTATTTCTTTAGCCAGACCAGCCAGAGGTCCCCTACAGGGCTGCCTGAGTCTCCATATTAACTGAGCACTTTCGCTTTCTCATTACTTATGCATAGGCCTATACTTTCCTCCTCATTTCTCCTTACCTCTAGGGCACTTGACCCTTTGGGCTGGATCTTCATAAGTGATGCAAGGCCCCACAAATTGAACTGCATGGTTCTTAATTGCTCCCATTGCTGACCTGCTAGTGGAACACCAAGGACGTTTTCACACCAGACCCTCCATGTTAGATGCTTTTCATCCTGCCTTCAATTGTTAAGCACAAGACTTGTTTTATTCAGTGATACTTGACATAGGCACATGCTACATATATTCAGCATGAAATGGTCTTACAACATTGTGGTTGTGCTAAAAGATAGGGATTGCATGCATTACATTTTGCCTAGTTAACTGGTTTTTTTTTTATCAATATTGTTGCCAAGCAGCACATAATTGAAATATATAGACAGTGAATTAACAAATGCAAAACATCATTTTTAATGGCTGAATGCCTTATTGTTATGTGTGCATTCAAAATCAGTTGCAGTTAATTTCATGGAAGCTTACCCAGATGCAGTGTGTGAAAAAGCTGAATGTCAAAGCAATGTGCAACATTGCATTGGTTTAATTAATCTATTTCATGGTTTTAAAATGAAATTTTCAGATACATTTATATTACTAATATGTATTTGCATGTGTTAAATGCACTTGCTCGTAATTTCTTGATATAAATGTTGGAGCATTTTAGATATGTTTAGTGGCATGCTAAAACTCTACTTACTTCTGATGCATATTACTGAAGATCTTTACAATAAAATTTTCATGAACAAAATGTAAACAGACAACAACATTTATGAGCTTACCCTTGTAATCTCATTTGTGCCAAAGGATTTGATCTGTAAGTGGATTTTGGACGTTTCCATACATTTCCCCCCAAAAATAGGATTTCTGTCATTCTTGCTGTTGTTAGCTTTAGATTAGCACCACCAAATTGAGGTTTCACACAACTTTGTACTGTGTTAATGGCACCTGTGGGATCTGCTCAGATCTGCACACATGCATATTTAGAGCTGTCAGTGTCACTTTCCATCACCTGCGGGCCCTGTTTACACCTGGTGTTAACATCCATCTTGGGTGATCACAACTGGTCAGGGAAGACAGGTTGTTGTTTACACACATGCGTTGCAAATGCGTCTTCTGTGACCACTTGTGAGTCTTGTCAAGTGGAAGGTCTCTGATATTATGACTGATGCACTACATCAGTTTGTTGCTGCGTGTTGATGAATTACATTTGAAACATTGGTGGATCTTTTCTCTGATGTTTATATTCGTTCTGTCAGTCTTTGTAGTGGTGGAGATTTTTCCTCTTTCTGTAAGTTACATAGTTTCACCAGTAGGTGGCAACAAGTGAATTTTATAAGACAGTCAATGAATCAATAATTCAACAAATCCATTAAAAACAGTGATTCATTCAGGAATAAATCAAGTGACTGTCTTTATAAGCGAGTCACTAAATAACTCACTAAAATATTTCATATATAAGGCGTTTTTGTTTACGGCGATTGGCAGCTGCACTCAAGATGGTCTAGACATCCATGGTAATCTCCCTATATCCACCCAGCCAGTTCCACACGCTGGGTCTCATTTAACCCAGTTACATAAGCAGCCCCTGTCCTCCTTTTACTAGAATCCTGAGTGTCAAATTTAGTTCCTGTGTTTATGAATTACTAATATGTGCCCTGCAGGCGTTCTTCTTCCATCTATAGCCAGCCATGAACATGAACTAGAAGTGAGAGACTGAAAAAACGAGGAGAACAAAGAGCCGCTGATTCACCACAAACATTATTGATGGGATTATTTTTTTACATGTCTTGTTTTTTGACTGGTTGAAGTCAGACTGTGGTCCTTTTTGTCAATAAAAGTTGCATTTACAGAATTTTGCAGTTGAACCACTCTGAGTGGCTTCACATACTAAAACGGCTTTCATTTTGCTCAGGGCTAAGTGTTTTAGTCAGTAGATGTGTTAGGTGTTGAGGTGTCATGTTGAGAAGTGAGCTGTGTATTCATTCTCACGAGAATATCGTCTGAGTGCATCATGTATCATATTTCACACCACATATGTTGGACTCAATAAGCTCTTGCATTTCTTGCCTGTTTATTAAAACTGACTGAATACAACTGGATAGCTTTTAAGAAAAGCTTTTTCCATTTCAGGGATCTTTCAATATGAATAAATATAAATGCTTTACTGACTTCAAATTAAATGTTAATTTTCTACAAACACATTTGGAAGATTGGTTTTATGACAGATTTGTAAAGTTTATATTTTGTCTTTAAATATATCTTTTTTTTATCTCAGTAATAACACACAACTGGATTCCTTTTCTTTTAGCTGTCTAAACTTAACTTGAATCACATCTACAGTATGTTTAGTTCGTACCTTTGAGCTACACATTTCTCATAAATACTGTTTGATGTTGTAGGGGTTGTGTTCTCTGTGGCCTTGAACTCTTCCTCATCTACGTTACCTTCCTGTCACAGATGCTCCCTTTGAAATAGATTTTCTTCATGTAAAGAGCGGTAAGCACTCTTCTCGCTGCAGGCCATTTCTTTTAATGATACAAACTTGAACAAAATGATTTGTAATATTGAACTTATTATTATTAGCATTATTATCACCGGTATTATTATTATTAATATTGTCCAAAAGTAAATACAAAATAAATACAAATCATATTCTACTCATTAATTATTGAAAATATTATTGGAATTATTCTTGGAAATATTAATATTGAACATAAACCAGACAAAATATGCAAAATTATGTACATAGGCTGCTTGGGAAAATATTTGAGAAGCTTTTTATTTTATCTTTATTCTAGCCGATTATTATTTCTATCTACAGACAATTATATGGTTAGTTGCATTTTATTATTTGCATTTAGTTTTCTCTGTGACCCTTTTTTAGGTTGCAACCCACCAGAACTTTTTTGATAATTTATGTCTCATATAAAAAAAAAATGTTGATGATAAAACAAAAAACAAACAAAAACAGTTCACAAATAAAGAAAAGGCTATTCTTTAGAGCATAACCAACCTCTTTCACTTCTATAGCCATTCATTTAGTGCATAAAAGCACTGCACTTAAGAAATTATCTTAACTATCACCTTCCACACTTTATTATAGCACAGGTTATTTGTCTTTTTTAAAACAAAAATCTCTATACAATCTATCACTGCCCAATAGGACACCATATTGTGCTATGCATTTGCTGTTCATTATTTGAATGAGGATTTATGTGAAACTAAATAGAATTATGCGCTGATAGCCTAACTCCTAACATAATAAGTGCAGTAAACCTGTGAGGCGGTGAGGTACATCCCTGCCTCTCTGCATTGGATTAGATTAGAGTCTATTGGTTGCAGAATGTGTTGCTACAAGTTATCAAGGCGCATCAGATTTCCTGGGCCCTCAAGTCTGCACTTAGCCATCGCGACAGAGTGGAGAAAAAATATGCTTTTACCATAAACATTTGACCAGAAAGAGGTTCTTGTTTGAATCTTAATGGGACTGATGCACACTCTTCTGTGTGTGGTGGAGGGGAAAAATGGAGCAAATTCCAGAACTAGGAGTGAGGAAATACGTGCAGCTGAAAAACAGTCTCGGTTTCTCTTTTATTTAAATAACAGCAAATTTGCTTGTCTGGTTGAATTGAATTGTCTTTGGAGACCTTGAAGGCTGACAGGCAAGCTTGTGTAACAAGTTGTAGAGCAATTTGTGTTGCTTGGTTTGAGTTCTCAGTGGTGCGATTACTCCTTCTGACAGGTCCAAATAAAGACAGATTGAATAAACACTTTGGAACAGCATCACATGACCTGAACCATCCAATCAGCTATCAGCAGTGTGAATGTGCCTGTAAAACATACATAAGTGATATGCACATTCAGAACTTTACTCCTTTGGAAAGTTTTGTTGGTTTGAATAAAACCAATAAGCAGTATCTTTTCAAAATGGCCCACTTAGCATGAAGTGCTGTAAAATTGCATTTCAGATCTGACATTTGAGTGGCACAATAGGCAAATTGCCATTTTATATTACAGCTGGACGAAAGTGTTTCACACAGATTGAAATGCAGAATTGTGGCTCTGACCAAATTGGCGTGGAGTTTGATGTGTGACCGTCCTCCTTTTCTTGTCACACGCATCAACCCCCAGCGCCCTTCCTCTTATGCCTCAGTACATCCGTTGACATCTTGCTTTATGTTGTTTTTCCATCAACAGCCGAGAATCTCCTCTGTCAATATCATTCCTTTTAACCCCGTTTGTGCAATATCTGAGCATCTAAATCAATTGTCAGATCATTTGATAAGAATGTAATCAGATCTCTCAGAATCGGGCTTAAAAAGACAATGCCCTTGAAGAGAAAGTAATTGGAGAGGAATGTCTGGCAGTAGTATGATTGATGTGGGTATTGTGCTTTTGTTGATAACTAGCAGATTGAAGATTGGATAACAGTCACTGTTGACACTTCTCTTTCACTGAGGCGACCCACTTTCCATACAACAGAATACAGCAGTTTAGAAGTTTTGCTGTAACTTTTATCAAGTTAAAATTAGCACAACTTTTATTTTACCTAGGTTTGTTTAATAGAAAAACTGAGGCCAGAATCAGGTGTCTTCTAAGTAGATCTTAACAAAAATGGATTTTGAGGAAACTGAGGTAAACAGACTTCTGCCCAATTACAGGGCAAGTGACTAGATATCAAGCGTAGCGTTAGTTCTGGCACGTCACGTCAGTCAAGCTCGCATCAGCTGATCCACATCTACCTATAGGAATACGATGCCTATCACAGCATCCTTATATAAAGTCCATCAGTATTACCAGCGGAGCTATTTACCCTCCTCCATCCCCAACTCCTCCCCTCGTCCAGTCAGGATTTGGCCTTCTGATTTCCCTTCGAATCAAACTAATTTCTTGAAATATGTTGAACTTTAATGATATCTGCTTTTCTGTTTACCATAAGGGTTATAATCTCTCTGGACAGAGGTGAATGTCTTACAGTCTAGCTAATAGCAAATATTCTCAAATATTAAGTGGAAAAAATATCAAGCAAGATGATTTGATGGGATTTCTGAAGAATTTAACAGTTCAGGTTCCTTACGGTTCCATTAATGATTTTCTTGTGCTTCAAAGGAATACTTTGAAAAATGCAATTCTGTCGAATGATAAGATCATTTCAATAATAAATAATGAAATAAAGGCGTCATAAATGCAATTCAATAGCTGTAACAATGTGTATAATCTTCTACTATACACGTTGTCTTATAACAACCTGTCATTATCAAAACTGATGATTTAAGTCTGTGTTTGATTCACTAAAAGTGTAATTTGTTAGGGAATTGAACTACAGTGGTTGAGCTTTACGTCTTTGAATCACTAAACAGAATCAGCTGATAGTTATTCATTTTGGAGATGGACAAACTTGTTTGCGCTGTACTGAATGTTTTAATTTCACTGAAACAAACCGGATTACGAGTCATTTGTTCGGGAAATAGACTACAGAGGCTGCGCTTTATGTTTTTGATATACTAAAAAAAAAAATGCTTATAAGAGACATTTGTTCATTGTTAGTGCTGTGGACTAAAACAATTAACAATGGAAAATGTTTTCACCTCTTTGAATTCTACTATTCTAAACAATGACTGCAATGTTTGTTTCCTGAACTGTACATTATATGTAATCCATACATGTATGGATTTATCACAAGAATAACATGAAATGTTTATTCACCTGGTTCACGCAGAATCTGTATACTACACATAATGCACAAACAAATCATAATTCAGCTATCTTCCGATTGTCAGTGGTGCCTCAGGAGTCTTTTGGAACACAGTTATAGACCTCATAAATAAAATTCAGTCATGCAAAATGTTTTTCTGTATGACACCCTGGAAGATATTTCGCAGTACCTTAGTCACAGCCCTACAGGGTTTCTCTAATTAAATTTGCTCTCTAATGAACAAGCTGACGTATGTGTTTTTTGTTTTAACAAAGAGCCGAATTGTTTAAACCAAGAGAAGATAGAAAATATACTTATTTTTTTTAATTTATTTAACAGAATTAGGCGTGGAATCTTTTTGTTGGCACCTCAAATGATTAATACAATTATATTTTACACTTAACAAATGCCAAAAAAGATTGAGTGTGATCAAGCTCTTCATGCAGATATTTTGAGTACATTTAAATTGTATAATAATATTAAGCAAAATCGATGTAACTTTTTTTCTAGGTGTTCATCAAAATAGTTGATGTATAATACATGAATTGTTTGGTATATCAAAAAACATTTGACCAGTATAGTTTGAAGATGGTATGTACCAAATTTGGTGAATTTCAGATGAAAAATGGGGTTAAAAAAAATGTATGCGTTTTCAAGATTCAAAATGGCAAAAAATCGAGTTGTCTAGAAGTCTTAATCACTTTGAAAAGAGCTGTAAATTGGCTTCAGGAATATTTAAAATCAGTATGCTGACATTATTACTGTCACGTTTTGGGTTGTTTCTGTGTCTTGTCATGTGATCCTGCCATGTGTCTTGTCATTGGTTAATCGTCTGATCATTGTTCACAGGTGTTACTTGTCTTTTATTTAGTCTGTGTATTTAAGCCCTCATGTTTGCCCTGTGTCTTTGTCGAGTATTGAATGTTTCATGTCGATGTTTTTGTTTTGAGTTTCCAGTTTCATGCCTTTGTTTTGTTTCATCACGTTTTGGAATTAAAGTTGCACTTGGGTTCCCAACAAACTTGCCATCAGTGGAAATCATTACAATTGCAAAAGATAAGACATACTGTTGACAGCAGGCACAAAGAATAAAGCAGGCATAATGTTTTTAGGGGATTTGACATGCAACCATAATATTTAGTAATACATCAAATTTAGTTTTAAAGTTTGAGTTTGACAGTGATGAGTATGAATATTTTCTATGAATGATCTGTTCATTGCGACTTGACAAGTGAACGAAAGACTCGGAAGGTAAAGTAATTATTTATGTTCCCTGAAAATGATCTTTGGCTGCATTATAATGATTTCTTAATTCAGAATATGATCAAGATTGTGTAGGTGAATGTGTTCGGGGAATTTGGCTGTTGAAAGTATAACATTTAAAGCCACTTAAATGAATGAAATGACTCGAATACAGATTTGTTCATTTTGAACTAAAATTATCCAAACTTCCCATCACTAATGTAGAGTTTGAGAAAGGACTTTGTAGGGACTTATTAGGTCAGGGATGATTAATTTAATATCTGTGAGTGCTGTTGTGTGCATGTTTTTGTGGAGTAGATTTTCTAATCCTCTTGAGTTGAAAATGGCAGCATCTGACCCATTAACCGTAGTCAACCTAATTTTTGTTTTCTCAGGCAATAGTGCAAGCGTCCTTCTTTCTGTCTGGAGGGACCGCAATAACACAGACCAAAAGGAGCGAACAGGGCCAATGAAACAGTTTTTGCATATGGTCCTTTGGGCTTGACTGAGATTAGAGAAATTAGAATATTCCTAATGTTGGCCAGTAATCCCATAGTGCCTTTTGGGAAATCAATATTGCTACAAAAAAGACCAGGGTCTCAAATTAGGTCTCCCTTGGCAGCAGTGGGACATCTCCTTTGACGGATGTCTTTATGGTAATTGCACAGCCTTACAAACCCTTGTTTCAAGACACCAAGACACTACTTGTTCTGGTAACTTCATATGTTTGTGTTCTGACTTTCTTTTAAGAAGGACTAGGGGTAAAAGGGGACAAAAAGTTATACTGTAACTAACAATTATGAAGCAATAAAAACATCTCTCCCTTGTCAATTTGTATAATTAGTGCTTTCACCCACTGTGATTTTCATGCCTAGTGTTTCTCAACACATTGTTCATCGGCATGATGGATGTAGGATGGATGTGGCATGATGGATGTATCTTGCCTACTCATTTCCCTCATGTCACAGGGTTAACAGCTTTTTCTAGAGAATTTTCTCTAGATAACATGTGCTTCCTGCTCTGGAGATAAAACATGCAAAGTATCTTAGTTCAACAGCATTTGGTCTCATCTTATCCTTATATGTCCTCTGAATCAACCAGTTTCTTTAGTTCAACCTCAGCTTGCCTAACAATGTTTGGCCAGCAGAGTTATACGGAAACCATTAAATTACATGTAATTAAATTGTCTTTCAAAGTATATAAAATATACCACATCCAAAGAAACACTGTACTTAGCAGTGTACAATAACATCAATTTAAATCTATAATTTATGAAATTAGATTCGTTTAAATACAACATCAGAATACAAATCAATATTCTTTATTCCACATACATGTATTTTTTTCTTTTACTTTGAACTGTTTACAATCTAAATGATTCAACAACAAAATGAGAAACTACCACAACAAAGTTGAATTTCTTACTAGGGAAAAAAAGGAAAGGAAAAAAAAATTATAATAATGGTAGCTTGACTTGAAATGGAGACATTTTGTATTTTGTACCAGATAAGGGGTTAAAGTCATGGAAATGCACAAGAGCACAACTAAAAATGGCATGTGTTAATTAATGTATATACTTACATCAAAATCAAAGAAAAAAATCATGAATTTAAATCATTTGAAAATCTTCACCTTGTATTATTGAGTTTGAACGTAAAGGCTTTTGTTAATAAATAATCTCTCTTCTTTTTTTTCCAGATTATAAACAAATATAATATTCTTCATATCAGGAGAATAACTTGGGTTAGACAAACGGCATACACGTTCCTCTGAGTAACATTTCACACCCGCAAAAGCCCTTTGTCCTCCATCCTCAAACAGTTTGAGTAGCGAGACGATGGCTTGGTCATACAGCAGTTCCTTTGAATCATGGGAAATGTGAATTTTGGCGATAATTGCATTTTGTGAACAATGCAATAAAAGAAAGTGTTTATACATGTTAACATACACATACATAACTGAGCATTACGTACATATATGCAGGATAATGAGGGAGAGAACAGATTCCCGATCATCTGTTGGTCGCAGTGAGAAAGCATGTGCGAGCCTCAGCAAATAAGAGTAATACTTGAATTTTACAAATTGGTTCTGTACACAATTTGTGTTGGAGTGTTGGTGAACATCCCCTCTTACCAAGAGGGTTTCATACAAATTGAAAATAGTTTATTATTGACACATATTATTCCCTTTGCGTATCCAGTGAAGTCCAAGCTGAACCAAAGCCTGGATTGAATCTTAGGGACTGTTGAGTTGCCTGGCATCGATCTGATCAATTCCTGTTCCAGGTACTATTTGTCAAACCACGATCTGTGTAAATTCTGACTGGTATATTTAAACATTTTAAATCATTTTCATGTTAAAGCGCCGTGGCCCAGCACCCTGGTCCGCCTCCTCAGCGGAGGTCCCATTGGACTTTGAGCGTGGCACGTACTCAATATCAATGTTGTTTTTATGTTTGCCTTTTCCTCGACTCCACACAAACAGGAGCAGGAAGCAGAAGAGAACCACTCCTAGGAATGTGAAACAGCCCATGGCTGTAGAAACTAAGATAGTCTTTAGATCAAGGCCAAAGGTCACATTAGGGAGGTTGGTACCGTTGGCAGTGGCATTGCTTGTATCCGTGTAATGTTGGGTCCTGTTGGCATACAGCGAGCCCAGACTTTTCACTGCCAGTGATACCATAAGAGTGTCATTGCCTGCTGTGTTAGAGGCCACGCACATATACACACCATCATCCTGAACCTCCGCCGCCTTGATATCCAGCGAGCCGTTGTTGAGGACCGTCACCCTGCCGTGGCTCCTGTTGGTCAGGTGTCTCCGGCGTGGGGTGACCCAGAAAATAGTGGGCAACGGGGCCCCCTCTGCGTTGCAGTGTAAACGGGCCGACTGTCCCTCCTCCACTGACACCATCTGAGTCCGATTTTCACGGATCTTCGGCTTGGTGCAGGTCACGTAGTAGGACAGCAGGGTCTCTTTGAACTCCTTGAAGGGGCGTCCATGGATGCCCTCTGGAGTGCTGCACTCAGGCTGGATGTCACCGAAAGAAATGGAATGGCGCCTTTGCTGCAACCACATGAGACGACAGTCGCACACCAGAGGGTTGTTGTTGATCAACAGCACTTGTAGAGCCTCAGGAGCATGAAATACACCCCTCTCCAAGGTATCAAGCCGGTTGTGGGAGACATTTAGCAAGCGTAGCCAGCGTATACCCTGGAAAGCATAGGGTTCAATGGACACCAGTTGAGATCCGGCCAACCTCAGCTCACGCAATCGGACCAAGTCCTGAAGCAGGCCACCTTCCACTGTTCGGATACGACTGTAGGAGAGGTTAAGGTGCGTGAGGTATGGCAAGTGGCGAAGAGCCTGGTAGGGGAAAACGGACAAGTTGGTGTTGGTAACGGAAAGCGTGGTGAGGTTTAGGCCATGCAGAGAATTAGCGGGGAACAAATCCAGCGATGGCCAGTTGTCGATCTCTAGGTGTCTGAGGTGAAATAGCTTCTTGAAGGAGTAGGGGTGGAGAGTGCTGATACTGAGGTAGCGCATATGTAGGCTCACCAGGTTGTGTAGGTGGGACAGGGCATCTGTGGGCACCACCGTCAAGTTACAGCGCTCCAGCGTCAGGCTCTCCAGTGACAACAGTCCACTGAAGGCCCGATGGGAGATGTAAACCAGCTCATTGTCTCCAACTTCCAATGACCTGAGGTTGCGCAGGTCCTGGAACATATAGTCCACTAGAATGACAACTTTGTTGTCACTGATATCCAGGTTTGTCAAGTTGGAGAGGCCAGAGAAGACGCCTAGAGAGAGGAGCTTGATGCGGTTGCTCTTTAAGCTCAGTGAGTGGAGGCTGTAGAGCGAGTTAAAGGCTCCGGGCTCAACGTAGGCAATGATGTTTCCACTCAGATCCAGTTCTTCTATGTGTGGATAGGCAGCAAAGTCATCGGGGTTGACGGCCTGAACGCGATTCTTGCTGAGATCAAGGATTCGTGTCTCGATTGGGACTCCATCAGGGATGGCATTGTAGCGCTTGCGGTGACAGATGACAGAGCGGCTCTGGGCGGAGCACTCGCAGCGGGAGGGGCAGGCCAGGGTGGAGCCCACGAACACGGCCACCAGGGCCAGCCCCAGCAAAGGCTGCCAGCAAGACACGGCTGTGTGCAGCATGATTCGATTTAAACAGTCCACCATACTGTCATGGCTCTGAAAGAAAGAGAAAGATGAAATGTTAGTAAATGTACAAAGATGTCTTGACATATTATATTACATAGAAGCCATAAAGAATATGGCAGAATAAAAGGTTACTTAACCAACAAAAGGTTAACCAATACTGGTTAGTATTCTGTAACATTAAATACACAAGATGGATTCATCAAGAACAGCAGGAGACAAAACTGAATGGATTTGATATGAATTTGTTTGTTCCGCACATAGAGAACAAACTGAAGATTGGTGTATCCATCCAAAAATAAAAGAAAACTGCCTCAGTTCTTGCTTGTGGGATTGTATGTGCATGGATTGATTCTTTATTGTGTGCACATGAATTCACAGCCCTATGGGTGTCCTGCTGTTTTTCTTTCTCAGTCTGTTCAGTACTTTTGAAGATTTGTACTTTCTCAACATTACATTTCTTTGTGGTTTTGCAGTTTTCAGTTTATTCATTAAATGCTAAATTATAAACATTCATAGAGCACTACTTAGAGAATAAAGACCATAGACTACACAATAACTTGTTGACTTACATAAAAAGCCTTGAACATAAAAAGTGTGGTTTGCTTTTTCCTGACACAATTTCCCTCATAACTTTAAACAAATATACATCTACAGTAATGATTTGTAGAGCACCCACACATACAGTATACAAACGTAAGACAAACCAGGATTAAAGTGGTTTCTAGACTCTGTTATGTACGTTTATTTTGGCTAAAGAGAAGCCGACTGCATCTGATGCTAAACACAATAACCAGATGACAATAAAACACGTGCAGCTTCTTGTTTGTGAAAAACACCTGTGCTGTTTCTTGTAAACTTGTAGCCTTGATGTCGGACTCACTCTTACCTGTGACTGTCCTTTGTCAGAAATTATTCCCAGACCTTCATAACGGCCTTGATTTTACACTGTTTTTATTGAAATTGATGTACCTTCTATTGAACTTCAAAATGTAATGACTTGCAGTTCCTTGAAACAACTTTATTTCTCGGCTGACATTTTATTTTTAACCTTTCCTCTCCATCTACATGGCTCTATTGTGGTAACAACCACCTCTTGGACAAAATCAAACCCTACCCTCAAATATTTCTCCTTGAATGTCCTGTTTGAACTGAAAATACGTCATATTAATAAAATGTGTTGCGAACGACATTTCATGTTGACTTTAGAAGCCCTGGCAGTCTGATTACTATTGTTTGGGGATGTTTTTTTTTTGGCTCAGCATACTCAGCATTGTGTGAAATATCTCACTGCCAGTCAAGTCACAGTGGTGTCTGCATGTGTGCATCAGCGAAAACAAGATGCATGTGGAGACACTTTCATAAATGTCCTGCAGCGTGACTAAGTGTGCATGTGTTTATTTGATTGTTTATGTAAATATCACATTTGAATGTGAGATGGTCGTTTGTACGTTGTTACAGTGATAGTAACTTCTGAATTTACATTGCATCTGGTCTGAATTTACAATAAATTGCAGCATTCGCATGCCAAAGTTAGACCTCTAGAGGGCAGGTTTGCATAATGTGGTGATTCAGTAAAACAAACAAGGACATAACTAATAAAAGATTCAATAAAAAAAATTGCCATTCATTATAATGGTGTTCATTTGTAAATTTAGACAATATTTCAATGAACTATAATGTAATTTGAACATTTTATCAGAACTAGATCCTAATTTTTCCTGGCTATTTGTAGCTTGCACTGTAAATTCTACACAGGCAATTGCAATACAATAAATTAAGACAATATATCATCTAAATTAAGTAACATTACAAGACAAAACTCACTGCATCCTTCAGTGAACAGTACAAATGAATATGTGTCAGGAATGCGTAATGAACTAGATAGTTTAATGACCTAAACACACATTACAATTTTTTTTTGATTGTTCCTAAGCATTTGGCAAAGATAAATAAAACAATGTGATATTTGAGTAGAAAATGTAAAAATTGATATCTGTAAAGCTCAAAGATGAGTAGTGTGTAAGTGTGTGGGTGTGTGTTAGTGAAGCAGACAGATTGTGAAACAGGTTGTGAAAAGTGCATAGATGGATCTGCCTCATCTGGTGTGTCATGGGCACACTAAATTTAAACAGAGAGAAAGGGGTGCAGAAACCCCACAGGCACAAAACACAGCCTGGTCGAGTTGTATAACATGTATATGCACTCTCATTATACGACATGAAATGCCACGCATCCACAGAGAGCAAATCACATTTGAAATAACCAGCCGCAACCTTAATGCATGGTCTCCTCTTGCACATAACAGGTTAATTGGGTGCGGGTAGTTGTGGTGACAGGAGATGCATACATGGGTCTAAGTATTGGCAATTTTTTCCTTCTACCCTGAGAATGATCAGTGAAACAAAACAAAAAACAGAAAAAAACAAAACAAAAAACATTACACAACTGCGCCTTGTTCAGACAGTCTCTGTTTGCCCGACCAAAATATATGCTAATCATCACAAAAAAGTATTTGGTGTCCTGTTTATTTCTGGATTTATTTGCATTGCCAATTATGCCCTGAAACTAAACAGAATAGGAATAAATGAGACTTAGCATGATAAAACAAGAACACTTTCCCCCTCATAGTACGCTGTTTAGATTCCCACAATGAGCAATTTGAAGCATTAAGCTTGTGTTGACATAGAGAGCATAGTCTCCTATAGAGCAGGCGCTCACAGGGAAGAAACACAAACATGACATCAGTGTTTGTATCAAGAGTCTTATTAGGTGACAAAATTTCACTTACATGAACATACACACAGATACTGACAGACCCATTTATATAAACACATATTTACAAATCCAAAGACTCTTCACAACTTTATATTTAATGAAACTTTGTACCTATGTTAATCTGTCACTGCTCTTATTGGTTATTTGCCCCAAGCTGTGCAATTAAGAAAATGTAGTTGCTTCTTTGTTAGATATTCAATACCGTATTGATCCGCTATTTAGGAGAGTTATTTATGGAATTAATTGGACTTTTGTCAAATCCATAAAATAAATTTGTACATGATTCATGCCTAATGACATTAACACATTTTCAGATCTCAGGTGGTTTGGATCTGCTAATTACAGCATTCCAAACAGTGATTTGTTCCTTGTTTTGTAATGCTATAAATCTAATGCTTTATTTAATGATAAAACTTTTCATTGGGTATGGACTTTATCCATTGGGTATAGATTAGATTGTGGAAAATTCTCAGTATCCCTGCAGGATTGAAGCCTAAACTGGTTTGCTGGTCTTAGCTAGTTTAAGATTGGTTTCCAGCCTGTCCAAGCTGTTCAGCTGGTCTAACTGTTCTCTCAGCCTGAAATGTGCTAAAACCCCTCTTAAACAAACCATCAGACAAGCCAGGCCAGGCTTGGAGACCAGGCTAGACCAGCAAACCAACTTGGGCAATTTTAAGATTAGAGGAGAGGTTGAAAAGTAATTTTGATGAAAGATTATTTTTAAATTTTTTTTTGGCTTTGGTAAAAAAAGATTACTCGCTCACACTAAGATCAGGAACGTGTATAAAGACAGTAAACAAGGCCAGGTATGACATTCAGTGCAAACTAAATATGGTCAATGAAAAACCTAACATGACCATTTCATAAATAACACGTTATTTTCAATACATCATCATGATGTATTTTACTTGCCAATCATTTCATTCACTTCTATGCTGACATGAGTACGCCTGTAAAAGAGATAGGGAGAGAAAGATACCATTTAAATGCCTGGGACATGTATTTTGTCCTGACTGGGCTGTGATCGGCTTAAAGTGTGTGAATGGTCCTCCCTGGCTCTGTCAACCAGACTAGAACCGAGTCTAATACCCTTACATGGGCTCTCCAGCATTTTCCGGTCTTTTGCCCTGGCAGTTTTAGGCTTTAGATAACAAACTGGACTCCTGTGCAATCAAGCAACAAATGTCATTTCAAGCCAGGATGTGCTATATCTCCACTCAGAGACTCTCTTGGTCCTTCTGATGTGGACCACCTAATGTGATGACCACACCCTGCAAAGGCTCTGTGGAAGCTGGAGATATATTTAGTTAATTTCACAATTAATAAAAAAAGACCATTATAGTTATACTATCTCTCCAAACAGCCAGCAACTGAATAAGGTAAATGGATTGTGGGATGAAAAATAGTGTAAGCTCTGGAATAATTACACAAAATTAAATATAATCATGCGGAAAGAATGAGGTTCGGCATGTGAGAAATGGTTGCATGCATGGTCACTCCCATATTAGCATGTGAATTGAGACATGTCTCAGTTTGCATTTAAATTAAGCTCAATCAACAGCATTTGCAGCATAATGTTTATTGCCATTAAAATAGTTTCCATTTATCTCTCATTTTCTTTCTTACTTAACTTCTGAGAGAAAGTTAAAAAACAGAACAAAAATCTGTAAAAAAAAAAAATCTGGGTTACAGTGAGGTACTTGTTGTGGATATGAATGGGGCCAATCTGCAAACGTTAAATTGGTTTCAATGGTCTAACAAAAAGATACTACAAATATATTGCAAGTTAATATGATTATTGTATGAAAAAATAACACGCACTCACTAATATTTTCTGTGTAAAGTTATATATAATTTAACAATTTTGTTTTAATGGTTACACCATAAACCCTTATACAATGGCTTTTATAGCTTAAAGGGGTTATCCTTTAAAGGTGAACTAAGTAACTTTTTTTACCTTAACTGAACAGCTTCGGAGTCATTGGAATGGTTATATTACTTATTTCGGGTTGAATGGTGGTCGTTTCGCACCCCCCTGGTGCCCGTGAGCGGAAAATACGCACTTGCAACTTTGAGCCGGCGGGCCGCCGGCCGCTGCGTCAGGAAGTCTCGAGTGATATCAGGTCTCGCGATGTAAACAATTGCTTTACGGCCAAAAGAAATCTGCTAAAATGCTGTCATTATTGCGCTCCCTCACGCTGTCCGAACCCGAATGAAGAAGACGTTTTAAAGAATGTCCCATCTGCTTTGATGTCGTTGATCTATAGCCTCTTGTGTCTGAGAATCACCAACGAGTTTTTACAACAGTGTTGTCAAATATCTATTCCGAAGCTGTGGGGGGAGCTCTAGAGAGAAACCTGTGAGCAAAAAGCGAGAATACAGCGGAGAAATCCCGAAGCTACTGAGTGCTGCTTTAAGCTATAAACACTGGCAAATACATTTTCATTTGACTGCCTCCAGATCAAGACATCAAAAGCAAATAAAACCCATTATAATCACTGACGCTGTCTACACTGGATACAGTACGCAGTTTCAGTTTTTGACACACTCCACATTCTTGAGTCTGTCGACAACAGGACAAATGGAAGAGTGAAAGAACGTTCGCTTTGACGTGTCCAGATCGGTTGCGTCTCTGTACAGACTTCAGTCTGAAACAAGTGGATGGTTTATTTTAATGGCATCCCAGATCAGATTTTAAATTTGTTTGGAGCATTTTCTTTTATAGACAAGGCTAAGTGTAATGGAGAGTTCGCAAAGAAACCTTTGTTGAAAGATGAATCAGCAAACTGTATAGGATCTGACAGCAGCTGCATCCCAAACCGGAAGTAAATTAATTCATAATGCTTTGTCTGCATATATGTTTGTTCGTTTTTTGTGCAAAGAACTTTATTAATATAATGAACAAGGAACAAAATTAAAATAATAATAAAAATCAATGTCATGACCCCTTTAAATAAAAAGTTTTAAAATAAAATTATGCAAGGTTTTTTATAAAATAACAAGCTTCAGATTTGTTTAAATCCACCAAAAAGTGGCCCCATTAACTTCCATTGAAAGTACTCACCATACACTTGATTTTTTTTTTCTCTCCAGAAAATATAGGAACAAAATTCAAAATGATTTTTTTGTGGTATAATCAACATAATACCATAAAAGGTGCTGACTGTAATGAACTTGTATTGAATCCTGAATATTCTTTATATATTCCATATTACTTTTTACACAGTGGTTCGCTAAGACTCCGCTAAAGGAACTCATGATTTCTGTGGCTAATCCAGACCCATATATTATCCTGTTTTTTTCCCCCAGTTATATTAACGCATACACACACCTGCCTCAGATGGAAGTGAATCTTTAGAGAAACAACCACCTCTCACAAACAGCTGTGTTAGAAGTACATCCTAAAAATAGCAGTTGTTTTTCTGCACTTTTAGTGTTTTTCAAAACACATCATGTTGAAACAAAGACAAGATTTCCATCCTTGTGAGTGTAGCTTGTTTGTTATATGCTCACTCTAATAATTGCAACACTATGTGAACACGTAAGAATTTCACAGAATCGGGTTAAAATATGAGCATTGGCATGGACGTCTTTGTTTACCAGCCCTGTCCCAACAGTAAGTTTACATCAGTCCAATTGTTAACAATATTAAATCCTTTCTTCATTTCAATGAGTCTTATATTTTCTAACGATGCTATCCTGAAGGAAATATGTAATTAACTCTTAAGAGGAAAGGTGAACATCTAACCCTTAATGTTTTAGTGGGCTTGTGTGATATCATCACAGCTAATGGTAATAAGAAGTCAAAGAAGAATCCCTCAAGAGTTTCTCCCAGCTCATCTTTAAGGATAACTCCACAGACCTTTATCAAAATGTCATCTTCTGGGCTGAGAAAGAATATAGCTAGTTTGCAGTATAAGGATATCATGATGTCACATCTATTAGCCACTTTAACAGTGTTGTCGTTGGTTCAATAATGTTAACATTTGAGAAGCTCACCAGCAGGCTGTTAAACACCACATGCAGTGGTTCATGGAAGTGGACAGGAAACCCCAGTGGCCCCTTGACAAAAAAAAAAAAAAAAAAAAAAATCCATTTCTCCAACTATTGATTCAGAATTACAAAGTGACTTTCTATACATAATCCAATCACAAGCACCTTTGCACATAAATTGAAAATATCAATACTAAGCCCACTGATTCCTAAATACATCCTAAGCAAAACAATACATTTAACTGGGATTGTACTTTAGTAAAAGCTGGATGCTTGAATAAGTGGTGAAATCAGGCCCGGCACCACGAGGGGGCAAAACGGGGCATTGCCCCCTCAGATCTGATTTGTGACCCTCAGTTTCAATTTGTCCCCTTCACCCCCGAAACGCGATTGATTTTAACCCTTTGACGCATACGATCACACCAGTGTGATTCCAATGTTCAGTGCGTCACTGCTAAATTCAAACGTGCTTTTGCGCTTTGGCTGGTGCTGAGCCTGAGACGGACATGTTCAGTGCTTTTCATATATCACAACTATTCAGTGTCTTCAACCACGTAATGTTTATTTGAGGTTACAGACATTAATGTCAATGGAAGCTGCAATAATAATCTTTTCAATTAGGCTATAATTTGTTGAAGTGTTTTATTCATATCAGATACACATTGTGTAGAAAACTATAAAGTTTACTCTATTCTTCTCCTAAGTTCACCGGACACTTTAAAGTATTTTAGGAGAAATGGATGAATTTACGTGATGTAAATCCGACAGATGCAATTCTCTGAATTGTGGTGCAAACTATTATGGCGGCACCTATCGTGCATTATAGATCAACTAACATGATTATTATAAAGGTGTTTAAATGACAAAAAAAAAAACACATTCACTTCCACGTATTAGACAATCGGGATATATCATATAGTTCATGATATAGTTAACAAGTTTGGGAATATTTTGAATAAAAAAGGAATAACAAAATAAAAGTGAAACCTCTGCCATACAGTGTGGCTGCATGATGCGTCACCATGGAATTAATATGTTCTAAAATAGTGTTCTAAAATAACGAAAGCCTTAAACAACTCACACTCTGGGCTCAGCTAGAATATAGACTCTCAACCACCCCTCCCCCTAGCCCCACCATACTATTTTTACTGTATTTTATTTTATTCAAATAAATGCAGCCATGGTGAGAATATGCTTCTTTCAAAAACATAACACAAATCTTACAGACCCCAAACTTTTGATCTGCATTGTACAAAAAATATAATGAAAAGCATAAGCACAATAAAAACCTTTTTTTTTTTTTTTTTTTTTTGTTATTTTAAAAACATTGATTCATTTCTTAATGGGACAGAACTGATGGGATAGTAAATTGCATAATTTCTGATAACTCTGCTTTTGAAAAACTGTGTCTGACCAGGAGCTCGATTTATTTATCTGTTTTGAGAGGTGAATTTCATGCTGGGTAACAAAAAGCCCAGAAGAGCAATTTACAGTTTTTCAGCACCCCATGTAAGAGGCTGCAATTGCTGCGTCAGCACAATCGCCCGCCCCCGCTGAGGAAGTGAGGTGGGATCAACATCTCTGACTGAGAGAATCAAAGGCAGGATCTGAAAACCCCACAAATTATGCAGCGACCAACCATACGCTTCACACTGAGCTCATCAGGAAGAACAGGTCTGCGTTAATTAGTGATAAAGCAATAGACGGAGAGAGATGCTTCTCTTGTTCCTCTCACTGATAACCCTCTGTTAGGAGTGAAACTCAACTGCTATCTATCATGCTCTTTCTCTCTTTGCTATCAAGTTCAGCGAGGCCAGCAAAAAACGCTTAATGTGAATGTTAATGTTTTTTATTCAGTGAAATTAGTGTAACTTGTTTTAAGCATATAGGTATGTTTTAAAGAAATAGTAATTGTTGTCTTTATTTATTTACATTCACTGTTCCAAACCCATGTGCAGTTATTTTTAGTGAGAGGCTGCCAAGATCAAGTCTACCATGCATTCATGACCACAATTCAAAAAACGTTTGGCTACAATGCCTTTTTGGCGTCAGTGATGTCAACACGACAATTCATTTTTATTAAATAAATATTTTTATTCCATAAGTCATTGTAAGACTTTGAGGACACTGTCCAGACTGGGCCCATCAAAAATGTGCTTGTTGAGCTCTAAAGGTTAAAGGAACAGAGTGCCCTCAAATTCAATTACAACTCAGTCAAATATATTTGAATTGAAAACAGCAAAAAGTAAAGGAGCCAATGTAAAACAGAAGATGCTATGAACAGAATTTGCTTAGTTCTGGTTCAGTATAGAGCTACAAATCCACAACCTAAATCTAGATGATGAAGAACTAATTCAACTTTTATGTGGGCTCTAACATACATATTTAATTTCAAGTGGGGAGATTATTGAACTTACATTTATGCTCATGGCAGATCTTTCTTTCAAAAGGCGTATTTCCCTACAGTATAACTACTCTTTGTATAAAAGGCCTGGCTGTGAGACTCTGACACCGTTTCCTAACTACACGCGACACGCGATATAAGATATCTTTTCCATAATCAGAGTTTTTGCCCAGCCGCGACGGCGACACGCGACGATTCTTTTTTAGAAAAGGTTTCTATTTTTCTGCGACGTTGCGGCTGGAACAACAAACACAAAGTGTGGCGAAGATGATGTCAGGTACGTGCTTTATTTAATGTTAAAAGCATGCAATGTTACTTTTAGTGCTCCCAGCTTTGGCAGCAATGGATAATTTCCCTCAGATCTTGAAATTAAACAAATGGGGAAACAAGAACGTTCAAACTGTGAACAAACAAGTGTATTCTTTGACAAAGATTGTTTTAGTAACTCAGTAGCCTATGTATTTTTAATGTTTAAATGGTGTAATATTTGTGAATAATGATTATGTAGCCTACGAGTGCCGTCAAGATTAGCCTACTCTCTGGTGCTGTGCACTTGCCGCGAGAGCCCGCTCACACGCTGTTCTGATTGGCTGTGGGTTTTGATTGATTTTGAAGCATCTCGCAGTCGCATCGCGTCTTGTTAGGACACGGTGTGAGAATTCATGGCTTTTGGATGCCGTTCGACCACCACTCAAAATGATAAAGTCATAAGCGTATTTTCCTCACGGTTGCTCAAGTTAATATAATTCATCATGTTAATGTGCATAAAATGCTTTAAAAAAATAAGGATAAACACACACCAGCAGCTGAACTGGCAGAGGGAGTGAGAGACAGAAAGATGCAAGCAATACACAACTATACTTTTAAAGCTAATAGTCAACACTAGAACGCTTAGGACAGCCTGGTCACCTTCCATCTTAAATGCATTAAAATATTGATGATACAATTTGGAGTGGAGAGCTTTCTTATGAACATGGTGACTTTCTTAGTGCTCCTTGAGAGATATCTTCAAGATACAGGAAGTAATGGAAAGCACTTTGCACAAATGAAATACACTTTGGTGCTCCAAAGACATCTACTAATGCAGTGGAGGTACCTATCCAGAGTTTTTATTGTGAGAACTATTATATATTTTATACATAAACCTAACTTAACATGAAAGGTAGCTAGTTTTAAACATCAAATGCCTGGATCCCCCTTAATGGCCAATTAATATATCTAAAATTTGAAATCATACAACAGTGCCATCAATTATACATAATCTGTGATGTAGTAAAACACTATAAATTTTAATACAAAAACATAAGTTATTAACCAAAAATGTATTTTTTTATTTTATTTTTTTTAGCTGTGCCCAACAGTTGTTTCCTATATTTACTATTCGTACCCCAAATATCCCAACTTCCGTCAACAGGGCAGCAAAAATAAATAAATAAATAAATAAATCTGCTACTGAGGTTAGCCATTGGATTATAGGTTCTGAAAAATGCAAAAAACTGTCCTAAAAACAATATAGGTGAGAGGATGACAAGAATAATTGTCTAAAGTTATAGCATGAGTGATTATGCTAATATTTCCCGAAGGTAGCATAAAAGCTGTTGCAGCAAACAGCGAAACAGCAACAAAGCCAGCCGGCATATCCAATACTTTAAAAAAACTGGAATAAAAAAACTGGAAAAAAAAAACACTGAAAGGAAACAGATGCCTTCTGTTCTCAGCATGAATACATTTGGAGTGTCAGCAGGAAGCAACTGCAAGCGTGTGTATAGCCCGTGTAGTCTTGGAAAAGCTGGGGCCGTGTGGGAAGTTGAAGTGTGTGTTATGAGGTCAGTGTGCGCACACTCACTTGCTGAAGAGGTTTAGTCATAAATGTGGGCTGGACTATATTAGGAATTTCATGGGTGCATGATCACCACACTTACTTACTTTACCCAGCAGGAGTGACAGCACAAGAAACTGACACCCTCCCTACGTCCCTGAACAAAATAGTACAGACCTGATTTGAATGCCGTTAGATTTTGGAAAGTTAGATTCTGATAATGCAGCCTGTCATATAAAGTCTTTCCTCCCCGGGATTTATCCACACATGTGAGAAGAATATCTTTCAAATGACATCTTGTAGGGTGTGCAATTACATTTCCAAAGGAATGAACTGCAGAAATAATGAAACAAGAGGCATCAGACATTAATGATGCTTCAAAACAACATCTCTCAAGGTTGCACCCTCAAAACAAAGCACTCGCTCTATCTCTCTCCCTCACCCACACCCTTTACTCAAGCCTAAATGAGAAACAGCCAGTTAGAGATATCCAATCCCACCCAGAGCCATTATCATTGGTATAAGTGCAAATTTGAAAAAAAGAGCTCATAATCAAATGAAAAGAGTAGCGTACCAGCTTTTCCGTCTCTTCATCCTACCCGAGCAGTGCCTTTGACAAGCTCTCACTAATCCCAGTTGGAATCCAGCTCAAACACAGAATGGTCCTCCATCTCCATCTGCTAAGACTTCTCTTCTATTCTCTCCTCCCCACTCCCTCCCGCTTTCCCTCTCTCTTGCCCTTTCTCCCTCCCTCTTTCAACACAAACAGACAAGAGTAGTCAACAAAAACATAACCTTTAACCTTTAGTCAATCCAATATATTCCCACTAAAACATAATTTATCTGAAAGAATGTTTCAAATTGTACATGTATTTGTGGTGAGCCTCTTTAGTAGCATTAAGAATCAATGGCCTTCTTATATTCAGGATGTCAGGCTGAAGTGTATGAGTGTCTTGTTCATCTATTTTATGCATGTTGCTGGCATTAGAGACACTCTCTCTGCATATCAATCACTTAAACAGAGATTAGCATTTCATTTGAGAGCCATTAAGGAAAAAAAAAGTTAAGTTAAACGTAATCAATTATAGTCCATCACATTCACGAGACAGCTGCTTTTTAATGACCCATGAATAATAGATAATAATTGTATCAGTAAGCCTAGATACCTGTGCGGAGTAAATAATTTGGTTTTATGTATTAACATGAGGACACATGTCTGCAGTTTGGATAACGCCACCAAGACCAGGCCCATAATCTAATATTTTGATCTGTTATGGTTTTTGGAGAGTGTGTTCTTAGTCAAAGGGAAGTGAAACAGGCACATGGTTGTAAACAGGGATTTCGGTGTTGAGATGACAATGACAGATGAATCGTCCTATTCTTTAATGATGTCTCGTGATTCCTTTGCATAAATTTGTGGTTGATGCGTTACAGCAGATAGATTGCTGTATTTTTTTCTAATGAGGGTTACTGAGATAATTAACTTGGATGAACTCTAGTGCCGTATCATGTGGTATAGTAAGGGCTGTCATAGTAGTTTGTTTTCATTCATCATGTCATTCAAGACGAGGTCACAAAAATACTCTGCAATGAGTCAATATATTGCAGCCAGTAACTAATACAGTATGTGAAGGAAAACAGCTGCACCTGTCTCAAAGAAATCCAGTGCTGGTGTGGTAAGCACACAGGCTTGCTTTTTATCTGCCATCTGTTGGCACTTTACTGACAAGGAACTTGCCCAGTGCTCAATATCGGTACAGTAGTGCTCAGAATCACCATGCTGCAATATTAATGCTGTTTTCAATAACACAGTGTTGGAATATAATGTATTCCTATGGCAGACATACAGTATTACTGAGCTACTGCAAAATTCAGAATTGAAGAATTGCTTTATTCACATGACAGACATTTTTCCAAAGAATTGGAGGAAGGATAACAACAACAACAATATAGAAAACAATGCTATTTATTTTATTAAAGGCAAAAATGTATCTGTCTTTAAATATTAATTGGAATTCTAATATAGAAAATGTACAGTATATTAAATAAATTATATATTTATTTATTTAAAGGTATTATATTCTTATATAATAAATGATATATACACGTAATTATAATTTGAATCAGTAAATCTATCTATAAACCATTACATGCTTTTCCCCCAAAACTTTCAAAAAATTATTCATCTTTTTTTATTTTTCTTAATTCCTCTTCCTTACATTCAAATTCAAACTGTACTTCTGAATCCTGTTTTCTACCTCCATTCAAATTAAATTCAAATTTAGGAATTAAATAAAATTGCAAATTGGAATTAGATTAAATTAGAATTTAAAAGGCATTCGCAAATCCGTTCTGAATGGCGTACAACCATGTCCAGTCCTGCAGTACTCAGTCTACGATCACGTGTTCCTGTGCCACGAATCCATTAAAAAACTAAGTGTTCTCACAATATGGCCATTCTCTTGTGTCTCAAAAACAAAACAAAAAAAAACAAAAAAAAAACCCACTAACTTAGTGATAAGACTGAATGACCCCCTGGTCCCAGGGGAGCCCGAGAACCCTTAAGATGGACCGTATGGCTAATTCTCTCTGCTACTTTATAAGCAACAATGAGTTAATGAACCGATCAGAGGCTGAATGCATGAGTTCCTCCATTACCTCTCCATATTTTATGTCTCTGTCTTATTAGGTGGCAAGGAAGAGTCTCTCAAGGGAACTAGGTCCTATTGGCTGTCCAGGAGATTGATTAGTTATTGATTATACCACAGTTTGGAGACTGAAATGAAAACATATGTGAAAGGAAGATTATGGGCTGAATTTCCAGATTGCTGATCCTTGTCTTTGTAACTGTTCGATCAATATGTCAATATTTCCAAGTTAATGCACTATGACAAACAGTGTGCCTGTGATTATGACTGGAAATGGTATCTAAAGCACTACATATTGAGATTCAATAGACTAGGAGAACAAATACGTATTATTTTGTACCATGCTTTAAAAGGATAGTTCACCTAAAATGAAAATAATGTCATAATTTACACACCCACGTTGTCTCAAACCTGAATGATTTTCTTCTGTGGAATACAAAAGAATAATTTTGAAGAATGCTGATAAAAACAAGCAAACAAAAAACATTAGATAATTAATAAGTTATTAAAGGCATAATACATGCAAATTTGTCATCATTTATTCACACAAGAGAAGATATTCTGAATTGTTTTTGCCCAGCATACTGTACAATGAACATAAATTGGGTCCAAAACAACCCTAGTGTGTTCTACAAAGTACAGATGCATAAAGGTTAGGAACGACATCAGGAAGAGTAAATGATATTTTTGTTTGTTTGTTTGTTTGGGGTGAACTATCCCTTTAGGATGACATTTATGGTATCCACCCATACATAGCAGAGTCATTTAGTTCACACATCTCAACTCTAATAGGCTAGCTCTATTCAAGCATACACAATATGACAACCTATACAATTTCAAGTTCATTCAGTTCAATTAAACTCACTTTGAAACGGCCAAAATAACATTGCGACTCTATTTGTGCATAACATGATTTCGTGTCATTATAAAACAGTGACATTTTCCCATCTGAAGATGTCATCTCTCTGTTTTTGTGATAATCTGTGTTCCCTATTGCTCTTTTTATGTATCTGCACTGCACTGTTCTTACTCAGAAATTATCCTAAAATATATATATTTTTTGGCCTAATTCTTATTATTGCCTCTGGGTTCTTAAGCGCTTTCACATCTCTGTATATTTTATGTGAGAGAGTGAGTGAAGGAGAGAAAATACAATATTAGGCAAAACAAAAGGAAGTATGACAAGCAGAGATGTGAATGTGAGCATTTAGAGAGACAGTAACAACACAAATACGTCAAAAATTAAGTGTGCTTTCTTCTGTGTGTCACGAATCATAAATCTGTCCAGACCACAGTCTGTGTCCTTGAATACTCCACATTCTCTGCTTTGCACCATGGAAATAGTAATTCTCCAGCTCTCTTGAGAATGTTTTAAGGGCGCATATTTACCCACAGTGAATAAAGAGCGAACAAAGTTTCAGCAGCCTTGAGCACAGTAGAGAAGCCACTCTGCATCCATCTTTCAACTCTACATCAGAAAGAAATGTTTAACCCTCAGCTGGTGAGTAGCTTTGTTAAGATGGTCACGTGCTGAGATTCAGACTCTCAAACAGTCAAATTTATCGGTGCACATGTGAAGAGCCTAGGTGGGTGTTGGGTCTGTGGTTGAAAGATAAGGTGGAAGAATGGGCTTCCCTGCAAACAAGCCCGTTAACAAGCCTTCTATCTCAGTCATTACCCATGGCACATTAGCGATTTCTCTTTCCTTTTCTGGCCATGCCTACTTTACTTATTGACTCCTGCACTGGCTCCATTAGATGGACCTGATAGGGTATGCTCTTCTCAGGAGTGAACTAAATGACAACTTTCAGCTTGCTACAAGGGAAGCCATGGATTTTTAAATGAAATGGATCACATTGACGCACAAGATGGATAAAGACAACACAATGAGATAAGTGAGGGAGAGATTTGTTCCGCTCTTCACCATCTACCTTCATCCGTTGCGTCTTTGCCACCACATATCTCTTGTCACAGAGCCACAACTTGTAAATGTTGGGCAGATAAACCTTTACATAACCCTTAAATGCATTGTTTTACTGTCAATCCTCTTTATCCTCCTCCAAATCCCTTCACAATTATTCCCATTTTTAGCACCTCCTGGATTCAGGCAGAAAAATGTCCTTTACCGCCCCTCATTTAGGAAACTGCCATACCAAATACGAGCCCCTCCCTTCCTGGAATATGCTAATTTCAAATTCCTGCAACGGAGCAAGCTCATCAGCGTACTTATGACAGTCGTTCATGTCACAGTCTGCCAAAATAACTTCAAATGACAGTGGAATAATGTCTGCAGGTCTTCTTCCAAAAAATATAAATCTCTGCCATTGTCAGAAAGTACTCCTGTCTGTATGAAACTCATAATTGCCCGGTTTGGGACCCTCCACTACTACAGGATACACAGCCATAAATACCAATTCACAGAGGACAACGGTTGCCTTGGGGGCCCTTGTTTGTGAAAACTGTGTAGCTTCACCCATGTTTTAACTCAAGAATAGTGATTTACTGAGTCTAAGTAACACATTTTTTAAATTGAAAAACCTAATTTCTTAGCTACTTAGGAGCTTTACTTTTTCCATTTAGGAACAAGCTAGCTCAAACCAACAATTTATAAACAATTCTACCTTAAGTGTTTAACTTGAAACTGAAGGACTCTCTTCAGGTGTGATCAGGGTTGGTCACTTTCCAACAGAGACTCTCAAATTGCTTTATTAAAGGACCCTAGGGTCCAGTGGCCTAATTAATGTCCAGATGGCTGGTATGCATAGAGTTAGTGATATCCCACAGCCCAACCCGTACTTATGTTTAATTAGCATTCTACTTTTAACGGCAATTGAGGTGTCATGCTGTTCTGATGATGCTTTGTAAAAGAATCATGGATAAAAATCACACAAAATATTAAAGTAATTGTCAAAGGTAAATAAATAAATAAATAACTCCATCCATCCATCCAATAAATAATCAAATGTATTTATATATATTTAATATAGTATGCTTCTTCAGCATCATGGTCCTGGTTCACATTGTAAAGCATTAAATTGATACCACGACTATTACTACTATAATAATATACATGCTTCTGCTGTGCCATGGCTCTGATTTTAAAGGTAGGGTAGGCAATTTTCGGCTAGCAATAGCAATTTATCTTTGAAAGTATGAGATCCCACCCTCCCTTCAGAGCCTCTCCAAAGCCACGCCTTCTTCAAAACACATGAACGCACACAGCAGAGTTTGCAAAGCATCACGAGATGAAACAAAATCAGCATAACAAAAAATATTTCTGAAACCAACCGCCTACCCTGCCTTTCATGTATTTTTTTTAGACAACAGTCAACAATAATTTCTGTTCAATGTTGGAATAAAGATATGTCTGGGAAATATGCCTACATTCTACATCCAAGATATTTTAATGCATTTGGCCAGTATTAGTCATTGTCTGTTTCACTTTCATTGAGTATAATAGAAATTATGTTTGTTGTTTTGATCTAGATAGGTCAACATCTCCTGTCTAAGATATGAAACCAGAATAATAATATAAAAACAAATCACCATGTGTGTTGTTACAGGATTGTACAAAGCTGTTAGATAGATGGATAAATAGATTAATTTAAATAATTAAAAAATAAGAAAGAATGCTCGGCACAATGAGGCGGTAAACTTCATTTAATAGCTTTCAAAGAAAAACGTACTGTACAGGTTTATAAATGCAGCTCAGAGTAAGCACAGAAAAATGGGTTTCGGTCTCTTAAGACTCCAAACCTGGTTCACATTTACTGCTCATCAGGCTGGAATAGGGCTCTTCTCCACACAGAGCTATCTGTAGACCCATCTCACTTTCATCTGAATTGAAAAGAGCTCAGCAAATAGCAGCAAGAGAGAGCAGTTTTCGACAATCTGTGCTGTGTGCTCACCGGCACTATGGTATATCCAAGCAGGTGATGGGAACTGAACCATTTCAAAGTGCAGAAATGAAGTTGGCACTAGAAGGGAATTTAATAAGTTGCTTGAAGTTCAGAAGAGGACCACATCATGGACCCCTGCCAGGCAGTGGCCCCACACTGGAGTGTGTGCAGAACACACCTGGGAAAAGATGGAGCTACGGATTTCTCATCAACAAAACCACTGCCAAGATTGAGAGTGTGTGAGAAACAGAGGACCGACTGACCTTTATCTACACAACGAAGCTAAAATAGAGCTTCACTGTAAAGGAAGACTACTATCTCTTTCTCACAGTAGTAAATTGGACATATCCTCTATATCACAAGAGTCCCAAGAGCCCCATTAACATATCCAAGACATCTTGTAAAAGTGAAGAACTTCAAACATCACCTCACTTGACAAAACCTGTGTGCATTTTGCTTGCATAGGACAGGGACCTCTCCTAAATTCAGCCTCATTATCCTTTTCCTTTCCTTTATGTGGCTATCAAACATGATCTCATTAGTATTCACATGCCAATACATATAAATATGCATGTCAATGTAGTGAAAGCATCCCCAGAAAATGTTTACAAATTTGAGATTTATATATTGCATTGAGAGATCAAATACGTTTAAAGCTTAAAAGTGATGACGTATTTACTGCAATTAACACATTTACCTAATTTGACAATGGTTTCATTCTGTTCTGTATG
This sequence comes from Leuciscus leuciscus, assembly GCF_965113295.1. NCBI lineage: Eukaryota > Metazoa > Chordata > Actinopteri > Cypriniformes > Leuciscidae > Leuciscus > Leuciscus leuciscus. The sequence goes on from NC_138732.1 coordinate 12,889,741, forward strand.
ATTTCTAACGAGAAATTGGAATCACTGTGACAGCACATACAAATCAGTAAATGAGTTAAATGTGTTATTGTCACACTGCAACACTGATGCTGTTTCACTTCACTTCCATACTTAGTGCTTTGATGGTAATTATATTCATCTAGACTAAGAGTGCTAATTACTTTACCTTTATTAGTCCATCTGGATTTAATTTATACATAAATTAGCCCTTAAAAGGTCTTAATGTGACACAATTTCTCTTGTCATTTAGTGAAAAATGACCCCCGCTATGACATTGTGTCTGAATATTGAACTTGGTCACCTGCACCACTACAGGCATGGGGTGGTGTGGCGCAATGGATAAGACACATGCCTTTGGTGTGAGAGACCCGGGTTCGAATCCACTGTGAGACACCAATGTGTCCCTGAGCAAGACACTTAACCCCTAGTTGCTCCAGAGGCGTGCGACCTCTGACATATATAGCAATTGTAAGTCGCTTTGGATAAAAAGCGTCAGCTAAATGAATAAATGTAAATGTACCTTTGCAAATGTTCCACCAATCTCTAAATTTGTAAAAGGTTTTACGTTTTACCTAATTGTACAAAGGCACATGTGCACACTTACTGTTTACAAATGGCTATGAAATTTTGAGATCATCATGGACTATCAACTCCCTTTTCTAAAGTAAAAAGGCTTAGGCATTTCTTGTTGCAGATATGATTACAGAAATGGACTGAATTTCAGAGGAAAGAGAGAACAGAGAAAAGAGAGTGAAAGGGAAAGAGAAAAAGATGTGGAATCACATGATTATATTGTGAGGAGTGTGAAGTATGCAGCACATCTTCAGTCTTAACAAAGCATGTGTGTAAGGGGATTCCACGGTCCTGGGGAGAGCATTACTTTGAAGCCTTCCATTTCACAAAGATGGAGGGTGTGTGGAAACTTATGGTAATAGCTTGTCAAGAATGAGAGGCATGGCTGAAGTTCTGTCCCCTATTGTTAACAGGGAGAAATTGAGGTACATTTTGGGATAGGAAAAGGTTCCGGAAATTATTCCATCCACCAGAGACAAACAGCAGGAGTTTCTATTACACTCAAAGCCGTAATGCACACTAATAGCCATGTAATGACTCCAGGATCCCTTTAACATTGTCTGTGCAGCCACCATTTTCCCTCTCAATGTCACTCTCTTGTTAAGCCTTTTGGACCTTTCAAAGCCTTCAAATTCATTAGGGGAGTGTCCTAGGTCCAAATCTTCTTATTCTTCTCATTTTATTTTGTTGAATGGGTTGATTAGAGTGTCACACTGAACCAGAGCACTTGGAAGCCACACAAATACAGTGGAAAAGCTGATAATTGAGAGAGAAACGGCCCACATTTGCAAATGCACAGCCAGAAAAGGGAGAAATGAAAAGATAATGTGCCTTTTCTTTGTCACCCTAAAATACAGCTTGTATTATTTTTTTCAAAATATATGCAGCCCACTTTTATGCATCAAAAGATTTTTGCACCAAAAGATGCATGGAAATACCTCCTTATTATAACTTAAAAAGGCATGCAGTACATAACATATTTTACCATTCTAGTCATACAATAAAAAAATTGGTAAGGGACAACCAACCCGTCACACACACACACACACACACACACACACACACACACACACACACACACACACACACACACACACACACACACACACACACACACACACACACACACACACACGGTAAAAAAATATACATAGATTTAGATATAAATAGACAGATAGACAGACAGATAGATAGATAGATAGATAGATAGATAGATCATTTAAATAATTACATAGATATGAAAGAATGGTGGGCACAATGAGCAGAAAAAGGACTTGCTTAATTTCTACATTTTTAGGTCATCTCATGACATAGTAATTTTGTGACCATACAGTGGTTGCTTTGTTTCTAAAGCAGCCCGGACACCATGTGCAGTCACTCAAACAAAGTCTCTCATCAACTCATCAAATTCTCAGGGTGTAGCCAAAAGCAATTACAGGGAAGCTGGATGGGAAAGCCTAGTGAAGCCTGCCCCCCTCAAAGCCCCCATCCACACTCTCACCAGACCTAATAAGGCCTTGCCTTCCAAACAAGATGAATCATGTTCCTTCTTTTCTCTGCGCCTCAGCACTTTGAGGTGGTCTCGCAGTGTAGCTTTGTAGCCTTATTAGCCCTTACAACGTAATAGACGAACCAATAACGCTTGGGTTTTCTAAACTCCACCTGGAGGGATTGTGAAATAAAGGAATTGGATAGACATGGAGCACTGCAGGGTGTTCGTTTATCACACTATTTGCTAATGCAAAAGAACTGTATGCTTCTTTAAACTGAATCCAGAACTATTGGATACAATAGTTATCCTGCCACCATACCAGGAACTGAACGAGCAAGAAAAACGATCGATTTACCAGAGATCAGCGCAGATCAGTGCAGCATCGATTGTAGCTTTTGAAAGGGAGCAACATCTTAAACCAGCCTAAGCTTGTTTGTATTAGCTAGTCCATTGAATGAATGGATGGATGGATGAATAGATAGATAGATAGTTACTGTATGTCTGAATTAAGATCTCATGTTTAGACCATGACAACGTTATCCTATTGATGGCTTTACTTAGCTCTAATGAAAGGGCTATAAATATCAGCGCCTCGTCAATATCTCACACTTGTGAGCACATCCTTGCCTGTCAGGAGGTGAGAGCTCTGTGACATTGTGACATGCTCAAACACGCTGTCCAAAATGCTAATGCCAACAGACAACTGCCACTTAGACTCCAGGGTTTGACTCTGCGTGCTTGCTTTGAGCAGCTCCTTCTACATACCCCCCGTTCTCATCCTTCCATTCCACATTATATTACACACGGAAGAAGAGAAAAATCAGTCAACAGAAAACTGGTTCAGAACGTCTGCTAACAACCACACCGTTATGTGAGGAAGAAACTTTTAATTAGCTCTAAGAGATTTAGTGCAATGGACTATGTGAAACTGGGCTTAAAATGTGAATTTAAAGGGAATGGAAAAAAGTGAATTTCATTAAGATTAACAGAAACCTTGATTCTTTGAACTTTTAGAAAGCACAAAAAACACAAAACCCAGAGACGCTCTGGCCAAAACACATCTAGAGCGAATGTAATAGTATCTTACCAAATCGGGTGACATCAGTAACTCCTATACAGTAGTTAGCCTCCTGTGCTCCATCTTTATGACTGTCACCCTCCATGAGCTAGAAAATTCTCACGCCCTGTCTAACGCATCAACTACATCACAATGGCCGCTCACTGCTAATACAGGTCCTTGCATTTCCTCGACGCAGATGAGCTTTTTTCCATCTCCAAAAGCATGTAGCTAACATGTTCTGTGTGTTTGATTGCAGCTACAGCAGGTTTTGTTACTTAGTTAAAGCTGGAGTTTGTACCTATAATGCGTAATGAAGCCCGAGGGGCTGGGCCTGGCTCCGCTTCTGATTAAAGGCCCTAATAGGTCCACAGGGTTCAATCAAGCCAGACCCACTGAACAAAGTATACTGCAGGAAAGTGGTGAAGTAAACACTATTGTGCACCGCCGCAGGGACATGCGTCTCAAAGCACACAACGCTAATGATGGTGACACATAATGAAAGAGAGCATGGATGAGAGAGATATATAATTGCATGCATGCATTCGTACATTTGCATAAATGAATACATGCAAACGGTTACAAACACATTTAACCTCATGCTAAAGCTTTGCAAATGTAGCATAACGGAAATCTTCAGAAAAATGAATGCAAAATCCCACGCACATTACTGAAAAGGGGATGACAGATTTATAGGCGCTAACTGTGACGATAGTACCTCCGATTCCACCCAGATCTTAACATCACTGCTGTGCATGCATGGGAGGAGGTTGTTATGGCTTTGAACAGCATCATCCCCATCTGAATGGCTGTTGCTTTTGTACTTGATTACTAGTGTGCTCAATTCTTTTGTTTTGTAAAGCATGTAATCCTTGTTAATGAAACACTACAATACTGTTACTACTATTAAGAGACCATAATCTCACCATCTCGGCTAACCAACAAGCTCTGTCCGTGTATTATACACAGACTATACACTGCAGTCGCAACAATGCAAGAGAGAATTTACAAACTTCAGAGTCAACCAAGGCCAACTATGAAGTGAGCATGAATTATTGCCCCCTGAAAACAGCAGAGGCAGCCAGGGGGTGGCGAGAGCTTGGGGTGTGATTGACAGGTGGTGTTGAGTTGTGATCCATGCAGATTTAACCTTGCAGAGGAGGGTGAAGGGGAGGACAAGCGAGGACCCAAATCCGGCAGCCTGCTTCTCATTGATTTTACAGGTGTGAGGGTCGACAGCGGGCTAAGAGCAAAAGGCTAATGGAGAACACACACACACACTCGCAGTTTCAATATCTTTGTGGGGACTCTCCATAGGCGTAATGATTTTATACTGTACAAAATGTATTTTCTATCCCCAAATCCCAAGCCTACTCCTGAACCTACCCATCACAGAAAACGTTCTGCATTTTTACGTTTTCAAAATAAAATAAAAAAATAAAACAGAAAACCCCCCACATAATTTAGTATGATTATTAATCCATTTCCCTCGTGGGGGCTGCTGTCTGGTCCCCACAATGTAGGTGATCTCAGGTTTTACTATCCTTGGGGGGACATTTGGTCCTCACAATGTAATATAAACCTGTACACGCGCACACACACACACACACACACACACACACACACACACACACACACACACACACACACACACACACACACACACACACACACACACACACACACACACACACACACACACACACACACACACACACACACACACACACACACACACACACACACACACACACACACACACACACACACACACACACACACACACACACACACACAATTTCTGGCAACCACAAATGCTTATTTACTACTGTGAATTTAACAGGATTTTCCCACCTGTTGTTTCACTATAAATACTATATTTTTTATGTAAAACATAAATAAATTAAATTAGTATATAATTTAAGCAAAACTCATGGTGCTTAAAGGCAGGGTATGTGTAATTCCAGATTTTTTTATTTTGGTTATGCTGGTTGAAAGTCTATTCACATCCTGATAGTAATCGCTAAGTTAAGTGGTCTAGTTTGTGCAAGGCGTAGGACCATAAAATGTTGATCAATGGAATAATACTATGTTTTACCTGCCTGTCAACGCATGTATTTTCATACCTCTGTGCACCCTGCTCGCGCAGATATCACACGTCATCAGAGCGTTCAATGCTATGCAGAGTTAGACAGACGTCAGTCACCGAGCACCGCAACCGAAACCGCAGCCACCATTTACAGTTCCTCCTGAACAAAAACAACGAGCTTTGGAGACGTTCTGAAGGGAGGGTGGGATCTTATGCTTTCAAAGCTAGCTCGCTATTGCTAGGCGCTCTGAAAATTGCCTACCCTGCCTTTAAACAAAATGTAAGTTCAAAGGAGATGTTATTCAATTAAGTTGGTTGGTTGCTATGCCAATGTTATACAGTATCAGTTCATTATAAATACAGTTATGGACTTTAAAATGCACAAACACCAAGATCTAATCCTGCAATCCTTCAAATAATATACCATATTGTCTCTATATTTTTGCGATGATATCTGGCAACCACAAATGCCTGTTTGTTACTGTAAATTTAACAAGATTTCTTCTCCTGTAATTTCACTATAAATGCAATGAACATTATGCTTTATTTATGTAAAATAAATTAATTTGAGCAAAAATCATGGCACTTAATCTGTTTATCAATATACACAATTTTTGAATAAAATTGGTTGGTATAAAATGTTAAATTCAGTTATGGACTATAATACAGACACCAAAATCTAGCCCTGTAATGCTTAAAAAATATCATATATTGTCACCATAATTTTAGCCATTACAACGATGTATGGCACAAACAAATGCCTGTTTGTTACTGTAAAATTAACATGATTATTTTTCAGTGTATATCTGTAGACGAACAAGCACTCATGCACACTGCTGTTTGTTTGAGTTTTGTTGACTTTTAGCACACCTACTCAGAAAGACAAATTTATGCATAATTACAGTCTTGCCTTTGAACATACCGACACACTCAAACACTCATACTGTCTCCAGTGCATATATTTACAGACGCTCACACATATTCAATGCCAACACATACACACACAAAGCCATCTGCGTTGCAATAGCATGAATAATCACCACCTAAATGGCATGTATTTAAGTCTACAATTAATCTAATTCGGACAGCACAATGTTTTTACGTCATTTATTGTTAAAACTGACATCAGGGCGTATTGTTAAGGTTAACAGGGTATTTGTTGTTGTTGCTGTGAACAGAAACCTCGAGGAGTGGAAATGTGTTTATATGTTATATAAATCACCCTAAGTGTGACAATAAAATCTTAAACATTGTACATTTCTTGAGGTCGTGTTGGCGTTCAAGTGTGTATGACTGACTGCGTTTGCTGAGGTGCTGTTTCTATGATATGCACACAGAGCGGAACAACAGTCAAGAGCGGGGCTGGATATTGCATTAGCAGGGGGGCAACCCTGTGAGAATAATCACGTTTACCGTATGCAAGGATCTATGCAAACAAACCTCTCTCTCTCCATCTGAGGGGCAAGATTGTGTTTGTGTATTGAGTTTGCATGTCGTAAATACTCCAACTCACACTGTCTTTTAAATGAGCAAGGTTCTGTTGCAGAAAAATACATTATATGCACAAAGACCCTTTTTTTTGCTTAAGACTTCAATTTCCCCTTTTATTCGTTCCCCAACTTCTTCTTCGCAGTGTGGTGTTGTCAGCTTGAATTCCGGATGAAATGGATGCATTTGAAACACGTTTGTGTTTCCATATGAACTATGAAGGAGAAGATAATGGGCCAGATTTGTTTGTGCTAGTAGCAGCATTTTGCTTTGGTGATACATTTATCAGAGCCGTGAGTGAGTGAGTGAGTGTGTGTTGTGTGTGTGTGTGTGTGTGTGAATGTGTGTAGATGCTTAGATTAGAGAGTAGGCTGATAACATTAGGCCTATTAAAAGCTCTTAAGCAGAAACTCTGTGATACAGTAAATGCATGTTTTTACTGTGGTCACCATGCCAAACTGAATACAGTACTGAACTTGAGATAAAGTGTCTGAACTTTAATGCTTCTTCTGCTGAACACAAGAGACGATATTTGTAAGAATATGGGTAAACAAACAGTTGATGGACACCATTGACTTTCATAGTATAGAAAAAGAAAGAAAGAAAGAAAAAAAACTATAGAAGTCAATGGGGTCCATGAACTGTTTGGTTACAGATGCATGGCAGTTGCTCAGTGTTTGGATGTACAAATGAACACAAAAGTATTTTTTTAGTTCCTTCATCCGAGCCTCTGAAGAACCAGTGGATTATGTGAATTTCTGATGTGTAATTGTACAAGTTCAGACAGATAATATTTCTCTCAAAATCGTTCAATACTGTTTATGTATCAATAAATCAAGCCAGTGACTAAACGATCAACCTAACGTCGTTTCTCTTAGTAGGATGAAAATAATCTTATTTAAACTGTGATTAAAATATATACAGAAATAGGCATGTGCCGGTATCAAATTTTCATGCTGCGATTAATTGATTGAGCTTTTATCACGGTATACGGTATTATCACGATATTTTAATTGCTCAAAAGAAATGGATGGATTGGAAAAGAAAAGAAAAAAAAACTTGCATCACAATAGGTGTAATTGTGATTGTCAAAACATTTGGTAACTGAACAGAATTTTACACAATTTTCACGATTTCAATTCAATTCTTGGGATTTGATTTCAATTTTGATTCAATATTGACTCTTTGGATAGATAATAGGTAGGCTACAGTAGATAGCCTACATGTTAATTTTTCTCAAGAAAATATATATCTCACATAATGCTGCAAACATACAGAGAGCCCTGTCAGCTGGTATTATTAAAGGTTAAAAATTAACAAATTAAATATAATTTGGTTTTATGACACAAGTAAAAATATAATACAAATGTAATATAGTGCACATATTTAGCAAAATACTCCTCTCTATAGCTATTTTTTCTAGTCAACTAACGTGTTGGTCATTAAATGGCTTTCCTGAGGTAAATGTAACGTTCTGTGACATAATTGTGCACCTGCAGTTTTATTGACATTTCCGTGGCTGAAAAACACTGATTGATCGATATTATGAGGCATAAATACCTTTCGGTAAGTTGTACTGTATCTTTAAATAAAAACTAACAGATGATCGGTTTGCTTGAACTGAGGCGCTACAGCGATCTGTCACGTCACATTTACAAGCGCCAAAACGGTATTTATTGTCTGAATTTCGTAATAAAATGGACAGAACCTGAGAGCTGAGAATTGTTTTCATATCATAAGTAACCTGCTCTGTCTAGTCTGTCGGTGTCAGTGTCCTCTTTGCTCCGCGATTTTTCTCTGCGTGAGAAAATGGATGTGTGGAGCGAGAGCGCGTGAAAAGTGTCGATTGCGTGAGTCTCACGCTGAATGCGTAGAGTTGGCAGCCCTGCTTTTAGAAGGGGGATAAATCGTCGGCAGCGTTCCTCCTTCCGCCATGCTTCTTCTCCCTGTGAGGATTGTTTACATTAGACTAGAGTGCGCACTGCGCCGCATGCACACAGCGCTTCTACATGTGGGGATTGTTTACATCAGAGTGCGCACGTGTTTCGCGCAGCATATACGCAGTGTTTGTTTAAGCGGTTGATAAGCGAATGCGCGTTCTATAAATATAAATTCTGATCTATTATTTTTCACGGTATTTTGAAGTGCCCGCGATAACAATATTGTGCATATTCATTACCGCGATTTATCGCATTACCGAATACCGGCACATGTCTATACAGAAAGCGATCAAAGAACAATCCCTTTCCAATTGCCCAAGCTGTCAATCACATAGTTTATCTGGACACTTGCCAAAACCCGTTATGAAATCAATGACGCTGTTACACTGCACAACGAAGCTCTTACTGTATTTAGGCCTACATCATGTTTGGATTGGTGAAAGCATTAGTGAGAGTGCAGAAACTGCGTTGCAATGATAAGATCTTCATTTACGCGATCAACAGACTGTCATCTGCTCAATGCTCATCACTGCAACCTTTTATGTGATGGGAATAGATCTAAATGCTTTAAAAACTTCTCACGATTCGTTAATCTCGATAGCTGTAATAGTAAAAACATATAATAGCTGTAATAGTAAAAGTATTCGAGAGAGTTCCACATGTAATGCTAGCTATTTCATATGAAAGCATGTCAGCCAATCACAGCAGTGGGCATTTACACTGAATACTCACAGCAGACACGCCCCTTAAAACAGAGCGTTCAAATCAGAGGCTAAAATCAGGCTAAGAAAAATGCCTTTTATTTCAAAAAAATTATGACAATTTTTTATCTAAAAAACATACTAACATTATAAGGACACCCCAGGAAACATTATAAAATAATAAAATAATCCATGCCATGACCTTTAAATAAATAAGATGGTATTTAACACTTAATCTCACTGATTAAACATAATAGTGCAGTATGTGGTACAATCAAACAGTACGCATCTACAATTATCTACAATAACCAATGAGATCATGTTGGGTTTGGCGAGGAGCTTTACTTCTCTGATGGTGGGGAAATTCCCTACAGGGAATTTATTTATGGGTCACGCAGCATGATTAATTGCATTAATCGTTTTATCGCACTATTTTCTTTATAATTAAACACACTAAATTAACATGTTACATTGACAGCCCTATTAACAATGACTTATTAATTTTAATTCCAACCTGGTTATGAAAATGAGCTCATACACTAACTGGATCCCAGCATTATTAAAGGGAGTCACCTTCCTAACTGACTCAGACAGCAAAAGACGTCTGAAGCCCCCGGCAACAGTCTGACCCGGGTTTTAAACACAAAGTCTCTGTTTACTGAGCTTAGAGAACAGGGACTGACCGCACGTCTACCGCTGTGTACAGTAGCAGCACGCTGAGGCTGATAGCAGCAATCTTCTCCAGACCTCTCTATCTCTCTCGCACCCAAACAACCGAGCCTTTAATCCAGTGAGGTATGGACAGAGCCTTGGGGATTACTGTAAACAAGCGGGGAGCCGAAGATACACTAAAAATGAGTATCGGTTATGCTCCCTGCCTCCCTCCGTGGCTAGAAATATCCAGGGCTTTTGGATTGATCTTCAATGCTCTGGTTGCTTCTGCCAGTCCGTCCCGCGCCGCCCTATCACCCCGTGCAATTGGTCAAGCGACCATGACATGGCGTCCCTATATGAGAAGCAAGGATCGTCTGCAGGGTTTATTAAATCCCGGCTAATTGCAGCAGGCAGCCTTCCTTGGGCGGGTGTGTATGTGTGTGTGTTCTGTCAAATGGAAAAGTAGTCGTGATACGGCACTGGCAGGCCCTGCTTGGAGTGCTAGCAGCAACACAGCGTTAAATTGAACAGAGGTGATGTGAGAGGAGAGGAAATGTACTAGAGCGGGACCACAGTGTGGAGGCACACTAATGGAATGAATCTAGAGTTGGGCAGACATGCGGTCTGTGTCCCCTCTGCAGTCTCACCACTAATCTGATGATTTCCAGCTCTGTGTCCGGATCACTTGGTGGCGCAATATCATTTGAATGTGAATAAGAGGCAATAGGATCTGACAATATGTTTCAGATACGATAAATGTATCTCGGATGTTGCTGTCTTTGCGGCGCATGGTTATTCTACAGCAGTGCTTCTCGACTGGTGGGCCGCAGGTCTTTTCAGATAGAGTTGTGTAGAGCAGGGAAAAGACAGTGATGATAATGCAGTGATGATTAACCCCAAAATGCATATGTGGAGGAAATTTACCCCCACATTCTTTTATACATTCATGTCAAGTCAAGTCAAGTCAAGTTTATTTGTATAGCGCTTTTCACAATACAGATTGTATCAAAGCAGCTTCACAGTATTAAATTAAAATAATACAACAAAGTTTGTTTCAAGAGGAATTTATTGATTGATAAAATTAAATTAAATATCCCCAAAATATCCCCAACTGAGCAAGCCAAAGGCAACAATGGCAAGGAACCGAAAAACTCCATCAAGTGACCTAATGGTGTCCTAAAACTCCATCAGGTGACCTAATGGAGAAAAAAAAAACCTTGGGAGAACCCAGGCTCAGTCGGGGGCCAGTTCTCCTCTGGAATTTATGAGCTAGAGGCCGGATTGTAGTTTGAACTGTAGGATTATATGAATGCCTGGCTGAAGAGATGAGACTTTAATCTAGTTTTAAACTGGGAGAGCGAGTCTGAGCAACGAACAGTATCAGGAAGACTATTCCAGAGTTTTGGAGCCAAATGTGAAAATGCTCTCCCTCCTTTGGTGGTTCTGGATATCCTAGGTATGACCAAAAGCCTTGAATTTAGTGATCTTAAAGAGCGCGATGGATTATAGGGCGATAGAAGATCCGTTAAATAGACTGGAGCTAAGCCGTTTAGGGCTTTATAAGTCAGTAGCAATACCTTGTAATTAATACGGAACTTTATAGGTAACCAATGCAGTGATGATAAAATCGGTGTTATATGATCATATTTTCTTGATCTCATAAGAACTCTAGCGGTGGCATTTTGGACTAACTGTAGCTTGTTTATTGAGGATGCAGGACAACCAGCTAATAAAGCATTACAGTAATCCAGTCTCGAGGTCATGAATGCATGAACTAACTTTTCTGCATCAGAAACTGATAGCATATTACGTAGCTTAGCAATGTTTCTAAGGTGGAAAAAGGCTGTTTTTGTAACATATGAAATATGATTTTCAAAAGACAGGTTGCAATCGAGTATAACACCCAGGTCTTTTACTGTAGAGGATAAAGTAACAGGACATCCTATGATGTTAAAGTTGTATTGTGCGAGGTTTTGTGGGCGGTTTTTTGAACCGATAAGTATTACCTCTGTCTTGTCTGGATTTAATAAAAGAAAATTACGCGTCATCCAATCTTTTATATCTTTAACACACTCTGTCAATTTGGAAAATTTTGCGTCTTCATCCGGCCGTGATGAAATATATATTTGAGTGTCATCAGCATAACAATGGAAACTAATTCCATGTTTCCTTATAATATTTCCAAGTGGCATCATATATATTGAAAATAACAGAGGGCCTAATACAGATCCCTGCGGCACTCCATAGTTTACTGGAGTTATGATCGATTTTTCTCCATTTAAATAGACAAAATGGTAGCGGTCAGATAGGTATGATTTGAACCAGCTTAGTGCTTGTCCTTGAACACCAGTATAATTTTGTAGTCGATCTAAGAGTAATGTATGATCTATAGTATCGAACGCAGCACTAAGATCAAGTAAAACTAGTATTGAGATACAGCCTTGGTCAGAAGCTAAAAGTAAATCATTTGTGATTTTAACGAGCGCAGTTTCAGTGCTATGATGCGGTCTGAATCCAGACTGAAACTTTTCATAGATATAATTTTGTTGCAAGAAAGAGCCCAGTTGAGCGGACACCACTTTTTCTAATATTTTAGACATAAATGGAAGATTTGAAATGGGTCTATAATTTGCTAGATTATTATGATCTAATTGTGGTTTCTTAATGAGAGGTTTTATAACTGCCAGTTTAAATGTTCTTGGAACATGACCTAAAGATAAAGACGAGTTAATAATATTGAGGAGAGGCTCTTCCACTACAGGTAACACTTCTTTCAGTAGTTTAGTTGGTATAGGATCTAATAAACATGTTGTTGTTTTAGATGAAGTGATAAGTTGTAGTCTTTATCAATGTTATTATTGGTAACTAAATCTATTAAAAATCATTTTCGGTAATTGAAATAAAGTAAATTATAAATATAAGTTGAAAAACTTCAGCCCAACGCAGTTTTCACGTCCTGCGCAATGTTGTTTAAATAGCAAATGCATTTGGGCCCAGTTGTGTGCCTATGGGTGTACTGGTCTGAAAACGAGTTCAGGCGCATTGTTGGGGTGTTGCTATTTTGAGGCAACTGAAATAGACTGCGCCATTGACCAACTGAAACCTGGTCTGAAGTCAATGGCACAGTATATATTTTTTTATTATTATTTAAAGAGCGTGTTAGTAATGTGCGCCAGCGCCTATAGACGGATCCACAACATGCGTACACTTCGTCCCGTAGATGGTCTGCTTGCACGCTTTAACCTCGCGCACAAGCAGATCCGTTTCCTCGCTCGAGAAGCGTTCAGATTTTTTGCTTGCAAATTCCATCAAGTAAATAGCGAATTCGCCATGGCATGATCATTAAAATAGGGCTCTTTAAGTCCTAAAATGACTAAAACTAAAACTGATTTAAAATTTTTTTTAAAGCTAATAAAGTGACAAACAATATAACATAACAAAACTTTAACTGAAATTAACAAGAAAAATAATACTAAAACAGCTTTGTGGAACACAGATTCCACAAAGCTGTCTTTGAGCTAAAAAATAAATAGCCTAGATAAATAAATACATAAATAAAAATGTTTTATTGTCAAGACAACTAGTTTTATAAACAATATACATCTAATTGTTACCCAATTATTTTTGACCCAGACATGCATTTAAGTGGGGTAAAGTTACAGTAGCTATGGATTTTAGGGTTAAAAGGGAGTAGAAAATATCATTCATATTAATGTTTATAGATTTCCTAGATTTTAAGCAATTACGACACAATGCTGGGTTCACCATTTGACACTGTGCATCTAAATCAGGGTTCTGAAACTAAATCAGTTGAGAATCACTGCTGTAAAGTACAATAAAAAGTTTTGCATGAAAGGTGCACAAAAATGTAGCACCAATTTTTAGTAATGGCACACTTTACTGTCTTTCATCGTTATGAATCATTGATTTCTCATTCAGCGCTGATGAAACAGCCTCTCTTGGCTCAATCAATGTTTCTGCAACTCCTTTTCCTACGGTACCCCCTCTAGTATACTTAGTGTAAACACACAAATTAGTCCAGGGAATCTGCGTTTGAACTCCAACAATAAGGCAAAGATTTATGAACAGTTACATTTTGCATCCAATCATACAACATTCAGCCACAAAAGACAGTTTGCTAGAAACATGCCACTGAAGTTTTGGATTTAGACTCTCTAACAGCACTCCAAATGGATAAACTGAATAATTTGTTAAAGTGCAAATGCTTAAGATTAGTTTATGAAGCTGCAACCCTCAGATGGAACAGCGGACAAAAATAGGTCAACTGTAGCGTTTGAGTATAATGAAGCTTAAAATTAATACTGAAACTCATTTCTTCTGATAAATAAACTAAACTATCAACAAACAAGCTAAATGGAAACAATTATTGAGAGCATGAGGGTCAAACTGGAAAAGCTACTAAACATATCCATCTAGTGATAAACTCAGATAAAGCATTGTTAAACTTTTGTTATTGTTATTGGCAAAAACATTTCTGTCCATCAAAGAAAGGGTATACTGTAAACCAGACTGATGGCAAGTGGAGCTATACACTGACATATAGCACACCTACACTATAAGGCTATAGTCTTGAGAACTAGTTGCATTTGGTATGAACACTCACTTGTCAGTCCATTCTAGCTGGAACATATGGTTACCGTTGTGTTTTTCTGGCTTGGAGAATGACATGATGACACTGCAAAAGCTACCACACATTTTAAAACTGAATGATTGACAACTGAGATGCACATTCTCCATGCAGCAAAAAGAAGTGCATATAAAACAAAAATCAGTCGAAAAAATGGGGAAAAAATAACTGGCAACTCTAGGTGAGTCACTGACAATTCCAAATTATTTTCTAAAACAGACAGTTCCAGTCCTGGTGTCCTTGATTACTCAACAAACATACACATGTGACCTCATTACATCAGTATTAATTTTGGAAAAATTATTTGGGATCACAAATGGTTGCTGTCAGGGATAAACAATTTTAACTGGCATTTTTAACTGTCTGGACACATTATGATACTTATTTGTTGGCCTTGGTAAAATGTAGATGACCATAGAAGCCTCAAGCCTTACAAAAAGCGTTACTATAGCTAGCATCCATATCTTTCAATAAACCAGGTAAAACCACTGGGTGCACATTATCTCACCTAATAATATTTATGAGCCAGGCATATAAAGTTCATAATGTGTCTTATATCATTCTTATTGCCCTGGTTCCTGGTTTCAAAGACCTGATGATTGCTATGAAAATAGGAGATCATCTTCAGGTAAGTTTGAGAGCATCCGCCTCACAAATAAATACACAAGCAATCACACAAAATCAACACCTGCACTCTAAGAAACGTTGGGTTGTTTATTGTTCCCAATTATGCCTAATGGGCTAGTTGGTGGCACCAGTATTACACATTTTCATAGCTGCTTGCATTTCCCGGCAGTAAGAAACAGGACTGCAAACACCTGAGGCTTTCTGGAGGCTAAAGACTGCTGACCTGTCATTCTACCTCTATCTCTGCCTCATACACATAGACACACACCCACACAGCTCAATATTAGTTGTAAAAGTTTTAAAGCAGCTTTTTCTTTCTCACCCTGACACAGCTTACACTGTTCTACTTTTAGAAGTAACCTTGTGAAAATCCTGAAACGCTGTACTGTAACAATCCTAAAGCCCAGGGCTATTATCACTCACAATACTTTGAAAATGCCTGTTTGGCATAAAATAGAAGATGATGAAAATAGATTTATTTATATATATTGGTTACACCAAGTGGACAAAGTGATAGAAATGCTGAATATAAATATAGTTTGTATTCTGTATATCTATGCTTATTACAGTATCTCCCCCTCATATAAACCTTGTGGACACTTACGTGTACATGAACAAGAAAGATTTAGTAGATCTACTTAAACAGTAGATTTAGTCGACTAAAATCGAATTTAGTTAAATTGTAATGCTCTAAAATTTCTTAAAAATTTTGAAACTCATTATATACTCTTGAAGAAAACATATTAACATATTTATTTGTATAAATTAAATAGAGATTAAACCTTATTAAAGCTATTAAAGTTATTCAGTAAAGAACATTGAGTGATTTTCTCTTTTTCTTTTGTTGTTTGATTAACATTAATGATGGACCTCAGCAGTTTTATTAGACTGCTGCCACTTTAAGGCCGAATGCACAGATCATGATACACATCCGATATTCTCCCAACTGTTTACATTCATTTAACCCTCATGCTCTTCGCGTGTCGGGCAAAAATGACCGAAGAGCACCAGAGGGTTAAGATATAACTGACTTTGTCTACGAGAATACTCGCCAAAACGGACATTTTGACATAATTTTGTGTTTATTTGTCCTTTCAAGCATGGAAAGAAGTGAAAGAGTGCTCAATTCAGTAAACGTGATCTGATTTAAAGGGTGGCTTTCTATGTGTGCAAAGAAAATCGGCCTGAATTGAACTCTCTTAAGCGTCATCACGCTTTTTCAGATATAGCCATGCCTGCTCTTCTCTTTCTCCCAGACATTAACATTTTTTAACGTTGAGACATGCAGCAAGTGTATGCCAACGTATGTTCCGCCGGGAAAATCAGCACGCTACAACTCAAGTAGTTCAAGTCAATTCAAGTAGTTCTGACAGTCCAACTTTACTCAGCGCACAGAATCAGAATCTTCACCCATTACCAGACTTAATTTCCCAGAAGTCACACTCACAAACGTATCAGTTCTGACTGGATCTCTTCCCAAATCATCCCTCCTTAACATTTTCATCTTGTTTTTTTTCATTCGCAAAAATGTCAATAGATTTTCATAGTTTTTGTCATTCAATACTGGTTTTTATTTAGTTATCTCCTTTTTGTCAGTAAAAAAAATTACGTTGACGAAAATTATGATGCAAAATATTTGTCAATGAGATTAACACTGGAAAATTGTAAAATTTACTGAACAATCCATTATTTAAATGAGCAAATGCTCATTGTGAACCTAATTTGTAATTTCCTGATACTGCTCACTTGTTTCCTCCAGTTCAGATTGAACTTAAAGGTGCTCTAAGCGATCCCAGTAGTCGTAACTTCTTGTTGACATTCGAATTGTTGTCAAACAAAACAGAGGCTAGCTAGACCCTCCCTCCTCCTCATCCCGTCTCCTCCCTCCTCCCCTCCCTTCCGGCATAAAGGAAAGTCAAAATAGTCACTACAAACAAAGTTAAGTTTTACTGATACTTCATTCAATGTGTAATGTCGCCAAGTTAGATAAATGCTTTTATATATTGCAGAACAGAATGCAGAAAAAGAGAAACATTATCTTAATCGTTTCGCCACCTGAGGTTATAACTATAACGTTAGCTCCCATAAAAGGACGCAATAATACCAAGATAACGTTAGCTTCGCGTTTCCCAGTGAGCATAAACAACGGTGGCGGCGTAAACAAATTTAGTCAAAGTTGTCAATAGCCTATAAATTCAAATTCAAATTCATAACAAACCGTGGGTGAAAACAGTCATTCACACAAATTGTCGCCCTACTGTGAATTTGCTTGATCATTTACTATAGAGATTGATCGCTAGCTGAAACATATATGTTGTATTCACCAAAGTTAACGCTGACTGCATAGTTCTAGCTAATTACATTCTTGTGTTGGTTTGGCGAACATGAACGTCAGTTTAGAAAGAAAAATGGATTTACCTGTTCTGCAAAAACAATGTAAATTCCAATGTAAATTCGGGACTTCACGCGTTCCTTATCCTTGTCCCTCTTCTTTGCAATTTGTTCATCGAAACGTCGTCTCGTTGGTCGTGTTTCTGCCATAATTCAAACTTCCCTCTTCATGCTTCTCTCTCCTCCACACAGCCCCTTCATGTGTACGCGCACTAACCCCCCAAACCCCACCCTCCAATGCTTCTTGTCGGTGATTGGCTGGAGCACTGTTTGTTGTGTTTCGTGGTGCGGGTGAGCCCAGTTTGTTTTTGTTGCCGTTTGTGGAGCCTGTGGTGTCTAGAGAGACCGCGTTTTTTTACAGTGTGTTCAGGGGACAGGCAGCTAGCGGATAGTGAGGAGATGTTTTCTGTGTGTGACAAAAAATTTTTGGGCCTAAAAAACGAGTCGCATCACTTAGAGCACCTTTAAGTATCTCCTCCAATGTCAATTAGGGCTAAATCTACTATCGCGCCTTCTCTCCTCTGATTTTCCTCACTTCTGCTCAACTTCATTATTATTATTTTTAATATGTAGCAGGAGTTTAATATTGAACACTTGCAATAAATGATTGATTTATAATCTTTTAGAAAATGCTGAATGCAGAGATGTGTAAAGCATATTACACAGCCAGCCGGTTATTATCGCAAAATAAACCCCAACAGGGTGATCAGGACCTTGAAACATTTTCAAGTACTAATACTAAACTGACCCGAGAAACCAAAAGACAGATCAATGCCATCTAGCAACAAATCATCAGTTAAATTAAGCTTTGAAACAGTATGAGAATGCCCCGTTTGCTGAAACCGACTCGACAAGTTTGATAAATGCCCAAAACGACTGATTTGAAATTAAATATTGGTAAATGTTCGACACTTCTTGAAGCAGTGTTCCAAAAGCAGCCATCACTACTATACAGTGTTGCTATGGACGATGAGGATAATATCTAACCTCAACTGATCAATCCAAGTATTCCATAGAGCTGTTAAACAATCATGTAGAAAATAATCTTATACAATATCTCTGCTACGAGCAAGATCATGTGCAGTGAATGCTTTAAACGGTGTTCGGATAAAGATAATAATTTTTTTTTTTTTTGATTTAAACCTGTTTGGCACACAAGGTTTGTAGGTTTTGCCCATTACCACAATTTCGCTCTCTATGTAAACACTTTACTAGCATTTAATGTATGCGTGTCCATGTACGTTTTGACTGAAAATCCAGAGAAAAACTATTTCAATGAATCCTTTCTCATTAAACTGTGTTGGACAATATACTCAAACAATCACACAGATCACAAAGACCAATGTTTCCCCCTAAAACCCTCAAAGAATATTTGGGGGTACAGCTAGTTATCAGTAGCCTGAATGTGTGTTGATAAATTATTGTAAGTTGTCTTTAGCCCTATTCGCACGGGATTAGTATTACCCCTGGACCTCTGTAATTATGAAATTACCCCCTGACGTCTGTATTTTTGGTGGCTCATTCACACGGGCAAATAAATGTTCGTAATTCCCTCGAGTTTACGGACTTTACAGCGTGCGCCCACCCATTCACACTTCACTAGCTGAACGTGCTGAAACGAAGATCGCGCTGCAGTATTGCAATTCAAAAAAAAGAACTTATTTAAAACCAATTTATTAGAGAAATATATGATATATATTATAGAATATGATATTATTGTATAAATATATAATATATCTTCTTTTTCTTTTATTCTTTGTCCATATTTACAACAAGCCTGCCTGAAGAAGGTATTATAAATACCGAAACGTCACGATAGGCTTGTTTTTCTATTCATTTTAATTGGTTTATTTCATTTTATATCATTTTTACTCTTTCACACTTTGATTTCTTGAAATACTTACAGGATGGACGTCTTTAGAGGCCGTGTGAGACAAAGAAATGCTCCACGATACAGACTACTAAATTACACTACCACAAAAAGCGTCCAAACTTTCCAAAAGAGCTTCCATGTTGTGCCAAAATACTTAATTTGACGTTTTCATGACAACGGTCCGAGTTGAGCTTCTGGATCACATCTTTACTGTAGTTTGTTTTCTCTTTTGCAGCACTTCATAGTTTTTATTGGAGAAAAACTATAATCGGATTGGAGTAGAGCACATTGAGAGATTTTATTGTTAATATAGTTTTAATACAGATGTAAAATAAACGGCCCATAATGGTTATTACGTTCTTTAGGAAACGATAGGCTCACAGAAAAACAGCCCAAATCACAGACATGGGGATTCGCACGGGACTGGTATTATCAGAGGACCCCTGTGTTGGCCGAAATACGGTAGGTAATTTTCGGGGGAATTTTTACAGACATTTTTACAGACATGGCAGATTCGCACGGGATAAAAATCACAGACGACCTCTGCGATTATTACAAATTACCGGAGGTCCCTCGGTAATACTAATCCCGTGCGAATAGGGCTTTTGACATGAAAAGCAGAAGAGTGAACATTTCAAAAGGGTTTCCACTAATTTCTGTTCGGCCTATTTCCCATACAACTGGGAAGGTCGAAGAGCAAAAATGGCTGAATGCCGTTTGAAGGAACCAAACTGATTCATGTTGAGGTGAGTCCTTTACTCTGGAAGCACTCTGATGGTTTCAAATTCAAACCAATGACTTGTGACATTGAATATTCTAGACCCCGTTCGTCTGATTGATTGAAAAGTACCGAGTTGTTCTCCCTTTCATACACACAATCTCACCTACAAATTAAAATCTTAATTCATACCATATTACATGCACTGTATTGCAGAACCAATTGTGTAGTCTCACTCTCAAGCCCATAGTCTGAAATCCATTATTTATTTTTTATTTATCCTTTATTTTACCAGGTGATGTCCCATTGAGATATTCAAATCTCTTTTACAAGGGAGCCCTGGGGCAACAATTACAAAAGTTACACAGAATCACCGAAACAGACACAACAAACAAAACAGATTTACAGTACATGTAAAACAATTTAAGAATGACATAAAGGGGTCATTGAAAACATGTGCATTGTTCAAATTTGGAACATTTAAGTAATTGTTTACAAAGTTCAAGTGGGATAAAAACAGAAAGCTTCAAAACTTTTTGGAGCAAATTCCAACACCAAGGAGCAGCATAACTAAAACCAAATTCAGTTTTTATACGTGGGATATTTAGAGCCAGAATGTTAACGGAGCGGAGATTGTAAATGGAATGATTCCAGGTCAACAGACTAGTAAGGATGAAATTACCGTTAATAGCTTTGTAAATAAAAAATATGCCAGTGGAACCATCTACGCAGACCTAAAGAGCTAAAACCAGTCGCCTCATAAAGATGCCCATACACCACACTGCAGAGTCTATAGCGCAGCTGTGTTTGATGATTACAGAGGGAATGTATTAGGGCTGTCAACGAATATTCTAAATTCGAATATATATTCGAATAGTTTTAAAAAACAGAAATTCGAACGTGAAAATTAATATTCGAATGTGAATTTCGAATATGGAAAAACACGCCCGCGGAAGCAGAGGCGCGGCTGTCTGCTTTGCGAGTGGGCGCGCGCGCTGCCTGAAGCCTTGTTTATACTTTCGCCTGTCTCCGCAGCGCGAGTCTCCGCAGACTCCCCCAAACGGACGAGGCGTTTATACTCAACGCGCTCGCCGTTGTACTATTCTTTGAAACGATAGGGGGCGATTCGCGCTCGTGCGGACGCATCGAGTATAAACAAGACTTGAGGGACAGGTCACACGAGTCGCACTGTCTAGCACAGCGTCACTGCTGAAAGTTGACAGTGCACTAAAAGACAATGGAATAAATTGCAGTCAGTTTTTCCTTTTTTAATACAAGCACCAATAATGTAAGTAGCCTTTTTCTTTTTTAATAGCACTTTCTTTTTTATGAACCTCAGGGTAAAAGTTCTTTGTTGTCACATTTCTCGGAATTGTGTGCCTCATTTTATTTAAAGTTAACAGAAAAGTTCCATGTTTACCACAGCTCGCTCGGAGCGTTCAATGTCGGTTCTATACTGTAAAACTTCAATTAATGTTAATACATTTGTTTCAATCACTGAATGAAGCCTGCTATATTTGGGGCAAGAGTCGCGACCTTAAATTGCTTGCACAAAACTCTTGATCAGCACTCAACATGTGCTTATTGTTGTTCATTTTACCGTTATGAGCAGAGAGAGCGTGAGCGCGAGGGCGCGAGAGAGAGAGAGAGAGAGTGCCTGCGAGTGAGCGAGACTGAGGTCTGCGGTCTTGGCCATTAGTTTATTTACTTGGTTTTGTGTTGGTAATACATTGTCAAATATGTTTAAACTTAAATTAACTACCTATACAAGTTATGTATGTCTCTTTGTATTAATTTGTCCTGTTATTGACGTAATGCTCGTCATTGAAAAAATGCGCAACCAGATGTTCGAATAGTTCGAATATTCGTGTGTTTTTTAGAGGGAATATTCGAACGTCATTTTTGAGCAATTTTGACAGCCCTAGAATGTATAGAATGTTCTGCTACGTTTGTGAGTGTGACTTCTGGGAAATTAAGTCTGGTAATGGGTGAAGATTCTGACTGTCAGGATCTGAGACATCAGCTTCAAAGCTCCAATAAAGTTTCATTCACTTTCAAAACAACAATAGTATTCTGATTGTTTTAAATGTCATGATGTAACATGCTATCTCAGCCTCAGTCTAGACATTTCTCCTAAATATTATATATGCATTATTGATATAACTATCCAACTACTAAATATCTGCCAAAAATGTCTCTCCTGACATTTTTAACTGTGCTGACAAGGTGAACAGTTGCTTGCAGGCTGTTCCCATTTGCATAGAGGGTAATTTCTGACACATCACTGATTCCTGTTTTCCTGGAGATCCTGTGGTAATGTGGCTGCATTAAGGATGGAAGAAGATTGCACACCTTCAGTATTTCTTTCTGTTGCAGTGATCAGATTACTTATGACATTTCTTCAATATGATTTGCTGTCTTACTGCAGGCTATAAAAGGACATCAGCTGTTGTCTTTGATAAAGGGGCTTTTACCTGTCAGCTCTTACCTATTTTTATATTCAACATTTTGAGAATTATCTGCTGTGTATTTATTCATTAATACTTCAGTCAGTACTAAAGTAATAACCTTTTGAATTGTAAAATTTTGAGAAATATTTGTAATTGTATCACTTATAGGTATAAGAGAGACCGGGCCAATTTTGGACTGTCCCATACGAAAGATGACCGATGATGACCAAACTCCTAAATGGTGATCCTACGTCGTACATTGAGAGAGGTTCAAAGATGGCCGTTGTCACGGTCTTACGGCCAAAGATAGCCTGTAAATAATTGTACATGTGCGTAAAGTTTAATTTTAAAAAAGCAACATTTTGAGCAAGAAGCTAAGAAAAATCTGTTTTTGTCACACATTAAATCTAGATTGGGATTCAGAACAATGATCAAAACATATGGAGTAAATCGAGTCCATCACCACTCCTAAATCTTCACAGTTCTATATCTCATCCTGGGTCGACATTTCTTTCGGTAACATTAGGCAGTTTTGATTTATATGTTATTAAATGTTGATGATCGTGTGTTATTTTACATATGCATCTGCTTGCTATTGCTCGTTTCTGCTGCTTCTTCACATGTCTTTTGATCAGAACATTCAGTACTCTTTCAGATGATGTGTAATAGCGCCTTACCATATAACAGTGAAAACATGGAAAGCCAAGAATATCCATCAATGACGGGTGATCGTTGTCTCATAAATGACAGAAATTTCCGTCAATGGCAGGGGAAAGAGTTAATAGGTGGTGACACACCAAGCTGACATCAAAGAACTACAGTCTGCTTTGCTGCCTCACGTTGGCTGCGACAAAAAGCTGTGCTTAAACACACAGTAAAGACTACAGCTGGCTGCCAACGAGCATGTGCGTTCTGCACCTGTGTGTACGGAAATAACTGTCTATATCAGCAGGTTTCAATAGTTTATATTCGGCAGTCAAAAAGAGAAAATGTAACAAAGACTGTAGATATACAAACCGTAAACAAAGCAGCGCTTGCTTACCATTTGAATATCAATCATGCTGATCACTTTCTTCATTCCAGGCGGCTCATGTTGTTATGCAAACATTCACGTACTGGAATGCTCAGGTAAGATGAAGTTAAACTAAAACAGCCTTCTGTCTGTGCCATCGTGACTTTGCTCGCTTTCATCACTTTCGCTTTTATTCTCGATCACTGACTCGTTCGCTAAACTGAACAGCTAATCAGAGCGATCTCTCTCACCGATTAGTTCAACATGCTGAGCCCGACTAGAGCCGACATGTGAAGCACACCGCAAAAACTAACCCTGACAGAGATTCACTCACGGCCAACATTGGCCGAAGGCACACCTTCAGTATTTCTTTCTTTCTGTTGCAGTGATCAGATTACTTTTCAGATTACACAACAGCTTGGTGTGTCAAGGCCCTTAAAATCTCACATACAAATTCTTTTATGGGTGGACTCAAAGCTTGGAGTGTTGACACTAGCCCCAATATCCCCTAAAAATATGTAAATTTTAATGTTTATCTTGATGGCTTTTGATATTTTCTTCATTTTTATCAGTATAAGTCATCTGGATAGAATTTGGATAGATTTGATAGGAATTTGGATAGATAAAAAAATGATCTGTAGGAGTCTGAGGTATATAAGAGACTGTTTGCAGTCTCTAGCTGAAGTGCATCATGTCAAAAGCTTTGGGTTTTGATAAATATTGCAGTTCAAGGGTGTGTTAAATACCTTCCAAATATTACTGTATAGTGCTAGAGCTGCTGTATGAACACCTGTAAATATTATTTTCATAGCGTAGTGCTTCCCTCATATATGTTGGTGGAGTGCAGGATGTGTGGGTGGAGGTTATGACTCAGGCCTTGGCACAAAATTCTGGTGGCAAAATACCCCCTCCTACATCATATGTCATAGGATTTCATCTCTCAAACAATATCATGCCATTCGTGAAAGGCATGACCAGTTATCTTGCAATCAGTTTCAATTTCCTCTTGTGTCTGACTTTCACAAAATCTCTAGCAGGGGTCCAGACCCCCTCCCATCCCCTGCACGTTTTTTTGCCAGCTGAGTGAAAATGAAATATAAAAGACAAACAGAAGATCAAGTGGAAGTCTTTCTTACACCTCTATAGGCATACACACCTGCTCAGTAGCAATAATTTACACCTACCCACTCTTGCTCTTAAGGGTTTGGTAACCTTTGGAGAAAATCGGAAAAAAAAAAGAAGAGGAAAATAGAATGAGAACTTTGATCTCAAACCTGCGAGGACAAAGAGCTCACGAAAAATGAAAATAATGTCATCATTTACTCTCTTTCATGTTGTTCCAAAACCTTTTTTGCCTCAAATCTATTGGTTGTACATTATCTCAGTGCGCACATTGGAAAACAATGATGTGTGCTGATTTTTATGGAGCGAGAAACGTTCTCCTTCTCTCCCCTCACCTTTTTTTTCTCCCTCTATTGTCTGGTTTCTTGCCAATCATCACGTCTTCCCGCACTCCCACACACATCTTTTCTTTTACTTACTCTACTCTTCTCTTCTCTTCTCTTCTCTTCTCTTCTCTTCTCTTCTCTCTCACATGTAATTTCTCCTCCCTCATCTTGGCCTCTCCCTCATTGGACCTTTTTTTTTTTTTTTTTTACCATCTCATTCTCCAGAGGTCCTTTTATTCTTTCTTTGCATCCTTGAAGTCTCCACTTGCTTTGCACATTCTCTCCTCTCTCACATTGCCCAAACAAGCGCGTGCGCACACGCACGCACACACACAGCAGTCTGCGTTAATGAAACATTAATGGGGCACAGACTGTGCCTCCTCTGCAGTCAGAGTTTGATCCTTACCCTTCAAAGCAAAGCACACATACGCACCCACAAGTAAAGCGCAATCCTCTGCATTACCAGAACATTGTGTAAAGATAAAACGCCCAGCGCATCGGATACTTGAATGTTTTTTAGGACTTTTCTCTCTGAAGAGGTGATTAGATATCCCCTTTCAAGTTATGTTAGCGCTGTCTGTGGCCTTTCACCAGCAACATCAAACATGCTAAATACAATAAAAAAATAAAAAAATAAAATGCTGTTCACTCATTTCATTAAAACAATCATTTTAGGTCACAACCCAAAAAAAATTGTAGGTCTGTTGCGAAGAAATATGCTAAATACAACCCGAAAAAAGTGCAGCAAATCATATACTCGTGCATAGTTCAGATAGGCAAAGCAACAACAAGGTCATGAGTTTGACACATAAATTTAGGATAAGATGGTGTAAGGATGAAAATCAACAAAGACCTTTGATTTGTTTCAACCCCCTCCAAGGGCATTTTGGAATTCCTAAAGGTATAGAGGTTCTGATAGTGATCAAGGCCTGATGTGTGTGAGGGTATGATAATTGTCACTCCTTTAGTACGGTGGGGGAATCTGTAATCTTCTGATTGGTCCGTTTGAATGTCTCACATTTGGGTTTCAGTTACATGGTCAAAGAAGGGATAAAAGAAGAGTGTAACTGTTGCTCTGGCTCTCTAGCTCTAGTCTTGGGGCTCTCCTCCTGGACTGGCTCGCTCTCTCTTCTCTTTTCTAAAGTTCTCTCTCTCTTCCTATCTCTCAGATAACATTCAACATAAACGCTGGGTACGATTAATGGTATACGTTTTTATAAACTCATACATCTATTTTGTAACTATTTTAATAGCCATAACCAGATATTGTCATTAAACCCTTTCAATTACAAATGATGTGATAACTGGTTTTAATTTGATATTAATGTGCTACCAATTGCAATACAATATCGTCACTACTGCAACGCTCTCCCACATATTTTGTTATAATAACTGCGCTTATTTTTGTCATTGGTATAAGTAGCAGTGGGAGGTAGTAGACATGAAATAGTAGCAGACATGAAAATCACACTGTACAACATTGATCTAATAAACTTGGGTTTGACATGAATGTAGACTGTGCGATGATGACACCTGAATCGTAGGCTACGACGCAAGTTAGTATAGAAGAATAAAATGTCATAAGTATGCGCTAGTGGTTAACCAATAGAGCAAGATGAGTCGCACATTGGCAATTGTGGTTTTACTGTGTGCTGAAAAAAGAGGATGAAGCGAAAGAAGAGAATATGGACGCAGTCATGGCTAGGGAAAAGAGGAAAACTTGGCATGTACATTTTGCAAATGGAGCTTGAGGTAAGTTTTAGCGCTATGTCGTGTTGAGCAATATGCCATTTCATCTTGCATTTTTATTGGCTAATCAGTAGACGTGGGTCGGGGCAAAGACATTTTGAGATGATCATGGTAAATTTCTGACACCATCAGAAAATTATCGCAGGCAATTCTTTGGTCGCAAGACCGTGACAACGGCCATCTTTGAACATTTCTCAATGTACGATGTAGGACCACCATTTAGGAGCCACGACCACAAAAATCGCCACGATTGGTCATCTTTCGTATATGGGACAGCCCAAAATCATATAATGTGTACCGGGCATAAGACTCTTCAGACAGTCTTTATGATGTTAAAGTAAAGTAAAACCAATGGCGTGTTTGGCGTCACCGTGAACCAGAGGTGCCTGTTGAAAGCTATAATGGCACAGCTTTGGTTTCCTGCTAGATTCTGGCAACTTTAAACCTGTAATTTTGTGACAGCATGCTAGAGTATCTAAGGAGAGGACAGTGGGGAGGAGAAAGGAGAGGAGAGCTTATAAAAAACATGCCATGGAAAATCAAAAGTGAGACAGAGAGGTTTCCCTTTCTTATCTCTTGACTTCCTCGTTCTCCCCCCGTGCAGCACACAGTTTATGTGTGGATGTGCTTTTGACAGTCAAAGGCCACACTACTGGGCCTCGATGAGGCATCTGAGCCTTTCACTGGCACTCACTCTCTAATGCTCACTCTTTAAATCCCTCTGCTTCTTTCTTCTGCTTCTCCACTCTCTGTAAAATAAGTTTTTGAGAAGCTCAAGTCGAGGAGCAAGTAAGGCCAGTGGTGGGACATTGTGATACACTAAACCCCTTGACACGGCGAGATGATGAAGCCTTTGCCTTGCACTGGCTCACTTGATTTTGCACAGACTTGCCTCAGAGTGTGGTTAAATAAACAAACACACACACACAAGTACATATGTGGACTCCTGCCATCAGTAAACCCCTGGTATAAACTGAACAGAAATCCTGTATATTTTTCTCAATGTCTAAAATACACCACTGTGAAGCTGGGAGTCAGTAAGATTATAATAAAAAAATAAAAAATAAAAAATAAATCCTTTTATTCAGCAAGGATGCATTAAATTGATAAAAATGGACAGTAAAGACATTATCAGTGTTGAAAATAAATGCTGTTCTTTTAAACTTTCTATTCAAAGATCCCTGAAAAATGCATCCACAAAAATACTAAGCAGCACAGCAGCTTTCAACATCGATAATAATAAGAAATGTTTCTTGAACACCAATCAGCAAATTAGAATGATTTCTGAAGAATCATGTGACACTGATTAGCATCATAAAAAAAACACCAAAAAACCCAGAATATATTAAAATACAAAATTGTTCTTTTAAACTGTAATAATATTTTGCAATATTGATGTTTTTTTCTGTATTTTTTACTCAAATAAACATAGCCTTGGTGAGCATAAGAAACTTCTTTCAAAAACATTAAAAAAATCTTACCGACCCCAAACTTTAAGATTTTGTTTTTCTAATGTAAAGAAACAACCTTTTTGCATAACACAAAAGGTTGATTCACATTTGAAAGCTTCAATCCACATCAACAGTAATTGCATAGAAAAGAGTGATCATTGTATTATTTAAAATGTTTTGTGTCTTGTTTTGTGTTCCACAGAAGAAAGAAAATCAAACGGATTTGGAAAGACATGAGCAAAATGACACGATTTTAGTTTCTGCTCCACTATGCCTTTAGATGTTTGGTGTAGCTTCCCTTTAGATCACTAAACCTTTGCTGTATTCCCTATATATTTATATTTTAAGTATTTTTAATGTTTCATTGTTATTGAAGAAGAATTTTGTTCTTTTTTTTTATGATGATTGTAAAAAACAAAAACATAACATTCATATTATATTTAGTTCATGGTCTCAAAGGCTTGACATGTTTATTAGATGAGGCCTTAACTGGCATTCTGGACCCTTTAGAACCTCAAAATGTAACCGAAGCTGAACATTTCTGTGTATCTCCATTGCATTTCGGGTTATAATGATTTTACTAGATTTTGAACCTTATCAAAAATTCCAGAGCATTGACAATGAATCACTTGTAATAGATTCTAACCTCATATAGATTTTGCCTGGTCATTTGGAAGTTGATGAATGGAAAGTAGCAGTGCATATTACATGATCAGGCTTTCTGCCAACGGTGGCTTATGATCTTTCAAATGTAGTGCTGGCGCTGATCTTTGCTTGCAACCAGACAGAGAATTCACATTTTTGACAACATGTCTGCTTTAAGAAGACCTCAAAGAGGTGAATAACAAATTAAATTGTTTACACAAAGCTATAGTAAAAGACTTCATAAGACTAAGAAAGTGCACAAGTCATATGGACGGTTGCTTTGATACTTTTACGGTGCTTCTGCATCGTTTTGGAAGTTTTAAAGCTGCATTCCCCATTTATTGTATTTTTATGAAAAAGAGCCTGATTCCACTTTTATGTTTCACAGAAGAAGTAAAGTCATATGGGTTTGGAAAAACATGAGGGGGAGTAAATGATGGCACTTTCAACTTTTGAGCATATATTCCTTTTGAGTACTCTTGGAACATTTGAATCGCACAGTTTCAGCAAGTTATTGTTTTGTTTTTTTAAGTCTGTATAGCATTACTGGTTAATGTAGTTAGTATTTGATTCTTACTGGTTTTAGACTTGTACATATACTAACTCAAACACAGCACTCATACATACAAACACGCACACATCTACACCCTCCCACCCACACCTCTCTCTCTCTCTCTCTCAGTCAGTTTATTTATTAATCTTTATATGCAGTGAGTATCGGAGTTGCCAGAGATGCGGTCCACAAGCGTGGTTGCAGTCAGAAGAAAGGGCAGTTTCCATGGCAACTGAAAGACCAGACCCAACTCTATGTACCAGAGCTGCCAATCAGACCGCAAAAAAGAGAAAAGAGAGAGACTGCAGAAAGAAAAAAGACGAAGGACGAATATCTTTTCATGAAGGTTGAGGAGATTGAAATGCCATCATCCTTTCAGTCCAACACAGCACAGGAACACACACACACACACACACACACACACACACACACACACACACACACACACACACACACACACACACACACACACACACACACACACACACACACACACACACACACACACACACACACACACACACACACACACACACACACACACACACACTTTCACCATCCCATTCAGAGTCAAGTCTGCAGTCATTTACATGAGCTGAAATCTCAGCAATGCCAAGTCTTAGACAGATATTTGCACATCCTGGACAGACTATTAATTGGAACTGTTGAAATGATTTTTCTTGTCACAGTATTATCATAAAATGTATCTGACTGCATCCCAAGAGATATAAGGATTATTGTACATTTTTGCTGATTAAAAATGAATACCAAAATTATTTTCTGCATTAATTTAAAAAAAAAAATCGAGAGAGAGAGAGAGAGAGAGTAGATTAATTAAATTGGAAGTCAGTAATTAAATACAGCATGTTAGAATAGAACCTCTGGTATCAAACAGGAAATGTATTTATGTTTTCTATATTGAAGCACTTAAAACCCCATGGCTGGCATGACACTAGAACAGAATAATTGTTCTGCATGCAAATGTGTTTCAATTATGGCATATGGGAGAATACCTGGGCCATTTACTGGCAGAAATGTGTTTTGAGTGACAGGTGTATAATAATGCTTTCTACTCATTGTTAGCAATCGTCCTAGAGCAACCGTTTTCACGGATCTTTCAAGGAAATGAAAACAAAAAGACTTTGCAGTGGTTTTTCAATGGAAATCTGCACAGTAATGGCACATTTCAGTAGACTATGTTGTGACTTCATGTGTCATTTTCATTTATATGAATTACTTTATTTTGCAGGGTTAAATTAATGTCCAACCCAAAAAAAAAAAAAAAAAATTGGTTCACAGAAATAATCTACCAACCATAATGTCGTATAATTTTCTTTCATCGAACACAAAAGAAGTTTGTGAGATTTAAGTTGCTCTTTTCCATTCAATGAAAGTGAATAGTGACCAGGAGCTTAAAACTCTAAACCTAACAAAAACACTAAAAAAGTATCATAAAAGTAGCTCTTTTGAATCAGTGTTCTAAAGGTGTCACGGTTCATGAATCGGCTATCTCTCACTGATGTGTCTGCGTGAGTGTAATTGTGTGGGTGTGGTTACTCGTTGTGTTAATTAGTGTCACCAGCTGTCATCAATCCCAGGTTCCTTTATATGCCCAGTAACTTCACTCTCATGTTGTCAGATCGTTGTGGTTGTTTCCCGGTGTGTGTCCTGTGTTCGTGCCTCGTCTACAAGGTTCCTCGTCTGGATTTCGTCAGTTCTTCGTGTCGTCTGGATTTCGTCAGTTCCTCGTGTCGTCTGGCTGTTCCACGGTTCCTGGGTTTCACTCGAGCACGCTTACCACTGCACCACCACCGGATCGCCATCTCGTCCCTGCTTCAACAGCCACCTGAGTGTTTGTCCCCGACCTGTGTCTTTACATCTGACCACCAACAATAAACTGAGTTTTACTTGCATCTTGCATCCTCCTATTATTTCCTCACAAAAGGCTGCAATTTAAGTTGTTATAGATGTTTATTACATGGCTTGGTTGAATTCCAATGTAGAATGCGGTCTGTTATTTCTTGATAACAGCCCGCTGCTAAGTATAACACACCGTTGCTATGGACGCAGGATTCTAGAAACAGAACAGACTATTTTCTTTAGCGGAAGCACAATCGTTTTTAAATCAATATTTTGAGTCAAATTATTGATTTATTTGGTAGGTAGCCATGTAATAAGCGGGATAATGTAGAGTGAGGCGGTTGTTATTGGCTGATTCCTGATCAGCCTGTCGGGGTTGTATTCGCTATAACAACCGCCTCGCTCTACATTATCCCTTACGTAGTCAGTTGTCATTTTTTGAGCTTGCTGGACCCTGGTCATCATTTACCTTCACTGTATGGAAAAGAGCATTCTGTGTTTGACAGAAGAAAGAAAATCATACAGGTTTTTGAACAACATGAGAGTGAATGTGTACATTTTCTTTTTTGGAAGAACTATCCCTTTAAGGTAGACTTTATGAACTTTTTACCCTGAACCGCACTCAGTTGAGAGCTTTTTGCTCTTTGGCTCTCCTCTCTCCTCTGATACTGTGCACACTCCTTTGAGCTAGTAGTTATGGGACCAAATGCAGTACGCTGTCTCCCACTCCCTCGCTCTTTCTGTCTGGATGGGTTGACAGAGGGGGAATGGATTTGTTCCCCTGTCCCTGAGGCAGATTGGAAATCTCCGGCCTGTCAGGTAGTGCAGTGGAATTATGGGAGTGAGTGGCTCCTTATTTGTGGCTCGCCTGCTGCTACCAGGTGATGGATGGAGGAGTGGAATCACCAGTCACTATGGCAACTGTACGGATACTGTTTAGGTACCACCCCGGCCCCCATTTCTCTCTCTACGACTCTTCAAAGAGTTACAGCCTTAACCTTTGTCACTTAGTCCAGAACCTGACAACGTAATACATCGCATTGAAATACTGTGAGTATCTGGTCTCAGCTTTGAGAAAACTGGACATAACTGCTGTATAAATACACTACCGGTCAAAAGTTTGGAATAATTATGATTTATATAAATAATTTTTCATTTATTTAATATAAAAGACAGTGAAAGCAGTAATATTATGAAATATTATTACAGTTTAAAATAATTGTTTTCTATTTTAATATATTTTAAAATGTAATTTATTCTTGTGATCAGGAATAAATTACACTAATATGCTGAGTTTGTGTTCAGTTATTATAAAATCCCAGTGCACATGTGTTAGAAAAGATTTAACTGCTGGGTTAAGTGGTTTAGAGTGGAACGGAGAAGGTTTTTTTTTTTGCACAAATTATTTTGAGACACATTTACCCCCTCATGTATTATCCGTTCCCCACAGCAATCCCACTTAGCATATATGCATACGTTCTCTCAGTAGAGAGAGTTCCCACATACATACAGTAAGTGACGGGCTGGAGCACAAGACTTTTCCCCTGCCTGTCAACCTTCTCGTAGCCGGTGGGACCCCATAAATCACATGTGGATTTACTCACAATCATTAAAAATATAGGTGATTCAGATCACATTTTACAACAGGATGCCTCTTCAAGCCCACTGTGCATTTCCTAAATGGTTGATGGGGGACAGTGAAAAATGACAGCATTATGCTGCTTTCCCGCCATAAATCATTCAGTAGCTATACTCTAATGCACAGCTGAAGGTAAGAACCACCCTCTATGGTCGGCACTCTGGGTTTTTGGGTTCAAGGAATCAGAGTTGCAGTGGTTATTATGAAATATGGCTCTGCATGTGTTGGTTTTTCACTGCACTTCATAATTATTTGGATGGTTTGTGAACCTTCTTGTATTTTTACCTATTAGCACCAAATAAGCTGAAAATGCTTAAATGTTGAGTTAACTAGCACAAACATGGAGTTTTTACGGGGGTTTGGTGTGTGAATTTCACCCGAAATTAAAATCGTTTAATTTTGGGTGAACGATCCCTTTAAGAAGATTAAGTTTCAAAGCTTTATTTAATTCCTTTAAAAGGTGAAGTGTGTAATTTCATCAGAATAGCAAAAATAATTTCCTAAATAATGTATACCAGCCACTGTTGTTTGGATATGTGTTATTGATAAAAGAAAAGAAAAGAAAAATGAACCTAACATGCCTGATTAATTATACATTTCTGTTAAACTGCTTAGTTTTGCCTGATGAGAACGAATGTTCAGAGTGCTTGAGGTAACTCAGTAGGTACTCAAACAATAAACAAATAACAGAAATGAAGAAGTAACCAAATAAACATCCCAGGGAGCTCCCACTTCACATCAGCTGTGACTAACCTCTCCGCTGCACAAACAGCCCCAAGACAGGCCTGTTTTTATACGGTTTAGAATAAAGTGATTAATTTGGCCTTTTTATGTTTCTCCTGTGATTCTGCATCTCTTTAATGCTGTCTCTGTCACTGAGTAAACACAGAAAATTTATGTTTCTCATGAGATGTCCAATTTTAATGAGTTTTTCTTGAATTCTTGAGGTGAAATTGAGCATTATGCTAAAAAATTCATTCAGAAAAGTAGGGGGAAATGTTCATGTCTAATCTTCTTACTGTACTACACATGATAAAGTAGTCTCTATGTTTTCAGTCTAGCAACAACATAGACTTTGTGTGGCTAAAGTGAGCACTGTGAGCATCTAACTAGGGTAAGAAGGGTCAAAAAAAAAAAAAAAAAAAAAAATACAGCTCATTTCCAGTAATTCATATTTTGGGCCTACAGTATGTCTAAAGAATTTCACATCACATGGTGATTCACAAAGTTTCTTGACCTGATTCGGCATTCAACATTTATCGAGATATTAACGTAACTATACTGCAGAGCCAATATTGAGATCATTTTGTTCTGCATACATGTTATTCAACTGCACTTCATGGATGTGTCCTAGAAAGCATATTCAGGTCTTAATCACAGCTGAAACATCTGGGAGCAAGCTAGCAGCACGCTAATGAAACGGCTAATAAGCATCTCCTTCCTCCCCTCTTTCTTCACACACACAGCGCAGACATCTCAAGGACGCTGGTCCTTCTGTGGCACACGAGCAGGTTGCTGTTAATTACTGATTTTTACTTGAGGAGGCACGTTTCTCGCTTCACTGACAGAATGGAAACGACCATACCTCGCTCTCACATGGAGACCAGGCAGCCGTTAAAGATGTGTGTGGGTGGGAGTGCCTGCGTCTGACACTTTATGGGCACATTAGGGCTAAAAATCACACATTTTTTTAGACTGCCAATTATTTATTTGGGCATTTCATCTACTCAGAGACTATTTAAATCGTAATAATTTTGTGGGCACGGGTAGTGTGTCAGTAGCTGGTTTTACTCCAGTTTGAATCCAACAATTATCCACTAATAACGTCTAATTACTATATTCTTGTGACTTCAAGACCAAATCCAAAGCCAAGTTTTGGAGTCCAGAGATCCTCAAAGGAAAACCCGCTACCAATCAAGTCTCCCGCCAGAGTTTAAACAGCACTCCGGAGTGAACACATGTCAGTCGTCTTTGACTCTGACTTTGTTTGCTTTCACTGTTGCTCTTATTTGATCTAACCTTTTGCTACTGTTTGTTGTTACTGTATCTTTACTTGTACCGTTTTGTCTTATCTTGCATCTCATCAGTACTTTGTTACTATCTATTGTCATTCAGACGGTGATTGTTTTCCATATACAGGGGGAAAGAGGACAAGTAAGATACATTGTGAGACATTGATATATTAGACACTGTAGGTTTTGTATTTTGGATAGTTGAGTTAGTGCGTGTTAACACTGAAGGCTTTTGATTTCCTTACTTTTGTTTGCTACTTAATTTAGAGTATTATATATGAGTTAGCTTTGGTTTTTTTTTTTTTTGGCACCCTTTTCATTTGGTTTATTTTCATTTTGAGTCGCTTAGTAAATATTGTAAATATACTGTTTTCTCTTTTTTACTTATCAGTTATCATTATTACCTCTCACCTCTTGTATATTTATTTTCACTCATGTATAATAAATCACTTCTTTTGGCATTATATCGGGTGACGTTTGGTCTCTTGCCTTCCCCCCACACACAAATAATCATCACAAACAGGGAGGATGCATAAAATTTTGAATATTTAGAAATGTTTCTTCTTAAGGATCATGTGACCCTAATGACTGTAGAACGCTAATGTATATACATACGTGAGAAGTAGGGGGATAAAAAGGTGAAATTTGTAAAAATTATTTTACTATACAGAAAATAAAGATAAAAAACCTAAATGCTTTTCTTTGAAGAAAACAATTGGGTCATTTGCTGATAACAGGTGTTTGAACAATAGAAATCTACTGGCCTCAGATTCCACATTTGCCTGATTATGACTTACTTGGCCTATGTGTTTAAAATCATGACCTCTTTCTCCTTTCTCTCATAAGCCCATGCACAAGCGTACACTATTAATTTTGATGAGAGCATCACTCACAGAACACATTTCACAAATGCTGACAGCGAAAGTGTGAAGTGAAATGCTTTTCCAGGCGTGTGAACACACCCTCGAGAGGCCCTCCAGGCAGTCCAGACTTCCAGAAATATACGGATCCAAGTTTAGCATGACTTTGACGCATGCTGCCAAGACCCAGATCTGCACTGATTTCTAATGATATGCCAGACTTTTAATTGTTTACAAAAACTCAAACACATCCCAGTCATGGAAAGGTAGGCAATTAAATCAAACATTTGAAAATATTTTGTAGAAACACTCATTAAGACCCAATTTCAGAAACTCCTCTTACTCTAACTGCTCTTCATTAACGTTACAGACAGTGAAGTAACAGATGCACATTTTGTCCCTATCAAGAGGATTAGCTCTGCAGATTACACATATACACGCTCAGGCATGCAGGACGCTGTTTCGATTTCAAAATTAGAAGCCGATTTGAATCGTGAGTTTAGAGATCATTTGCTAAGATTGGGCATGGTCCCCTAATGCTCAAATCAGCCAGTGTCAAGCTGCCGGAGTGTTCCGGTAAACAAATCTGTAACGATAAGCCTCTGATACATGTCTAATCCCCTCTCTAGGAAACAATGGCTGATTTATTAGTGATAGGCAGGATGTATTCAGCACTCGGTGAAGTGCGGAATATAAATAAGAGGAATGTGCTGTAATGAAGCAGGACTGCTTTTAAACACTGCACGGATGTGAGCTGATCTGAATAAAACAGGATCTTCTTTGTTCATGTGACGTTTACATAGTTAAATTGACAATCAAATGCTGGTATACGCCTCTGAGAAATACACAAGCACTTGATAGTATTTAGTGTATACACTGAGGCTGATTATGATCACTGGCCAATATTCTAAGAAATTTCTGGCATAAATGATTGCTGGTTTTCTCCTGCTGCCACCCACACTCTTGTGAAAGCTAATAATGAGAGTTTTCTTTTCAACTTCTTAATAGACTACCACATTTATAGACAGGGCAAAGCTAAATCAATTTAATAAGGTCAACAAAAAGATACTTTAAACAGTTATAGCTCTCAGTTAGTTAGTGCAATGAATCATAGCTGAGTAAAGAACTTGTGATAAATAACATTATTTACAGTCAGTTCAGCTTCTTAAATTGAACTGAACAAGTGAAGTTCAGAGAGTGTGGATGTTTTTTATTACAGCCCAGAAAGCTTCACTGTTCATATCTCTCCGCTTGTCTGTGTTCATGGCATTCCTGTCAGTGTGTTGCTTGTCAAAGCGCAGCACTTGATTGTGTTTTGACTGCTTTTGGAACGATTCTCAGAGCAAAAACACAAAACAACAGGCAGTCTTGTGTTTAAATTGTTAGTTAAGCGATATCATCTTTTCGATGCAGGCCAAGTGTGCAGGTAGTCACACATGTACTGATGTTTGGAAATATGCACCAGTTCAATAAATGAAAATTTGGTATTCATTTGAGAAAATATTGCCATTTACAGTACTTTGTCTGTTTTTGCTCAGCCAACAAAAATTGTTTCAAACAAAAGCAAAAGCAAATTTTAGTCCTGAATTAACCAATATTTTTGAATGAATCATTTGAATAAATGATTCAGTGACTCACTCATAAAGAAAATCACTTGAATGAAACTGCATTTTTTAACAATTCAGTTCATTGAATGATTCTTTGACTCGTTTAGAAATGCAAACCCTTGATTCCATCCTAAATGAATCAGGGTTTTTGAGCAAACTCAATTGAATAAATGATTCAATGATTCACTGAATTGTTGTATAAATGCAATATTCCACTCAGAACCACTGTTTAAATAAAGTAGCACTCATCTAACAAGTCATTGCACCAATATTTTCATATTTATAAAAAATCAGAAACGTGTAAATTGATCAGATTACAAATCATTATTTGAGAAATGAAACCAGATGTTTCTGTAATTAGAAGACAAATAAAACGTTCTCCTCTTTATAAATCAGTAAGTTCATTGTAAAAGATCAGACAAACAGCATTGTTCTGTTTTTTTTTAGAGGTGGCTGACAGTTTTGTCCTCAACAACGAGACCTACTTGTGACTATTACATTTTCTCATAATGAAGCAAAACTTTAAAATTCAATGAAAAAGTCCTAGAGATAAAAAGTGCCTTTGGCTGGTGTAGTACATACAGTACAGAGCTAAACATTTTCCTCAGGGTCATTTGAAAATATCACGGTAAATTCACAGTATTAAGAACCATCATGAACCTCCAACAGTCAACCATGTGCTGTCTGGACCGGAATATGCTTCACCGTTTGTCACTTTCATATTGCACATGCCAAATTTCTATGCAGATTAGGATTATTGTAGATATTTGTGGTGTGTTAGTGCTGTTAACTGATCTGCATAACACCTTTAGTGATTCTAAAACAATGCAGACACACATGCACAATAAATCAATAAAAAGTTATCAGTATACACAATAAATTCTCAATGAATTCACCCCTGAGTGTTTTAGCATCATTTTCCTCCTTCTAACTGCCTGCCTGTCACCCTTTGTCGGTCCTCAGACTCTGTCTTTGCCTCTTTATCTCTGTGGTTTTTGTTATTCTTCTGTTGCACTTTTTTTGGACTGCTATCTCAAGTAGCGATGACCTGACCGGGGCTGTGTTATTTTTGAAAGAGCATTTACTGGTTCAATTATTTTGCACCGCATACACGCACACACTCACACACTCAGACACAAAAGTCACATAAAATCCAGCTCAAGTGCCTTTTATGCTGAAACGTGAAGAGTCATTCTGCAGTAGGATTTCGATTTTTACAACCCTCTCTTCTAAGTTCTCGCTGCATTGGGAGGTTTATTTTTCTTTTTGGCTTTTGGTTTACACACTGCTATGCAAAATATGTCCTTTTCTGCCTGAAACGCAGCCAGCTGGGGTTTTTTTTTGTTTGTTTTTTTTGACAGAGATAAATGTAACTTAAGGTTAGACGGCAATTAGTACAATTATTAAAGCTAAAACCGAAATAAATAACCAGCTAAACAGAATTAAAGCTGAATGACAAAAGTATAAAACACAATTACTGAAATTATATGAAAATAAAAGCAAATTCAAAATATGATTAAATAAATATAATATAATAGTAAAAATAATATAAAAATGATCTGAGACATGTTTTCTAGGTACTGTACAAATATTTTTCTAAATAAATTAAAACAAAACAAAGATTATTGGTTTACATGTTACAAGAATATTTTTTTCACTCCTTCTTTAACAAAATTTCATGTTTAATTCAATATGTTACTTGTTTTGTAATTAATTGTGAAATTTACTAGCAATTTCGGATTGAATATTGTTTCAAAGTAAATCATACACCAATACTGTAGCGAGCATTTTACCAAAGCTAAAAATGGTCAAATGTTTTCTTCGTGATTTCAGTTAGTATTCGTTTAGCAATCGACTGTAAAAGCTTAATACTAACAAAAACACCTCAGACCCCAGACGGTTAAGAAAAGCTCTTTTGATAAGCTAGAACAAAATATCACAATAATACTTCCTGTGATGAACAACTGCCATTGAGATGAATGAGAATGCTAACAGATCATTTCCTCATGACTTTATGAATTTTACCAGATACTTCAAGCTACCTTAAAGTACACTAAACTTTTAAACTGTGCAATTTTTGTTAAGCAGAGTGAGTTAAAGAAAGAAAGAAAGAAAGAAAGAAAGAAAGAAAGAAAGAAAGAAAGAAATTATTTTGACTTGTGAGGTTAAAAAGAAGGTATTTCAAGATAGTGGAGGAACAAACGGTACAGGAAAGAAGAGATCCGAGTATGACTAAGGTGTTTTGGTTTGAGCAAGTGCTCACTGACTTTAAACCAGAAATCCTAAAACGGGTGCAAGATCATTATAGATTCCTGATACATATATTGAACTCAGTACTTCCTGAGGCAAGAAATACATCATGGACTGAGAAATCTGAGCCCATGCAGTCTGTGATACCCACACACACACACACACACACACACACACACACACACACACACACACACACACACACACACACACACACACACACACACACACACACACACACACACACACACACACACACACACACACACACACACACACACACACACACACACACACAATACATTTCTATGGGTGTCTCACAATTGTTTAACATTTCAGGCTCAAGACAAGTACTTTAAACTTATCAATTTGAGTTAATTTAACACAGACAATTAAGAAACAAAGCAAAAAAGAAAGTAAAGTACCAATGTCCTACATGGTAGAGTCTTCTATATTTTAACCCGGGCTTAAAAAAAGAAAAAAAAGAAAACAAAGAGAGAAATCAATCAATTCACTCCGAGCAGAATCAGTGTTTTATTGTTCTGTTCATGCGTTCCTTCTGTAACATTACTGTAATGGTTTAATTAGAAAAAAGAGCTTGAATAACTCCATCCTCATCCAGTAGCTCCACCCGCCTCAATCGTGGATGAAGTGCTGCACACATTTTGGAGATGTCTCTGCTTGTTCTTTGAATAAGTACAGAATCTTTACTCAAAAAACACGATGTTTGTAAAGGCTAATGTTTTATGTATTTGAGGAGCAGAGAAGAGAGTCTGATATTTCATCTAGTCATAGGCAATACGCATAGCCAAAGTGCATAGTACTTCATCTTTTATAACACAAGATTTTAGCCAAATGTATAAAACGACAGGAAAAACTGAGTGCCCACATATAGAATAAACTTTGTAACCTGTAAGTTACATTTTGATGAAAAAGTAATGCGATGTTCTGCTGCCTCAGATGCGGCCGTCTAATGACGGACAAAACACGAATCTCTGACTGGTGAAAAACCTCGTAACTCAATTTGAGCTTGATTTTGGTAAGATGTCAATAATATAATGACACGTGCAAGTGTGTATATATATATATACAGTATACACACATTATATATATATATATATATATATATATATATATATATATATATATATATATATATATATATATATATATATATATATATATATATATATATGTATATATTTCATTTCCTAAATAGTAGTGGTTTTACACTAACCTGCAATTTAGCTGGTTTCAAAAAATACACAATGCTGGATATTACCTGCCAGTCATTTTCACTTAAATATAGTTCTTTAGCGGTTAGTTACATATGCCTGGAAAAACTCCTGCATGAGATCCAAAAGCTAATGCCAGCGAATTGCCATTGCAACTTATACTGTGTTCCGGAAAAACAGAAAATTCTGTCAATGGCATAGAAGCAGTGTCTCATAAATTACGAACATTTTCATCAATGGCAGGGGAAAATGTACAATTTGTTTTTGTTTACGATTCTTGAACCGGTTCAGAAACCTGATTTTAAATCATTAGCTTCAATATAAGATCAGGATTGTCCAGCACCCTTATTACAGAGCTTTGTATGTGTTACTGTGATGCAACAGTAAAGCAACTTCTGCATAATAATTCTGCAAGGAGGAGTAATCACAGAGGAAACAAACCCTCTAGGCGGTTCAGTCCATCCCTGTTCCTGCTAATGCCTAGCTGTCAATGCTAATGGCACTAGTTAAGCTTCACAAATCTCACTTAGCCTATACTTACCTAACTTTAAATAAAATAAAATAAAAACTTTTTAATTACACTTCACAATGTAAGCTTGTTTACATTATTGTGCATTATTCCATATACCATAGAACTGTGGAAACAAATGAGAAAGGTTTCCTTTTACAGATTTGATAAATTTTTCTTTCGTTTTTATCCAAAGTGACTTACCACAGAGACTATCAGGGTTTAAAGTATCATATATACATGGAGTTATGGTTTGTATAACATCAGACTTGCATAGTCAGGACACAGAGAAAATTGCAATTAAACAGATTGATTTACATAAGAATGCCAAAATATCTGGCTTTCTGGATTCAGTCTGTCTTTTTTCTTTTTTTACACTTTTACACGGCAGACTGTCCCATTCAATCAACCAGGAGCCTGGTAAAATGATGAGAGTTTATGGATCACTTCCTTGTGTGTGAATCTGCAACAGCTTGGTTTTACTGGTTTTGTTTATTCTGATTACACTGATATTTCCAATCTCAAACAGCAGATTGTGTCACTAGCAAAGCAATGATGAGTTCCCAAGAAATGCAAGAATTTAAGAATGTGCTGTATACCTCCATGTTAGTTGCTCTGGATAAAAGCCTCTGCCTAATGCATACATTTAAATGTAATGTAATGGATCTAAAACAATTCACCCAGCCAGGGTCGTTTTTGGCCTCTCCGGTTTTACCTTTGCATTCCCCAATAAACCAGTCTGAAACAGTTACAACAGCACAGAACTGGTTTAGCGGATACCCTGGAAACAGAGTGTGAACAAGGTAATCGAATGCAAACACTGGCAATTGAGTCAATATCTGCACACCATGCATTCTTCATGAGCACCAAGTTTCTTTCAAACAAAAACAAAAAGGTTATCTTTGGCTCAATATTAAATATGGATGTTTTCTGTCTGGGGAGTGCAAATTATGTAAAGAGTAATCACATTCTTCTGCATAATTAAAACTTAAGTTGATTCTCCGAGTCTTGGAACCTTTGGAATATTTGAATAATGCATGGCCTTGTTTAGAGTGTGACACGGTATGCATGAGATATGGAAGATAAAGACAAACCAGCGTCCGTTCATATTATTATTATTATTTACATTTCAATCAATCCAGTGTTCCCGAAATAATATACATTTTTAAGCTGCCCTTTCTAAGATAAAAGGTGCTACCCTTGCCCTAACATTCTCTGCATGATGAACTTAAACTTGAATGAAAATTGAAAGATCGTGATTTGGGACCTTGAGCTTCAACTGCATCATAAATCACAAAATTAAACAACAGAACGGTGCGGTGGCCATAGCTTTACATTATACACTAAAACATCTGGACTGCAATGTAATTGTTCTTCCTGGATTATAGTTCTGTCTTCAATACCATCCGACCAGGAAAGCTAATTGAGAAGCTGGATTCTGGATTTCTCACTGATAGACCACATAAGGTGAGGATGGACAGCAGGGTCTCTCCACCCTACACCCTGTATACCTATGACTGTGTCTCCACCCAGGACAACACTGCCATCATTAAGTACGCAGACAATACAACTATTCTGGCCCTTATTAAAGGAGGGGATAAGTCGGGTTACAGGGAGCTGGTCAACAACATTCTTGACTATGGAGAGAACAATGACCTCATCCTTAACATAGACACACAACGTTGCAGAAAAAAAAGCACAGAACATCCTCAAGGAAATACCATCCAGCTCACTCTCTGCTCAGGCATAAACACTCAACATAACCTGAAACATGATAGACCAGACAGTATCATTGCTCAAAAATTCCTAAGCACTCGTACTGGTTGTGCGTGTACAAATGACAAATAAACTTCAAACTCAAACTCAGAAAGACAGTCTCTTGGACTGAAAAGAGCCTCACTGTTGCGGTGGCTCATCCTTATTCAACAGCTGCCTAATAAAGCCAATTACCCTTTTGAATGAGATTTGGCTCGTTCAGCCTGAGAACCTTTGAAATGTTCTGGTTCTCAGCCTTTATGTCAAACTGTCCATTCTGTCCTCCTGTCCGGTCCACTAAGGGAGCAGTCAATCTCAAGAGAGCATGGCCTTTTCATTTCATTCCCATGAAGAACCATTAGAGTCATACTTGACTCACTGAAATCGTCTTTTCATTGAGCATTGCAGGTAGTTGCAGAGAATTCACCACATCCATCAGTGCTATGGTTGCATCACACAAGATAAATGTAGGTCGGCTATGACAGTCCATCGCCAAAGACAGAGGGAATTTAAACTTGAACGTTTGCAAAGCAAAATCACTTGAAAAGCAAACTGATCACAGTCAGCCATGGTTGCCATCACTGAAGTAAACTGGCCTGTTTTGTTTTGGTCCTGGATCAAGTAAACAATTTGTGTAGGCTGAGTAAGAAACAGCTCAGCCGTTTTCCTCTTCACTCTTCATCTATCATCAATTCTGCGCTTGTTTTTTCTCTCTACCATGGACACATTTCACTGAAGCAGCATTTATAAAATTAGACGTTTTGTCTTCATTTAGACTCAGACATCCTTGATAGTGTTACTGCGTGTGGACACACAATACATCACCTTAAAGTCCATTTTCACCACACATAAATTTGGTCACAAACTTCAAAGCTATCATAGCCTGATGCCTTAGTAGTTGCAAATAATGAGCTCTGCTTCAAAATATTTTGCATTTGCTGATATTTGTTGAACAAAGTCGGCAACAAATGTTGCACTGTAGATCAATCATAATCTATATAGACCCAAAAAGTCTTTCTTATCTTTATCAACATTAGTGCTATTTGATGTTCTGTTTTTGTGTATGTGTGTTGTGTGTATATGTATGTGGTTGTCTTTTTTTTTGTTGCTGTTTCTTTGATAAAAAAATTAATAATAAT
This sequence comes from Leuciscus leuciscus, assembly GCF_965113295.1. Lineage (NCBI taxonomy): Eukaryota > Metazoa > Chordata > Actinopteri > Cypriniformes > Leuciscidae > Leuciscus > Leuciscus leuciscus. The sequence goes on from NC_138732.1 coordinate 12,934,165, forward strand.
CAAGTTAATGAAGCATTGACCAGGTCGTGTTGAACTATTGATGGTTTATCGAAGGGTTAACTGTGGGAAAGGTTTATGAACTTAATAATTAAAATACAAAATTAAATCAATAAATCAAGTCACTCAAACATCTGCATATCATAATATGTACATTAACAACAGACTGAATATTATCATAAAGCTGTCCTCTTTGTTTCAGTAATAATTTCTTTAACACAATCTTAATGACCCCAAACATAGTAACTGTAGTGTAAAATTTAATTAAAATTAGGGGGTGGTTGTTCCAATAAACAGCCTGCGCTGCTTTATAACGACAAAGGGAACTTGACTGAAATGATCAGAAAGAGAGAGAGTGAGAGAGACAGTAAACAAATGAGGACAAGTAAACAAGAGACAGACAGACAATCAGGGAGACCTGGTCTCTATGTTCAGACTGCAGGCAAATCAGATCTTTTCAGGCAGACTCTCTGTACTATCAATTGCAGGTGATCAAATAAGGCTTGTTTGCCCAGATAAAGGTTGCTTTGGTAATGACATAGGAGTATCCATCTATGTATGAGGGAAAAATGGAGGTGCATCATTTCGCTCTCCAAATAAGCGCCCTGTGACAAGAGCTTGCCAGACAAGAGCAGTGCAGAACTCCCAGAAAATGCCGAAATGAACACCGTATGAATACTTCCAGCATTTCTGTCACCAGTTTTGACGTTATCGTTGTGTGTCGCATTAAGAATGATGCAAAATGCCATTTGAAATCCTATTTGAGCAGTAAGAGTGTCCAAAATGAGACAAATCAATACAAATCTGATACCTCCATACTGATTTGAAACAGATTTGAAAAAATCTGATTTTACGTTTTATGTCAATGATGCGATTTTATGCTGTCTCAAAAACCCATCTGGATGAAATCTGGATATGCAAAAAATCAGATTTTTTTGCTGGCAATCTGAACATGGCCTAATTGCCTGAAGCATTTTGAAGCAGCTAATGCTCAGCAAGAAAAGAGGAAGTGATAAGCTCCCATGGGCCAGTGTTGCAGAGTGTCCCTCTCTAGCCTGAGGAGTACTGAGAGGTAAATTGGCTGTAGGTAATGAGCTCATGGTACTCTGATTAAGCGGAATGAAGCGTTTGGAACTGGGGAACTCCACTTTGTACTCAAAAGGAATGCTCTTGATAAGGATTTATGTGAAGGAAATGTGACGCTGGCAAGCTCTTGTCATTAACACCATTTGCAGTTTGGTCAATCACACAGCCATCAAGCTCACTCGCCACAGAGCGTGATTAATTACTGCTCCAGCATGCCTCTGTCCAAGACTGCTAACAAATATTGTAAAGGTATATTGGAGTAATGAGAGAGAGAGAGAGAGAGAGAGAGAGAGAGAGAGAGAGAGAGAGATAGATAGAGAGAGAGAGAGAGAGAGAGAGAGAGAGAGAGAGAGAGAGAGAGAGATACATATATGTACCTCAAAGGTATATTTGTACCTCAAAGATATATATGTACCTCAAAGGTACATATATGTACCTTTGAGGGACTAATATGTACTCTATAGGTACAAAAGTGTACCTTTTGAAAAGGTACCGCCACAGTGACAGCTTTTGTACCTTTTTTTTCTGAGAGTGAGAGAGAGAGAGAGAGAGAGATTTACAATCATATGCAGGGTTCTCTCCTCCACCACCAGTGTGCAGCATCTATCTGGACAATGCGACGGCGGCCGCTTTACATGAATGTGTAAAATCACTGATGTTCTCAGATGAGCATATACATGTCATGATACATATAAGCAGACGCAAAAGAGTAACTTTTTTTTAAACAATAGCGCTAAGCACAAAGGTGCTACAGATGACACTTTCTACATCTTTGCACTGTTTTTGCTGGCTTTGATTCTGTAAGGTGAGTTGTGACAATTGTTAAGCTCTCTCTTAAAGCACTGCAGATATCAGCTGTCAAAAACACCGCTGAATCTCACTGCAGAGATTCTTAGCGGGAGGATTTGTTCGTTAAATACGCCTGATTTATAAGCCTCCACGATGGCAAATCCAGAGCAATTTGACAGATAAATGTAATTCTATTTCATATTAAAGGAGTCACTTCACAAACATAACACAAATCAGACTTTAAAATGCATCAGGAATACAAATCATCAGTTGATAGAAATACTGCTTGGGACCCAGCTTTTAAAACTGTTTATGAATCTTCAAAACAGTGTTAATGTGCTGTCTTGAAACCGACAAAGACTTTCTGTACACCTCCTTCCTCCTTTTTTCACTCAGATCTAAGTCTTTCAGTGTGTCCTAGCTATTATTAAACACATCTTGAAAGGCAGTGATCTGATTCAAAATGTAGAACCCCTCTTGCTTCCTCTGCCTCTCCTCTTCTGTCTCTCTTCCACTAATCTGTATCAGACTGCAAGGCCTTAGAACATTCAAACTTCAAGCTTTTAAATCTACTTCAAATTTAAAACCTTCAAACGTATAGTAATTTAAAGGCACACTATGCAAGATTTGTACCTTAACATAATAGCTGCGAAATCATTTCGATGGTAAACAAACTCGTAGGGCGAATCATCCCGATAGCAAAGCAGGGGGACTCCGCTAGCAAAACCAGCAATGCAGGTTTGAGAGGTGGCGCCCTGACAAATCTCGCGAGAATCACGACTTGCTTTACGGCACGACGTCACATTCATAACATATGAAGCAGCCTCTATAGAAGACACTAGCACACATTTCAAACGTGAATCATGGCAGAGTCGACGAAGAAAACGAAGAAAGCACGGTTGGTCTGCAGAGACAGCTCTGCGTGAATGGTATTTACGACAGTAACGTTAAATACAAGTACTCCACAGCGACAGCGCTGTTTGAGAAAGAAAACTGCATAGTGTGCCTTTAAGGAACTGTGCATAAAGAAAAGCCATCGCTGTTGTTCAGGCTGTATGCAGCGGCATTGACGTCAGGTAGAATGGAAAAAATTACATTTCAAAGCTGTAAATAATCTCTCCAACACACCTACAGTATCTATTATACAGTATATACTATATTCAGTATCTAGTATAATTGTTCATTGAAAGCTGTAAATAAAAATAAAATAAAAAAGAAGATTTTTTGATTATGTTTTACAAGAAAATACTATTTCAGTCTTTCTACTTAAAACTTCCATGTTTAATTCAATGTGTTTTAAAACCTTTTTTTTTTTTTTAAAAGAAGTTTGAAAAGTGATATTCAAAAAAAGAAACATGTTGGCTTTTCATGTTTTATGGGGAATTTCCATTGATAGATTTGTATACTATACAAACTATATATTCTACCCTAATCCTAAACCTACACATCATAGAACACTTTCTGCATTTTACCTTTTTTTTTTTTTTTTTTTTACATACAAAAACAACAACAACATGATTTAGGATAAATTATAAGAAGGTTTCCTCATGGGGACCAAAAATGTCCATGCACACAAGGACAAGGATATTGGCACTTTGTGGGGACATTTACGAACAAACAAACACGCACGCACGCACGCTCTCTCTCACACTCTCTCTCTCACACACACACACGCACACGCACACGCACGCACGCACGCACGCACGCTAGGGGTGTGAACCGACACTGGTCTCACGGTTCGGTTCGATTATGATTATTATGTCATCGATCCGGTTCAATTCGATATCACGATGCATCACGATGCACCGCATCCTCAATTTTAAATTTTACTTCAAAAGTGATGTGTGCACGCATGTGCTCGCCTGTTCGGGAAGTTGCAGTGACAGAAACAGTGACATTCCAGTTTAAGTTTCATGGGATTAAAGCTTGTTTATGACACTAAGAAAAGGAAAATCTGCAAATAAATTTTGTTTTAAAGAAATTTTCATTTAAAAGCAGCGCTCATTAATCAGTATATTATGTTACCATTAAAGATGCGCGCATCAACCGTCGCCGAGTCCGCTGTTGAAAGTGACAATCATCCATTTATAATCACTCGTAACAACACAGAATAATTGTAATTTGACCATCGGGTGCGGATACTTAGGCTAAATCAGAGAAAGTTATTGGGGCGGGTGGATGATTTGTTTTTGGCTGCGGATTCGGGTTACGGAGCTCATCCACTTACTCTAAAGCAGTCAGACTCTGCCGGGCGATAACAGCTCGGGGTGAAAACGGCTAACGTGGTTTATCAAGTTAGTGGTATTACCTCCTGCATATTCTATTTGTGCGTGACATGAGCGCACACAGCGCGTGTCTTCTGCAGGTCGTGCTTACCACGTTGTTCATAAAAGCCGAAATGTGCCCAGATGTTGGCTTTTAAAGTAGTTGGAGCATTTTTAATTTTCTCTCACTCGCGTCTCACCTCCCTCTGCCATTGTATGCTACCGCAACAAAGCACGTACGCGACAAATGACGTAAGAAAAGCGTCAGTACATTATAACCGGTTATGGTCTATTACTGAACCGATACCGAATCGTCCTCGTCTGCATCGCGATGCATCGTAGAAACGATTAATTTTGACACCCCTAACGCACGCACACACACACACACACACACACACACACACACACACACACACACACACACACAGATTCCTTTAGAGAAGAAACATTTCTTTCCAACTGCAAATAGAAACCTGGTTCCTTTATAATTTTATCCATTGAGTGTCTTCCGGGCACATTCAACCAGACGTGGGTCACTTAACCTCCCAGGCTATGGATTCAAATGGCCTAATCAATAGCAATCTTAAAGACAACAGAGCTGTCCCCTTCCACTTCATCTAGCTCCAGCGTGAAGGGATCGCAGCAGACAATTTACTGAGTCTTTCACCTGAACAGGACAACGGAAGGAGGAAAGCCAGGACTAATGGGGGTATTCCCTAAACTGATGGAACCTAGAGGGACAGCACTGTTGATAAATGAGTCTGTTTGATTCAGCTTTCTTAAAGGAAAAGAGAGCCATGGCATCTCACTACACTAAATCACCCTGATGTTTCAACTTTCAAGGTTCAAGATGTTTATTGCCTGTTGATAATGAGTCCACGGGGAAGCATGCATGCTCAAAACTCCTAGTGCTAAGAAAGTACTGCGGTAAAGATGGGTGTTTTGGAACCTTACTGAGCTGAATCAAAATGTTGTGTTTTAACAAGTGGACATATTTTACCCACAGCTTCTGCTGAGATTTTCTTTATGATCAGCTAATCTATTCATGGATTTCATCCGGCCCCTTTCCACAGGTGTATTAATCAAGCACAATGCAGTCTGCATTCATAATCTAGGTGCTTGATTTTATACACCTGTGGAAAGGGACCGGATGAAACCCATGAATAAGGGCGCTTTCACACTGGCAATTTAGTGCGGACCGGGGCACGGTTCGCATGAAAAATCGCTAATGTGAACGCTGTCATCGGACCCGGGTGCGCACTAGAGTACCGAACCCGAGACTACCTGGAGGAGGTGGTCTGAGCTCGGTTGCTCCCGAACCGTGGCGCGGTTCGCGTTAATGTGCAAGCAACACGGACTCGGGTGCGTGCTTGTTCAGGAAGTATAGTATCCCGCGCATGCGTATCACTGTCGCATCAGTGAAAAATCTTCTGCGAGCAGCAGAAACACGGCGTCCCCTGGGTATGTGCTGAATTACACCATGTAATGAACATAAACGTAGTTGTCTCTCACTATGTTGTGCATAATAGCACCAAAAAAACAGACAAATTACAGCTATGCTCAGTCGAGTTGTATTCTCCATGCGTTTTCCGTGTGCGTTTGCGATGACGTAAGATCACTGCAAACGCACCTGGGTTCGATACAACTAATTGAGTGTGAAACCAGACCAACGCTGCGGGGGGCGCCGGGAACTAGCGCACTCGGGTTCGGACCGCAGCAAACGAACCCAGTGGAAAAACGCCCTAAGAGATCTATAAGAGAGACAGACAAGTAGCCTATATGTTTGAGTCAAACTTTATTTCTGCAACAATAATATACACTATTGTTTAATGGGTTTTATTGATTTAGTTATAAAAAATAAAATAGAAAAATAATTATAATTAAATATAATCAATATAATTGTTTCAGCAACGATGCTGATCACAAGTGACAGTAAAAACTTGAACATTGTTACAAAAAAAATCTATTTCAAGTAAATGCTCTTCTTTTGAACTTTCATGGACTATTTTTTGAACTATCATGGTTTTCATGTTAACACATTTTATGATGGATATATTATCAGGGACCCCCAAGCTCCCAAAAAATGGGGTGAAAGATTTTTTTCCCCCAAAAACAAAAAGTCATGCCATAGAGGGTTAAAAGACTTCTTTTAAAAACAATATGTTACCGACCACAAACTTTTGACCATGTGTATTTATTTATTTTTGCACACTTGAGCAACTATTAAAAATGTATATATCTTTGCATTATATATGACTTAAATCTTCAAAAATATTCAAATACTTTGATGGCACTGCATATAGTACAGTATATGTGCATACATATACACACCCATGTAATTTAAGCAAAGTCCTGTTCACTCTCAGAGGCCAGATTAAATTGCTGGCTGGACTGAAATTACAGTAATTTGAGGCAAAGCAGAACAGATATTATCTTCTTAGAATCACGGTACGCTGAATCCTTTTATTTTAGCATGAGCGTGTAATTTGCAGATGTCTATAATGAGGCGACAGATAACAATACCGTTTTACTTTTCTTTTAAATCAAAAGAGAGAACAGCAGATGAAATTACAGATTTGTGTGCTTTAGTGTGCTTTGATTTCATAACACAAAGAGACAAAGTCATATAAAAGGCCAGGCTGGATGGACAAGCTTGAGTAGCCTAGTTTAAACCACAAAACACTTTAACCTCTAAGAGAAACATGAATTATGAAGATTTGTCTTTCCTGGCTATTATTGATTTTGCTCAAAAGCATACATACCACTAAAGGTTTGTGGTTTGTTGTCTTAGTGGCTCTCAGCAGTGCCGTACAGTGCGGTAGAGGAGGGGGACCTAACCTTCCGGAACCTCACGGCATTATGGGCCAGTAATATTCTGGTTAGATCTGTCTGCAGTTGTTGTTACAAAGCAAAGGATGAGACGGGAGCAGCATCCAAATGGCATATGTGTGTTGGCGGCGTTAATGTTTTTACACAGGAATCATAATGTGTACTGATTGCCATGACAGGCCTTGAAATGATGCTTTAGGAATAGACTTTACCAGCTAAACAATTGTAGACTAGCTGTATCCCATTATATTTACTCAAAGGAATTGTTCAACCAAAACCAAGTCAAAATTCAAAATTGTTTCGATATAAATGACACTGGACCCCATCAACGTTCATTGTACAGACATAAAAATAGTGAGACATATTTCAAAATATGATGTTTCACAGAAACCAGTTTTGGAACAACATGAAGCTGAGTAAATTATGACAGAATTTTCTTTTTTGGGCGAACTATTCCTTTAATAAATTACAGAAATATAGAAAAAGGGGCAGAAAATATTTTAAGGAAAAAACAAAGAGAAAAGTATGGCTTAAAATGCCTAAATAACAATGGTCTTTATTAGTAATACTATTTAATCTCCAATACATCAATACTAAAGCTAACATGGGTGGCCCAGTGTCATCATTGGCTCTCATAACTAAGTTGAACAGCTCACACAATGGCTTCCAGCAGAATTATTCACTGACAACCAAATAAAGCAAGTAATTAATCTAACTTTCAAGAGAAAGGCCATTATATTGAACAACCTGTCATTTCTAAAATATGCTGGCTTATTTGCACAACATACAAATATAATTAAGCAACTACACAACATCTTTGATGACTGTTTGTACACAGAACTGTCCATACATGGTGATTTATGCCATGTCAGCTCTACGGGATGCTAAAAAGCTTGTGTAAAAGAGCTTATTGCTATCGTTTGCTTTTCTTTATTAACTCTGAGCCTCAATAGACTGTGTTTTGATATAAACTCTCTCAGTAGAGAGTAAATATCACCAGCTGAGAGAGGATCGGTGCACCTAATGTATTAGTGCTGATATTTAATGGTGGTCTGTGGGTGGGGTTTCCGCTATAATACACTGTATGTGCAGATGGGCTCAATGGGAAATTATTATAACACTAACTGGACCAATTGAAAGACTTTTTGCTTTTAATTAGCTCACAGCAGGCATGTGGCGTCTGGATGCAGTTGGCTGGCAGAATGTTATGATATGGTCAACATGTATATGCATGAAAAGTCCCGCAACGAGACACCCTACCTTCATCTGTTTAGCCTTAATCCTGGAGCTCTTCTGGTGTACATAAAACTTCCCACAATCCAGTGCATTAAGATGACATAAAACAAGGGCATCATAAAGAAGTATAGACCACAGACCCCGAGGACATCCTCCTTTAAAAATAGCCATGTGACTCCCTGTGATGTTCAGTATTCAGCTAGAGGCTGTTTGCATCCCACATCATGCATTTGCATATAAACAAACGAGAATGATTACCGCACGCAAGCTTGTGGTAAGAAGGTACAGCAGTTGGAAATGTTCCCTATAGAAATGTTTAACTCTGAAGCTCGATACCACAAAGTAACTTATACTCTAATCATACTTCATTTCAGCAGACCTTGAATGAGGAAAAAAATTGAAAAACAAGTATGCTTGTGCTCAGGTTAGTTTGTTATTCTCAATTTTGCAGATGCTTTTATCCAAAGCACCTACATATATATATATATATATTATTTTATTTTTTTACTGTAGGAACAATCTCTATGGAGCAGCCTGGAGTTAAGTAGCTTGATCAATTCTGCAATGGTTGTAGCAGATTAGAGGCTTTCAGCCTTGAGGAGGCTGATGCAGCTGATATGGAGAGTTGCGTGCAAAAGGGCAACAGTTACAGTAGGTACTTGCTTTAAGGGATAGTTCACCCAAAAATGAAAATTCTGTCATCAACCCATTCTATGTCGCTTATTATAAATATTATTATAAAAAATTATATTTGTTTAAAAAATCAGTAAGAGACTGTATGTATGTAAATAGAACCAAGTGAAATAAATACGTAAATAAATAAATAGTAAATTTTCTGTAGTAATGGACATATTGATTTTTTTTTTTAAGCTCAATCAACTGTATTGATCCTGTATTGATCCACATTGTGCCCCTAAAGCTTTTTTTTTTTTTTTTACCTCTAGCTCAAGCACTATCCTGCGTGCAAGCACCAGTATTTTGTACTCGTATGGTAAGTGACAGTTCAGAGCATCATTTTAAGAGCATACAAGCACTTTCATTTGAATTTCAAAAGGTGAGAGGAACTGCATATTTGAAACTAGGCTGCTCGTTTCATTATCACAGGGTGGGCAATATTTCATGGAACAGACATTTAAAAGAAACAGGTCTGAAGCAAAATGGTATTGAGTTCTCTGGCTGCACAATGTTCTCTCACTTGTAAGTCTATAATGCCATCTGCACATTAACTCTAACATCTCTTCCTGGAGCAAAGGGTAGACAAGCCCAAAAAAAAAGCCCAAAAAAACTTAAGTAACAAAGTGCGAGAAACCGAGAAAGGGAGAAAAGGTTGAAAAAAGAGGGACTGTTGAAATATTGAAGGCGCTCCAAGGTGTTAACACACAATGACCTGCCGTAATCTCTGGAGCTCAAGCTGTGACACCAAGTAAAAACCTTTGCCACGTCAAACATTAACCATGTCAAATGCACAGTAAAGGGTGTCTCTAATGGCACTCCATGACACTAAGATATTCCAAAGACCACCTAAACGCACAGTGGAGACAGTAGCCTCACTTGCCCTGTGACAAAAAGAAAAAGAGCCATTTCAAAGTGCTTGTTAATTAACCTCACAGAAATGGTGGAAGAAATGGCCCATTTTCTTGCTTGTTTCTATTGATCATGGTAGCAGTACTTAATCAAATCATGTAAAATTATGGAGAAGAGCATAATTATCAGCCACATATTGTATATTGAGTGCATTTTCTGCATTTTGAAAAATTGAATCTGGCAAAATAGATGCCACTATTAGCTGCTGTAACTAATTTTTAGTGAATATCTGCCGTGCAAGTCTTAAAGGGATGGTTCACAAATGTTCCTAAATTGAACATTCTGTCATCATTTACTTGACAACTCATGCCGTTTCTGACTTTATTTCTTCTATAGAACACAAAGGAAGATACTTTGAAAAGCAAAACATCAATGGCACCAAATTATTTTCAATGGCATGAGTGTGCATAAAATATGATAGAATTTTTATTTTTTGTGTGGATATTACTTTAATGCTTAAACATTTCATAACATTTGCAAAACTCTTTTATATATATATTTTCCTCTTTAAACTAAATCATGTAAGGTTGGCCTGTGAAACAATGCACCCAGCACGCAATACATGCCGCATTGAGTTTTTAATTTAACTAAACCAAAATTGTGGCAATACAACTAATATGACTTCATCCATCTTTATCACACAACACTGCGGCCTCGGACTTAACAGCTGCGAATGTAATGACTCTGTTGATAATATTGCTGTTCTCCGTGATTGTGAAATACACAAAAAGCTCTTCAGAAAATTAATTGCTTCAACAGAAACACCTCCCATCTAATATAATAATGGTGTTAAAGATTTATAATGTTGAATAATAAAAGCTTTACGTTGAGTGAATAAAACACACACATATTCACAGTCACACACACACAGACAGACAGAAAGACCCACTCACACTACAGGCCCTTTCATCAGACTGCCATTGCTCTATCATCTGTCTTTCTCTCCATGTAATAATTGTCTCTCACTTTCTCCCTCTGGCCAGAACATCGTGTCTATGTCTGGCAGTAGAGAAATATGAGGTATGACAGTCTGAAATTATGTCCTTTTGCCTTTGACCTATAAGACTGAAGCCACTATTGCTCTGCAGTCATTGCTGGTTCTAATTCAATCCTTTCCTTATCACATGTTGTTGTTTTTGTCATGTATAAAAGTTCCAGTTAGAACCACAAATCAGGCGTTATCATTTTTAGAAATGTTTTATTCTAGAACAGGGTTTTATCCACACTGTGTTTTATCACTTTCGACCAATAGGTAGCACTGTGATCAAATTGATGTGGTGTGGTCAGAGTGAGGTGACAAACACATACAAAGTTTGGTGTCAATATGCCAAAGTATTGCAGAGATACAGCCTCAGTCATTTTGGCACAATTTTGTCAAATTTGTTTCTCAGGTATACGAAAAAGGGGTGGGGGTGCATTGTCCCCCAGTAGAATTTTTTTTGGTGATTTTAAATAAGAAAAAATGCAATACTTAAACATGAAACTAAACCGCCAATAGGTGGCGGCAAGTGGCCGTCTTAATTAGTGAGTCATTGAGACATTCATACAAAAGATTCGTTCAAAATGCTGAATCATTCAGTAATAGAACAAAAACAGTTAATATTGTTTGTGTCTAAAATGTAAGTAACTTAATATTAACTAGGCTACTTGTTTATTGAACTATCAATTCAACTAAATCATGTTAGAAATAAAATAAAATAAACAATTAGAATTTTTACCTCAGTACATTTCTTCTGTGAGTTTCTATATGTGTGCTGTTACACTCATTTGTTTTGATTTCTCTACGAATGTATCTCTAATAAAGAGCCTCAACATGACTTTGTTACCAGAAATACACAACCGATTATCAATCGCTGTTTACATTGAATGTAATACAATCACAATCATTATTGCGTTTCGATGCTTCCCTGGTTATTTTTTTTTTTGGTCACTAAAGTTAAGCTACTTGTCCAGTCGGGCAAGAAAAATTCTCTTTCTCTTGCCCCTTCAAAAAAATCACTTGTCCCGGACAAGTGTTAATGCGTTAAAGAGTTCATTCATGATTATTTGTCGTGCTGTAAAGCGGAACAGCTGATCGGTTCACGACGATCTGTGTTCATGCATCATTAGAGCACCAAAAAAGATCACAACCGCTCGAGAGACATCTATGGTCTCACTCCAGCAGGGCTCCAGACTAACTTTTTGCCTTGGTTGCACTGGTGCGCCTAACTTTTTTATTTAGGTGCACCAGCACAAAATTTGGGTGCACCCAAATTTTTCCTCAGCTTGCGTCACCTTTAACGCCACAAATTCAAGGTCACATTTTTATCACGCTCTATATACATTCATATTATGTAAATGATTTTAAACAAGAATAAGGTGTAGGTAAATACTTTTTTTATTTGAAGCACAATTTTACTGTAGCCTATATAAAAATAAAAATCTTTTTTTTTAAATAAAAAATGTTTAAAGTGTTTCACTGAGCTGCCAAACAAACTATTTTGAGTCTCTAGCTCAGACGCGGTAGGCTCTACCTCCGTCTCTGAGTCGGATGCCATCTCCGACGAAGGACCAGGGCTTGGCATCTTACCAGGGACTGGGGAGAATCTGGGCTGTTGTCGGAGCATTGACCGGGGAGTAAAGGGTTTTAACGGTATTCCTACTCTTACCGATACTGCTTATCGATCCGGTACTTTAACTGTATTCTTATCGGTTCTTTTTGTTTTATATATATATATATATATATATATATATATATATATATATATATATATATATATATTAAACAAAGATAAACAATAGATAAAAAAAAGATAAACAATTAAACAAAGATACACATTATATAGGCCTACACAGTGCTTTAATTTCAGTAAGGTCTACTAATATTACTCTTCAGATATGGCCTAAAATAAATCTAATAAAGTAATCAAATGAAAAATAACACTGCGTAATTTTTCATAAATAAATTAATGCTTAATAAAGCTGAAGTTATTCTTTCAAGAGCTTTGTAGTAATTTTTCTCTTGTTGTTTGATTCGCAGCAATGGCGCAATCGTCCGCATGTTTACTAGACTGCGGCCCCTTTAAGACCGAGTGCAGATCTGCTACTGATCTGATGCACCATATTCTCCCAACTATTTCGATAACTACGTCCATTTAAGACATAAACTGTTTTTAGTGAATCTCCAAGCCGGTCATTTTGACATACTTTTGTGTACATTTGATCGTTTAGACACGCACATTAAACCCAAAGTAGGCTATAATTTGCTTGTCTTGGTCTCGGTTTCGGAGCGCGCGCCGCCTTGCGAACATGCATCTCTTATGCAGATTTTTGTGCTTTTAATAGCTCTTTTAATTATTTAACGCGTCCCGCAAGTTAGCAACAGTAACTAGACTGCATTTTACAACAATCACCGATCGTGCTGATTCTGTCGTTAGGTTTGAGTTTTAGGGAGAAATGACAGTGTAATGCTGCGAAGGGAAGAAGTTGCACTAGATAGAATGCGGCTATAGTTTTTAATGGTTTTACCTCAATATATTATTTTTTATAATCTTTGGAAGCCGAAATCTAAAATAAAATCAGACTAATATCACAGACCTTAAGTGTAACCAGGCTTAGGCTACGTTTGAATGTTTAATTCTGTCCTCCGTCATCACTCATTAAGCGTGAGAGAAGAGTGTGAGTTCCGTCAAAGGAGAACAAACGATTAGTTCGTGGAGAGGCAGCGGATGCGAGGACGTTAGGTGCACCGGTGCGACCTAGGAAAAATGTTAGTCGCACCCTTACAAAATTTGGTCGCATGTGCGACCAAATTGGTCGCACTCTAGAGCCCTGCACTCCAGTCTTGTGAAGTTATTGTGAATTACACAATATTATTATTATTGTGAAGTTTACCGTGCTTGCAACTTCATTTTTGTTCAACTTTTCAAAATTTGCTATGGTGACAGTTCAGACTGTCCTCTATCAATGTGCCAAATTTCATAACATTCCCGTAAGCGGTTCTATGGGATGCCATAGACTTTCAGAGTGGAAGAAGAAAAATAATAAGAACGCCAAAGCCAACGATTACAATAGGTTCCTTCGCACCTTCGGTGCTTGGCCCCTAACACTAATAATGAGATTATTCAGTTAAACACCTATCAGTACTCTTAAGAAAGTGGCAACCTAAAAAAATCCCCCAGGAAGGGGATAATCATATCAGGGGGTCTATGACATCAAAACTTTCACAGACTCCTGCTTTAGAAAACCGCTAATCTGAAGAAGCTATAATGAAACACGAAACTCCAAAGAACCATTAACCAACCAAAGAACCGTATACAGTGAAAAATGGTTATTGATAAGAAGAGGGTTCTTTACGTAAAGTTCTTTACTTTTTTACTTATTATATTCACTGAAACCGACACTATGCTGCGACAGAACAACATAAATCAGCCGGTTTTAGAAAAAAACCCGCGCTTCTACCTCCATCTGGAGCCTGTTATTTGTTTTGCAAAAATCCACCAATCCCGGTTCTTCTGGTCCAATCAGCGCAGGGCTGTGTGAGATCTGTCAATCACAGTTCGTGGACGCCACAGATCCCCCCTCACGCACGTTACAAAATCACATGCCCATGCCGGAAGTTCGCAGGTGTGTTGGATTGTACGAAGCGTGATGTCGGAGAGAAAATCTACTAACAAGCTTCCAATTCCTCGGTTAACAACCAGAGCTAGGAGGTCCAAACCAAGTCCAAGGAAACCAAGGAAAGGAAAATGCTGCTCTGATGCTGAAGAGACGGGCACGTTCACAGAAAATCTGGTGCACACACACTGATGAGCACGAACTCGATGGGAGGGTGCTCGGTGGTAGTGGGGGAGGGGCATGAGAGTTGTAAACATTCAAAATGTTGGCTAAGTCCCCTCAATCTTCCAGACTTGCCGACTGCAGCTTTAATGCGCTGCTAAGAAATAGATATAGATAGCTTTGACAAAAGTATCTCATGAAGCCATGGGCAAAATGTGATTCTGCTTTAATTTAAATAAAAATACAGAGAGATACATGGATTGTTGAATGTGTGATATAATTTTCCCTCTTTCTTCTGTCATTTCCTGAAATTGTGATTAGACCAAAAGACAGAAATACATGGTAAAGCAGAAAGCGCTGTAGAGAGTTCAGATGAGTCAGGGAGGGAAATGTCAAGATAAAAAATGAAATATCCTGAGGTGCAATGGTCTCTCTCTCTCTCCGTCTTTTACACACTCATTCTCTCTCTTTTCTCTGCCACTTTCCCAATCGCACACACACACACACACACACACGCGCACACACACACACACACACACACACACACACACACACACACACACACACACACACACACACACACACACACACACACACACACACACACACACACACACACACACACACACACACACACACACACACACAAAAGCCATGGTTGAAATAATCTACGATATAGGCACACAAACTCAATACACCCCTGAGTAAAGCTGACGAGATCAAACTGGACTTCAGTGGGTTTCATTTCTCTTGTACTCACTATATCCACTCGTTTCTCCACTCTCTATGTCTGACTCATCCAACCCTGCCCCCATAACAAGTCTCTGCAGCACTGCTTTTAGAAGAAAGCAAAGCAATTGCACCTTGACAAACACTCCGCCATCTTGTCTCCACCACAACAGGAAGAGAGAGAGAGAGAGAGATTATGGTGAAATACATCAGTCACAGACTGACCCAACCATGAGAGATACTTACGAAAGGGAACAAACACCCTGCTTCGTCATGCTAAGGGTAATAGAGGTTAAGTGGGGTAAATCACATCACAGAGGATGTTCCCTGAATCTTAATGCCGATATGTCATGCCGCTTTGAAGAGACACTTACACCAACAACCCTTAACACTCTTATGTTGTTCTGAAATAAAGCCAGACATCTTCTAGTCTCGTGTAGCTATACCTTTGACTAACCAGCATAAGGTCTGGTCCACAATACAGCTTATTCTGGGGCAAGAACCGCTCACTTAGGAAGAGTGAAGGAATTTAGACTTAAATAATGGACGGTAGTCTGTGTGAACAATTAAAATGTGAAAATGTGCATAGACTATTAAATCTAAAATCTTAAAGTAATAAATGCTTATTATTTCTTAGACATCATTTAAAATACAATACAAATATATAGTTCTGATTGTCAAGTTTACTTTCTACTTAATGCCTCAAGCGAAACACTTCTTTAAAAAAAGCATTGATTTTTAAAAAATAAGTCTCTATGCTCAACAAGTCTGCATTTATTTGATTAAAAATAAAAACAGTAATAATGTGGAAATAATATTACAATTTATTCCTGTGATGGCAAAGTTGAATTTTTGTTGAATGAAAGTTGAATGAAAACTGTTACTGTACTGACCCAATTTAATGTTTCCCAGCAGAAAGAGTATTAAAATTATTGAATGTTAGTATTTAAAAATGAATACAAACATATCTTACTGACCCCAGACTTTTGACCAGTAGTGTATGTTTTAAAGTGGACACTAACCTGACAAACTCCAGTCTAATGAGAAGTAAACATAATTGTAAAGCCCAACCCTTAAACTCAAGCATATCTGCAATATATATAAAAATATATTTTTGTATAAGTAGTATGATTTCATATGATTACATCATCTCTTACAAATAATTACAAATAGAGTATGTTGGACAGACTGGCAAATCCAGTAGTTCTTAGTTCTGCATATGCAACTCTTCCTCAACCAAATCCTAATCCTACCCTAACCCTATAGTAACACGTAGTTGCTTAATATTACTCAGTACTTAAATCTATAATTACACTGTAACAATGACACCTTAAAATAAAGTGTAACCAAAAGTTTTTTTTCTTACACCTGAAGTCTTTCCCTTCATCTACAGTATACATTCACATAATCATGAATGTTCTCTGAGGCTTCATTGCTTGAATCCGCTCATTAAAGGATACACGCAGCTGACAATCCAATAAAAGGATTTTTCAAGCACTGCTGCTCATTGACCATGTTGCTCACAGAGCCCACAGATGGCCTGTCATTTTAAATGCGTCAATTATGATGTGATTTCCCATAACATTGGCTAATCCAGTTCCAAAAGTACCTTTAAATAAGTCACGCAGATGTTGAAAATGCAAATGGAAGCAGGTGTTCGCTTGCTTTTCATTCTGTATCTCTGCTGTTGAAAAGCAGACGTTTACTTTTAGAAAAGCACAATATGGACAAAGACGTTTTAGGTTCACCAAACGTTTCTCCTCTACCCAATCTCTCCATTCAAACGGCACAACTTTGTCCCTAAGAGTGTAACAAATAACCACGTGGGGCAGCATGAGAGGTAAGATAAATAAAATCCAAAATTGCTTTGGCACTGCTTTCTATCATTCCGCACTGTCTGCTGCTTCCATCTCTGCGATCCGCCGGTTCCTCAGGGGAGAAACTTCAGGTACGTTATCCAGGCATGAATCATAAACTTCCACATTAATATACTTTTAGATTCCATTCAGAGCCCGTAAGGACTCTTCCCTTTGGTTTATTTCTTTATCTTCTGAATGATAGTGAAGGCTTTTAATGATGCCATTCACATTGCAGGAAGAATGGTGTGATTTAGCCCCCATGTTAAAAAAAATCCTGGCCTCTTTACTGCTTATTTAAGCTTCCTACAGCCTTAAAAGCTTTAGAACGAATGAAAAAGAACAGATTGAATTAAAGAATTGGATACAGAGAAAGACTATACACAAAGGCTTCATGCTGAAGGTTAAAAAGCATTTAAGCATAAAAAAACATTCTGGAAAAATACAGCATAATTTTTCATTCTTTAAATGATTTTCTAAATGCTAAACAACAGCAAATGTTTGTTTATGAGGCTATTTAGTCAGGTCATTACTTGATCATTGCCTAAGGTCCAATGGCAAAACCCAGGGAAGCATGAAATGTGAAACTTTTTTCTTAGTATTATCTTATTGAAGCGTACAATGCAAGTGCCTCAGGTTTAACGAATCACAAGCGCTATTATAGGACCTACATTTGACTCCTGAGGTGATGACTTCATGCATAATAGAATTCTAAATCATCAATACAATTATTATTAGAGATTAGTAATAGTTTACTGTGGTTAAGCATGACTTTTGAAACAGTTTTCAAAAAAAGGATAATTCCTGGACTCTGCAACCGTGTCAGAGAGTCTTTGCACTGCGAAAAACCAAGTATTAGTATAACACTGGAGATGAAAAGCTAAGCTTTAAATTGGCTAACTATTCAGGCAAAGTCATAGTTGCAGCGAAAGGCTGTGAATTATTATCATTTTAAATTATAAACTGAGCCGTGCATTGAAAATCAATGAACATGTTAAATTGTCACATTCACAGAGAGATGCATGGGTGCATTTCAACAAGAGATCTGGCCTTGAATGTTCTCTTAAAGAACAGAGAGAGGAATAACAGTAAATTGTGCTTGTGCTTTTCCGGGAACTGGACAGAAAATTGAATTTAATGTAATCAATGTTCATCTATGCACTATGTACTGCACATGCTTTTACTGTACACTTGAAATTTAGAACGGGTTTTATAAATATCACAATCATATGATTTTAAAATGTATAAATACTAGTAGTTTAGATTCTTCCTGTTTTCTCCCCTTAATTTCATTAGATAGATTTTTATAGGTGTATATAAAATGTCTCAATCATAAGTAACATTTCTTTGCTATATCCTCATTTTTTCAGGTGAGGGATTTATTTTCGGTTTTGGGATTATATGTCTCACCAGATGACTGTAGTGTTATCAACACACACTGGGCAGATACTGGTACACACAGGTACAGTAAAAAAAAAAAAAACAGAATTCACGAAGTGCTAAAATTCGGTCCACTCTCTGCATTAATATGGAATGCTGTTATATATTTCCCCACCCATTATGTTCCTCAGACATTTCAGATACTGACTGTAGAGGGCGGTCTGTTTGTTGATGATGTCCTACACACACACACACACACACACACGGTATCAGAAGTGGCGGCATCTTCATCTTTCCATCTGGTTGAGTTCCAAGTGAAGACTCGGTGATCTGTAGTCGATCTGTAGTGACAGATGCTTCTCACTGCGCTCACACATATGCAAACAGACTTTTTTTTTTCTTCTGAAAACGTACACATATACAGAAAGAAACAGACATAAGTGAGCAGTATCCACATCGCTCTCCTCAAGGGTACACGCTGCAGTGCTTTAATTAGAAAAATAGACGCCACTGAAAGCAAGTGTTTACACAACTGATAGAGCAATGCTAGCGCTGTAGGCATCACCCTGACTGCCATTTGAGAGAGCGCCAAGTCACACAAAATACCACTTTAATGTGGGGAGACTTTGATTACATGCTTTTACAATACATAATTTCAATAAAAATTTGCTTTATAAGCTGAGCAAGTTTTCTTGAATCAAAGTCTATATAAATTCAGGCTTACCTTCACGGTATAGCTCACCCAAAAATGAAAATTCTGTCATCAACTAGATGTACCGCATCGCGGTACAAAATATGACCGCCGCTCAGGCCTGCACTGGCTTTCCAAAAAAATAAATGACGTGGAGTAATTTGGCTGTATTGCGTGTTTATGTATATACCTAAAAAAAGTAA
The DNA here is from genome assembly GCF_965113295.1 of Leuciscus leuciscus. NCBI lineage: Eukaryota > Metazoa > Chordata > Actinopteri > Cypriniformes > Leuciscidae > Leuciscus > Leuciscus leuciscus. The sequence goes on from NC_138732.1 coordinate 12,953,567, forward strand.
TAGTATGTGCATGTCTGTGTGTGTGTGTGTGTGTGTGTGTGTGTGTGTGTGTGTGTGTATGTGTGTGTGTTTGTGTATGTGTGTGTCTGTGTGTGTGTGTGTGTGTGTCTGTGCGTGTATGTATGTGTGCGTACATGTGTGCGCGTGTGTGTGTCTGTGCATGTGGATTTGTATGTGTGTGTATGGGTGTGTGTCTGTGCGTGTGGATGTCAGTGTGTGTGCATGCTTGCGTTTGTTTGTATTCCTGCATGTGTGTGTGTGACAGTATCATCCTAAACCAGCAACCCTTCGCTCAACAGCACCATCTACAGGCCGATGAGTGTACAGTCACTAAATGTGCACATAAATGAATTTATTTTATACCCCCCCATGGATGAAATTCTACAAAACTTAGCAGAGGATACCCCAAGAGGATGTCAAGTTAATCATACACATGAAATATGGTGCAGTTCTGAACATCTCCACTGAAGATAGGGGCGATTAAAGCAGAATAATATTGCATTTTCTTTTTTTATGGGAGGGGCGCAAATCACAAATGAGTGATTATGGGCTAGGTTGATGTGGGCCCTTAAGAGCAACATACCATAAAAATTTCTTCATCCTCGGTGCCACGGTTCAGGTAGTTATTTAGGAAAAACTGCATTTTTTGGGGTTTGGGGGGGCCCAGCGCGGGGGTGGGGGGGGAAGTGGCCCCCGGGGACCAAACGAAATTTTTCCGTAAAAGTCTAGTAGACCAACATACCATAAAAATTTCTTCATCCTCGGTGCCACGGTTCAGGTAGTTATTTAGGAAAAACTGCATTTTTTTGGTTTTGGGGGGGCCCAGCGCGGGGGGGGAGTGGCCCCCGGGGACCAAACGAAATTTTTCCGTAGAAGTCTAGTGGGGCTACATGCCCACCAAATTTCATGTTCCCCGGTGCTTCGGTGTCCCTGGTATCGTTGCCGAAAAATTTACGGGGGCCCCAGCGCGGGGGGGGAAGTGGCCTCCGGGGACCAAACGAAATTTTTCCGTAAAAGTCTAGAATACCAACATACCATAAAAATTTCTTCATCCTCGGTGCCACGGTTCAGGTAGTTATTTAGGAAAAACTGCATTTTTTTGGGTTTGGGGGGGCCCAGCACGGGGGTGGAGTGGCCCCCGGGGACCAAACGAAATTTTTCCTTAGAAGTCTAGTGGGGCTACATGCCCACCAAATTTCATGTTCCCCGGTGTTTCGGTGTCCCTGGTATCGTTGACGAAAAATTTACGGGGGCCCCAGCGCGGGGGGGGAAGTGGCCCCCGCGGACCAAACGAAATTTTTCCGTAAAAGTCTAGTAGACCAACATACCATAAAAATTTCTTCATCCTCGGTGCCACGGTTCAGGTAGTTATTTAGGAAAAACTGCATTTTTTGGGGTTTGGGGGGGCCCAGCGCGGGGGGGGGGAGTGGCCCCCGGGGACCAAACGAAATTTTTCCTTAGAAGTCTAGTGGGGCTACATGCCCACCAAATTTCATGTTCCCCGGTGTTTCGGTGTCCCTGGTATCGTTGACGAAAAATTTAAGGGGGCCCCAGCGCGGGGGGGGAAGTGGCCCCCGGGGACCAAACGAAATTTTTCCATAAAAGTCTAGTAGACCAACATATGATAAAAATTTCTTCATCCTCGGTGCCACGGTTCAGGTAGTTATTTAGGAAAAACTGCATTTTTGGGGGTTTGGGGGGGCCCAGCGCGGGGGGGGGGAGTGGCCCCCGGGGACCAAACGAAATTTTTCCTTAGAAGTCTAGTGGGGCTACATGCCCACCAAATTTCATGTTCCCCGGTGCTTCGGTGTCCCTGGTATCGTTGACGAAAAATTCAGTAAGGTGACAAAAAAAAAAAAAAAAAAAAACTTTGACAATCCCTATATGACCGGCTAGCTACGCTAGCGGCGGTCATAATTACTCATCCTCAAGTTGTTACAAACAGGGCTTGACATTAACACCCGCCAACCCGCCAAATGCGGGTGGATTTTGCTCGTGGCGGGTAACATAGTCACTACAACTAGCCACTTTGGCGGGTTGAATAATTGTAGTCTTTTCAAAAGGCATCTGAAATAAGTGTGACACTACGACACTACAACTCCCATAGGGCTGTCAACGAATATTCTAAATTCGAATATATATTCGAATAGTTTTAAATGGGACAGGTAACAAGAAGAAGCGTTAACGTTAAACAGAAACATTACTAAAGTGTAGGCTACTGTAATGACTGAATAGATATTGCATGAATAAGGTAGGTTAGATACAGCAGTTTCATGCACTGCAGGCTTCCACTGGTTTGATTATTTACCGTTTCATGTCAAGGAAAAGTTCCATGTTTACCACAGCACAGCTCGCTCGGAGCGTTCAATGTCGGTTCTATATAGGCTAAAAACTTAAATTATTGTTAATAATATTTGTTTCAATCACTGAATGAAGCCTGCTAAATAAGAGTCGCGACCTTAAATTGCTTGCACAAAACTCTTGATCAGCACTCAACATTTGCTTATTGTTGTTGTTCATTTAAACCGTTATGCGCAGAGAGCGTGACGCCTCATTCACGCCGCAAGACCTCCAGACGCGCGTAAACGCGTCTTTACCATAGACTGTAAAAAGGTCTTTACACTCGCGCCAGACGCTCTATTCGCGTTTGGTGTGAACGCAGCATGAGGGTGAGGGTGAGAGAGAGAAAGAGTGCCTGCGAGTGAGTGAGCGAGAGTGAGGTCTGCGGTCTTGGCCAATAGTTGATTTACTTGTTTTTGTGTAGGTAATAGGTTGTCAAATGTGTTTAAACTTAAATAAACTACCTATACAAGTAGTTATGTCTCTTTGTATTAATTTGCCCTGTTATTGACGTAATGCGAGTCATTGACAAAATGCGCAACCATTTTCGAATAGTTCGAATATAGGCTATGTGGTTTTTTTTAGAGAGAATAGTCGAACGTCATTTTTGAGCAATTTTGACAGCCCTAATGAGTATTACATGCACACAGTGTATAATATAATACATGGTTTTATTTTAAAAAAGGAGCTTTACACACAACCTTATCAGAGCTAATGATAATGACCTGTTTTGTGTAGCTAGTCTTGATTTGGGTGTGTACAGTGGTTTTACATTTAAAAGGGTTGTAAATCTAGTTCAAGTAAATTTTAGCAGGCCATAGTCGACTTTTAAAAGGTTATTTCACAAAAACAAAAATGTGGCTAGTAAAAATGCTGTGTGGCTAGGAACTTTGGAAAACCACTAGCCACATTGGCTAGTGAGCAAAAAAGTTAATGTCAAGCCCTGGTTACAAACCCTTAAAATGTCTTTTTTATTTTGCAGAATTAAAAAGATTATATTATGAACAATGTTTTAAAGTGCCGCTGTTATGCTTTTTTTTTATCTTTAGATCTTTATCTTTCATGGAGTGTTATACTACATCTGTTTGTAAATGTAAAAGGTCTGCAAAGTTTCAAAGATCAAAGTGCTTGATAAATTGTAAAAGTGCATGTCTCCCAAAAGAAAGAACTGATTCAGAACTGCCTGAAACGAGTCACCAGTAATTTCAGTCTTACTTCCTGCACAAACCTACGTAAGTTTGTAACAAATTTTCATAATGCCAACTATGGTCTTCACTGGCTGCCCGTCAACAACATCTAGTTTAACCTGCCCCCAAAACACCAGCTGTAGTTGAGGCCTGGAAGAGTTTGGATCATGTTGTCGACTTCTTGTCGTTTTATTTCTCACAACTGCTGTAAGCGGTAGACCAATCACAACGGACAAGGTTATCTGACCATTTAGGGCAGAGTAGGCTCTCAGAAAGGAGGGGTTTAGAGAGACTGAATCCTTTATCAAACCATTTCAGGCACTGTGAGAAAAGAGGTGATGGATGCAATGTATATTATTTAACTCTTTCCACGCCATTGACGGAAATTACCAACTTTCCCTGTTTTCACTGTTATATGGTAGGGGGTGCTATGACACATCTCCTGAAAGAGTACTGAATCTCCTGAGTCCTGATCAGAAGACATGTGAAGAAGAAGCAGAAAAAATCGATAGCATATGTCAGAATATGCATATGTAAAATTAAGTGATAATCCACATTAAACAGCATATAAAACAAAACTGCCTAACGTTACTGAATGAAATGTCGACCCAGGACGAGCTATAGGACTGTGCAAGATTTAGGGGTGGTAATGGACTCGATCGACTCCATCTATGTTTTGATCAAGTGTTGATAAAAAAAGAATGCATTAAGATAGAATAAAACTTGTTTTTGTTTAAAAGCAGAGGCTCTGTTCTTTCTATTGATATATTTAGCCCTATCTTGCACCCAGCGCAATTGACTTTGTACACCGACGCATGTATCATTCCTATTTTGCACCCGCGCAAAGCGGACTTTTCCCTCCACAGATGCACGTCGGTAAGTTAGGAAATACACTTGCGCTCCCCAGGGTGGTTCAGCGCAAAGAGGAGGCGTGTTCCGGTGCAAACGTTCCTTCATGCTATTTTGCAGGTTTAGAAAACAATTGCGCCACTAACCAGGAAAAAATTGTTTAAAGTCAGTGGCGCGTTGCGCATGTTATTCATATGCTATTTTAAGGGCGCATGCTTGTCCATAATCAATGTAGCGTGTGCACAACGCGCACTTTGATTCTCTCATCTACACAGAAGCAGCAGTTTTCATTTTTGCAAATCATACATTATTACGATAGATAGATAGATAGATAGATAGATAGATAGATAGATAGATAGATAGATAGACAGACAGACAATTTATTATAAAAGCATACATCTAGCTTACACATTTACCCAAATTATCATACGCCTGTTTAACTGAAGTTAATTTGGGTGGGTTTCTCCATCCCCAATGTCCCTGATGAGAACGTCGGTCTCCTCGGCTGTGAACCGCTCCTGGCGCGCGCCTGGCAAATCTGCCGTTATAATAGGAATCCGCTTTAGAACAAGCGCGCCTGCTCTTAAAGGGAATGTGAGATGATGCTCTGATTGGTTTATTTCACGTTACGCCCAAACCACACCTATGAATAATGAAGCTACTTCAGACCAACCCCTTTTAGATTTGCGCCGGGCGCAAGAGGCATTTATCCCGCCGGGAAAATAGCAACAGCGCCCAAGACCCGCCCACAAAGTTACTTGCGCTTGACACTTGCGTTTCAGATCGTTAAAATAGGGCCCATTGCATGTTCAGATATTCAGACAAAAAAAATATATTCTGGGGGCCATGAACATTTTGAGAAAATGATCAAAAGTGCTGGCAGTGGCTTGCAACTTAAAAAAAAATATGCTGGCGGAGAAAGAGTTAAGTGTTTTTTTTACCTTGGATGCATGTAAACCTATAGTAGAAGACCTCCAAAACAAAATTAGGAACCTTTAAAATACCATAATTGGGGCACTTTAACTTATTTTGACTCTTTTGAGTGAACTCTCTCTTTAAGCAGTTGTACTGTTTTAAAGACCTGCAGTTGACCATCAGGGGAAGTTTTCCTCTCGCTCTGCCTCTATGGACAAGAGAAGCATTGGCAGGCTTTTGAACATCACAATGCTATTGCAGTTCTGGAGCACGTAGCTACCGCCAACTCTACTGCAGCCCCCCAGGGCCCAGGAACTTTTTAATCTAATTAAAACAAGCTGAGAAACGAGTTGAAAGATAAGGTCTCCACAGGGAAATGGAGGAAGCATTTTGCCAATGTGGGCCTTTTCCTCAGCCTCCATGACATTAACAAGTTATCAGGCTTGGAGAACGTGCAGTATAGCGTAGGGACTGAGCCACCAACTGACAACTTTAGAGTGCGGATGGGACTTACTGTCAGTGGCTGAGACGCCGTGACTGACAGGGTAATTAATTACACCGTTTGGACAGCGCAAAGCCAAAAGAGGGCAACTTTCCATCATTCAACAGTATACCATTTGTTTTTCCATAGGAAAGAACAGCCCCCAAAAATCGTTCAATCATTTCGGCGCTATGCAACCCTGCTTAATTCATAATTCAACTCTTACACTTATTATCAGAAATGGGCATCTGGTCCAAATTAAGAGTAACAAGCTGTTTTGATTGCTCTACACTGTTGGACCAGTATACTGGTAGATTAGGGTGTAATCATTTTAAATATTGCAGATCCGTGAGTATACGTACAATTTTTTTTTTATTTTTTTTTTATCACTAACATTAGAATGATTCTTCATAGTACATACTTTTTAAGGTACACCTATTAAAAGACCAGGTAATCAGACTCTACTGGTTCTCAGTAAGATCATGTCCTCTGCTTAACACAATAGAAAGAAGCATGTTCACTCTAAGCAGTATAGACATCCAAGAGTAAATTATCTGAACTATGCCATTCAGATTAATTTCATAGCTCTATAATCTTACTGGAGGTCAACAATTGTCTCAGCTGTCTATTTTCTCCTTATGAATTTTATCAGAAACATCTGGGACAAAGTTAACTGAGAACTGCATTAATTCTCAAAGAGCAACCTCTGCGCAATAAACAAATCCTTGGGGAAACCACGTTCTATCAGCAAACAAAAGTTCTGTTTTTTTTTTTTTTTTATGTGGATCAGAGCGGTTACTGTTCTCGTTGTTTTTCAAACACATATGTGTGTTGACACTCTGTTACGGTTCGCACTCTTCATTTCCATACACTCATGCCTGGATTGAAATGACATCTAGTCACAAATATCTCTGAGGCATAAGACATCACAGACAATTCAGTGACAATGAGAACACAATGAGAAGAGGCAATAGTATGTTGCGAGAAGGAGAGCTTTATGACACTGTGCTGTTTTGTTTCGAAAGAGGACGTCAGGAAGCACATTGGTCTATAAAGCTGCCGCCACAGGCTCTCATTAAAGTTTCCAGTGTGGTGGATGCACCCAGTGGGCTTTCATATTTCCCTTTTTTCTGTTTACGGAGGTGTATAGCTGCTGACAAAGATGAACTGAAGTATTATTATATTATGCATATATACCCACCTATATATAGTACTATATAAATATATAATGTTCGTAAGCTTTTATATGGCAATCCACCTCCTAAATTTTTAATATATGGGCTTGAAAGAAACACTTTGTGGAGAATCTTTTGGGATTTTTATCATGCACATTGTAGGACACTTCTTATGAGGACAAAAATTATTTTAACAGACACGACAACTTCATATTCTTAAGAGTTACGAGGCATCAATGCACTCATATACAAAAACTATTTCAGCAGAATAGCTGCCAATAACCTGACATGACCAATAGCGGTAATTCCAATTCCCAACAGATAAATGATACAGTCTTACTGCTATCTTGAAACAGCGATGATGGTGAACGAACAGATCTTTCACAATCCATACAAGTTTCAGTGCTGTCTTGAAACAGTTATGATTCAGAACAGACAGATATTTCACAGTCCATACAAGTTTTCGCTCTACGTTCCTCTTCGGGCTCTCGCTCACTCAAGGCAGGCGGTCGCTTTCCATCTACTGGCTGGTGGTAGTGTGCCCTGATCCAAAACAACAATTTCAGTGTCTTGTCGTCGAAGGGCGCGCTGACGGCAAGACAGAACTGAACTGGTCAGTGTAACAAAAAAAAAAAATCGACTCAAACAGCGCATTTTGTTGCATAATCCATTTCTTTGGTCGGTCATTCTGTCACATAGATGAAGATGATGAAGAGGAAAATAATCCAATACGAAATGTCTTTAATATTAAAGTAAACTCAGGTAAATATAGTCGGTGTAACAGAGTGTGTAAAATAAACACGAACAACGACAAACCACAGAGTGAACAGGGAGGCACTTAAATAAATAATGGTGACAAACTAAATGATGAACAGCTGTGATGATCGAGTTAGTGTCCATGGAAACAGATGAGTGGAGGGAAACTAAGACAAAGGAACACATGTGACTAATGAATACAAACTAAAAGTCAATGAAAACTAAACCAAGAGCAAACACAACTGAATATGTGTAATGTGTTCAAGCTGAAAAAGTCAAGGATCAAGTGCTCAATCAATGGCTGAATTTACGCAGTGAATTAACTATTTGGGATTGACATTCATAATTGGAATTGACATCCGTAAATCAGTTCATATAATTTTTTTTTACCTAAAAACTGACATGTATTATACATATTTTTATGCAAACATTTGTCAATTTATTAATTAATGCATTCATAATATAATATAATATATCAGTAATCTGAATGAATGAATGAATGAATAATAATAATAATAATAAATGTTGAAAATTAACTTTATTTTCCTGGTTTAAAGGGTCAATCTAAACAAAATTTCAGACAAAATGTTTGTTAATGAAGGGTACTCATAATTGCACCCTCGTTGACTAAACTTAGAGTATAACTGGCTAAATTATTATAAATGCATAATCAAAAAATATAAATAATTGTTATTATCAAGGTCTAGATGCTCTGTTGTGGTTATGTTTCGACATTAAAACAAAATACATTTCTAAAAAAGATGCTGTGGGGTTGGTAGTTTTATGTGTTTAAGTTCAAGCTGATTATCAAGGGTCAAGGATCTATGCTTGATCAATGGCTATATTCACCCAGTCAGTGTTTGGGATTGACATCTACAGTAGATTTACGAACAGATGTGACTCTCAAATCCCCTTCTCTTACTCACCATTACCCAACAAAAACATGTAACCATAGCAACAGATAACAATTGTAGACATCAAGGCTTTGTATTGTATATTTACAGATGCCATTTTCATTCCAAACTATTTCAGGCATCTCCCACTGCTTTTTGCCTCAGCAGATATGGACTGTCAAGTGTCCCAAACACTTAAAAGGAGTTATGTCTCGATCTCTAGCCGCAAAATATCCCTATTTTCTGGCCTTTTTTCATAACCTGAGAGAGGTTGAAAGCTCTAACATTAGTGACTGACTGTAAAAAGCACACACCTCATGCCGTTGATGCAATGGGTAACTAGCTGTCGACTGGTTCCATACATACAGCACATTTCAACCAAACTTCCTCAATGTAAAATAACTAAAATATGTATGCACAGAACCCTATTTAACACTCTAATTAGGTCTGGCAACCATTTTCTACAGCTGTGTGACCAATCAGGGAAACCAAAAGACAATAATCTGCAGTGTCTGTTAAAAAAAGAGGCAGAAGTTAATTGTGTTTGAGGTTTCACGCCTATATAAAATATGCGAGGCCTGGTGGCCAATCTTCACTAAAGTTTACATTCCATCAGTAAAAGCAGAGTGTGAAGGCTGAATTAACAGAGCAATTGCACAGATGCACAAAAAATATTGCAATCCACACAACATAATAGGAGACGTGTATCGGAGTTCAAAAGAAGACAAATTGTTGGTGTGCATCTCGCTGGCTCATCGATGACCAGGACAGCAAGTCTTTGTGGTGTTTCGAGAGCTGTGGTATCCAGGGAAATGTCGGCATACCACCACATAGGATGAACCATATCCAACAGGAGTAATTGTCGACGCAAGAGGAAGCTGTCTGAAAGGGATGTCCAGGTACTAACCCGGGTTGTATCCAAAAAAACAAAACCACAGCTACTCAACCCACTGCAGAATTAAATGCGCACCTCAACTATCCTGTTTTCACCAAAACTGTTAGTCGGGAGCTCCACAGAGTCAATATTCATGGTCGGCCGGCTATTGGCAAACCTTTGGTCACAAATGCCAATGCCAAATGTCGGTTTCATTGGTGCCAACAGTGACAATCTTGGGCTGTGGACAATATGAAAGGACTCTCTGATGAGTCCACCTTCACTGTCTTTCCCATATCCATGGGAGTTACAGTGTGGAGAAGCCCCAGAGATGCTTATCACTCAGACTGCTGCATGCCTGAGCGAAACACAGGGGTGGTTCAATGATGGTTTGGGCAGCAACATCATGGCATTGATGGACATGTCACTGCCTAGGACTACGGAACCATTCCAGAGGACCATGCTCACCTAATGGTTCAAATGCTGTACCCTGAATGGGGTGCTGTGTAGCATGATATAGCACCAATACACAAAGACTTGTGACAGAATGGTTTGATGAACATGAAAGTGAAGGACTTGTATCTCTCATTCCCTAGATGAAAAGATGCTGTATTGGCCACAAAACAAGGCCCAACACCGTACTAATAAATTATTGTGGTCTAAAACCAGGTGTTTCAGTTTTTATTGTCCCAACCCCTTGTACCTGTAAATATACCTCTTTACAATTAAAATGAGCATATGATTATTTGTGTGTGTGCTTTTGTGCTCGCCCTGTCTGTCACTTCTGAAATGAATTGCACTCATAACAGAGGAGTCATAACCAATTCTCCTCCACTTGCCTGTCGGGCAGAGAAATTGCTGATCCTTTAGATTTCCAAGGTAAAGAGAAGATTAAGTGTGGATCGCTGGTGTGTCCTGCTCCATACAAATCTAAGCTGAAGATAAAGTAGTGCTTTGTTCATGTCAGTTTTAGTTCCCAATGTGAGGGAAAAGCATTTATGGTATATTAGCACCATGAAGGTTTCAACCTTTGGGATGTTTTTCCTTGTCAAAGTGATAGGATTTATAAGCACCCTGCCTCAAGGTTACACATTTGTCTGATGGCTCCACATCACAATAATAAAAAAAAACTACCAGCAGTTTTATTGTAGACACCCTAATTATAGCTTAGGCCATCATGGGTAAAAGTCCACGGATAGTGGATGTCACAGTCTACAAAAAGTAAAAATAAGTACAAACTTATTTTGAACTCCAGAAAAAAAAGTTGTGCGTCATGTTTCTCAATTCATAAATGCATGAATGTATTTCAAAACAGTCCAAAAGGCCAGATCTCTTGGAAAAAAGACAAAGAAGTGAAAAAATAAAAAAATAAACAGAAGTAAAGCACAAACATTCATATAAATAAATAGTTGATCTATAATCTCAAATTTTTGGGAAAACAAATGTTGACCCTGCAGGCACTTCAAGGCAGTGAAGTATTGATTTAGCAAGTTTTCAGTGCATAAGAGGCAGACAAATGAAAAATGCTACATGTACTTTTGGTGATCACCATAAATCTGCTCAGATAGAGAGAGCCGGAGGTCAGATGTGTTGTTCCACACAATTACGTCAAACAAGTACACCCTCACAAAACAACTGAAATATTAGTGTGCATTAAAAGACAAAATGCTCCACAGAGCATGAGGCAAATGGCCATTTGAAATGATTTTTGTCGTTGTTGTTATGGGTTTAAATGATGAAAATAAACGTTTCTGTCTTTTCCCGTTTTAAAATGCTTATCATCATAAAAATGACTGCCGAAAATATTTTGTTTCAACCGTAATGAAGACGAGACAAAAAAGGTAACATTTACAATAACGTTTCATTAGTTAACATAAGTTAACTACTTAAGTTAACAAACTAAGAATGAACAATACTTCTAAAGCATGTATTAATCTAAGTCAACATTTACTACATTACTAAAATCATTAATGTATTTGCCAATATTAGTTAATGCACTGTGAACAAACAATGAACGACAATTTTTTTTTAACATTAACAAAGATTAATAAATACTGTATCAAATGTATTGCTCATTGTTAAAGTTTTAACTGACAAATTTCAATAATAACAAATGAGACCAAACTCACAATAATTTTTTTTAAACTAAAATTTTTTTTTCGTAAACTAAATTTAGATCCCATGTTATTAGAGTAAGACTAGCTAAAATTATCAAATATAAATGACAAAATCAATAAATTTCAAAGACATTAAAACAATTTTTTTTAAAAATGAACACTGCATCAGAGGTCAAATCCGTTGCTTCTTATTATAATACAATAAGGATGAACAAGTTGCCTGGAGGCGTGTGCATGGAATGACGTAGTTTTCCCTCTTCCAGCTTATTATAGACAGTGTGTTGGCTACTTAATTAGCTAACACACTGTCAGACATGGAGTGCAATGGTTTCATGCCACACAGTCAAAGTAAACGCACTCATGTGAGATCTGATGGCATCAAGGCGTAAGGACAAAACCACTGCCATTTAAGCAATAAATACTTCAGTGGTACATCGGATTCCTTCAAGACAGAACAATATAAATAAGTCTGACTAAGCTCTAACATCACCCTTTGAGCTCATTTACTATGTCACAGGCATTCTTTTTCAGGGCACTCTGGACACAACTGCTAGCAATCCAGATCTACTACTATGATGAGCACGGATGACTTCCGCCACACTTTTTAGCCGCAGTTTGTGGGGCATCCTCCCCTGCTGCATCCGATTATTGTACCCGGGCAATTTAAACACTAACCTTATACAAACTGACAAGTGGGTAATTCTCTCCCTCCTCAATCACACATACACAGCATGCTCTAGTTTCTTATTTACAGCCTATTTTCCAAATGCCACATTTGTTTCTGTTTACATCAAGGACAGAGGACCATCAGCTGTGAAGCATTGTTCAGATGGGCTTCACCCCCGAGTGAGTTGTGGCAGGCAGATACGGCACTATATTCACGTTTATCTTTGTGGGGCAGATCTGGCGCTCACCAGTTTGCCTTTTATCATGCTGGCTTAGCACTACAGAGATGAAGGGGGGAAAGCAACCTTACAAACAGAGAGAGTTATATGGTCATATTCTCTAGAGGGTTGCATTACTAATTTCGAACGATGTTGTGTTGTGATCAGTGAACAATAATCCATCCATCCATCATACTTTTCTGAATATTGCCATATTTATTTATTTATTTTTTAAACGTTTGTATTTATGTACTTTTATTTGTGCTCTTTTAGTTGTAATGTAGTGTAATTATTTATTAGAAAAATATTGATAAATAATAAAAAATATTTTAAATAAATAAATAAATAACACTGGTCTACAATTTTTAGAAGCTGTCTGCTTCAGAGATTAAATGTGTTATTTACTAAGTATTTGGATGAGCTGAATTCAAATTTGACAATTAAAACGACTGACTGGCAACAGTTTCCAAGATATTTAAGTGTTTTACATTTTACGTCCATGTATATTCTGTAGAGAGTACCTGTTACCTTTCCTGTTTATGTGACACTTTAAAAACCAGCAAGAGGGTTATATAATGTAAATCAAATTATTATGAAACAAAAGGCAAAAAACTATTGTGTACATAGTTTAGTCCGATTCAGTGTACTCTGCACTTCTTGGCTTGTCTCTTGTATTCATTAAATAGAGGATCTCTTGTCACTGTCCAGCAATATTCTGAGAGAATTGATGGGCTCCAGACATCTCTGCTCACTTTGGCTAAACCGAAATGTGTCCCTTTGCTAAATCAAACACTGACAAAAAAGAGAGCATGACACTGTATGACAGGGGTGCTAAACTCAGTTCCAGGAGGGCAACAGACTAAACTCCCTGCAGAGTTTAGCTTCTACCCTAATTAAACACACCCGATCCAGCTCATCAAGTCCTTCAGGCTCATTTGAAAACTAGTATGTGTGTTGGAGCAGGGTTGGAACTAAACTCTTTGTACCCTTGCTGTGTGATTTCTAGAGCTGATATAAGGCAATTTGTTCAGCAGAGGGATGTAAACTTCATTATGATTGCATCACTTAATGACTTATAGGAATAACATGATGCAGTTCATATCATGTATGATGCAATACCAGCTTCAGATTGAGAGAGAGATTCACTTAAAAAATGCTGTGTGTTAAGAACACACATCTGTAATTTAGCCATCCTTGTATTAAAAGACAAAAAGATCTTTAGATTAAAGTCTGAAACTGATGACCTCATGAGCGACCTCTGCACTCTTTCTCCACCTCCTCTCAGTGCCACAGGGAGTTCAGTCCACCTCAAGCCTCTCAACTACACCATCCCCATGCATTGCAGACTTCAAGAGGTCAAACCCAAGCCTCCCATGGTGCAGAGAAGGAGTGCTTTTTTTGACCTTAGCATGTATGTGCACATACCATTAGCAAACTCTCCTGTGAATCCAGGGTCAGTGATTATTCTGGGTTTAGCCCAGAACTCTGTGAATGCGTATTGGTACATCTTTTGATTAAATATTCCAAAATACACACTATAATAAATGCTGAAATGTTATGTTTTGTTTTATGAACAGTGCTAAAACTAAAAACGTCCAACCAAACCTAGTTGCAACCTCAGGCATGGTGATTTCGGCTTTCCTTACTGACCACTTCATGCAATTAACTTGCCAACATTTGTGAACAAACTCCTTTACTGTGTTTTTATGCCTGTGAAACATTATATACTTCATGTATGGTGGATACATGACCAAAAAGTCAACAAAAAAGTTGAATAATAAACTAATAGGTCAATAGTACCAATTATGTATTTCATATTTATTTATTTATTTAAATACTTGTTATAATAACAATAATAATAATAATTATTATTATTATTATTTTCATCATTATTGTTGTTATTTATTTTTTTATTAAAATTTAATAGTGATGTGCATGAAATCCTATTGGTAAAGACAACAATTTGGACAATTCAGCGCTCTAAAATTTTTGGGCCTTTGAAGCCCACCCCTAGCACCTCCCTTAAGTAATTCTGTATATCAGTAAGTAAAATATGACATCAAAGCTTCCCTCTCCCTTCTACAATCTCCAACATTACATCACACACTGAAAAATTCAATGAAATATGTATTTATCTGCCTTTTCGGCCCCCTTCTGTTCAGTCAGTCAGCGGCCTGTTTCGCAGGGACTTAAAGCTGGCCTCGTGGTGGGCTGTGCGTGCTACAGAGTATTCCGTCATTTTTGAAGTGTCTGACTGTGTGCTAAAAGGGTGAGACTGAAAGAATCTGAGAGATTCTCTCCCGCTGTGACTCAAGCGGCCACCAGAGAGCTTTGGATCTGCATTTTCCCATGTGAAGAGGTGTAAGCCACCTGTGCTACTACTTAGCTTCCTATTGCCTGTTCCTATTTTGGTGTCTTACCTTTGAGACCCGGATAACCTGAGTTGACTTGTAAGTCCTCATGCACATGCATGCGGTCAGCTCACAATTACACACCATTTACATGCAGTTCACGTGTGTCTCTCTCTCTCTCTCTCTGTGTGTGTGTGTGTGTGTGTGGTGACTTAGACATTCAGTGCTTCTTATTCACCTCTGTTCGCCAGTGTGCTAACGTGCCATGCATTCATGCATGTAGTCTGGCAATACAGACATTTGACTATCGGCATATTGTAGCCTTTTATGCAAAAGAACAGCCACTTAGACAAAAAGGGCCTGTCCAACTAAAATGGAAATCCAATTACTTCTCATTTTAATTTAACATATAGGGGCGGGTAAATATGAAATTGATGCTACAACAAAATTAAACCCTTGTTTAATGTTTCTGAGTATGTGTAATGTTTCTACTTACAATTTTATACAAATATTTTTTGTTTTATACCATCATTGCATGCAATATACTGTAATATAATATAATATAAATGTAAATAACGCAAAGATGTTTTTTTTGTTGCTTTTTTTATAAATATATTTTAGTTTTCACAACAAAACACAAAACATCCAAAATCCATCAATAAGTCAATTTTTTTTAATAATATAATATAATATAATATAATATAATATAATATAATATAATATAATATAATATAATATAATATAATATAATATAATATAATATAATATAATAATACTATTTCATTATTTAATAATTCAACTTAAAAGTAACATCGGCTTGGAAAGAATATGAGGGTGGGTAAATAAATAAAAAAACCTAGTGTGTGTGTGTGTGTGTGTATTGATGTTTTCACAAGAACTGAACTGAACAAACACTGCAAAAAAATAATCCATGACCAACCCTTATGTCCTGTAAGTAGTTTTGGACACAGTAAACATTAAGAGTATGTTTGCCTGTGCTGATAATGCATTACTCAAGCACAGTATAAAAATGACCCAGTTCCATCCAACACAATGCTGTCTTCCTCTTCCCACACACACAACGCAGACACTCACACGTACACATGCACCACTGCATCAATAAATCATAAACAAGAAATAAATTAAACATTAATTCCAAGCTTGCGGAGAGCCGCTCACAGTTGGCCAACAGGAGCCTCTCTTGCTCTAGCTGCTTTCTGGCACAGCTTAATTAGGATCCTCATATTTCCACTGAACAAACAAAAGAGGTGGAAAAGGAGCAGGAGAACAGGGCACTCTAAGTAGGTTAGAGCTCCCCTCTTGGGTCAAACTACCACAGCTTACAGTCCTAACAGCAAAGCAGTGAGAGGGAAAATGAAAGGAGGACAGAAATATTTAACAGCCCCTGCTAACTCTTCTAAAAAAAAAAAAGAAAAAGAAAAAAGAATATTCTGTAACCTTAAAGACAGAAGTACTTCAAAATCAGTATCTATCTATCTATCTATCTATCTATCTATCTATCTATCTATCTATCTATCTATCTATCTATCTATCTATCTATCTATCTATCTATCTATCTATCTATCTATCTATCTATCTATCTATCTATCTATCTATCTATCTATCTATCTATCTCTGTTGAACAGGGCAAATTTACTGAAAATTGTCAAATTAACAAGTCAATTTGCAAGTCCTTTCAATGCAAACATGCCACATTTCTGTTTAAATTAGAGATGCTAAAATAATGATGTGCAAATAATGAGCAAAGAATCCAAAGAGTGTTATTTGCCTGCCACAAATGGCAAAAAGCTGGATGTTCTTGAACAGAGATGTTTGTGTTTTTCTATTTAGCATTTTCCATTGATTAGACATAAGTTACCCAACAAACGATTAAATGGCAGAGAAGTGATTTTGTGGCATTGTTTGCACTGGTTTTAGACATTTAAAATAATGAAGAAAGCATGCTGAAAATAAATGGCGGTATCAGTGGGCGTGATTTATTTTTAGTAAATTTCTACAACTGGTCTGAAAGGAGTAGCTTGTACTTTAAATAAATTGTTTTTATTTGTCATGAAAACGACAACGTTTAAGATGGTTCTATTTGCAACGTTTCATTACTGTAATTGCACCAGATACTAGTTCACAATCATTGCATGCAATACGCACTCTTGCTGTATAAATGGTTGTGGATATTGATCGAAGTCCAAATTTACTTTGTTTATTGAGTATTTTCTTTGCGATTTCATGGTCATGTGATCACATTTGACTCTAAACTGAGAGACTTTATGACATGATTTATTGTAAATCTAGATTAGCTTGTGGCTACCCCAAAAAATCACTGGTCATTGTTCAGTTGTAGCAGCAGTAGCTGTTGTGTTGGACGCATAATCATTATGCAATTAGTAAATGAATTTCCATGGCTCTGTAAAAACTAAAGTCTCATGGAGCAAAAATGCCAAATCCAATGTCAACCGTTTCAAACTGGACAAAGTATTAGAGCAAACCTCATCTGTTTAGTCATACGCACTCCTTTAATAGCAATTAACCGCGGACAACAACACGGCAAACAAAACAAGTCGCCGTCACACACCAGTACAGCTCACATTTCTTTTAATTAAAAGTGTGCAAGATCGTGGCTGACATTTTGTCTGTCCCCTGTGAGTGAGTCTCTGGCTGAACACGACTCATCTGGTCTAATTAAATTGCAACAGAAGCCTCACACTGACTGGGCTGTTGACTGGTGCTGAGACATGTGCTTGACACGCTGCAGGTTTACAATAGCAGCACTATATAGTACATCCTCAGAGGTCTTGAATCTATTCCAAAAATTCTCACTCAATTTTCACCCCTGCACATGCTCTAACAACATGCTCATTCATTCAAGCTAAATCTCCCTGTTCCCTAGGACCAGGGCAGGTTCATAAGGAAAAGTCACTATAGCAATGCCTTTTATCCTGCAACACCAAAACATCTGCTGACATTCGTACTTTACTTTGGAGGATTCTATCAAAGTCGTGGCAAACTTTGGATTATCATATGCATGAATGAAGCAAAATGGTTTTTTGAGTCTCTTATACTCACCTAAGCTGCATTTATGTGATAAAAAATACAGTAAAACAGTAATATTGTGAAATATTATTAGAATTTAAAATGTACTACTTTTCATATATTTTAAGATGCAATTTATTCCGGTGATGACAAAGCTGAATTCTCAGCAAATGTCATTTATTAGTCCTGTCTTCAGTGTCACATGATCCTTCAGAAATCATTCTAATATGCTGATTTGGTGTTCAAAAAGATGCCATTAAAATGGTTGTGCTGCTTTATATATATATATATTTATATATATATTTTTTTTTTTTGTGGAAACTTGTCAACTTTTTTTCATCTTTCATAAACAGACAGTTCAAAAGAACATTTATCTGCAAATATTTTTTAATGATCTAGATGTTGCTGTCACTTTTGATACATTTGATGCATAATTCATTGCTGAATAAAAGTATACATTTCTTTAAAAAAAAAATAAAAAAAAATCTTACTGACCCCAAACTTGTGAATGTGTGTGTGTGTGTGTGTGTGTGTGTGTGTGTGTGTGTGTTCAGTCTGTGTTTACTGACTACCTGATCTATTTTATGATCTATTTTATGTACTTACTTTCGGACTATTGTGCAACTGTTCAAATTAATCTTTCCCCACCAGTTTGTTCTTACAATACAAGATTGTTAGTATGTGCCACCCTTTAACAGCACATTAAAATTTTTTAAAAATGTAACTGTGATTGTCAGTTAGTCAGTCACCTTCTGTATTGGTCGGTGCTTCTTTGCCAGAAGAAGGAATAGTGTAATGCAACTTAATATTTTCTTATGGGAGAGTGATGGCAGTATTACACCAAATGAGACTGGAAAACAAAATAGTGAGTAAAAAATAAAAAGACTCATCTTTTACCCTTATATTGGCTTAGTCTTTCTTACATTTATGCATTTGCTTGAGAAACAGATCTTGCCTGTGAGCTGTGTTTGACACAATTCTACCTCCTCATTTTCAATAATTATGGCTTACATGCTTGTGAATTACCAGATCATTTTTATGGAAGATTTAGTATGGCATATCGAGGTCTTCTACTACTCCCATGCTAAATTTACTTAGCTGATGCCATCCACAATATGCTTTCGTCTTTTTCCCGTGCAAATGAGACCACAACAGGGGTTTGCCCTTAAGTAACAAAACTTACAGAAACATTTTGTGGATTTCCTCATCTCAGTCCACACCACATCAGTGTTTTGACAGGCATTTCAGAAATTGGAAGAATGATGCTGGTTTAGTCTGAGAAGGTTGTCAAGTAAACCAATTCTTGGAGAACTTGCAAAACATGTCATTTTTTACTTTCAATCTGATAAAAAGTTCTGTGCTGAACTGATTAAAAAGAAAAAGAAAATAAACCATACCGCCTGTCTAAATGTTAATGACTAATTGTTTAGATGCTCATCATTAATCGGAGTAGAACGATTCTTCTTCTTTGCACTCATGTTAAGTGCTAATAAACTTAAGCAGTTTTTACAGCTGAATAGCAATGACAGTCATTATGCCCTCGCTGTGAAACAAAAGTGGATCTCTGATCTTCCCGTACAAGAGCAGCTGAATATTTCAGTCATTTGTATGCAGAGGTGAAGAGGGCGTCTTTGCATTGCGTTGAGGTGCTGTGATATTTAGCATGAGCCCATCTTTGATCTCAAAGAGAAAGACAAGAGTGCAAGATGTAAAACTAAGTGTGATGTACTCCATGGAAAATATTGATTTGAAATCTAAGTCGCACCATTGCCAAAGGGAACAATGCATATTTGAGGCTCATTATTTCCTGTTCAAAGCATAACAATTTTGCTCCAACCAGACACTCATAGTTTTACCTCAGTGTGTTTAATTGCTATTTGAAACGGCCTCAGTTTCCCTCTGCTCTGTGAATTAAACAGTAACTGAAGCTGAAATGTGTTAACTCTGACAAATGGCTGTGGTATTTAGAGTTGCATCTCTGTTGTTTGTTTATGCTAATGATATAAAGGTGGACACAGATATACTCACATAGACATCTATATTCCCTCTCTGAATCAGCAGCTTTATGACTTACTGTATATATATATATAATCCTGTAGTAACAAGACTCATACTGTAGCACAAAGTCACTTATAATTCATTCTTTAATGTTAAATGTTAATATTAGATATAATACGGCTACGGTTGTCTATGACACAGCGGAATACTAATACTTCTGGTTCTGTCACAATACTGGATTCTACTAATTAAAGACAGTTGGGGAAGCATGACAGATAATATCCATTAATCGTCAAATGCTATAGGAGTCAATGCACAAGAGAGAACTGCTGTGTCAGGAAGAGACCATATCAAGTCTTTGTGCTGAGACTTTTACCTGCACTGCACAGTCCCAAATGAACTGGCCCTCCATCACTACACTAAGTAATTGCAGAGAGCTTGACATAGAGAGAAAGAGAAAGAGACAGTGAAAGAAAGAAAGAAAGAAAGAAAGAAAGAAAGAAAGAAAGAAAGAAAGAAAGAAAGAAAGAAAGAAAGCTAGCACATTTAACCATTTAGCAGATGCTTTTATCCAAGACGCCTTTTCCTGTTATTACCGTTTTATTATTGTTTATTTTATTACTACTTTATTTATATTTTTATGAAATAAATGTAGCTACATCTTCCTTTACATATATATGAAGGAAGAAAATCAAAGAGAAAAAAGAAAAGAAAAGAAAAGATAAAGGCAGTTGGTCAACGTTCTTTCAGAAGTGCCTATGATGCAATCTACTGTAACTCCAGCAGCAGGATGAGGCTGTAGATGAATAGGATAGAACTGCTCTTATCAGTGCCGTGAATATGATGCACAGCAACAAATATTCCATACAAAACTCAATATGTACCCAAAAAAGACACATTAAATATTGCATCAGAAAGAAGCAGGCACAAGTGCATACCATTTTTAGAATAAGGGACACAAATTTGCAGATGCGCAGACAAGAAGTACCAGCAGGGTGAAAAATAGTGGACCTGAGAGAGTAAAGCCCCTTTCACACAGAGATTCCGGAAAATACACGGATAAAGTGACCCGGGATTTGACCCGGGTTCGTTTGATTTTGGTTCATTCACACTGCCAGTGATTTTCCGGAATCAGAGAGTGCGTTCACACACAACCCGTAAAAATGCCGTAAAGACACGTGACATCGATGTGACTTGTAATCTCAGCAGCGTCTTAAGTTTGTGCGCTTGTGCATTTTTTTCTCTGATTCGATCATAAACTTGCGCTTTACGTACCGTTTCACAGCTGGCGAACGATCCCGCGCTTCAGCGTCATCACTACGACACGGCATTATTACGGCTTTTGTTCACACAGCGCGCGTTCCGGGACTGAACACGGCAATGTTACTAGGTCCCGACCCGGCATCGATCCCGGCTTAAATCCCGGGTCGAGTTTGCGTTCACACAGGAGGCGCTCTGGCAATTTGCCGGCAATTTGCCGGGTTCAAAGCGCTGTGTGAAAGGGGCTTAAGAGAGATACATTTCTTTATAGATTTTTTACGAGTATATGTTCGGATGGGTATGTACTGTACACTCTGTAAAAAATCATATGATCAATAAGTTATGACAATATGTTTTTATATTGCTTTAACTCATTAAAATAAGTTAAGCAATTTTCAACTTTCTTTTATAAGTTATAAGATTCTACTCATTTTTTTTTAAGTCAGTTTAATGTAATTTAAGTTGAAATGACTTAAATATCCAAGTTGATTGTTCTCAAAAATGTAAAGCTGAATTTTTGTGTGTATTTTTTCTTTTAACCCTGACACACACACACACACACACAAAAAACGCTTCACAATTCTTTGTATACAATTCCACAAACTCTACTGTCTGACCTCTACTGTACTACCACTGATGAATTCATGCCTGACCACTGCACTTGTCCTTTCATGACCCCACCTATTGCAGGATACGATAAAAAAAAAGAAAAGCAACACAAAGGAGAAACTTAATATGAATATCACTCATCAAAACACACAGGAAGGTCACATGGACATGGAACCAAACAATGTGAATTATAGCAATGCACTTTTACCCTGCAGGCTGAGTGCTGAACAGTTTTGAGCAATAAGTGAAAGTGAACACTACACGCTCAAAACACATGGGATTCATAGTGACACAACAAGAGAGAAAAGCGGTGTAGTAGAACACTGTCTAGAGATGACCACATTTTCAGCCATTGTTTTCTTAAATCCAAAGAGATAACAATACACTTTGGAAGTTAATTTAGCATTCAGGAATACTATGAGACTACTGCTGATTTTCATGGAAGGATCAACACCAAGGGCGTAGCTGCCACCAGGGACATGGGAGACCAAAGTTCCCCTAACACTTTTCCCAACTATACTCCCTCCCTGATTTGAAAGAACATCCATACCGAAAGCATGTAAATCTCCATGAAATGCTCAACTGCAATACACAAACTGTATAACTGTATCTTATATAACTGTAAGATTCCGGAAAATACACTGATAATGGGGATTTATGGGATTTGTCCCGGGATCGTTTGATTTTGGTTCATTCACACTGCCAGTGATTTTCCGGAATCTGTGCGTGCGCTCACACATCCTATAAAAGTTCCCGTAAAGACACGTGACATTGATGTGACGTGTAATGTCTCAGCAGTGTCTTAAGTTTGCTTATTTGATCATAAATTAGACCATCTCTCCACTGGATACAGTATACAGATGCATGTTCAGTTTCTGACAGACTCCATGCACTGGAGACTGTCGACAACAGGACAAATGGAAGAGTGGAAGAACATTCCCTTTGTTTGCAGCATATTGCTTTGTAAATGAGGCACTCTGTAATGGAGAGTTCGAAACTTTTGTTGAAATATGCAGCAGCCAACTACATTGGATCTGACAACAGCTGCATAACAAACGGTAAACATTTTCACAATGCTTTGTCTGTAAATGACGGTTTTCCGCATATACAGTCCTGTGCAAAAGTATTAGACGCATTAGTATACATTTTTTTTTTTTAAACTTGCTTTAAACCAATTTATATAATATGCTGTCGTGTGTCAGTAATACATATAAGTTTGCATTTCCAAACATTCCTTTAGTCATTAATTGTAATAATCCAGTGAGATTTTTGTATGCTCAAGGAGTCTAAACCTTTTAAATTTATATTACATTTCTAAACTTGATTTTGAACCAGTGTAGCAATCAGGATGCATAATTTATATAATATAATAAAGTAATGAATAAAAAAAATTTAATATTAAGTTTTTTAAAAGTAAAACTAAACTAAATTAAACAAAACTTTTGTGGGCCGAGGAGGAGGAACGATTTATGTTTTAAAATGTTTTACCTGGGATGCATTTCTTTGAAATTCAATGCAGTAAATTCCTCTTGCTGCCATTCCAATACAAATTCCAATTCAACTTCCTGTGAGGTGTGGCCAATTGAATTCAGATTGAACTAAAAGAGAGCCGATTCTTCAATTCTGTATTTTGCGCAGCCATGGTTGTGTGATAATCATTAACTTTGTTCCTAGAATCCGTCCATTATTGCTGCACCTTGCCGAACCCATTACAGAGACCTAATGCATCTTGAGGGACTCCAGCCCTCCTACAGATGGCAAGCACTGTGATGCATGATTCCTTGCTTCCACTGTACCAGGATTATTATGCTGCTACTCAATCAACCCCCTGCTTTCCTCGACTTTTGGAGTCATTTGGGAAAATAAATCTATATCAACTCTGTGTCATACAGTAATGAGTATGTGCATGTCTGTATATTTATGCATGTGTGTGAAGGGGTTAGACGGTGACTATACATCTTTGAACAGCCGTCTGCGGAGACCTTAAAAGCTCACTGAAATGGAAATGTGGTTAAATATAGATTGATTAGTTTGTTTGTTTTTGCAGATTGATGTTTTCAGAATACATTTTGCATTTTTATCTCATTTATCTGAACTAAACAATACAGCGTCCCACAATGTTTCACCATAAAATGTCAGGAAATTTCAGGAAGTTGCTCACCACATGGAGAAGAGATCTTCCCCTTGGCCATGTTTTTGTTCTACTAAAGAGCCTTCTCGTTAGGGTTTGTCTTTTAAATCTGCAAGAAAGCACAAAATAAATTAATTAAATAAGATCAGAGATGAAACAGAGAGAGAGAGAGAAAAAAACGTGTAATTAGGAAGCAACCAACACAAACATGCAATCAGCAGTTTGGAGAAGCTCAGAACACAAGCAAACGGAACACCCTTATGGATGTGAAAACCAACACAGTATGTTATTACCGTGAATGCTGTCTGCAAGCTCTAGGTTTCCCGGCTTTACCCGTAATCTCTAGGGCTCGACTTTCATATGCGCTTCTGGCAAAGTCTGGGCCAAGCCACAATGAAACTTTTGCACAATCAATATCATGTAATATGTACAAAGCCCCACATGAAAAAAGAGGCTTTACCTTTTTTCCCCGCTTCCTCTATCCTCTTACGCACTACAGAGGATGCTGTTCTGTGACACAGGACATTGTTCTTGTTATTTAAACCCCCGGAATCTCGCAGCAAGGATTCGGAATATCTATATCCCAGTCCATCCACGCCTTTCCTCTCTGCCTTGTGGAAATCATTTTATTCAGACAATATTTCTCTCTTTCTTTTACTCTCTGAAAAGACACTAATGAGTCTCTCCATACAGGCCTGACGGTAGACAGAGGCAAGGTGATTATGCAAACACAAGGTCCTGAATTACTAATGAAAGCTGGGGGATATGTAGAAGACAACCGTGTAGAAAAATAAATAAATAATTAAAGAGTAGAAAGTTTGTTTCTGGACTCACTTGTAAAAATCAGTCCTGACACTCAATGCTATTAGTAGCCCATTAAGCAGTTCAAGGACAATAGCTGTCCTCCTGTTTGATCATTTATTCTCCGGATCTCGTGGTTATGCCTGGTGCCTAAGATCAAGATGACTGGAGAATATCAATGGCCTTGCTAAGAAAGTGTGCAACCTAGGTAAAATTATTATTTTATTTACACTCTGCAAAATATTGTTTCACAAAGCCACGTTGTTTCTAACGTTGATAACTTTATCTTCCACAAATAATTGGAGCAATACTCTTGTTTTGTTCAAACATAATGAATCAAGTTCTGGTGCCATATGGATGTATAATATTTCAAAAGCACAAGCTGAAAAGCCCCTTGATATTGATTCATGCCTGTGGGTGTTAAAATCCACACAGAAAAAGTAGGACAGCTCAACCTGTGCAAGGTGAAATGACAATACGTGCCTTCCCTTTCTTACTCCCCTAAACATACTGGCTGTATGTGTTCAGTGAATGGACGATTGGAGGAGGACAGCAAATAAAATCCATTTCAACCCCTTCCTTAATCATCAGCAGTAGTTTCTCCAAAGCCACCGACATCATGGAGAACACATTGGGACTATCAGCCTGTCATTGTTCTCTCAGACGCTGTGGCATAAATTGGCTCTATCTTAAAAGAAGAGAATGACGTGCTTTACATGTAAAATGCCTGGTTAGAACATCCAACTTTAGTTATAATTCATTACTTTTCAGAAAGGTAGTCTCAGACATCTGGTTTATAGTTTTTTTTTTTTTTCAAAGCTTTTGATAACTAATAACTGAAACCTTTATCCTTGATAGTTTCAGAATTTCTTCTCTGAAATGATTTCAGATTGTCAAAACGATAAAGGCATTCAAAAAAGCACCTGGGTAGATTTTCTGAAGACTTATGTTTCACTTTCTTATTTTCTACTGTGATAAATATACATTTTATTTATTTTTAACAAAACTTTTTCTTATTAGAGAACAAATTGTTTGATATGTAAGAAAAGAAAAAAGAAATTGCAAATTGGTTTTGTAATGTTAAAGGGGTAGTAGTTCACCCATATCTGTCATCATCATAAGCTATTTTTGCCCATGCATTCAAACAAAAACTTTAACTGTATGGAAAAAAAGGAGTCATTTTCAAAATATTGTCTTTTGTAGTCCACAGAGAAAAGAAAGCCATTGGCTGAAACCGAAATCGCCCCTTAAACCCTCATTCACTATTCCCTACGTTAGTCCACTAATACTGTTCACTTAAAGGAGTAAATGAAAACGAGTGAGCGAATTGGGACTGAAGTTGAGCGTACATCGGTTGTACATTCGTTATTGCAGTGCAATGTGGGATTGAAAAAATGCACTCAATAACGTCCACTATGGTTTCGGACTCCACTACAAATAGCTGTCCCCTCAAATAACGCCCTATTTGAGGGTGTAGGGGGCGATTTCGGATTCAGCTATTGTCACACCTGCCAGCCGGAGTGCCTGTGATAGCCACCAGATGGCACTCCTTTCGTCTTTTTATATCATCATGGACTGCATTTCCCATAACCCAATGCCCATACCAACTATTGTTTGATCGCTTCCACCTGTGTGCCATTACCCTTGTTAACTCTGCTTGTATAAGCCCTGTTTATTCAGTTACTAGTGATGGATGAAACAAAGCTTTGAATCAATTGATTCGAACTGTTTTGAAAAGTTTGAAATGCCACACGCTGGTGAAACCTACAAAACATTGGAAATGCAACAAAAACTCCAAACATGCATAAAACCACTTTTATTTTTAACCCATTACATAAAAAAAAAAAAAAAAGTAAAATCTATCAAATGCAATTAACTAATCATCGAATAAGATTAAATATCAAGTGTCTGTATACTTGATATGTGTCTGTATACTTGATATGTGCATATGTGTTCTTTTATCTATTTTCAGGCCTTGTTTTGTTTGTTGCATGGATTGCTCAGCTAAACAGGCCAATAAGACTATTAACTACTATTATTCCTTTTAATTATACTAATGTCTAATTAAAAGGTGTACAAATATATAAAACGGATCAGAAATCAAATAAAACCCATAGAGACTTGTTCAATGTTTCGTGGCTGGGGGCCACCGGTGAACCATTGACATTTTTAAACGTTTCGAAACAGTTACGATGTCACAAAGTCTCTTTTACTAAAATCACATGATTTTCGCATTTTTATTCAAACCACTGATTCGAAACAAAAGATTCGTAAAGGTTTAAAAGCTTTATGAAGCAGTGTTTCAAATTTTCCCATCATTATCAACACAATGCATATCTGAGCGTCTCTTTTGTTTTTTTGTCACATTGGTTTTCAAACTGCACAGAGACACAAATGTTGAGGATCCAAGTGCAGTAGTTTACTGGGGTAATCCAGAATCTTAATCCATACAACAGGTAAAAGTTCAAACCAATGAAACAGAAAACCAAAAGTGCGCTCAGAAATGCAGTGTGACAACATACAAGACTTCACAATGAGTGACTGAATAAACAGGGCTTATAAGGCAGAGTTAGCAAGGGTTATGACACACAGGTGGAAGAGATCAAACAATAATTTGTGGGCAATGGGAAATGTAGTCCATGATGATATAACAAAGATGGAAGGATTTCCCTCTGGTGGCTATCATAGGCACTCCGGCTGGCAGGCGTGACAGCCATACAGGTTTGAAACTAAATAAATGTAAATAAAAGTATGTAAATAATAGATTTGTCATTTTTGGATGAACCATCGATTTAATGTACATCATATACACTATCGTTCAAAAGTTTGGGGTCAATTTTTTTGTAAAAATTAAAACTATTATTCATTAAATGCATTAAATTGATTAAAAATTACAGAAAATACATTTATAGTGTTATAAAATATTTCTATTTCAAATAAATGATTTTATTTTGAACTTTCTAATCATCAAAGAATCCCAAAATAAAATGTGTCTCATTTTCCACAAAAATACACAATGCAGCACAATGGTTTTCAATATTGATAAGAAATGTTTCTTGAGCACTAAATCAGCATATTAGAATGATTTCTGAAGCATCATGTGACACTGAAGACCAGAGTAATGACTGCTGGAAATTACGTTTTGCATCACAGGAATAAATTACATTTTATAAACATTTTATAAAATTACAAAACTGAGTTCTAAACTATAATAATATTTCACAATATTACTGTTTTTACTGTATTTGTCTCAAATAAATACAACCGTGGTGAGTATAAGAGACTTCTTTAAAAAAAGAAAAAAATCTTACCAACCTCAAACTTTTGAACAAAGTATACAGGACATGTTACAGAGAAAAGAACAAATGCCTGTATGCTGGCATGTATTAAACACTGGTATGTCCTCTCATTGACCAGCGGCCACAGTGATATCTATCTCATTCAATTATTCTGCCCACATGGACATCTTGCTAAATCCTTTTCAATCTCATGTGCTTGATTAGTCTTCAGTTCATGCTTGATTTGCCCTTTGCTGTGCATCAACCTGGGGCCTGTTGTAATGGATAACAACACACCAATTAATCCCATCATTGTGGCAATTAAATAGATTGAGTGCCATGATACCAACGGGGATTGCAGTGGGTGCCGGGGGGGGTGGGAGCAGTGGATTGATGCTCCTAAGAGCCTCCAGGAGACTAACACAGATGAACGCATCTGCTGCACCTCCAAACAAAGAGTTAAGTACTAGAAAGAGTGAAACAGAACATCAGTTTAATACTACATTAACTTTGCTTTAATATAATGTGACATTTTAAGAAGGGAGCTTCTCTCCTCCTGGATTAAACCAGACTCCATTAGTGTGGCTTATTAGCATGGGTCAAGTTTGATCCTTGTGGGGATAGTGTGTGTTAGTAGACCGTTTTGAAGTAGCTTGTGGTAGCGCAGAGGGGATATCTCACAGCCCGAGTGAAGACATAGTGCCATAGTGATCCTAAGGGGGTCTGAATTATAGAGGAGTTCAACCAACTTGCCCTAGCATATTTTACCTTAACGCATGACAGGTTTAGCGTGCTGATTTATTATCAATGTTGGAAACAGTTGTGCTGCTTAATATTTTTTTATTTATTATTTATAACCTCTAATACCTGTTTAAAAAAAAAAAAACAGCATTTATTTAAAATATAATTATTTTATAACAATTTACACTACTGTTCAAAAGTTTGGGGGCAGTACATTTTTTCTTTCTTATTTTGAAAAATAATAATACTTTTAGCAAGGATGTGTTTAAGATTTATATTTATAAAGATTTATATTGTTAGAAAAGATTTATATTTTGAAAAAATGCTGTTCTTTTAAATTTTTTATCCATCAATGAATCCTGAAAAAAGAAAACAATTTGAAATTACAATAATATTTCACAATATTACTGTTTCTTTTCTGTTTTTTTTTGTTCAAATAAATGCAGGCTTGATGTGCATAATATTTTTTTCAAAAACATTAAAAATAGTAATGTTTACAAACTTTTGATCAGTACAGTTTTCATACAAACACAAGTAATTTTAACAATGTTAAAAAACAAAGGTAAGGGTATATGTCACTGAAATAATTATCACAACCAAACAACAACAAAAAAAAAAAAAAAAAAAAAACATGCTGTGTTGACCTCATTTCTAAGTAGTTCAAAATAAAAGCTCCCTTTTTTTTCCTGTATCAGTGATCTTTCTGTGTGTTCTACTTTAGTTCATGTTTCCCATTCATTGCACGCTCTCTCTCCCTCTCTGTGTTCAATGTCTTTTTCTCTCCCAGTGTTTCTCCTTTGTCTCTGCTCTTTTGCCATGTTCATGTTGGGTAAATGAGAAGTGGCAAAGAACACAGACACATGTACAACGTCTGTTCTCATTATCTCAGAAAGAACTGCCTCCTCCCTCGACCCCAGTGGCACTGTGCAGTGCAATCTAAGGAAAAACTAACTGAATGCACAAGGAGCACTCATTAAATTAGTGCAATCACAAATAAACAACAAATGCAGAGGCAATATTTTAGAAAAGAAGACACAGATTCTGTGAAAAATAGAATTTTTCACATCAATCTCCCATATTTAACTAATGAATATATAGGGCCCTATCTTGCACCCAGCGCAACTGACTTTGTACACCGACGCATGTATCATTCCTATTTTGCACCCGACGCACGGCAGACTTTTCCCTCGGGAGATGCACGTCGGTAAATTAGGAAATGAACTTGCGCTCCCTGGGGCGGTTCAGCGCAAAGAGGAGGCGTGTTCTGGCGCAAACGTTCTCTGGTGCTATTTTCCAGTTCCAGAAAACAATTCCGCCACAGACCAGGAAAAACCTAGTCTAAAGTCAGAGACGCATTTTCAGTGGCGCGTTCAGATGCTATTTTAAGGGCGCATGCTTGGCCGTAATGTAGCGTGTGCACAACGCGCATACACTTTGCTTCTCTCATCAACACAGATGCAGCAGTACTCAATTTTGCAAACCATACATAATCACAAGGAAAAATATTCCACACGAGGGAAATCATTGTGGTGTCCATGAAGATGTGAAAAAATAGGCATAAATCTAGCTTACACATTTACCCAAATTACTATACACCTGTTTAACCGAAGCTAATTTGGGTGGGTTTCTCCCATCCCCATACAATGTCACTTTTCTGTCTTTTACGGCCCTGACGAGAACGTCGGTCTCCTCGGCTGTGAACCGCTGCTGGCTCGCGCCTGGCAAATCTGCCGTTATTATAGCAATCCGCCATGGAACAAGCACGCCTGCTCTTAAAGGGAATGTGATATGATACTCCGATTGGTTTATTTCACGTTACGCCCAAACCACACCTATGGGTAATGTATGTAGCTACTTCAGACCAACCCATTTTAGATTTGCGAGATCCGCCCACAAAGTTACTTGCGTTTCGCGTTAAATACTTGCGTTTCAGATCGTTAAAATAGGGCCCGATGTATCAAAAGGAATTAATACTTTCATTCAGCAAGAATGCTTTAAATTGAACAAAAGGCACAAACGTGAAAAGTAAAATAGATATTTATATTTCAGAAAAATGACACTGATAATGGCTGCTAAAATTCAACTCTGCAATCACAAGAATAAATTATATTTTCAAATATATTACAATAAAAAAAAGAATTGTATTAATACTTCACAATATTACTGTTTTACTATATTTTTGATCAAATAAATGCAACCTTGGTAAGCATAAAAGACTCAATACATGTCATTCTTCGAAGTGGTAGGACTGTTTCCCGTCGTAGCACAGCATGTTAGAGAGATCATTACATGAACATAATGAGCTTGTTAAGGAAGAGTTTAACCCATGGGCAGAGGAACAGAGCATTAATCTTTTTGCTTTGGGCTAATTAGGGTAAAATCCCCATACAAAGGCATATCAGCATTGTGACCCCTGTCTCCATCCTCTCATTTAACATTCATAAATGAGCATGAAGACAATTGGCAAATTGTCTGCACAGGCTTACTGCTCTATTTGCAGACCTGAAGACTGAGCTGAAACAACTATAAAACATAAAAAAACATGAAACACTACTTAGTGGCTGCTGTGTTTCAATAGATTCAATAAGATCACATAATGGAATTAAATCAATGGCCTCCATGTTTATGTCCAGTAATGACAGTTTGATTTGTTCATGTAGGAAGCAATTGAACAAAAATTTTGAAAAATTATACTTGCTCTAGTGAGATTGATCTCGAGAACATTTATTGATGTTATTAGTGCGAAACTCTAAGATTTGTATAGCATGCTGGTCTGCAGTTAAAAACCTCTCTGTTATTGATTTTGTGGTTATTGATTAAGTTATCCTAAATTGGCTTTTACGGTATTTTTTTCCCAAATCAATACTAGAGTTACTTTAACAGTAGTTTGTTATATTCAACATTGATTTTAAAAACCATAATGCTGAAAATCTTTTTCTTGCACTGACATAGTAGTCTTATGATCAATGCAGCCTTCTCTGTGTTTAAAACGTAGATTATGTGTACAGATTACTTAGTTTAGTAAAACCAGCCTTCAAACTGATAAAATATAACAAAATATAACACTGTCAATATGTATATTCTCTTTTCTACATTTTTTTTTAAATCACATGTATTTTGAAAGCAAACATAAATAATTTATATAAATGCATTGTTGTAGAAATATATGTAAGGGATAATGTAGAGCGAGGCGGTTGTTATAGCGAATACAACCCTGACAGGCTGATCAGGATCGGCTGAAGGGGTTTGTATTCACCCTTGAATCGGCCTGAAGGGGTTGTATTCGCCCTTGAATCTGACCTTGAATCACCCTGAAGGGGTTGTATTCGCTATAACAACCGCCTCGCTCTGCATTATCCCACTTATTACATGGCTACCCAACCAAATAAATCAATAATTTGACACAAAATATTGATTTAAAAAGGAGTTTATTGATTTAAAAACTATTGTATTGCTTCCGCTAAAGAAAATAGTCCGTTCCGTCTCTACGGTTAGAATCCTGCGTCCATAGCAACGCTCTGTTTTTCATGGCAACGGTGTGTTATACTTTGCAGCGGTCTGTTATCAAGAAATAACAGACCGCATTCTACATTGGAATTCAACCAAGCCATGTAATAAATATAAATATATATATATCTATATATATCTATATATATATATATATATATATATATATATCTTTATAGCTAGCTAGTGTCTCTTCCACCTTAGGCATTGACCCATAACCATGCTCTTTGTGGCCAACAATCGAGGAATAGTATGATGTTTGTGCACGGTGAACTCGATATGAGGCCGGTTTCTTCCACAATCTCGACACCTCTGTGTGGAGATCGGGAAAAAACGGCAGGTCCCGACGTGGAGTCGCAGTTTGATCTGGCAACAGCGCGAGTAACAACTTCCACCAGTTCCTCATAGGCTGGAGAGTGAGCAGGCGAGTCCTCAACATCTCCTGCCTCGATGCTTTCAATATCCAACTCCTCAGAACTGGATACCTTGAAGCACCAGTGCCTCAACCGCAAAGCGTGCTTCCTGACACTGAGAAAAGGGACTAGATCTTTCAGGTGAGGGCAGAGATAAGGCCGGGCCCGTCTCAAACCCCTCTGATAGATCCATTTGCGATCCCCATGATCTAGATCACAGATGTGCCTTGGCAGCAGCGGGACCCGAATTCTGGAAAACGCAAGCCTGAGCGCCCTCCTCAAAGAGTTCCAGGCGGGAGTGGAGCGTCCATAGTGGAAGCTGTTTACAATCGGCACAGCCAGCACCCTGGAGAGCTGACTGTGCAAGCTCCGCTCCCAAACAAACTACACAAAGATTGTATGCATCCCCACCCGTGATGTAGCGTGGGCAGGGATGAACAAACAGTCTAAAATGCTGTTTGCTCGCCATTTTTTTATATATGCTGGTAGACAGACAACACCAAATAAGACACATGATTTCACAGTGCGAGATCCCTTAAAAGGGAACTTTGGTTTGTGAGAGGCAGAGGTTATCGATTCTCTTATGTTATCAGTACACTAACCCCCCAATAGATAAAAATCACTCTACTCTACTGATCTACTCGGTGGCACCATTTGATTCTTAGTCAGCCTCATTTGAATGTGTGTCATATTCCGACTGGGATCACTTCACCTCTTCATAGAATGGCAGCTTGGCAAGTATTGCTTTCCTCTTCCCCTTTTTCTCTCCCTTACTCGTGAGACCAAGGCAGCCGTGAAATATGGTCACCAGCAAATTGAGATTCATCAGGCAGCCTGTCTTGCTCACTTGAATCTATATTCAATTCTGGAGCATCTGTTATGGCTCAGGCAGTTCAGGACACGCTGGTATTGTGAGGGTGAAATTGTGCTTGGATAAATAAACTTACAGGCATAATAAAATCCAATGAAAATATATCACAGCCTCAATAACAGTGAGAATCTTGAAATCGGTTTCTTGAGGAGAAAAAAAAACTATTACTGCAAGCTGGTGGCAAAAAAAAAAAAACAACAGCCCTTTTTCAAGCACATCTTAGTTTGTTCATAAATACGAGAATACAAAAAAAGTATTTTTAGTCGAGTTGCAAATCATGTACTATATTCTAAGACTCATATCAGCTATATTCAACATTCATGATAGTGTTTCTGTTAAAACCCAAGAACATAAAGAACGTTTCTCTTTAATAGCTTTTAGGGTGTTGTCCTAGTTTATGCAAAAAACGTACAGGCGCAGTGTAACTGCCCATACTCTAGAGAGCTCATCAAAGATTGAGATGCACCTCTACCGTAGGGGAGACAAACTAAATGAGCACACATACTGCGTAGGTAAGCACAAAAAGGCCCGGCCGAAAATCACAGCAGGTAGAAATGCCATTGCTAAGAGAATAGCCTCAGTTTTCTGAATCAAGGCTTATTCAGCACAATGGAGGTTATTAAACAAAGCCCCGCTCTGTGAAACTGGATTCCCCGTTCAGCTTTAGACACCCACAATGTTTCTTTGCATGCAACTTTGCATGTATATTTATGTTACTTGTTGCTGCCCTTTTGGCCAGGTCACTCTTGTAAATGAGATTTTAAATCTCAACAAGTTTTTAAATAAAGAAATGAAGGTGAGATGAAACAATTTTACGGCTGTAAAAGTTTATTTTTTTTCTCACCTAGGCAGAGCTTCACTAATTATAAGCATGCTATGGTTAGAAAGATGACACAGGTTTTGACACAAAGCAAAAGCAAAAGACAAACAAAGGCAGGATGCCAAGCCTTGACAAGAATTACGGGAAAAGCAAACAACCATAGCATATTCAGAACGCATTTGAAAGCTTTCTTGCAAAGCAAACGCGACCTTGTTTATAGAGTGCCCTTGCTCTTTGCATGCATATGTCACCTCTCTCTTTACGCCGCCTCCTCAAAGGTGTCACCTGATACCAAAAATGTCAAATATATTCAACACCAACAATCATCCATAAAAGCGTTCCACGTTCACACTGGAAAGTTAATACTTCCTGTGCCCTTCAAAGGCGTGCTAAAAGATGCTCATATTTGCACTTAACTACACACATTTATGCCAGGTTTGCTCTCTGTCTCCTTGTGTGCATATTTTATTTACTTTGCTTTTTTAACCTTTACTAATACACAGAGGCAGGTATGATTGAAAAGGTCCCTCATAATATCAACACATTAGCTAATGAATATTAATTAGGTGACATAACATTCACTCCTAAGTTTTGAAAGACAGGTAAGTTGGCACTATAACAAAGATGTCAGGAATCAGTTTTACGTTTTTTTAATAGCCAGAATTGGTAGAATAAAAGGGAGCACATGGTTTTTACTAATTTCACAAACCAGATGCCCCTTAGATTACATACACATGAAAACATGGTGATAAAGGCAATCTAATCAAACAATATTAACAAAAAACAATTGCTTTTGGCTGGACAAATTCAACTAAGCAATCTGAAATCAAAAAATAAACCCAAAAATATGGTAATTTAGCTGAATGAGTATAAATGTTTCATAGCCTGATTACAAAAGGCAGTTAAGTGAGCACTAGTACAGGGATGTCAAATGAAGTCCAAAATCAATTATGCAGCTTTAATCGCATATATTGGTCAAATAAAAAGGAACATGTAGTATTTACTAAATTCACAAACCAGAGGGCTTTAGATTACATAAACATGATAATCAAGGAATATTAAGCAAACAACATTATATAGAAAAAAATAAGAGAAAACTGCTCATTGCTCAGGGCTAGATAACATCCACTAGTAAACCATCTAAAAACTGAAAATAAATGCAAAATATGTTTAGAGAGAGAGAGAGAGAGAGAGAGAGAGAGAGAGAGAGAGAGAGAGAGAGAGAGAGAGAAAAAAAACAGTACAACCAATTTTAATCTTTCATCATCTCTCTCATGATGGGTCTCACAACCTAATTCTTTAAGCATACTGAGTTGTTAAAGCTGATAAGGGAATACAGGACTGTAAAATGACGATGAATACGCACACTTCGATTTAGTTCATGTTAATCTGCACTCTGAACAACTATCTTCTCATAATAGGTTCTTGAAAGTGATTTGTTTATTTAGCCTCACAGTTAGTCCTCCTCCTATATCCAGAGCAGGACACCAAACTACTTCCGCAATGGATTTCTATAAAAAAATGGAGAAGGTGAATACCCAGTGGAGGGTAGGATAACTGACATGACAATTTCATTGGAGATGTACCAATCTCAGTATTTTCCATGAGCTTTGGTTGAGTGCTATGAGTCACTTTGACAAGACGTCACGTCAGATGTTCAAGAAGAATGGGATGTCTTTCTATGTTTAGAAGCAAATTGGTGAGTGTATTCTTCTTGTCTTTGTTGAGGGGGATTTCTATTGAAAAATACAAGGAACTGCTGATGGATGTGAGGCTTTTAAACAGCTTTTATACAACTGGTTTGTGGTGGTATGATGTGAGTTAACACACAGTTTAGAAAATACAGCACCACACTATTGAATATCTCTTTCTTGACTGAGAAAAAAAAGTGTGTGGCTGACATACTCATGAAAAATATAAATAAATAAATACTGTCTCGTACAAGTAGTGCAAAGGAATTACTGGACCTGCAAAACATCTTAATATCCACAAAACATCATCTTAAATAAAGTCAAAGTACCTATCATTATTAGATAGAGGGTGACCTGTTTGCTGTGCACTAGTCAGAGAAATGAAGTTGATTGGCATGACATTTGCATAATCAAGGTATATATTAGGTGTTGGTGGGAAATCCAGCACTGATTTCTGCCATTCCACTCGCCATCCCTGTCGACGCACAGTGCAATCAAGCCCGAGATTAAAGGTCCTCCAAAGATCAATCTCACACCACTGCAACCCTGCTCATGCTGGTGAATGCCGATATTCTGATAGTCAATGTGTGGGTTGATGCAGAGGGAAAAAATAGACAGAAAAAACTACACCATTGATGGAGAACAAAATTAGATCAGTCATTTCTTTTACTTTCACCCTCAAATCTCCACCCATCACGCTGCAACTGTAACATCGTGTGTACGTGACTATACTGCCGTTTGAGTTTCATTTCCTGCTCATTACAAACCTCCAGTTCAGTGAAAGATGTATTTAGTCAGAACGCATTTGCGATTCTTTTCAAAATCTCACTATGGCAGCACATTTGATTAAATATTAGGCGATAATAACTGCAGCTGGATTTGAGAGCAGGAACCGAAAACGCTATAGTTCTGCCAGTGCTCATTGTTTTTATCACCCTTTCATCACCAATATAATAGCAGTCACATTCATAGGTATTTGTAGTCAAAGAATGGTTCAAGGTGGTGTATGTTTCATATTTTTAGCAGTGACCTTTCTGATTTAAAATAATTTGGGGTTCATGTCATCTACTTGCTAAGAAGCTGCACAACAGTGATTATGCAATTTCAATGAGTGATAAATGTCAAGCTGAAATCACACTCATTAGACAGCTACTTCATCTGGGCCTTGCTTTTCAATGTGGCTGCCAATCAATCAATTAACAAATCAATCAATCAATCAATTTATCAATTTTTTGTTATTTATTTTTTTTACACATCTAAAATTGTTGATAGATAGATAGATAGATAGATAGACACGGACGGACGGATGGATAGACTGCATCCATTGTGGAAAACTTCATTGCAGTAAACAAATGGCTGTGATCATCAGATGAGTGTGACTTCAGCTTGAAATCATTGTTGACATTTAGAACAAAGCTCTGGTTGGCACCACATATTCAGCTCCCAAGGACGTAGGAGATAACATGACCCCAAAATGTTTGTGATTCAGAAAGATCACTACTAAAAGATGTGAAAAGCACATTAGAGACCTACTTAAACCCCTACGCCTCCCATTCAGTGGCCCGCTGTGTGGGTCCCATTCAGAGGTCCAGAGGTGTGGGGTTACACGGACATATTAACTTTCCAATCTTGAGCATATCAGATCTCTCTCAGAGGTCAATGCCAGTGATAATGCACAGCACGCTCTGGTGCACAGGAACAAGAGGCCATGATTCAGCATGATCAATGATGAATACACCATGAGCAACACATATCTCAATGACTGAGATTAAATTTACCAACGATCCAGCTCTCTCTTTTTTAAATGTAGAACCAGCACATTTAGTGTAACACTATGTTGAAAAAACTGCTTGAAACAGCCTAAAGTGGTTTGCTGGTCTCCCAGCATGCCCAAGCTGAAAAGGCCAGTCTGTTTTAAAGGTTTAATAAGGATTTTGGTTTTATCTGGTCAGGCAAGGGAGATAAACTGGCTGACCAGCTAAACACCAAGCTGTGAGACCAACTAGACCAGCAAAGCACCTTATTGGTTTAAGCTGTGTTTTTGTTTTTTTGTATCAGGGAAAATAATGACTGACGTAGACATGCTAACATATCATTCGAATGTTCAAACATACTCTACTACTTTCCTCTCACAAAGGGATACAATGACATGTTTATAATTGCTTTCAGAATATGTTCATTTTGGACAGCTGAAAAGCACTGAATGAAATTTAAAAATTCAGTATTCCTCAATAAATAAGATCTTTCTCTGCTTGATGTTTGCTGAGGCATGCAGTCTGTCAATGAAGAATAATATCTCTATTTTTCCTTTTGTTCCCGTTGAGTTTCAGGTTTGATGAGCATGGCATGCTGTCCAGCATTTTAAAAGCTTATTTATAACTCTCAGTACGCCAGGTGGATCATGCTACCCATCATCCCTCACATAGATGGCACAACACAAAAAGAGGACTTGCAATGGGTTTGCATCAGTTCAGAAAGACTTGTTCATAGAGTACTTGTTTCTTGCTATTGATGCTTTATAAGCTTTAGCATGTATTAGTCTGGAAAGTTGACACGTTAACGTGTTGATAAACGGATTTAAAGCATGTAGTTGATGGGGAGGCTTAGCATAGATTAGTGGATTAAAAACGGCTGTTCCCGCTGATTAGATTCTCATTACTGCCCTGACCTGTTGGTCAATTAACATCATCAGGGACACAGACACACACATACACACACTTTCATCAATTAGACGAGCTACAAGTGAAAGCAGTAATGCATCTAACCCTGCATCCATGCCTACTTCCCTACTATGTAGGAAGACAAAACCAGTCTGTCAAAAAAGTATTCATTAAACATTAGGCCAAAAACCCTGATGACCTACTGCTTTCGGCTGAATACTGAAGTAAGCATCCGTCAGACACTTTACTACCCCAAGAGGCCACATGAGTTAAGAAGTTAAGGAGTTAAGAAGCTGTATATATTGTAAAATATATAAAAAAAAGTTGAAAAATAAAAAAATGCATAAAAAGTCAGGCGGCTATGTTCAACTGTAAGTGCTAAAGGAATCAAGAAAGTTGTTCTTTGTGAGAAAAGAATTTACTAGAGTAAATCATTTTTTACATAATTATAATAATAGTTATTACTACTACTACTACTGCCTACTTCTAAGAGGAGAAAAAATTACATGCAGCATTCAATTTAAAGCAGAATGCCTAACAGAAATAGAAAGGAAGAATGAAAGAAAGGCAGTACAAAAGAAAAAGTGTGTGTAATTTTTTCAGCTCCAGTATAGCCATTCAAGTTTGGCAGCAAATGGTGTCAAAAGGTTAATGTTGATTTAATAAGCAATTAATTTTCAAGCAGGTACCTTGGAAATTGGCAAGAGTGAGGATGATAAAAGATTAGAATCAGCTGTGGTGCCTGAAAAGCAGAGCATTGAGTTCTGGGTAAATTGCCTTTTCACTGTACAAAGCTGGGCTTGTTTGTTCACAGCTCAGAGAGGAGTCGGCTGGCGGTTAATTGGTGCAGTTCTCCTGGGCACAGGTTGATGATGTCATAATAGCACATATACGTGAAGCTCCTGATGAGGTCTGATTGTTTTTTCGATGAGTTTGAGTGCAGATCGATAGGCTCAGTCTCTCTTGGCCAGAAAACCGAAAGTGTCCCTCTCTTATTAAATAAAAGCCAGATGGCCAGTGGATTAGTCAGGTAGAACCGCTGAGTGGCACTGGGTGAGTGCAGTGCTTTAGAAACTATTATTTCCTACATCTGACTCAATGGTTTTCACGTGTGTTAATACAATTTCTAACTTTTAGAAGAAAGCAAAACAACAACAATAACAAGTATAGTGACTTAAAAGAGCAAAATAAATAAATATATATGCTCCCATCATTTACTCACCCTCAAGCTGTTCAAAATCTGTTGGACTTTCTTTCTTCTGTGGAGCACAAAAGGAGATAGTTTAAATTGGTTTTGTCCATTCAATTACAAGTCACCCTGGTCTAATAATATTTGTATAATAGTATATATTTAAAAGATCTTTTTTTGTGTTCCACAGATGTGAAAAAGTTATACGGGTTTGTTTGGTAATGCAAGCAGCTTAAAAATTCGGCCCTGTTCCAAATGCTGCCCTAAGCCCTTGCAGTCCTACAATGTCAAATGGGAAACAATATGGTCACATGGACTTCTCGCACACAAGACTGCACTGAAAAAGAAAAGAACAATTGCTGCTTGTTCAAATTACTCAATAAAAAGGAGCTAAAGCAACACAATTGCTATACATTTTGTCCTAACTTAATTTCATTGAGTTCAATTCTTAAATATATGTAAAAACTTAATCAATTTGTATTGGGATTACATTAATGATTTTTTTGTTGTTGTTGTTGTTGTTGTTGCATTAGCTGAAAATGGGCTGTGGATTGTTAGTTTCCAGCATGCTTTGCATATGGTTGGATCTGGAGAGTAAATGTTGAAATTAATAGTGAAGGAAATGACCTGTTAATGTTTAAAGTTCAGTTTAACCCCACTCCTGTCTCACCCACTTTTTAAAACAAAAGTTACGCCACAGGTAAGTTTTTTTTTACGCCACAGGTATTTTTTTTTTATCGTAATTTTTTATCGCTACCTTACTCTTTATAAAAGGGCTGTATTAAACAATCACAAACTTGCTTTGAAATGCTAAATGAGTACGCTACACCTTGTTCTCACTCTATGTTCATATGATCATTAGGGAACCTGCCAGCACAGAAGATGAAATTCCACACACTTAATCCTGTAAAAATGCTTTACACAATACAATGACATGAACATGCTGCAATTATACACATGCACTATTCCTCATACATCACCATCAGCCACACCTCAAAGGCAAAGACTGAACACACTTAGTGGATCCATTCATCACAGGAATTATTAATTCATCTCCACTATTAATTTTAAATAATACGACGGACTAAAGTTAGGGACCTAACTCTCCAGACACCTCAGCCAATCTCTTTAAACATGCATTTTCTACAAGAACAACATGATTACGCAATTGGCAGACAGACAAAACCACAAACTCATCAGCTATACGTTCACTGCGCTATACCCTCCATCACTTCCTCCTTTCTAAATGCAGTGACCCAGACAGACCTGGCTGTATCAGATGACCCACCTCTGTCGTATCCATGCGGTTTATCCTGTTCCTCTCCTCCTAACAGGTCAGTCATGGCTGGTCAATCACTGGCAAGCACTAGCATTTTAATCCGCTAGATACGGCAAGCTTCTCTCAATGTTTTGCACAAGTTTCTCTGCAGTGCAACAAAAGTTAGAAAGAAATTAAGTGAGGGAATTTAAAACAGTTCTGGTCCAGCTTGTTCCTTTCCGTTAGCAGGATCTGGACTCCATCTCCTTATTCAAACGATCACCTCTCGCCTCATTCAGTTATCCCTTTTTCCTTTCTTAATGCATTCGCAGCAGGAGCACATTAAGAAACAATCAATTTGTCAGCCGGTAGAGGAAGAGGAGGGGCGGGGGGGTCAAGAGGGAGAGTATATGTGTGTGTGTATGTTGGGGTATAGTGTATACCATGGCTCGCTCTCTTCAGATCGGATGTCCCTGCT
Organism: Leuciscus leuciscus; assembly: GCF_965113295.1. Taxonomy (NCBI): domain Eukaryota; kingdom Metazoa; phylum Chordata; class Actinopteri; order Cypriniformes; family Leuciscidae; genus Leuciscus; species Leuciscus leuciscus. The sequence goes on from NC_138732.1 coordinate 12,995,142, forward strand.
TTCGGTGGCCTTAAAAGAGTTGGTGACGCGAGCTGGTGGCTCGTGTGCAAATTAAATGGAGAGACAGAAAAATGCATTATTGATGCCAGCGGAGGCTGAAGTGTCTCGCTTACAGAGCCGGCTCTGGTTCCCACACGGGGTAATTAATCCACAATTCTGAGCCAGCTATGAATGGGCCGACCATAGAAGGACCATCTCTCTTCCCTCTCCCTCCACTAGAGCACTCCCTCCACCGGCTGCTGAAAATAGGTCACCTGCCTAGGGCCAGCCGGTGAGTGTACGGTACGTGCGTGTGTGCATGACTCACCAATGGGACTGCTTAAAAACAGAGCACATTTTTATGCCAAATTTGTAGTTCAGGATAATGTTGATGGTTGTTGCGTGTGTTTTTTAACCCAGTGGCAGATCTGAAATCAGTATAGAATCTGGTCTTTTGGATGCTCGGATTGGTTCTTGTGTTGCTAGGCATCTCCCTTGCCGATCATCATTCATTCTGTGAAATTGTTCTCCAAGTTAATAAGCTATTACAAAAAAACCGCAATATTTCTCATGAATACGCTCAGCAGAGACTTTGTCACATCCCCCCCCCCCCCCCCCCAAAAAAAACCACAAATAGAAACCACAAAACAAATGTCCAATGGTCCGTAAAATAGAAGCCAGTTGCTGCAGTAGTGTCGAGTAGATTAAGCTATATTTTAGAGACTTTGAAGGAATTAGGAGGAAGAGCTGAACTGGCCTGAGCTTCTACAGTCATTTTCTTGGCAACTACTTCTGAGTAAAGCAGCTTACAAGAAAGTGCATGCACTTTAACAATTACTTCAGTAACTAAAGATTCAAGTTAGATTCAACAAACAAAACAGCACATTTATGTTCGGCCCTTTAACATCCTCCTCTGTGAAGATCTGAGCAAGGTCACTGGCATCAAGAGAGGAACAAAGGAATGAGATGAGAGAGAAAAGGAGATTTAAAGAATGGAGGGGGAGTTGATCATTGAAGAGATTTGTCTACACAGGGCTACACAAATGATCCAAGTAAAACAGAAATCATGATATGGCCTAATTCGATTACTAAACAACAAAAGGCAGTGATTTAACTTAATAAAAGCTTCAAACTGTACATGCAGCCCTGTTCTCTCATACTTCAAACATGCATGGATCACATGATGTGTTGTTTCAAGCATCTCAGAGCCTTTCTGCTTTGCTTTAGCTCGCTTTAATTTAGCTGTAGGTCTGCATATAGTTAACTCAACAATATATATTTTTATATTGTTTTAAAATAATACTAATTGTAATAAGGATAATAATAATATTATATATAAAATAGTTGTTTTCTATTCGATTAAATTTAAACATGAATTTAAATGTTTTTTCCTGTGATGGCAAACCTGAATTTTCATCATTCATTACTCCAGTCTTCATTGTTATAATCTTTCAGAAATCGTCCTGATTTGCTAGAAACATTTATTATTATTATTTAAATCAATGTTGAAAACAGTTTTTGCTGCTTAACATTTTTGTGAAAACAATGACATTCAAACATCTGTAGTAAGATTTTAAAAAAGAAAGAAATTAAGACTTTTAATCATCAAGGATTCATTAAATTGATCAAAACTGACAGTGTAGACATTTATAATTACAAAATATTTATATTTAATAAATTATTTATTAAATGCAAATAAATGCTGTTCATTGAACTTTCTATTACTCAAGAATCCTGAAAAGTGAGTCCTGAAAGTATCTCCATGTCCACAATAATGTTAAGCAGCACAAATGTTTTCAACAGTGATGCGCCGAGCACAAAATCATTCCTGAAGGATCATGTGACACTGAAGACTGGAGTAATGATGCTGAAAATTCAGCTTTGCCATCAAAGGAATAAATTACATTTTAAAATGTATTAAAATAGAAAACTATTATTTTAAACTGTAATAATATTTCATATATTATTTTTTTTATTAAATAAATGCAGCCTTGGTGAGCATAAGATACTTCTTTCAAAACCATATTTTTTTTTAATGTTTCTATAATAATAGTAATAGTACTACTGCTACTACTGCTACTACTACTACTAATAATAATAATACATTATTATTGTTATATGTAAGGAATGGTGATGACGGGCAGTTGAATTATTAGAAAAATAATTATCTAATAATTCAAAGGCTCGGAGTCAATTATTCCGCTTATACTACAGTTACCACACCTCAAAACATTGTTCAGATGATGTATTTCAAGACCTTTGTCAGGTTTTTGTTCTTAAAAAGCTATTGTGTTTGGGAGTACTTTCTTACGCATCTCATCCCAAGCATCCATTGCTAATTCCCAAACTTAATTTTAGAGCTAGTAACGGAGACTTGAGCCACTGATAGCAGACTAATGCAGTTATAAATGAAGTTATTAGAGAGAGAGAGAGAGAGAGAGAGAGAGAGAGAGAGAGAGAGAGAGAGAGAGAGAGAGAGAGAGAGAGAGAGAGAGATTAAGCGTGTGTGAATTACTTTAGTCTCTGCGTCTCTCAGCAGTGTTCGGCCCCACCGTCTACTAATAGCAAAACGATGTTTATTTGCACCTCGCTAGTGAGAAACCTCAAGTAGTTTTTTAAGTTGCTAAACTATTTTACAGATAAAATCTCCAGAGCAGTGAGTGTGTGTCCGTACATTATGTGTGTGCATTTGAGTGGGAGAGAGAGAGAGAAAGAGATGTGCTTTTCTATAATAACTAATAAATGCATAATACATAATAAAACATAATTTTGTGGCAAAAAACATGGAAATAATTTATCAGTTTTATCCTATTGTTTACTATATTCATTTGCTTTGTGAGTGTAATTGTGGGATTTTGTTCTGTATGCTTGTAAAGACCTTTGAAATAACTGAAATCATTTGGCAAAGTGATATGGGACTGGCCTGGAACTACTGTGTGTTTCCCTCAAAATAATTGCACACCTTAGATTAGAACATCCGTCAACCAATCAGAATCAAGCTTTTAACAGCCCTGTAGTATAAGCATTATTATTATTTAAGCTGACTAGGTTTCAAACAACTGAATGAAGAAACACTATTAAAACTAATACAATTCTGCAGTTGAGGTTTGGGTCAACACTCTTAAAACTTTTTCTATTAATGGAAAAAAAGGCAATTCAATTCAAATCACATTCGAAACATTTGTCAGAATATTTTAATATTTCACTTCACGCAGCCCTAATCTAGAGTGAAGTAAGGCTCTCTCACACTCAGCCACAGTTGAGAGTACAATGCGAATAAATTATACTATGTGAGATCTCAATGCCTGATGAAAAACAACAGTGAATTTCATGTGAGCAAACACATAAAGGAGAGAAAATGAGAGCGCAGGGCTGAAATGCACACGTGTGTTTAACTAGCAGCCGGTGAGTGGGTGGTAGATTTTACACTTCCTTGCAACATCTGCACTTCAAACAGAAGTGTTTATGAATGGCAAAAACATAAAGTTTTTCTGCCTTTAAACACTGGTTACATTCTACAACAGTCACCACAGAAATAAAAGAAAATGTGCATAGAAACTTCAAGTATTGGTTAGAATACTGTGCTATAACTAGGCTAAGGAATTAGCAGACTGTCATTTTTCATGCTAATGTTCTGGAAATATCTGCGGAATTCTGCTAAAATTATAAAAAAATTTGATGACGGTACTATGCTTTTACTGAAATATGATCGTATATAGCAGAAATATTTAATAATGAATGAACATACATTCATTAAGTTGCAAGATCATAATAATTTTAACAAAGGAAAGGATAAAAAAAAAGAGCTGTGGATGATCAGGGTAAATGGTGCTTATTTTGTCTTATGGGAAACATGTAAAAATCTTATGAAACTTCATAAAGAGTAGTATTCTTGAGCATTAGTGAATGTTTTCACTATTTGTAATAGTTGTGCATGAAGCCCTCAGTTGTCCTCAGTGTGAAATGAATGTTTACTTGATATGGAACACACAGAGCATGAGTTGGCAACACAAAGTCAATTTTTCACTTGAGCTGGGAGAAGAGAACTTAAATACGCTCTTAAATACGCGGGAACACCACCACTCCACCTCCGACGACAGTAACTCACTGCACCTGTGCACTCTAACAGACGGAAGACAAACTACTATCACAAAACATGGTTTATACTCATTGATCATCCAGGTAAAATTTTTTTAATTGTCTTCAATTAAGATTCAAGGGTATGCAAACCTTTGAACTGGTTCATTTGTGTACATTGTTATAATTGTGTCTTGTGAACTATAAGTAAACCTCTTGTGTGAAACAGCTTATTCAGAATCAGGACATGATTGAATAAAAAAGAATATACAGCTAACAGCTTTGTATGATCCTGATCCTTTGTATGATCCAGATTCTGTGTGCGCCTGACAAAAGTGAAACTACAGGATTGCAGGATGCAATTAACAGCTCTGCCTAGACAATAGACACCCTAAACCAAACACCTCCCCTATGATATTTGAACGCATTTATTAAATATAACACTTAAGCTTTTTGATGTGTGACACACAAAGTAGCCAATCTGTAGGATGTAAATATAATCTAGACTGAAAATGAGAAAAGAGCGACTTCAGCACTCGGTGAGAGATGGATTTTGCAGGGCAAACCACACACACAGCAGCGACAGTCTCCCACCCACCATTTCAACACTCCCAGCACAATTTTTTTTCTTTACTTATATTTCTCGCTGATCCATCTTTTGACCTGTCACCCAATTAGGCCCATGCCTGTGATGAACTGAGCCAATTAAGTTGTGCGCGTTAGCTCGGACAGGAATGCATCTTAAAATGGCGCAGTGCAGTTTTCCTGAACTAAACACGCTTCGTTTCTCAAGCATTCATTACTGCTTGGCGATTAGCCATCACTCACTTGAGACTCACAACATCAGCGCGGCTCTCATGAAGCATCATAATGTGTGCAAATTGCTAAAATCACTGTTCCACAATGGTTAGTTTTACTGTCACCTAGTTTTACTGTACGCCATGAATTGAACTATGAATTAGTATTTCACACAGAGACTCAATTTAGTTAAAGGATTTAAAGTATGATGTAAATTCAACTTAAGAACATAAGAATGATGATATCTAATGATATGACTTAATTCAGAATATGCAGCTATTTTAATTGTAATGTACCGGTGCATTACAAAAGCCATCAGGAGCAAACAGATTCCACAAGAGAAGAAGAAAAGAGAAAAAAGCCTAGTTTAGTCATTGCCACGAGAACATTGATGAGTAGTAATACATGAACTCTGAGACCTTGTGGAAAGTACCTGAAAGAAGTCCCTTTAGAGGGGGGAGTGCATGTGTTTGTGGATGGTTCATGTTCAAAATCACAAGATGACAACTTTAACTGTGGGTATGCGGTTTGTAAACTACTAAATACAGTATTAGAGGCATACTCTCTTCCTTTCAAATCAGATCAGGCAGCTGAATTGATGGCATTGAACATTTATGATTATGATTTTTATAAATAAATAAATACCAATTTATTTGTTAAATTATAATGGTAACACTTTAGTTTAGGGTCCAAATCTCACTGTTGTCTAGTTGCTTATTAAAATACATATTTATAAAGCACATATCAATGCCTTATTCTGCATGACCTTATACATCCCTTACCTTAATCCTACCCAATACCTAAACCTAACAACTACCTTACTAACTATTAATATACAGTATTTAGGAGTTTATTGAGGCAAAATCGGTAGTTAATAGTGAGAATTGGACCCTAAACTAAAGTGTGACCATTGCAATAATTTAAAAAAGCAAAATAGAAGCATTTTCACTAACAGATTTAAGACTTTTGATGTCGCTGATCGAACTCAGATGCACAAACATATCATATGAGAAAATGGCAATTTGATTTATTACAACTATTATGTGTAGTGCATTGAACAGGGCAGTATTCTATGAAATTAGATTTTTAATGCTGGAGGCCCTTTTTCTGCATTCCTAAAAAATGTTCAAGAGTGATTTTTTTTTTTTTCAAACCTTAGATTGCATTAACACCCACTCATGGTAATTTATCCTGATGCTGGAAATCAGATCTGAGAGGCAGGTTGATTTTGATTAGCCTTTAAGAGGTTTGATCTTGATAAAATTCAGGTGCAGCATCTTGTCTTGTTTCTGTGACTCAAATAAGACTGAGAAATAAACCATGTCAAGCAGGATTGCATTATAAAAAGTAAGAAAGCATCATCATCATCAATGCAATGAAACCGCATTGATCCCTGATGCCTCCCCTGATGCCTCTCACTGACCCACTGGCTTGTTAACAAGTTGTTCACTTTTCTTGGTGATTGGTTGACAAGTAAAAATTAGTAATCGAGCAAGCCCTAGCAAAACAAGCATGACACTATATTTGACATTTCCCTTTATATTTCAGCATGTCACTCATCATTACTTCACATACACAAATGTATGTATGTTTATGCACTCGAAAACATGTTTTCCATATTTCCCCTGAATATTAATGGTATTTGCACAGAAAAACTCCCAAGTGCACGGTTTACACTTCTGAATAAACAGAGCCCGTCAAAGATCTGCCCTGTTATGCACAATGCCTCATATAATTTTAATATCATAATTCATAATTTTTTTCTGAATTTTTTTACTTTGCTGGTAAATGTTCCAAGACCAACATTTATAGAAGATGCAGCTTTTTACTGTTTTCAGTGACCACAATTGGATTTTCCACAATCTCAAATATTAGCACTGTAAAAAATCTACAATGGCAAGGAAACACCTCAAAAACCCGAGGCTCCCTGCGTTGCTCTCCACTAATGGCTGCACTGATTGTTACTCTGAGATGAAAGTGTTTAATCTTGGCTCAGGTTTTGAAGATCATCCACCCCTCTCAGCTTCTCAATTCTCCCATTTGAATGCTCTCCCGGTGTCCTGGCTAGCATCAACCCTCAAAAACTGTAGAGCTGCTGAGTCATTTGGCACCTTCAACCATGGAATTTGTTACTGTGGCTGAGTCTTCATAAATAAAAATAGGGTGGTATGTCAAAGCACTATAAATAAAGGCAAGTTAGTGCTTTAGTGGTTGTCCCTTCCCCCACCAGATGGCAGGTTGGGGACAGATTCTTTAATATACATGTTTGGCTGCTCATCAATCCAGACTGATTGCTTCCATGTTAATAGGCTGTGCGTGGCTTAATTTCTTCCTAATGAGAGTGTCCTTGAGAGGTGTAGCATTTGTGAGAGTTGTTAAGATTGCTCGTTTAGTTGATGGGATGTTATCCTCGCTACACTTCCTTGAATATATCACATTTTTTCGTTCTGCAAATGCTGTTAAAAAAATGTGAACCTCAGAAGTGCAGTGCACTTGTGGTTTGAGATAAGCTCTCAATTGAGGGTTTCACACTTGATGAGAGTTGGCTTTATCGAAGCTTGACAGGACTGGATGTTAGACTGATTTGTGCCGTGGTCTGGGTAGGACCTGTGATTTCCCTTACAGATGGTAGAAAACAAGAGTCACTACATCTATTTTGCATATAAAGCCAACGGTCCTGCAAGAAAACCACAGATCACTATGTTAACAATAGGTTTGGGAATCGAGCACTAGTTCCGTTTTTTCTTTAATCTAAACTAAATTATTTTAATGTTAAGTTCCTTGTTACAACCGATGTAAACAAGACACAAAACTAAAATACGGAAACATATCTGTAAACAATTTACTCTTATGAACTATTTATTTATTTATTTTTACAATGAATTCACAAAATAAAGGCTTAAATAAATCAGTTTAAAAAATACTGATGCTAATGGAATCATTGACGAACCAGAATCATTAAGTGAAATCAAATTGTACAATCAATCTAACTCCTAATGATTCCCAACTAGGAATGTGCGAGGTTAGTCGACTAGTTGATTAAACAATACTGCTGCTGCTAGTCATCTTGGAAATACTAGCTATTTACTTTTTTTTTGTCATGTTAATGTTACATTTTAAAATTAAAATATTATTTAGAAAAGTGCATATGTGGAGTGAAAAAACTAAACATGACAATATGTTTATTAATGCCACATTCAACCCAGTTAATACCTCAGCGATAGTCACATAAGGACCATGTCCAAATGACACTGAGACCTATTTCAGGCTTAAAAGCTATGTGATGAATATTCACTGCCTTGCACCTGCCTGAATCTCTTATTCATCCGACTTAATATATTTTGAGTTACATGATACTATATGGACTTTTCCACAAAATGCTCCTGCCCATTTTACTAACAGTACTAAAGCTAACATACAAAAAAGCCATTACTAGCTCTTGTTTTAGATAAATAAATAAATAAATAAATGCACATATGGAGGTCATATATAAATTGCCAGTCAATTACATAGCTTAGCTTATTAGTTTGTGCAGCTGTAAGAATGACAAACTCACTCACATTTAACACGCAGGTCTGTCAGGCAAAACCCCATGTGGCTGAGTAAATGTTAGCACATCTGTGATTTAACATCTGGATAACTTCCATTTAAATATGATAAACATGGCAAATGTTTTAATTTCATTTAGCAGACCCAGGGCATCTAGGAATCCTATCAGCACACATGAACACACGCAACCCGATTAGCAAAGAAGCGCTTCCACATGCAAAGACTTATATAAGTAAGTGTGTCAGTACACATAAGATGTTTTTATATTTGGTTTTATGCTCTATATAATTACATATGGAAATGATGAATCACTGCCCTTTGGACACTCACCCATTACACTAAACTACGGCTGGTTTCATCACTACACATGTGATTGAGATTGTTGTAGGGAAATAACCTCCATTTCCTCCCAATAATTTGTAATGGTTGAGAGGCCTGTTTGCTACTTCATCATTTACAGCTTTATAAGAGAGCTTCACCTTTTGAAATATCCTCTCATCAGCTATGCAAATATGCAATTACCACAAATAGATGGTGGCCTATAACCTTCTATTCTAATTGGAGCTGCTTTGAAGAGAGTTGAGGAAGTGTGCGTGCATGTGTGTGTGTTAAGAGCTTCGGCCTGCCTTTTCCGTCTTTTCTCTTAACACAGAGAAACAGTGAAAGGAGCAGGCTGTTCCTTTCTAAGATCCAAACAGAGTGATGGGCCTTAGAGTTAAGCTTGTTTAACACGGGTTAACAAAGCACCGCTAAGCACTGATCCTCCGCATTTTCTTTAAGGAGCTGTTACTCAGGCTTGCCTCAAGCTACTTAATGAATCAATAAGCTTAGCAACAGCCTTGGTCAGTGTCTGACAATCCAGAGATATATTTAACCACGAGGCTGCTAACACTACCATAGAGGCACAGAGACAGACACTCTGTTCCAAAACATACTGAGCAGCCCATAGGCGTTCGAGAGAAACAAGAAGTTTTGTTTTTAATAGCATTCACATATGGTACATGCCTGATTGTAGGGATACATACTTAATAATATACTCTAGTCTAATGTAGACTTATATTGTATATACACTACAGTTTAAAAGTTGGGGCTAGTGTTGTTTATTTGTAAAAAAATAAATAAAAATAATTTTATTCAGCAAGGATGCATTAAATTAATCAAAAATGACATTTAAAGATATTTATAATGTTTCTGTTTCAAATAAATACTGTGCTTTTAACTTTCTATTCATCTATGAATCCTTGAAAAATGTATTATGGTTTCCACTAAAACATTAAAAAGTACAACTGTTTAAAACATTGATAATAAGACTTGAGTTCCAAATCAGCAATATTAGAATGATTTCTGAAGGATCATGCGACACTGAAGACTGGAGGAATGGCTGCTGAAAGTTCAGCTTTGCCATCACAGGAATATTTCACAATATTAATGTTTTTACAGAATTTTTGATCAAATAAATACAGCCTTGGTGAGCATAGAAGTCATCTTTCTAAAAATTTTAGAAGGCTGCAGTTCTCATCACATACGTTTTTCATCACAGTTTGGGGGAATCGAGCATTTTCTTCCCTTTCTGGCAGAATATCAGGTTCATGTACTAACCCATATCACATTTTTCCTCCATCTCCATGGGCACTTGTTCATCTGATCCATCCCAGCCTTGGAATTGGATTAATCCCCCTCTTAGACATCAGTTTGGCAGTTGCATTCATACATTTTGAAATTTGCCTTGTGAAAAAAAAATCGTATATACTTATTTTAGCCTGAAGTCCAAATTTGTATTACTAGCTCTCTTTAAAACTGTGGTTTTTTTTTTTATTGAACGGATTACTCTAGTTCTGTTCCAAAACCTAGTGAATTGCCTCACATCCTAACCATTCTGGAACCTCATAAATGACTGATTTGGAATGCTCTACATAGGCAACTTAGCTGAAATAACAAAGTAAAATAAAAAAATGGCCAGAATGACAAAATTGCAAACAAATAGAGAACAAATGGAGGATTTTTATCTCATTTGCTGTTTTTGCTGTGGCACCGTCACGCACACAGTGAGTCACTAAAACATTTTTCCTCAAAGCAGTGAATGACATTTCTAGATCTCCCAAAGAGCAGCTGCTGCAATTACTTTCACATTACCTAAGTAATCACATAGAAATTAATGATATAGACATCCCCCTCCCAGACACACATTCAAACACATTCATCCCATTTTAGGTTTTCATAATATACCAGTCACACAGCTGTTTATACTTTGTCTTATTTTCTAAATTAAAGCCCATTGCACATGACCCCAATTGTTCCAGGGCTGCTTCATTATTCTGTTTGATGAGTGGCATTTTTCTCCCATGCATACACAAATATAAGCTTGTGGCTTCTTCTTTTTTTTTTTTTTGATTCAGATAGAAAGAAGAGTGCTTGTGTCATATAAAATGTCCACAATGATTTTAACGGGCTTATTCTCAGCTTAAGCACCAATTTTGAATTAGTTCAAACAAGATTACGAGTATAACTTGGTGTATCTACAAAAGTACAAGAGGGAGCTCTGCATAAAATATTAAGACAAGAAATATATAGGTATATATAGTTCATTTCTACATATAAAATATACTTTTTGAAGTACAGTAGTAGTAATAGTAATTCTAAAAAATCAGCAATACTATTCCACTTTCATTCATTTGATTTTTTTTAAATCACATTAAAGAAAACCTCCTGTCTGCTGTGATGATCAGTCAAGCCACTGTCTGCATTGCCATGGCAACACTTAGAAAGTTTGACCATGAATGTGTTCCAATAGACCTTTGATTTTTAACGGCATTGAAAGTGAGGATTTCAATCCCGAGGGATAGACATACTGTACATCTCCTCCGTGGGTTGAATGGTTATTCAATGTGTTTTTGGATTGTTCTGCTGTCGAAACACTGCAAAAATATCTTTCTGAGAAATGTCAGTAGACAAAAACCCAGACAATATGAGCTGTGGAAAATTATAAGTGATCTAGGAGCTTTTTAGTAAGTCTATCTCTCCCAGCCTCGCTTTCATACCTGTCATACTGCTCTGAATAAGGTCTAGAGGAGGCATAACAAAGAGACATCACTCAAGGTCTTCCAGTAAAACTGCATTTGCCCAATGAAGTGTGGCGGATGTGTGTTACATGACAAACTTCATCACTCTGAGGCTGAATAGACAACAACATCAAGGACAGACATATTTAAATGAACATGTTGAAGAAAAACATTTGAGAGTAATATTAAGGATTAATAGTTGGAGGTAATACTAGACCAAAGATCCAGCTGGAAATCCCTTTTTTCTTTTTTTTTCTTTTTTCAAAAAAAGTGCATATGTGAAGCTGCATAAAAAGAGTGTTAATCTTCATCTTTTCTTAGCGGCCTAAATCACTTTCTGCGGGAGTGCACAGAGGCTAAGTAGGTCCGGTCCAACAAATAAATAACGAATGGAAGGACATTAATTAAGAACACAGATCAGACAGGGCCTAGAGAACCTTGGATGATGACCCCATTATGCTGTTGTTTAAATAAAGCACAAAACTGCCTTGCTTTCTGCTTGTTTGCCTCCTTCTCTGAACCATTGTACACCAGCCTAAAGCAAGGACACTAGAACCTTCAAGAATGAATTCATCTTAGCCACATATAGCAACAATATCTAGAAGAAAAACATATCTATCTATCTATCTATCTATCTATCTATCTATCTATCTATCTGTCTGTCTGTCTGTCTGTCTGTCTGTCTGTCTGTCTGTCTGTCTGTCTGTCTGTCTGTCTATCTATCTATCTATCTATCTATCTATCTATCTATCTATCTATCTATCTATCTATCTATCTATCTATCTATCTATCTATCTATCTATCTATCTATCTATCTATCTATCTATCTATCTATCTATCTATCTATCTATCTATCTATCCAGCCTTTCTGTAAAAAGGATTCACTTCCACAGTGTTCTAAATAATGCTTTCTTGAAAACACAATGTTTACTGATGCTTGCACTTACTCTGTGTGTTGTCCTCAGAAATAAAGAAGGTTGAGGAGGTGTATAAGGTGAAGTTAGGGTGCAGCTGAGGAGACGGAACATAGGCTACATATTCTCAAGTGGGTACAAAGCATATTAAGGAGTGCACATTGATTCGGGCAGCCTCTGGTAATTTAAAATCGGCACAAAGTGTCCAGTATATCTGGATACTCTGTAGTAAAACTGAAAAATTGGAAAACTAAAAGAAAGCAAAGAATAATTAAATGTTATAAGTAATATCTTTGGTGTTTAACAATTTTCTTCAGGATTTGTCCAAGTACACACTCACACACACACACTTACTTGTGTGCATCAGAAAGACATCTGTCAATGATGGCGTAAGATAGTAAGAAGATGGAGTCTTTCAATCAAATGCGTTTACTTTAAAATGGTAATGGATATAAGCTAAACTACACTGTTTACACTATATCCGGTTAGCATTCAATTCTTACAATTTCTACCGTATTCTGTAGAAACAAAAATAGTATAGTATGTTGTATGCTATCTTAAAATTTATTAAAAAAAGAGCTACATTTATGTTACTCACAACATGTTTATAGTTTCTTCTTCTCATTACCATTCACATCAGGATCACTGTCTTTATGGTACTTTACTGCATAGTGCTTCAAAATCAACACCTGCCATACCGAGTCGTTTTTATAGAAGTTGGGACATGGCACTTAGCAGTGACACTACATTAGCATTAACTTGATGGACAGAGATGTTTTCTGGCATTTTCCCTGTACATTATGCACAAAAATCTGCACTTGAATTTTTCTGCCAGCGCAGTAAACACTACACTCATTTGTGGGCAGATTGTATCACATTAGCGCACTGGAAATCCAGGCAAATTGCTCAGTAAAATTGGCACAGAGTATTCAGAAGTTAAATGTGGTGCATTGATACTGTTCAATGTCAAAACTCATCACTCTCTCTCTATTCTCTCGATCACTCTTGCGCACTGATGGATTGTTTCTGCACGGTAGCTTTTGTCTCCGATGCTGTAAATAATTAGGCTACATAAACAGCGTTAGATGTGCTTAATTGCTTTTGGGACCATTAATCTTAAGCTCAAACTCTATACAGTCTTAAAGTCTGTAATGGTCTGATATTTATATTATTCAGTGTCAAAATTCTGTTTAATTGCATGATACGCATATTATTCAGAAAACACATTAGAAACATTTCAGAGCAATTATCAGCTATGTAATGCTAACAAGAATATTATATTATACTGAATGAATGTTAATGAAATGAAACTGATACCTGCATTTGTCCATCTAGTATCTGACCTGAGATGGTGATTCCGGTGGCTGTAGCAAATGTAATTGGGTGTTTTGAGACATTTTCACCTCCAGCAGAAACTCAGGGGACCTTCGGATTACGTTTTCCCAGGGTGAGACTCTCGTCACGCGGTCCAGAAACTTACATCTACTCGTGCCTGCCAGACAGTCTCTTGGCAGTCCCAATGCCTTTGTCACAGTCATCTTATTTGAGCCTGCCCAATTTTATAATAAGCCAGACAGTAGGCACTGCCAGACTGTGCTCTCAATCTATATTCTTTGTAATATTTCCCACCTCAGCAAAGGGTAAGTGAAGGTTATCCAAAAAGTCACGCAGTATGTTAATGGGTAACACTCGTAAATATGACAGACTGACGTCCAGTGGGCTGTGATTTTCAGCCCCATGCGGAGTAGACTGGCACATTTACATGTTAGAACGGCATTTGATTAATCTGCAACTTTGACACACATCATTGGGTAATGCCTAAATCAGAAATCAGAACTTTGTGGAAAAAACAACTTCATGTTGGACTTGCCATTAAGAACAAGCAGACAGCTCCAGCTTGGAAAACAAAGGCAGCATCCAGTCTTGCAGATCTTGCTAGGAGGATGGAATTATGTTGGGGCCTGTAAAACTGGTTGTTTCGGCAGAGCATTAGCACAGCAGGACCAAGCAGTGAAGGGAAGCAGGAATACTAGAAAGGAGAGAGCTGCAGAGAGACAGGTTTATGCGTGGGAGATGAATGGAGTTTCACATGAATCCTTTCTGCAGTTGTCTGCACATTCCTAAGAGCATCAAAATTAAAAAAGTTACTGACTGCAAACTTTTGAACTTAAGTGCATATAACTATAACAAAATAAATAAATAAATACATAAATGTACACATACTGTATATAAGTAACAATAAATTGCACTCAAAATTAGAGGTTTTGCAAAAAAATCCTTTGAAGTGCTACACGCTTCTGAAAATGAAATGCTCTCTACTTAAAACTGCTTGGGATGAATTCCCTAAATCAGTGGCGTGTACTAATATTGCTTCAGTGCGGATTTGAATGAGTTTAAACAAATGCTTTATTGAAAGGAATTGATTTTCTTGCATGGCTCTTTCATTTACTGTGTTCCCAGCTGGAGAGGGAATCATAGCAGAAAGGACCAACTCTCACACTAAGATGTAAGGTGCCCCGGATCCCCTTCCCGGCATGTGTGCCATGTGGATAATGAGAGGTGTCAAGCAGCTTACTGAAGCGTTTTAGTTTCTCCATGCAGCTTCTCACGGTTCAGCCTACCTGTATCAGAACCTGCATACATCCCCAGTCTATAAAGCATATCAAACAGATTTAGCCAGCACATAAATTTGACTTGGTTCCATTTCATATTCATTAATTTGTGTGTTGCATCACGTGGATCTGTTGCCTATTTTTTGTTCCTCTCATCTCATTTACTGCCCTTCTGTCACGCTCTCCATTTATTTTTGCTTTTTTTGTCAACCGGGTTGACTATGATGATCAGAATCCTCAGTTTGCTATGCTTGCGTAGGCGCAGTCATTTTACATAAAGTGTCATGAGGATGGGAATGTGAAACGGGCTTTTGTTGCTGGAAGCAAGGCACACATTAAGAGAAATGTCACTAATTTGGAGAGTGAATCACTGCAATCAGAAGGCATTGTGAGGGGCGCTTGCAGTGGTGCACATTGGATGTCGCATCGGCTCCAACATGATAATGAATGCCTGTGTAACCAGTGCAGACAAAAGCACAGCTTAACTGGGAGTGCTGGGGTTTGGGGGGTTCATTACGGCAGGATCGCAGCCATCGCTTCATGCCCTAGAGGGGAATTCCAGAGAAGTCCCATCAGCGCTGATGAATTGTTTATGACTTATAAGGGTTATGTAACAGATGCACTATATAAAAATCCTGCAGTTATTAAAGCCGTTGTTGTTGTCAAGGCTGTGAAGACAATTGACCCTTCCTCCTCTTGAGACTGGAGCGATCAATGAATGACAAAAGTAAAGTAAGTCTCTTAAAAGTAATCTCAAAAAGTTTGAGAGGGAAATTTGATCAGTCTGGGCTGCGTTTCTGAGCTGAGTTGATCGTAGAGACCATTGGTGGCAATAAAAACAAAACGAGAAATTTACTTTACTACCTATTTGGATCAATAAATTATTCAACTCAAAAAATTCTTGCACATCCATAAAAAAGGGAATTTTTAAGGGGGTGGCCAGATGAAAAAGATGTAAAAATCTCCAGTAAATATAAATTAGCAGCAGATTGGCCAATCAGTAAATCATTGTCTAGACAATGTGTACTTTTGCAAAATAAAACAAAAAGGTTATTCATCACACTTTTTCCTGTATTTAATGCTAACATCTGCATGATATTTTCAGAGTTAAAACTCTTGTTGGATTTACGTGGGGAGACCAGACCGATGTCGTTTTCAAGTTTAAAGTGCTGTTCACATGAACACTGCAGCTCATTCAAGAAAATACCACTAGATGAGGGACGGGGGGTAGATAGATGGATTGACTGATAGATGGATTGATTCATAAAAAAATAAAAAAATAATAACTGCACACAAAATCTGTGGTTTTGCAGTAGTCACTGACTATTTCCCTGCACTGATTAAATGCAATCATGACACCCTCTGTTTCTCTGATGGGAAAATGGACTGTAAATTGTTTACTTGTAAAGATTCATCTTAGTGGTTGACTGATGTGATGACACATGTGCTTTTAAATATCCATACCTGAATTTACAACAGGCCATTCATCATAAGCATCAAGTGATTAATAGACACATCACAACATGTATCCCTGTTGTGTTGTAGATTCTAGCTGATACACAAATTCCTTCGCTTGCTGATAAATGACGCATTATAAAGATGAAAAATGTCTCTCTCTTTTTTTTGAGCTATTGTGATTTTCGGTTGTAACATGGCAGTTTAGAGAACGCCTAGAGTTATGAAATCCACATGATCATCTGTTAAAAAGCAGAAAAACATTGAGGCTCTGACCTAGATACCGTACATGAATGTTAACATAACATTTTAACGTGTAGAATGGATGATGCATTAAATCTTAGAGAAATAGTCTAGGGATCCCCAGCACTTTATCTATTTTGCTCTATTATGATTTAAATGACAAAACAATCGTAATAAAATGACTGCAATATATACAGTAAATATATTACCAGTCTGGTTGATCCTTGGGAAGGAGATATTACTTGTCTTTTAGTAACTTGCCATTTGTCCAGGTGATCATTAATCTTTTTCTCTCTCTTTACGTTTCTTTCTGTCTCTCCACACCCCACTTTATTTCTTTACTCACACTCTACAAACTCTCAGCCTATGGTAAAACTGTGGTCCGTTCAGAGCTGTGTTGCTCCAGGCTCCAGCATGACAGTGTCTGCTTGAGCTGATTCATCTGCTGTTTTAACTCTGTGTCAGATACAACTACAGCAGAGACCATCTGTTTGAAGGTCCATAGGCAGGGAGATCTCACAGGCCCTTTTCAATTACAGTATGAACGTACAAGACTGCAAATGAGTGCATTTTCATATACGTATAAAAATAGAAATATATAATCTTTGAATACAGATTAGTAAAAAACCGTTAGTCCAGAAACACGGGATTGTGTCCTCAGCTCGGACTACATAATTATGCCATTTGTGTAGCTCTACCTCAATATATTTTCACTAAAATTTCTGCAAAAATAAAAGGGATAATTAGAATTAATGAAAAAATAAATAAATACATACATAAATGTTGTGTTTTACAGTAAGATATTTGGCATTACACATTATCTTTACTATACATACAGTATGAAGTAGCTTGGAAATTACCAGTTAATATTACCAGTGTGGCTCAAGAAATCATGTGAGGATCCCCTGTAATAGACCCCAACGTATGTGCCCTGCCCTAGTGTTTATATCACATTTCTGTTTACAAGCACCTGATGCATTACTCTGACATCGAAGTCTGACATTTTCATTGAAATATGTGTCATCAAGGCCTTTAACTGTAATAATACAAAGTAATCTTAAGGTATTCACAGAAGGCTCCGTTCTTAATCTTAATGTAAACATGCACAGACGCCTGTCACACCATCTGCTGTTGATGGAAGAGCTGAGTATCTGTGAAAAATAATAAGGGTATTCTAACAGCTGTGTTCAAAATGTCAATCAACAAAGCAACAGAAAAAAACATTTCAAAAATAAAATAAAAAATCCCCAAACTGTTCCCACAAAGTTGGAAGCATAGCATTGTCCAAAATATCTTGGTATGCTGAAAGATTAAGATTCTCCTTCAATGGAATTAAAGGGTCTTGCCCAACCCCTGAAAAACAGTCCCATACCATTACCCTCCTCTAC
Organism: Leuciscus leuciscus; assembly: GCF_965113295.1. Lineage (NCBI taxonomy): Eukaryota > Metazoa > Chordata > Actinopteri > Cypriniformes > Leuciscidae > Leuciscus > Leuciscus leuciscus. The sequence goes on from NC_138732.1 coordinate 13,013,216, forward strand.
CAAACTTTACAGTTGGCACAAAGCAGTGAGGCAGGTAATGTTTTCCTGGCATCTGCCAAACCCAGACTAGCCCATCAGACTGCCAAACAGAAAAGCCACTTTTAGAAACCACTTCAGCACTCGCTGATCCCGCTCTGTGCTTTTACATGGTCTTCTGACCACTTTGTGTCTGAGTTGCTGCTGTTCCTAAACACTTCCTCTTTCCAATAATACCACTTACAGTTGACCATGGAATATCATGAAATTTGACGAACTAACTTATTGCAAAGGTGGCATACAATTACAGTACCATGCTTTAATTCACTGAGTTCTTCAGAATGACCCTTTTTTCCACAAATGTTTTGTAAATGCACAGTGCGTGGCTAGGTGATAGATTTGATACATAACTAGGTGCATCATAAAAAAAAAAATAAAAAAAAAAAAAGGAAATATTTATCATCCTTTCTTTCCTGTCCCTGTCAGAGCCACCCTGATAACAAGCTGTCAAACAGCAAATACATACATCCATTTGATTGGCATTTTAAAGATAGAAATGTTCTTGCAAAAGTGCAAGCTGTGGCAGCAGTAAAATATGAGAAATGGTGAACGGCTTTCTGTGACCTCTACCGTTTCTCAATGTGATGGATGGACATCACTTAGCTTTTCTCCACCCCTCAACAGGGCAGGACGGAGCACTGGATTAAAGGATCTGTAATAGCAACTGCACTTAGAACACACAGTTTCTGCACAACCAATTTATGAGAAAAGAGAATGTGACAGGAGAAGAAAGACAGGAAGGCCCCTGAGGGCCCTGCAGTGGTGTTTACATGGAAATCATTGACATTTACACCTCTGTGCATCTAGCTGGAGCTCCCTGAAAACTTATGTAAAATAGACAATGAAGTCCATGATGAAGTCTCTCTCTGTTTCTTTATTTTAGCTCACAGTGAGACAGCGGGTTTAGCAGCCTTAATGCAGAAAGTATTTAACATTTAAAAATAAATTACATTATCTGTTTAAAACCGTGTTTTATTGTGGGTTGTTTTCATTAAGATCCAGATTTGTCAAGCGGTAGAAAGCTGACCTTTCACAAACCAGTGGGGTGCTAAAAAGGCGGTGGAGGGATTGATAAAGAGAGCGAGAGAGAGAGAGAAAAAATATTTTTGTCAGCACAACAGAGGCTATCTAACCACAATATGGCACAGTGAGAAGTCTAACGGACCACAAAGAGGAAATATCAGAGATCGAATGGGAGGTTTGTACAGCAGGAAGAAAAAAAGAAAGAAAAAGAATTCACAACAGATGTCATTTAACAGCCACGTCTCCGAGTGTGCCACTGGTCTTGAGACGCTCCACTCAGTATTCCACTGCAAGCAGGATATAGCCAGCTAATCCAGCCAAAAATTAATACAGGCAGCCGAGCACATACACGCCATCCAAGCAAGCCCGTGGACTAACACGCATACAAACAAAAGCGGGCCGGTTGTAAATTGTGTATGACAACAAATAAATAGACAAATCTGCAAGGAAAAGTCTGGTGCTCCAACAAAAAGAGAGCAACGGACACAAACAAGCTGTAGAAAGGAACTTGTTTGATTATTTCATTGGGCTGTGCAGGATTTTTATTTTTTTTACTTCATTGTAAGACTCACTATATATATTTTTTTTTCTTAACATTATTCCCGCTCATTTGCAGGGTTCGCTTCACACACACATGATTTGGCACAGGTTTTACGTCGGATGCCCTTCCTGACACAACCGAGCACTGAGAGTACTGGGACACATTCACATTCACATTCACACACAACATCAATTTGGCATATCCAATCCACCTAACCTGCATGTCTTTGGACTGTGGAGGAAACCGGAGCACCCGGAGGAAACCCACGCTGTCGCCTCTTCTTGCTATGAGGCGACAGTGCTACACACTGAGCCATATACATATGAAGAAACTATATATCAAAACTCTAAAGAAAGAAACCAACATATTTTGTTGATCCTGAAACAATGAAAATGTCCGAAAATGCCTAATGACCCCCATTGTATGGACAAATAACACACTGAGAAATTTCTTAAAATATCATCTTTTATTTTTCTACAGAAGACAGACAGTCATCTATGTTTGGGACTGATGACGGTAAGTAAAAGATGACAATTCATATTTTTCGGTGAACTTTACCTTCATTAACATTGATAATCATTGTTATGTTATTTTTATTTTTTTTCAAAAGTTATTTTGAGCAAAAAAATAAATAAAAATTGGCAGTAAAAAGATCTAGTCTAGCTTAGTTTTGCCACACTTTTGCAAAGTACAGACACAGAGAGTTGGTCCCAACAGTAGGTATTTTCTCTCAATGTCTTGTTGCCATGATGAATAGATGGTCTCCAATTACTTCACTGTTTGGGGTGTTTTGTTATTTTGGTTGAGATTGCTATAGCAGCAGGTTATTGTTCCCTAGCACCTAACTTTCAAACACAACACACTTTCCTCTCTCTGTAATATCTCAGATGTTCAGCCTTCAACCTCTGGGGAGTGAATCACCATTCACTCTCTGTAATGGACACTACTTCACCAGGCTTTTCTCGTTCCCTACTGCTCTCCATTTCTCTCTCTCTCTCTCTCTTATTTTTATTTGATAGTGTGTGAAAGGTCAGTTCTAAGATTAACAACTTTTTGAGCAATGATTTTTGTCTATAAACATGGAATATTTGGTAAGACCCACAAGTCATTTATACTTGACATTCGAATACTGTGGTAAAACAAAAGCCGCTTTTCCACCGCTAGGCAAATCCGTTCTCATTGCTTAACTATTCCATTCTGTGCTGATCCGGCCCAGCCGGTACAGATATGGTTTAATTTTTCACTGCGGGGCTTATAATAAAGCTCTTTGGAATGTAATACAAATGTGTCAGTCATTAATGATGGAGGATGATCAGATTTTTCTTCTAATTTTATTATTAACTTGCATTAACTACCCTTAAATTGGCCAGCTAGAGAAAAACTGTTAGCTAGACAACAGACAAACGACCAATCCTGAGTGGCGAGGTCACTACACGCATTCTACCAGCACAGTTCAACACTGTTAGCCAATCGTGCTGAGAATTCCAGGCCAAGAATGCTTTGTAATCATGCCATGCTGAAACAAGCTAAAGTCCAAATATAACCGAAACGTTCGTTACTGTTCTTAGAACCGTTCTCATTCGGCCCGACGGTGGAAAAGTGACCAAAGTCTGTTATGGTACAGCAGATTTTACAATATGTGAGTGAAGTAAAACTATGTTTTAGCATGGGTATTCAATAAATCACCTTCATCAACAATAAAAAGAATTTCACCAGACCTTTCCTTCCTATCCTTTGACCGATCAAAGGACCAATCCTTTGCAAAGGGACTTCCTTCCTTCCCATAGTAAATTCGAAGGAGGTTTTGCAGCTGAGTGACATATAAGCTGGCATTAACTCTGCTGGCTTATTTGGATGTATTGCTCTGATTTTTTTCCAGATCCATATATGCATTCATCAAGCCAGAATACTTTACGGGAGTACCCAAGTGTTCCCTGGCTAACCATTAATAAAAAATTCATGAATATGAAAGGAATAAATCCAGACAGCTGTTTAGTAGACAAAACGCCCTGTTCCCGAAAGCAATCTCGGCTCAAAGCACCTGCCCTCAATCTTACTTAACAGACAGTAGCTCTTGCTAAGCTATGGCACCTGTGCTCTTATCAGAGCAGAGATGCCTATTAAATGGATGTTTCCGCATTCATTCCTCAGTTAGGTGAAGGCCAAACTATGGAAATACTATCAGCTAAATCATATTTCTTAAAAAATGATTTGGATTAATGGGGTGGATACTTTTGAATCAAGACATTCTTGAACAACATTGCATCAAGAGGCTTTTTCCTAAATGCATTTTGATGATTTATATCATTACATTTACAAGTTTTGGGTCAGTAAGATTTTTCTTTTAAAATAAATAAATTTGGTAACACTTTATTTTGATGGTCCCTTTTGAACATTCGGTTGACTATAAGTAACTTTGCCACTACATGTCAACGTTACTCTCATTAGAGTATTAATATTCGAACTTTCTATTCATCAAAATAATCTGGGGAAAATTTTTTTTAATGGTTTCCACACAAATATTAAAAATGTTTTCTATATTGATAGCAATCCATTGTTATAAAAACATATTAAAATGAATATAATATAGCTATTTGAAATAGTGGGGAAAATAAGTCACAGTATTGCTGTACTTTTGTCACCTCTTTTATTATCAGACATCAGAAATAGTTTTAAAAGTCAATCTCTGCTGTGATCTTACCTCTACCTGTCTATATTTTCTTTACCAGGAGTGTGTGTGTGTGTGTGTGTGTGTGTGTGTGTGTGTGTGTGTGTGTGTGTGTGTGTGTGTGTGTGTGTGTGTGTGTGTGTGTGTGTGTGTGTGTGTGTGTGTGTGTGTGTGTGTGTGTGTGTGTGTGTGTGTGGAAAAAAAACATCCTCCACCCCTGTGCTAAATCTTAGCTCACACTGATAGATAAGAGCAGAGGATTGAGTTATCAAGCAGGAGGGTTTTAGATACAAGTCATTCCTGAAAAAAAGAAAGAAAAACAGAGGGTGAATAGGGTTTCATTACTAAAGCAGAGTCCATTTGCTCACAGTTTTTCACAAGCAGACACTGAGCCATTAAACCCACTGGTCACAGCAACACCTGTTCAATCGAGCAACTTAGGAAAGTACTTCAGCTTTTAACCAATTACTGCTGATTCAAACATAATACATTTTAATGAGAGCACTGATTAGGCCAATTTAAAAATGTATAAAATTATTTATTTATTTTTTACAAAGAATTAATGAATGCTATTTTATCCAATATTCTTATCCAGTATATATACATATAAATAAATGGGCTCATGTCAGAAACCCAAACTTACTTTTAAACCTAACATTGACAATTTACTTCGTAAGATTAATTTTGGAACCAGTGTATTGTATCGATCTAAAAATTGTTTTACATTTAATGTTAAAACAAAAACTCTCTTTATAACCTGTAGTTTATCAGAATGCATCTAAAACTAATATTTTACCTTTTACTACTGCTACAACTACAGCTTACGATGAATTGTGCACTCAATGGCTGCAGTTTATCTTCAAATGTGTACATTTTAACTACCCTTATTATTTGCGACAGTTTTTTATATCATATTCCTCAACATATCAATAAACATTCTTCACATTATTATGTTATTTCTTACTCCTTTAGTTAAGAAAGTATTTGGGAAGAAAGCATGTAGGTATAAGGCTCCTGCAGACTGGAATAATCTACCTTTAAATGTGCAATCTTTGACTTTAAAAATGGTTTGCTTCTTTGTTTTGAAACAGGCTGTACTTGCTTTAGATGATATTTTTATGTTTGTATTTTGTAGTGGTGTTTGTTGTTTTGAATGATGTGATTGTTGTTGTGTTGTTATCAAACTTTTCAAGGAAAAGAACACCCTTTAAAACGAGATGATGCATCTCACAGGGTTTATCCTAAAGAATAAAATGTGTTACAATAGGGCTTTTCACACTGCGCTTAACCCCGGGTTATCATCATTCTAAACACAACTTTAAACCCCGGGTAAAGGAATGTTTCACACTTGTAATTCAGAAGCAGGGTTAGCTCCGCTTTTTACGGAAAACTGCTCCGCAGTGGGAAACGCGAAGCAAGATAACCCATGATTCAGTTTACCCAGGGTTTAGAATGACCCAGGGTTAACTATTTCAAGTGTAAAAAGCCCTAATAAGAGTTAGTTGACATGTAGTTGCAAAGTTACTTATAGTTAGTAGATTTTCTAAAGTGGACTATTACGGTAAAATAAAGTGTAACTTCAAAATGTTTTTTTATAGCATGCATTTAATTTTTAACTGTTAAATATATAGATATGTGACTTTGACCATGCATGGAGAGAGTGAGAGAATGAGACCGAGAGAGAAAGGAAGTGTTCTCATGGGCCTTGTCTTTCCTAGTATGTGATAATGGGGTCTGTAATGCACAGTGTTCTTACTAATGGAAACACAGAGAGCTTGGCGGCACTGAAAAATGAGACACACTAAAAGCAGAGGGCAAAAAAAATAATAATAAAAAATATACAATTACCTGTTCAATTCACACTTGTCAAAAATAAAAAATGGGATGCTGGCATGACAATGTAATTCCACTGGGAATAGAAAAGGAGGAGAGTGCATCCACAGAGAAAATAAATAAATAAATAATATTATTTTAGCATCATATTTGATATTATGTTTGTGAATAAACATGGCTTAATACAAGTGTGCCAGATGATATTGTGTGGTAACTGTAATAATAATAATAATAATAAAAATAATATAAAAAAAAGAAAAGAAAAAAAAAGTTGTATTTTAGGGCTAAACTAAAAGCAGAATGCAGAAAAAACCATAAACACTTTTAGCAAATGACCAATTGAAAAGAAAGCGCCACTGGTGAATCTATCAAATTATAACATTTACAAATACCTACTCCTCGCTAACCTGGTCCAATGAACTGTGCAAATGTAAACAATGAAAATCTCAACATTGAGCGGTGCAACCACTCAGTCACAACTAGCAACACAAAACAACCTTTATCGCTTTAATTCTTGGATTTTTTCACCCTAATTACTGGGCGCAAAAATGGTAAACTATGTAATTTCGGACTATCTATGTCTCTTTATTAGCGAACAGAATTCCCCTTCAGCAAATTAAATATGGATGTCACCGATTAACTGAGCCAATTGTGGTTTAATGTTGAGATGTAAAGTCAGCCTCTGGTAAACGATGTGACGTGACCCCATCAGTCAGCAAGGCCGACAGCATCATGAACTTCAGCTCTCGGTGACTCAATGTTTTATGACACATGCACTCTATGACAGACTGCAATGTTCTTATCTCTTACAAGCAAATGAACTGCCTTAAGAGATCATTGACCGCCTGGGCCCTTCCGTAACCCAATCAGCTACCAGTCAGTTTTTCTTTTATTTGTTTGTTTGTTTTTTTCTTTTCCCATAGCTGCAGCCATTATGCAGTTCTCATCAGCAGAATGGGGCACTTGGTAGCACAGTGTGCTAGACGCTATAAATGAAAAGTGAAATAGTAATTTACTCAGGATGAGGGGTCTCTAGTACTGAGTGGGGAGTCATGTGGACATTAACCAGCTCAGTGGGCACAACGTCTCTGCCTTGCAAATGACCCATTCTAATAAATGCATTATCATAAATAGTAAGTGACTCATGCAACCATGGAAATGGCTAACCTCAGTTTAGGTCGCCAAATAATTGTCCTGTTGGGTGATTGTTTCATAGTGGGCTGGTGCATTTATAGTACAAGTAAGAACCCTTATCCTTAGATTAATTCATCCTGCAGTTCTGTTACATAACTGCTGTTGCAGAAAGCATACATCTGTTCTTTTATTAAAAAGTGCCAATTTTTGGAAAAATAAAATAATAAAATAAACTACAATTCCTGAACACATACTGGTAGTTGCATATTACTTTGGGAATGTATTTTAATATCAGATAAATTACTAACTTCACCTTTAAATTGACACATTCAACATACATGGTCCACTACGGTTAAAATGTTTGGGGTCAGAAGGGTTTTTTCCCCCCAAGAAAGTTCTTCAAAACTTTCTGGTCGTCAAAGAACCCTGGAAAAACCCATTTCAACACTTTTCACACTTCATTAAGCAGCACAACCATTTTCAATAATAATAATAATAATAATAATAATAATAATAATATTATAAGGATCATGTAATAGAAAGATAATGTGGCACTGGAGACTTGTCGCAGTAATGGCTGCTGAAAATGGAGCTTTGTTCTGTCAGGACAACTCTCGTCAAATACGATTGGTAATTGCATACAGTTAGGACTGGCGGTATGGTTCTGTTCTGGACAAGAACTCCCTGCGCATCCATACAGCCTAGCATGGATAAGAGCAGGGAAAGCAGCAATAACCCCCCTTAGGGTAAACAGAACAGAACCAACATGAACGTATTGCAGATATCATTAATTTACGATTTTAAAGTACAACTTAATTCGAGAATTTATTCTGATTGAAAGGGAATCAGAATGCCATACTGACTGGATGAGAGGAGGAGCTGGGGATGGAGGAGGGTAATAGCTCCTGAGAAACATGATAGTTGCTGATAATACTGAAGGTAATACTTATATATGTATACAGTGATATGCGTCGTATTCCTATAGACGTGGACCAGCTGAGTGTCAGCTGATGCAAGCTTGACTAACGTGACCTGCCAGAACTGACACTATGCTTAATATATGACAGAAAATTTGTTTTGTTTTTTATATATATGTAGTAGATATATAACAGTTATTTTAAATTGTAATACTATTTCACAATATCATTTATTTTAACTGTATTTTAATCCAATAAATGCAGCTTTATTGTGCACAACAACTCTCCTTTCAAAAATACTTTTTTTTTTACAAACCCCAAACTTTTAAATGTTAGTGTGTGAGAGAGCTAAAGGAAATAAGAGAGAGAGAAAGAAATTCATTCAGGTTTATTCAAATACTATGCAAAAACACATCATGTAGGGAATGTGACAGATTTCAACTGCAAACTTAATATAACTTAATTTGAAAGCAGCAGGACCATGCAACCAGGTCAAAGTTTAGTTGGATAACAACTGCCAGTAGCACTAAAAAAAACAAGTTAAGTGTTCATAGTGTTTATTAGGTGTAGAGGTCAGGCTATTTTTTATGCCCCCCTCTGTAAGGTGCATACGGGTCAGAAACCAAAGCACAGACAAGTCTAAGAGCCTCTCCTCCAAACAACGGGAGCTGTCCAGGGTGCTGAAAGCTGAAAATACTGACTGTGGAGGTCCAGTTCCATTCAAAACATCTTTCTTTACTGAGAAAGAGGGGCTTTCAGGTGTAGATCTTATGATTGTTTGTATGTAACATTGTGCTTCCTGATAATTAAGATTTAGAAGTATTCTTCTAACATTCATACTTGCATACATACTCTTGTAACATACTCTGTGGTGTATATATATATATATATATATATATATATATATATATATATATATATATATATATATATATGTATGTATATGTATATATATATATATATATATATATGTGTATATATATATTTGATCCAAGATGGCGGCGCGAGTACATCGCGAGGCTCGCGGTCTCTCCAGATTCTGTAATTTAGCAGTATTTTTCTTGCTCATTTCGGGTCTGTTCGTCCAGAACAGTTGTGCCTTAACATCGTACACCCAAGGTGAGCTTTTGGATATTGGTTTGCGAATTTCCGACAGTTTTATGGACAACCTTCGACTCCTTCCTGAGATCGCCAGATCACCCGAGGCTATGCACTCTGCCCGGCCGGGCGGAAGTGCTCGCAGGCGCCGGCGAGATCGTAAACAAAGGCGGGGGAAGCGCGGAGGACTAAGAGCTAAGCTAAAGCTAACACCACACCGGCTCTCTTTACCCAGCATTTTCCTTGCCAATGTACGGTCGCTGTTGAACGAAATGGAGGAGATTCGACTCAACATCACATACAGCAAGAGACTTTTGAACTGTAATGTTCTAATTTTCACGGAAACATGGTTAAACAGCGGAATACCGGACAACGCTATTGAGCTAGCGGGACGCCATACATTCCGGGCGGATAGAACATTAGATGGCTCCGGTAAGACCAGAGGTGGTGGATTGTGCATTTACATTAACAAAGCTTGGTGCACAAACTCTGCTATTGTTGGGAGACATTGTTCAGCTAACCTTGAGTTTCTCATGGTTAAATGTAGACCGTTTTATCTACCGCGGGAGTTCACTTCCACTATTATAACTGCAGCCTATATTCCCCCGGATGCTGATGCCAAGTTTGCTATGAAAGAACTTCACGCAGCCATCAGTAAACAACAGACCGTTCACCCGGAAGCTGCGTTTATTGTTGCGGGTGATTTTAATCATTCAAACTTAAAGTCTGTGCTACCGAAATTTCACCAGCATGTTTCCTGTCACACCAGAGGAAACAAAACCTTAGACCATGTTTACACAAACATGGCTGAAGCTTACGTCGCGACACCCCTCCCCCACTTGGGACAGTCAGATCACCTTTCTTTGTTCCTCACCCCCAAATATGCACCTCTGATCAATCGCGTGAAGCCATCAGTGAAGACCATCAAGGTGTGGCCTGCGGGGGCAGATTTCTCACTCCAGGAAAGGTTTCTACACACAGACTGGAGTATGTTTGCTTCTCAAGCCACCAGTGGCTCTCACACGGACATTGACTGCTACACCTCCTCTGTACTGGATTATATTAATACCACCATTGACAGTGTTACAACCCAGAAGCAGATCACCACATACCCAAATCAGAAGCCATGGATGAACAGGGAAGTGCGACTCCTATTGAAGACACGCAATACTGCCTTCAGATCAGGAGATGCACAAGCCTATAGCACATCCAGAGCAAATCTGAAAAGGGGCATCAAAGAGGCCAAGCACTGCTACAAGCTTAAGATAGAGGGACACTTTTCCAACGCTGACCCTCGGCGCATGTGGCAGGGCATTCAGGCCATCAGTGACTACAAACCCTCTCACTCCACCCCCGCAGCCACTGATGTCAACTTCCTGAACGAGCTAAATGACTTTTATGCTCGCTTTGAAAGAGACAACAGAGAAACTGCCACCAAGCTCAAATCCTCAGCTGACCACCCACCGATCACACTCTCCTCCACAGATGTCTGCAATGCACTGAGCAGGATCAGCACGCACAAGGCTGCTGGACCAGACAACATCCCTGGACGCGTACTCAGGGCATGTGCGGAGCAGCTCGCTGGGGTTTTTACAGACATTTTCAACCTGTCTCTTGCCCAAGCAGCTGTACCAACATGCTTTAAATGCACTTCCATTGTGCCAGTGCCAAAACACTCCAGCCCGAAGTGCCTTAATGACTACCGCCCTGTAGCACTCACACCCATCGTAATGAAGTGCTTTGAGCGGCTGGTCCTGGCACACCTAAAAGACTCTCTACCATCCACATTGGACTCACACCAGTTTGCCTACCGTAGCAATAGGAGCACAGAGGATGCAGTCTCCATGGCACTGCACTCTGTGCTCACACATCTGGACAATAAGAACACTTATGCACGCATGCTGTTTGTTGACTTCAGCTCAGCATTCAACACTGTCATCCCAACTAAGTTAATAGCCAAACTTGGAGACCTGGGCTTCAACACCTCCATGTGCAACTGGATTTTGGACTTCTTGACCAACAGACCCCAGAATGTTCGATCAGGCTCCAACTGCTCCACATCCATCACACTCAACACTGGTGTACCACAGGGCTGTGTGCTAAGCCCGTTCCTCTACTCCCTCTTCACCTCCGACTGCAAGCCTGTGTACGGATCTAATTCCATCGTCAAGTTTGCGGACGACACTACGGTGATTGGTCTCATCAGCAACAACGATGAGACTGCCTATAGGGAGGAGATCAAGCACCTGGCCACATGGTGCACCGAAAATAACCAGCTCCTCAACACCACCAAAACGAAGGAGCTCATCGTGGACTTCAGGAAAGTGTCAAGAGGCACACACGACACCATCCACATCAATGGAATGGCTGTTGAGCGTGTCTCCAGTTTCAAGTTCCTGGGGATCCACATCTCGGCGGACATGACCTGGACAACCAACACCTCCAGCCTGGTCAAGAAGGCTCACCAGCGCCTTTTCTTCCTGAGGACACTGAGGAAGAATCAGCTTTCCTCCACTATCCTGGTGAACTTCTATCGCTGTGCAATAGAAAGCATCCTGACCAACTGTGCTACAGTGTGGTATGGGAGCTGTTCTGTTGCAGAGCGCAAGGCACTGCAGCGGGTGGTGAAAACCGCCCAGCGCATCACTGGGACTCCACTACCTGCCATCGAGCACATCCAGAGGAAACGCTGTCTGCATCGAGCTCGCAGCATCCTTAAGGACTCCTCTCACCCAGCCCACAGACTGTTTTCTCTCCTGCCCTCCGGCAGGCGTTTCAGGTGCCTCCGGACCAGGACCAGCAGACTAAAGAACAGTTTTTTCCCCAGAGCTGTCTCTTTATTAAACTCTAACCCTCATTGATCCCACTCCCCTCATATACTGATTGACTCTCCTCTCCCTCCTCACACCTGCCTCCATTTTGTTATTTGCAATACTATAATGTTCATTTGCACTGCTGACTGTTATTACAGTAACAACTGTTTACATATGCATCTTGCACTACTACCTTGACTGGAATATGCTCAATTTGCACTGCCGACTGTTTATTTACAGTACCGACTGTTTATATATACATTGCAATACCGTACTTTAACTGTAATATGCAATTACTTTCCACTGCACTTTCACTCGGATAGCTTCTGTCCAAACTTTATTTGCACTACTTTAAATCCATTGTTATACTGCTCATTAGCCTAACTTATACATATATCTATTTGTTAAATTCTGTTTATAGTAATAGCCATCTGTATATTATGCTCACATTCTGTTTATAGTAACAGCCATCTGTATATATATTCATAGTACATATCTATCTGTAAAATTCTGTTTATAGTAACAGCCATCTGTATATTATATTCAGTACATATCTATCTGTAAACATTCTGTTTATAGTAATAGCCATCTGTATATTATTATATTCAGTACATATCTAGCTGTAAACTCTGTTCACAGTAATAGTTATCTGTATATTATATTCATAGGACAATCTATCTGTAAATTTTTGTTTATAATAGTATTCAACTCTATATTTATTCAGTACATATCCATGTTCTGCACTTATGGAACCACTGTATATCCTGCACTTGCTGCTATTGCACTTCTGGTTAGACCTAAACTGCATTTCGTTGCCTTGTACCTGTACTTGTGTAATGACAATAAAGTTGAATCTAATCTAATCTAAAAAAAATATACACTGTATTTATACTGTACCTGTCCACATTGCACAGTATAACAACTTACGTTTTGCAGTGTTTGTCAAGGCTTTAATTTACATCTCTCATAGAAATGTATTTGCTTCTTTTGTTTTAGTTGATTTACTTCGACATTTGATTATGTTAATGTTGCCCCACAGACAGACAGACAAACACACACATCGAGTTTCCATGTTTTATGGGGACGTTCCATTGACATAATGGGTTAGGATCCAGGACCACATATGAGGCATTACAAACCCTCTGTAACAAGTAATTAACAGACTTGTGGTCTACAATATATTTTTATTTCAGTAAAAATAATAATAACAAAACTGATTAAATTAACAGTGTAAACGGAACATTTCTTGAATTAATTATTTACAATCATGACTGAAGTTTGTTTAAAGAGAAATGACAACTAACCTAAAATGTAAATGTAAATGTAAAACGTGTTTCACTATAAAAGTGAGGATTCAGTTCTCTTTCACAGCTTATTGCACTTGCATGGTCAAATAAACACAAAATGCAATTTTAACAATGTGTGGAGTATACACATAAACACAGTCTGTTATGTCCTACGTGAGCGTAAACAGTTAGGAGAAAATAAGACTATAAGGAAATAAGATACTAAAAAGTATATTAGATCTGTGCACTCATTCTTAAAGGGATAGTTCAGCCATAACTACTAAAGCAACCTCTTAAACTGTTGCCGTCTGTTTCATTAATGTTAATTTAAAAACAAAATTGGGACTGAATCACTTTTGTATCTTTGATATGAATCAATTTATATTTAATTCATACAGTGAAGATACAGTGTTTTATTTATACATTTGATTATTTAATTTCTGTGGTATTTCTTAAGTCAAGTCAAGTCAAGTCAAGTATATTTGTATAGCTCTTTTCACAATACAGATTGTATCAAAGCAGCTTCACAGTATTAAATTAAAATAATACAACAAGGTTTGTTTCTAGTGGAATTTATTGATTGATAAAATAAAATAAAATATCCCCAAAATATCCCCAACTGAGCAAGCCAAAGGCAACAGTGGCCTAAAACTCTTACTACATATAAAATAAATCTAGGCAACTGTACCGTAAAAACATTTTTTGTAATTTTTTTAGTTTTTTTTTGTAATTGGCTTCTTTGTTTTCTATTTTTAATATCAAAAATAAAATAAAATGGTCGGCCTTGCATTTTAACTATAATAATAATAATACTGCCAGTCATGTGTGTATTGATTGCAGTCAGCTTAAATGGCATTTGATTTATAATATTACGAATTTGATAATAATCTTTTTTTATTCAAATTGTGACCTCAAGAATTGATTTAAATCGAATCGCGAGGTATCAAAAGATTTCCACCCCTACAATTTCACCACGTCAGAAAATCATAGAACATTAAACCAATTTGAAACCACACAACCAGAGAATTAATTTAAAGAATTTTAAAGACAACCAGTGGTGGGATAACTGCCACACCTCTATTCAGCAGTCAGTCAGCACTAATCATTCCTTCATATAACCTTCACATCAGGTAGCTAATAGCGAGGCCACACGTAGCAGCGCTGCTGAGCTGTCCTTTGTGACAGAGATTTTTCATTGTGCTGTGAAGTCGACATGGTTTTCAAAGAGCTCCTGACACTGAATGAGATTTCAGCTTCCTTTCTTTGCATTATTTTGCCCTACAGAAACATCTCTTCAGATCTGAAAGACAAAGTTCTTAAATCTAGCCATCAGCTGCTAGTGTCGCAAAGCTGCGGCTGCCTGTCAGCCAACCAGACGGGGCCTTGATTTCAAAGGTATAAGGCTGGAGTCTCTCAGCAAGACTCATCTCTGATCTTCCCCTTTACCACTTTCAGAGCCACACAAATGCCTGCGAATCAGCTCTTTAATAACGTAATCTTTACGGTGTTGTGATGTGGAACCTAGACAATTTCTTCTAAAGACCATTCAAAAATCCTGCACCTTGTGAAGCGTAAAAATCAGCACAAATATGAGCCATCACGCCACACTGAAAAGTGCTCTGCTATCCTGACACAAGCATTCTGATTGCGGGACCGATGTTGAATGGAGTTGCAGGCGTGTGGTGCGCTGTCTCGAGTGTAAAAGTAGCTTTCAGGTGCGTTGGGAGGTGGAGGCGGTCAATCCGAAAAGAGTTCACACAGCGACTCAGTATTTTCTGGACCAGTCGGGCCTTTCCACTCTCACTCTGTAATCACTCTTATGGACATGACTTAATTAAACCATCAGATCAGCTAGCACAGAATGCAGCCGAGTCCTCTGCAAATTAAAAAGAAATTAGGATGGCAGATGTGTCTTTAATAGCTTAATCATGCCTCTATATTGCATCTATTAAAACATACAGGGTGTAATATTTCTCAAATATTCCTAAGCCACTGCTGTGCATGCGGTTGAAATAGCAATATAATTTGTGAGAAAAAATACAAAAAAGAAACAGACAATGTGTCATGTAAATGCATGAGGCCAGTTATTTTGGGCCTCAGCATCTGTTAAAAGTGTAAAAAGTGAAATATTGAGAGGCGGAATTGGCAGGGGTGATGATGTAGCCTGCTAAATGTGAAAGTGAGCAGGATTGTTTTTAACCCTGATTTTAAACTTCAGCTCAGCATTACTGATGATTTCATATGACTATCTGAATTATATCCTGGTGACCAGTTGCATAAACATAGCCACTATGTTAAGACTAAGTAATCTAACCAAATACACTGCGAAAATTATTTTCTTCTAAATATTTGTGTCTTGTTTTCCAGAACAAATATCTTAACATTCTTAAATCAAGATAAATTTACACGAGAAGTCGTCTTGTTTTCAAAAAACAAAAAACAAAAAACAAAAAAACTCTACTCTACTTTTTATGTAACTGGCATAAAAAAAATTGCCATCAAAAAAAATAAAATAAAAATAATAATAAAAAAATATATATATGACCAGTCTTAAAAGAAAAAGAAAAAAAAGATGACTAACTTGTAAATCTAGTGTAAGCAGTTTATGCAACCGGCCACTGGAATCAGAGAGCATTTAATATAAAAAATACACACATCACATTTAATTCAATAGAGCATTTTAACATTCTGACATCAACACTGAAGAAAAGGACACACACACACACACTCCTTCCAGTCATGGTCTCTCTAACTACGTTTCATCTTTCAGATATGTGTGTAATTGTTGCATGGCTGAATTAGGAAGCAAAATTGCCAGCACTCCTCTGACGAGCCTAAGATAGAGGAGCTTGAGAGCTCTCAGAGTCTACTACTGTACATTAGGAAACAAATGAAAGGATGGAACAGATGAGAGCACACAGGCTCAGGAAGGGATCAGATGATAAAAATGTGAGAAAACATCAACCAAACGCCTAATTTTAGTATGCCTCGAGGTACTTATTTTTCACCTCTTTCATTTAAAAAAAAATTATAATAAAAAAAAAGAGGGAAAAAAAAACAAGAAAACAATATTGCAACTTATTCACTACGGTCTGTCGTAGATGTTTCCCTAAACCTAGCTATCTGGGTTGTCTCCAATCGACGCTTCATAAATAGTCTACCTAACTAACTTGCTTCCCTAACTAGCTTTCTTCCTGCGCAGGAATAATCGACAAACAGACCTTAGCAAATGTCCTTTAAATGCTTTAATCATGGCCGGAGGATCTCTCAAGCAGAATCTCCCCCAAGAAGAAGCAAGGCCAGAGGATCTCAGACAAATTCCATTGAGAATCCCACCAGCTAACTCGAATACAACAGTTTTCTGTATGGCAAGTATGGCAAAATGATATGAATTTGATTGGTTCTTCATATGCAAACTAGGTAAAGCAAACTTTGTTTTAATGATTACTTCATTGTTAATCACAAGGTTCAAATGTAGTCATCTGTCTAATTTCAATTCCCAAATTTGTTATTTTTACACTCACACAACCAAAGTCAAAGGGGTATGGCAACACAACATACAACATTCAAAAACACAGGACAGAACGTTTTAGTACATTGTGTTTCAAAGTGTTATCATGTTAGGCCTGAAAAAGGAGGTGAGGTTCGATGTTAGAGACATGGTTAGTTTGATATACAGTTTACTAATTTATCTATTAAAAATCCCCCACAGGTCTCTTCCCTACATGTTCACACTCATTTTGAGGAGTATTTCCAACGCTATCTCACGACCAATTCGTACGAATTCGTACGAATGATAAAAAGTTGGCTAATTCGTACTAATTCGTACGACCTCACTCGTACGAATTTGTACGATTTGTCTAAACCCACGTGATGGGTAGGTTTAGGGGCGGGGTCAGGGGTAGGTCATTCGTATGAATTCATACGAATTGGCCAATTCGTCAAATATGTACGATTTTGCAAAAATCGAACTAATTCGTACGAGTCAGGTCGTATGAATTCGTACGAATAAGCCACTTTGTAGAATTTGTACGTTTTCCCGTGAGATCGGGCTGGTATTTCTGCTGAATGTTCCTCGCTGAACCACAAACCAGAAACGTTACAGGAACCGCAAGTGGCCAGAACAAACGCTGCGCCGTGCTCCACTAGAGGATACTGGCATTTGAAACTGGGTATTTAAACATGTGGAGATGACGTGTTTGACACCTCCGAGTAATTTCATCTCACATGTGCCCTTTGGGGAGAAAATGTCATACTGACACAGCGGATCAGGAAGGAGGAGAACAGAGGAGAAACAAGTCTTCATATGCAAAAAGAAGGTTAGGCAAAGGCATTTCATCCCAACCCCCTTGTCACGTTCGAGCGCCACAAAATAAGCCATCTACTTGTCCCCAAACTCTTACTTTTAAAATTTCAGGACCCAGCAATAAAGGTTTTTTTTCTGTCAGCCCAGTCAGGCAAGTAATTCTGCTTTTTACTTGCCCTACCATCATTTGTACAGGCCTCATCAAAAAAGGAATGATAAAATGTTTTTATTAGATTTTTATTATATGTATATGTATAT